>NC_088203.1:34179607-34779607 GCF_037126465.1 Ornithodoros turicata
TCAGACTCCATCTCCTGGCCACTGCGTCAGTCCTGTGACGTCGCACCAGCAATGCGCCTCATTGGCTGAGAAAAATTCGTCTGCTCTCTACAGAGTGAAGTACTACTTGTTCGCAGCTATTCATCCCAGGATATCAAACAGAAAAGCAAACGTTTTGAAAATGGTATCTGTTTACCGATGGCAAGTTAAGGCGGTTCTTTTCTTTTTTCTACGGAGCTCGTTTCACGGAGCTCGTTTTTCCAACGTTGTCAGTGATTAGAGAAATTTAGTGAAGTTTGAGGATCAGACGGCTAACATAATGCTCTCTGTGGGATAGAAAAGCGTGTATGATTGTTGTGCGATAATCCATGCATTGTCAACCAGAGCGTCCCGAGGATGTCAAGGTGAGATCGAGGCCGTCAACTCCTCCTTGAAATCGAAAAGAACATTTCACCCGCGCACGATAGATGGCATCGTGCGCTAACGTGCGCAGTGTGCTTGCGCGTGTGTAGCGTGGCGCGGAAACAAGATGGCGCATGCTCGCTCTTGGAACTCCGGGTCGATACTCTGAAGCGTAGCTTATTTAGTGACTCTAGATGCAGGTGCTTCGTCGAGGCTCGTTCTCTTGGCTTGTCACGTGGCCTCCGAAGAAAGGCGGCGGGCTTCGCGCGAGCGGAGGAATCAGACGTCTGCTGTGGGCGCAGTACATTCGCTAGGGCAGTGTTTATTGTGTAAAAACATAATATGATGGTGATCCATGTCAACGCGGTCGAAGAGATAGCTTATTTCTCTCACCACTTCGACTGCTTCGAAGTGCCCTCCCTTTCCCCCTCAGTCGCTATCCACAGTGGTCTACGAAACCTCTAGAAGGAAGAGGTCTCCTTGTTTCTCATGAGCTTTACGCACATGTCCCTTTTCTAAACAGGTCAAATGCGCAGATGTTGTACGGGCCTACATCAAACGCATCAAGGAGGTGCAGCCGATGCTCAACGCCATCGTGGATGAATGCTTTGAGGCTGCGTTAGAAGAAGCGGAAGAGATCGACAGGATTCTAACCTCCGACGGTGGAGCTGCAATGACACGGAACCAGCCCCTCCTAGGTGTTCCATTTACGGTCAAAAACTACATTGGGTTGGAAGGTATCCTTTTTTCTTCAAGTGCGGAGCGTATGTTCCAGTTGAATGGCTTGAAAATACATTACGTATCTTTTGCCTGTTGTGTATGGTCTACAATGAATCATCAACGTCTTACATACAGTCGAGCAGCGAAATCGATATATTACATGCGTAGGCCACTGTAATACGTTGTGACAGAGTGTCTCTGTTAGGGATGGAGCGATGTCGATATTTGTATCGATGTTATCGATACTCTTAAAATATCGACACATTTATAGGTAAAAGTATCGATATTCATGTCGATATAAATATCGATATTACATTGATATATATATATATATACCGGGTGTTTCAGTTAAATCCCCGGGCTAAATAATTCGCGAACGGGTGCACCAATCCACGAGCTTTCTTTTTTACAAGTATCTGTCCGATACCACCTACAAGCTGCACACCGTGTGAACGAATTGGAGCCGCTCATTATTTAAATTAAAATTAAAATGAGTTTCGTAAAAAAACGTAACTTCTAAAGCAGGGCGCTGTCGGCATTAAAATGGGTACTACCCCTTTTGGGACCTTCAGTGGACACCTTTTACAGAAAAATCTGCCACCGAAGCGGGTCATTTGTTGCAGTAATTAATTGGTTTCGGTTTACGTATTTTTTTCGCGGCTGGTCGCGGCGCAGCGCAAAATATATCAATGCCTGTATATATCAATGTAATATCGATAATGGGCTGATAGAAATGTCCGTAATTCTGCGGCTTCTGTGCGCGCACAGGATGTGAAAACAGGAGCGTGTCAACGAGTTTATCAACCAAACTTGACTACTTTTTCCTTCTTTCTTGATTGGGGTTTGCTTTAGCGGTGAGGAAGGATTGGAGATGGGAAGACAACAATAACAATAGATGATGACAATGAGATGGGGTGTTTCACAGCGGTGGTGCGGTGCCCATTGTACGTGCAAGATGGTGAAGGAAGGATGAACATACGAGAAAAAATGAAACCGTCTGGAGCAATCCAGTGGACGACAAGAAGCCCATGAACAGGTGAAGAACCCGACGACGGAGCATAGGATCTTCATAGGGATCAATGAGTGCAAGTTGGGTAGTCTCTTGCTGATACGGGCAAGCTCAACGTACGGTATCCCCCTTTGCGGGCAGTAGTGCAAAAGAATGTGCTGAGTGTTCGCCACGATACCGCAGGTGGAACAGAGGCTTATGTCACAGCACTGGTCATGAACTTGAATTGTGGGGTGAAAGTCACATTAAGGCGGAGTCTACGAGGGAGGGAGGTAATATGGCGTCATAAACGAGCTGGGAAACAAAACGACAAATTTGGGTCTACCGAATACATGATGTGGAGACAGTTAAACTAGACGATGTCGATATTTTCTGCAAAGATGTCAAGCGATTGGGAGGAACTTTTGCCTAGTTTATAAGAGTTTGTGGATAGTCTAGGGTTGCATTTCGTGCCGAACAGCTCGTCGGAATGTGCAAAACGAGATCACCGAGCGCGAAACGTACACGGCAGCCGAAGTCGAGGATTTTCTGTCGCTGGCGTGTCTCCGTGTCCGAAATATGCACTCCTCGGAGAACAAAGAAGGAAGCGGGAAAGCCGGTGCGGAACTGAAGAGGGCAACATCCGCTCCTCTCACCTGAATCTTTGCACTAACTGTTCCCCAATCTTTCTGACACAAAACCATTCCTGAAATAGGGACACGGCTTATCGGGAACCCTTCAGAAATCTGCTCTCATTGCCACCAGAAAGGGCTGGGTGAGACAGCCCAGTGTTCTGTCCGAAGGGATGACTGTCCCTTTTAAACGTCTCTTACCCGGGACGGATAGCATCCAACCTTTCGCCTTCGTTAGGCTCGTCTTATCCTTGTCCCACTCTGTGTAGTTATGTCCACATGTGCAGTAAATGACTGTCTGCTGGCCTCTGTGTCAGTCTTACCTCAAGCTCGAGGACGTTGCTCTCAGGGATATTCCCAGGATTTTCATATCGGAATGTTGGTGTCCTGCATACTCTGAAAAATGAACTGCACCACACAGCTCGCGCCTACCATAATCCCGAATTACATAGTTTTTTTCCCCTTGCTCCTCGCTGTTGTTGGCCCCACAGAGACGCGGAGAGGGTGCCTGAGTCCGTCGGGGTGTGCAAAGGGCTAGACGGGTCCTTGGGCAGGACACGCCTACCGCAGTAAGAGAACAAGGTTTCTTAGTTTAGCAGAACGTTCGGCATAAGAACCACCGGGGCACAGGACGTCCGCTTGCGTGCTAGAGCTGGAGTGAGGGAGGTGGGCTTCGCGCGCAGAATCATATGATCGGCATTCTTGCAGGATGTAGGCGATTGTTTCAGGTTGTTGACAGTGGCCGCAGCCGGCGTCATCCCTAGAGCCGACCCTGAATAGTTGAGAGTTGGTAAAACAGATCCAGTCTGTAGCCTATGGAACATGGTTTGTATGCCTCGAGGGAGGTCTTTCATGGGAAGAAAGGGGCGATGATGGTACATGATGTCACATACACCAGGCTGTTGCAGTTCTACAAGCTGCTGAACGGCCATTTGCCTGTCGGTGTCGTCCGGAGTTGGTAAACAACGGCTGCAACTCAGGTGTGCCGAGGACGCTAGATGATCCGCGTTTTCGTTGCCGCCGATACTGACGTGGGACTGGGTCCACTGGAAGGCGACATCTCCTCCGGTTAGTTACGGTGAGCGCACGATCTTCTGATGCTTCGCGATAAGATGTTGTCACACATAGGGTACATCCCGTTCCATGGGGCACTTCTCGAGACTGTGAGTAGGACTGTCCTGGCGAACCATAGTACCTGGACCGCCCTCACCCTGCGGTCCCGGTTCATTTGCATTGCTCACTTGCATCATTCGGCAATGGATATTTCAAAGCATGTGGGCTTTTCAGGATCATTAAAAATAATTTCGGGATCGGCTGCCATTCTGCTATCCCGCTTTTGTCCGAAATTCCCCAATTAAAGAAAAAGGTAATTAGTCATGTTGTAGATAAATTACACTTTCAAGTATCCCTAGCGTACACGGTACGACGTGTCAAACTACGCTTTACCCCTGCGCAAATTCAACTGGGATTTTTTAGAACCTGCGAAAAACACAGACACTAATTTCAGAATGCCCTCGAACGTTTACACAGTGTAACTTGCACGTTTCATGATGGATGCTGTTGATTCTCAATCAGTGTCATGTGCTAATTGTTTCATATTTATTTGCTACTCTGGTAAAAATACACCGGTCATTTGTGAAAACATCTTTGGCTGCAGCTGCTATTCGCAAACTGATAAATTACACTTTCTAGTATCCCTAGCGTACACGGTAAGACGTGTCAATAATTTCACGTTTTTGCACACACTTCTCCATTCGCGGATTGATTGTCCTGAGCTTCTGTCGTCCATTTCATTTCATGTACCGAATAGGTCCCTCAGATGTTACCCTACCTTTTATGTCAATATGCATTGCAAACTTAGTCCTTTAATAAGAATTCTGGATCATTTCAACAACTTCAGTAGTCAACCCAGTAGTAGAAGCCCCAACCCAGTCAGTAGAAATAAAGTCGCCCAACAAAGTGCTTCATTGCCAACACGTTGGGATCGTCTTCGGCACACTGGTGTTGTTCTTTTTATTTGTACGTGCGGACTAAACACGCGTGTATGCGGTATTTCGGGCAACAGTGGCTGTTCCATTGAACTGTGCACGTTTATGCTCTCGACAATGGCATTATTTTCAAATTATAGGTGATTCTTTTTATTTTTTACGTGCCCACTAAACACGCGTGTATGCGTTACATACTTTCCTGAGAGATGTCCACCTGGCCGTATAGCTCAACTGCAAAAACAAGGCTGCTCCTAGAGCTTTTTTGTAAAACATGTGTAAGGGATAAAAAAGGGCCTATATGTTACGGATTTCGGCGGACATTAGTGCATGCAAATGAATATTGTTACTTTATTCTTGCTTTTCGTGATCACCAGTCATATAATGAGGATGTCTAGCTTAGCCCGTGCTAGAAAATGTGTTCCCAGAGCTGGTTACAGCACCTGGCATTATTGAGATGAACAAATGTTCATTTGACTAAATACATTGGTGATTCTCATGACGTTGTGCAATTTCTTCCTCGTAACTAGGGATGTTCATGTGAAGAACCGAGTGCCGTGAGAATCGTTCGTTCATATGCACGCCCAGTATCCGTGCATTAAAAATGTTTATATAGCTAAACTGAAATAATTACGCAATTCGCGCCAGCAATTGACGAAGACACCTGTCGCCCCGTGGCTTTAGACTAAGAAGCTTAGGGCAGTCTCACAGCATATACGCAGAAAACGTAGTGATATTAATCAATACATCTTCTATTAAATTGAAATGTATATAAAAAAGGGCGCCTTCCGGCGAATGTGTGTATTCTTATACACACGCGATTCAATGAATCGGCGCTGCCATTAGTGCTGCCACTCCGTGGTAGTCACAGAAACTGTGCACGTGCGGAGTGCGTTTTCGTGTCCGTTCATGTTCATTTCGTGCCCGTTCATTTTCTCCAGCTCGGGAACCGGTGTAGAAAAGATACCGCATCGGCCAGCACTCCTCACGTGAACAAGTGTGCATATAGCACGCGGAAGCAAGCAATCTTCTTTTTCCTTGAACTTTGGAACGTTGATACGCTGGTCAGATGTTTACCGGATGACTCGTTATATGGAATGTTACGTTATGCTCAGACATACTCATTAAAGACGGCGGCCACCAGTATTCATCCCAATGGGAAGAGCGTTTTTGGCAGACCACCCCTGTTGTGTCGTCGTTGGGAATGAGGCTATAAGGAGCGCACTGAGACAGATGGTTTGCAAGTAACGCGACAAAGTCTACAGCTACTACCGGATTACGAGCTCCACCAAATCGCCGGCGAAGAATGACACCATTGTGAACGCTCCCGTTCATAAATTTTTCCTTAACTGATATTTGTACAGATCATCTGCAAGACACTGGATCCTGGTACTTCAAAGGCCACAGGGCTGATGATGACGCTAAGTCAGTGGAGTTTCTCCGTGTTGCGGGAGCGATACCCCTGGCAGTATCCAACGTACCTGAAATGTGCTTTTCTAGCGACTGCAGCAACAGAGTCTACGGTCGTACGAACAATCCATACGATACCAATCGGATCCCCGGTGGAAGTTCTGGTAACAAATGCGCAGCCTTGAAACATGGTAGAGCTCTTTGGACTGAAGTTGTCTTACACCTTGTAGGGGGAGAAAGTGCACTATTGGCTTCGGCTGCTTCTCTAGTAGGCGTTGGCACGGACATCTTTGGCAGCCTTCGATGTCCTGCAGCATGTTGCGGGATATTCACTCACAAGCCTACATCTGGTAAGTAAACCATGTAAACTTCCCTCATCGTGTGCCCTTACGCCACAGCTTCGACGGCATTGCGAAACTGAGTGCCATAGTCTTATCTAAGAGAAATACAACTCCATATCTGAAATGCGGATTCTTTACCGGGTTTGATGACTAACGTATAAGGAAAGATACATGTTCCCTTTCTAAACTCGCAGGCATCGCCATGCTGCCTTATCCTTGTATGATGTCATACTAAGGTGGACGTGGATAGGCATTGACTCTTGTCTACCCACAGCTCGCATCCACAGTAACAACTATCGTCCGAAATGCGTGCTACGTACGGCACGCTGGAATTTGTTTCGGAATTATTTTTAGGTTTTGAGGCACAGTAGAAACAGCCCACGGAAGTCTTGCGAAACAAAGGTTTAGCGTAAACACGACTTTTCGTTCCCACGCATAGGATCTTATTGACTGGAGTCATGACTGCGGTGGTGCAGCCTACGCAACATGGTTCATAGAAGTCTGAGGTTGGGCACTAGGAAGAACGAGAGACAAGCACGGTCGCTCTTCCTAGTGTGGAATTTATCCACTAGCTTGCTTGCACTTATGCTGTATTATCAACAGCCTACGCACGTAACTTCATTGCGGAGTGTTTACGTGTTTCCAAGCGCTACTATCGAGAAAATTCGAAACACATTTTCGTGGTAGGTACAAATTATGCGGGTGCAGGGAAAAAATGGTCCAAGAAAATATGGTGCAGGAAAAAAATGGTCCCAGGTTGTGTGGGCGGAAGAAATGGTCCGGCAGCGTCCTGAGCCAATGAGTAACATAAAACCAATATCACTCGCTGTATTCAAGTTTCAAGTTTGAAGTTTATTTGTGTAAAGTGACCATGAACAACCTATAAAGGTCTACCTAATGGTGCAGATTAACCTAAAACGTGTGGAAACCTATGTTCCCACGACCTCGGGGCGTCAGCCCGTCCGTTCCGTGCGCTAAGGAACAAGCAGCACACACAGAAATTCAATGCAACAACATGGTTTATTCACCTTCTCTGCCTTTTATCTCCATCGAGGCAACGTCCCCTTATCGGTGGCAAAGGTTGAGACACTTGCTGAAGCGCCATCCAGGAGCTTGTGTAGAAAGCTTCGTGGTGCTCGACCACAAACGAAATAAGAAACAGTAGAAAAATCATATAATGAAGAGCTAAACAATAGCTCTTACAGCACTAGAAAATAAACTACAGGTAACAAAAATGTCGACACCATGCTGATGATAAAGGTGATTGAAATTAGACATTAGGCGTGTTAATGGACTATACAGGGTGTCCCAGAAAACGTGTCATTGGCTTATAATAAAAAAACTACGCCACCTAGAATCATGCGGTCAACAGCATTTGTTCTTATTAGGTTTTTGCCACCTTCTAAAGTTAATGTCATGTACCCCAAGTTTAATTATGTAAATATTTGCGAACTGAACTCGGAAATTTGCCAAGTAAAGGTCACCTTTTTACCCCACCAATATGAAGAGCGTGCCGAATTCACTCAAATGCATAATAATTGACAGTGATATTCACGAGCTATCCCATCGGAAACAATAGCCGAATATCATGCTTTTCGGAGCACCGGACCATAACGCGCGATGACATTTTGAGCGCTATCGCTCTCACTGCGACGAAAGGAGGTTCGGCAGCCAGCCCACAGAGTGATAGTAGAAAAAGTAACACTTCCTAAAGTTGGGAGAGGGAAAGCATTATCCCAGCGAAAGTCGGACGTGATAAGCCGTGCCTGTTTTATCTCTTTCTGCGATGTCGGGGTGGGCTGGGTTTCCAACCTCCTTTCGTCGGACTGACAAAGATTGCGCTGAAAAATTCATCGTGCGCTATTCTGTGCGACCGCCGTAGAGCATGACGTTCGGCTATTTTTTCCGATGGGATAGCTCCTGAATATCGCTGTGAATTATCATTAATTTGACTTAAATTAGACACTCTCTTCACATTGGTGGGTTAAAAAAGTGACCTTTACTAGGCAAATTTCCGACTTAAGCTCGCAAAAATTTACATAATTAAACTTACGTTACACGACATTCACATGAGGAGGTGGCAAAAACCCAGTAAGAACAAACGCCATTGACTCTAGGTGGTGTAGTTTTTTTTAATTATAATTCAATGACACGTTTTCTGGGACACCCTGTATATAGCGTCTGTGTTACCGGTGTAAAAAATTGGGGAATGACGTAGTATCTTTGAGGGCACATTAAAAGAAATGGACGATAGCAGATATGTACAATCAAGGGGGGCATGAACGAAAGATCATGAAAAGCATTAGTTTGCTGGATGCTATTATTTCTCTACTGTTGGTCAGACACGGTTTTACTGTTGACCCCTGGTCTGGTTTGTCGTTGTGAGCTGTACGACCTGTGATTCATTGATTCGTTTCCCTTCGCTTCTGCTGAAGATACGGTCCATCGACATAGCAAGTATGAGAGAACGCATTGCAAAACCTTTGACCAACAATAGGAAAATACTAGTATCCAGGTTGATTTGGGAACTACATCCGAGAACACCGAGATAAGGCAAGCGTGAAGTCGGAGCCTCATGATAATAAGCTCAGTTGACGTTTATACGAGTTTTGTTTCATTGGTATGAATACAGAAGGTGCCCAAGCAGCACAATGTACTGAAAGTCGAGTGCAATAGGGGTGGACGCGTAGGTGGAAGGCATTGAACAGACTCGTGAAACCAAAGAATATTGATAAGACACGTACCGTCCACCCCTATTATACACTCGACTTTCAGTAGATTCTCAAGCAGCACAATGTACTGAAAGTCGAGTGCAATAGGGGTGGACGGGTAGGTGGAAGGCCTTGAACAGACTCGTGAAACTAAAGAACATTGATAAGACACCTACCGTCCACCCCTATTGCACTCGACTTTCAGTACATTGTGCTGCTTGGGTAATGTGCCATTTTGCGCACTACTGTGCAATCTTTCCTTTTGTAAAACAATGCGGGTACCATGTTTCCTACCTATCGGAGAGAAATACGCTGAAGGTAGCAGGACCTTGGAAAATTGCTTCCTTATCTTGTCGCGCTATCTGTACTCCGCAAAACAAAGCCAGAGAGAGAGAGATGAACAGAATGAACAGACGGCAATCTGCACAGGCTGTGCAGCGAATGTAACCGCTTTTATGTTCCGCATTGAATGGCGTGCAGCTTTTATTGTTCATTAACATCAATATTAACTAAAACATCATACGTCTCCCACTTTCAACAAATCAGAAGGGCGAATGATACAATCCATTTCATCAGCTGGCCACAACGACGATCCTTTGCTTTATTATTATTCTTTTTTTTTTTCTTGCGCCTCCTGCATTTTTGGGCGCCCGGAATCCCGCGGGACCAATACCCGCACACGTAACCACGCACCATTTTTTTCCAGAACCCTAATTATTCTGAGCCCAACACTCAGGAGGTGGGATTATCCTGTGTTACAAACAGGAATGGAATGCGTCACAATAAAATACCGACAGAACTGCACACACCATTATGGAGACACTCATGCGTTTCAGCAAACCACGTTCTCCTGCACAGTCGGCGCGCGCGGCCGCGGTATCTCTCCGCTTAGCCGCCATTATCCAACACACTTATGGTTGAAAATTTTCATCATAGCTGCATCGTGTGCTAGTATGACACCCGCATGAGAATGTGCACTGCACGTGCCACAGGGCGGGACTGCGGATAAGTTCGAGCACCAGGGATCGTTTGGACGTGCGCCGGAAATCTCCGATACACGATGTTGGAAACAGTGTTTACCTGCCCCACACTGCTACCGTCATCGGCCGGGATCATGCGCTCAACAATCTAACACGTTACCGACTGAGCTACCGGGGCCGGCTCTGCGTGGGGCGCTCACGGAGAAACCCCCCCCCCCCCCCCCCTAGTCTCCGGCGAAATGGACTTCCATTGCTGAAGCAGCAAACATTGTTCCAGGCGTGCGAATACGAGAGAGGTACGAGAGAGAGTACGAGAGAGTACTTGATCGCAACTGTATAATATGATAGAAAAGCATACAGTACCTTTGAAAACCCTTTAAATGATACACAATGCGGAGAGCCGCCGAACTTCTTCTGAATGTGTATCTTCATCTTCTTCTTCCTCTAAAAATGGTCTGACATAGCTCGGTATTTTGAGTCGCGGAACTATACTCACGATCACAATCATGTGATAAGGCGTAAGCTCAGTCGCAGACTACGAACGGACGTGAGGGTCGACATGGCGTATCGCTAAGCTCCATCGTGCCGCATAGTAGCACACTCAACGGATAATACCACAATTGCGAACACAGCATGGCCAAAGGCGTGACGCTGAACGTAACACAAGGAGTCAAGCGAGCTGGTGTGCAGATGCAGAAGGCAACATTTCCTTGAGCTTGAGGAAGGACGAGGGCGGAACAGCAACAAGACAGGACGAGGCTCAGACCAGCAATGACAATTTTATTTATCCAAGAACTAGGCGTGAAGAAGCAGGTCACAAAGCGAAAGGGCCACACGGATGCGAGGGGGTGTGATTCTATCTGGCGAGTGCGCTAATATGAGGCATGATCGAGCTCAGCGACGTGCCATGTCGACCTTCACGTGAGTTTGTAGCACGTGGCTCAGGCAATATGTCTCTCTGAGCTGAGCTAGTGTGTCTCTTTTGTGATTTTCGCGACCTGAAATGCCGAATTATGAATGGCCATCATGGCCGTGCACTGGCGAAAACGGAAAAGACGTATAGGGCGCTTATTTACTTTAATCCCCATTGCAACGGGCATCGTCTGGGAGCGAACGCGTCTCCGGTTCAGTTTGCTAGCACTGTTCATGCTGGTATTTTCTCCGGATACAACAGGTTCGAATTCACCGTATTTGTTACCCCAGGAACACACGCGGTCCTCAGGATGTCCTCAAAGTGTCATCACGTCCTCGTCCGTGATGAGATGAACGGGGGAGGTCCACAGACCGTCCTTCTAAGAGCTTCAAGTGATTGTCATTTGCGGTCATCAACCGTAGGACAAGCACAGGAGAAGAAAGTTATTTTAATACTACGTTGTGCATTTTAATACCTGCTAACAGTAATCAAGTTCCCGATTTATTTCTCATTACCAAATGCAATCAAAGAAGGAGTTCTCATGCATAAGTTGCGAAACAATTACGAACAAAAAGTACAAAATAAAAACAGATATAAGGGTGCAAATACTGATCGTCGGATTTTAAAGGAATTCGTGCACGTACTGGGTATGACGTTCAGTAAAGCATAGAATTTGCTAGACCTTTCACTGCAGTCTTGTTGCACGGGTGTCCGCGAAGGGTCCCTGGCGGGAGGCTGCACGGAGCATTTTAATTTCGAAGAGACAACAAATGATAGCGTTTGGCTGCCCAAGCTTCACTTACTACGCATGCCTCAAACCAAAGCAGTAAGAAACACGGACATTACCTTGATAGTGATTTAATACTCCAAGGAATTTCTCACTTCATTGTTGCTTGTGTGCAAAATCAAATTAAACTTAGATGCCTCACCCTTCAAATTGACTGAGATGCGAGGAGGACCCCCGAATTTGCCGGAATTCGGAAGACAAGCTAAAGTTGCATCTGTTCTCTCTTGGAAAAGAAATGCTGCTGCAGCATATGCCTTTCTAAGTGGGCTCGCTGGTGTAAGGACCTTTTTTTTTTTGCTTTTTAAACTGTGACACTCATTGTTCGTGATGAGAAATGCGCTGAACAAATAAAGATCAGAAACCACGAATGTGAAGCTTGTGACCGAGGATGAAAAAATATAAAAACAAACACACACGCTGACTGGGTGCTGCAAACGTGCCCTCACTTCTCAAAATAAATTATTCACTACTGCTTGTACTCCTGAAACCATACTAGCAGTGTCCTTGGGGGATTTGCCGAAGAAGTTCTGAGGATGATACGTGTAGTCTCATTCTAACACTTTTCTGACAAATTGAGGACCATTCAGGGACGTCCCAGGGACACCATTCCTATCCCTGAGTGACATCGGTGGGATAGCCTGGGGACGTCAGTGTGTTCTTGGGGGCGATCGGGTGCTGCCAGACCCTGTTTGTTAAAACTCTCTACTAAAGCAACTCTGAATTCGGTATGAAGTATCATGGCTGGAAGAGCAGAATGTAATGTTATCTGCTCCTGCAGTGCATAACTATACAAGTGGATATAACTCTATTTATGGTTTATCGTAAATATATGGATGTTACGTGGGTACGCTACTGGATGTTACTGGATGCTATATGTTTTCTGGATGTTATCTAGATACGATATGTTATCTGGATACGAGCAGAATGCTCAACATGATTCTTTCGCGTTGCTGAGTTCCAGGACTGGTATCGTACGTGAAGTCAACTGAGAGGGCGTGGCTGATGCAACGGCAGGCGTGCGGGAATGAGAAGCGATAGGTGGATGGACAGACGCACTTCTCAAAAAGCGTTGATGATAAATCCATGCAATATTCATCTTGTGTTGTGCCTTTTCCTAAAGCAAGTAAGAAAAGCGGCCAAATAACGTTGTCTACGCAGTCCTCAGTGCAGTTCGAAGGTGTGAAATCCGACATTGCCGACCTACAGTGTGTGTGAAAATCCCCTGCCTCCCTCTCCCCCAGCCGGTTTCATCATTTTCCATCCTCGTGTGTTCTAACCCACCCACGGAAATGTAAGTTTGCAGAGAATCAGGTGAAATATTTGGGACACGTAGTCGGTTCCGGGCGGCACGCGCCGGACCCTGAGAGGGTAAAGTCTATTAGAGAACTCGAGCTACCAAAACAAAAACTGAATTACGAAGGGTGCTGGGGCTATTCAACTATTACAGGGACTACATTGATCACTTTGCAGATAAGGTAGCGAAGTTGACCGACCTTACATAACGGAAGGTTCCCTCGGTTATACCATGGGGGCAGGATACAAGGGATGCCTTTGGAAGCATAAAGGGGGCGCTGGCGTCAGCTACAGAATTAGCCGCTCCAGATGTTAACGGGGAATACTGCCTGACGACAGACGCGTCAGAGTTAGCTATTGCTGCTTGCTTTTCGCAACGTACAGAGGGTATGGACATGCCCATCGCGTTTCTTAGCAAAAGATTGACAACTACGCAGGTCAAGTGGGCAGTGATTGAGCGCGAGGCTTATGCGATTATGTGGGCTCTTGGTAAGCTAGACACTTGGGTGTTTGGCAAGACGATCACTGTCAGAACGGATCACAACCCGCTTGTGTATCTCTCCCGTTCAGCTCCGTCGAGTGCTCGTCTCACACGGTGGGCGTTGGCACTTCAAAAATATGAGTTGAAGATTGAGTACATTAGAGGTAATTCAAATGTGGTTGCGGATGCGTTATCCAGATGAGTTAGTTGCAGTAAAAGGGGCTGTGCTTGTCCGGAATGAGATCTTGGGGTTATGCGTTGTGTGTGGGGAGGTGTTTCGGGTAATTAACTGTGTACCTTGGGATTGGTCGGCCATGACGGTACTGGAATGTACCACGGGGGTACTCGTTGAATTGTCTGCGTGGTCTGTGTGTTGGTGCTGTGTTTCGTTTCGTCACCGGATGGACTGGTTGTCAGATATGAGAGCAGGCTGCAACGCCCAGCAACGTCTTCGGTGGGGAGGTGTTACACTGAAGACTATCATCGTCGATGATGACGCAGATGCGTGGACATTGGCCACACGGGCCGAGGTGTGCAGCGCGAGCACGGGACCTTCGGGATGGTATTCGGCGGACGATGCTCGAAGAAACTACCCAGTCATTAAATGTTCTCTAACGAACCTGGAATTTGGCTCGTTCTTACAGGCCGAGATTGACTCGCCCCCTCTTACACAGCGTGACTTCCGTTGTATTGGTTGCAGAGCCGTTTATGGGGAGCGTTTGGCCATTCTTTGATATTTTGCCGCCCGAAGACCGGGCTTGCATTGTCGTCAGGCCCGTCATACCTTCGGCCACCTTGCTGGAATGCTATACTACAGGAATGAAAGGCGAGCCGCGGCGGTACGTGGAAATTCCTAGGCTCTGCCTCCGCTGACGCTCCAGGTGACGTGGGGATTTCGTGCGGTCCGCCTGCCTAGATTGGCGGCACGTTGCTCGGGGAAAGGATGAAAGGCAGCGCCCTGGAACATCAGGGCGGCAGATTGAGGAGATCGTCCATGCGCGCGGCAACCTCCAGCGCCGCAAATCCGTACGGAAAGCCCTCCTGAACTTTCTGAAGGCAGTGGACCTTGTCCGTTCTAGTGCAGGGAACTGTAGAACCAGACGTGTGAGCCTTCCTGTTCGTCAACCCCCCCCCCCCTGCCTTCATTCGCGCCGCCCGTCGTGTGATGTCAAATGACGCGATTTAAAACAGACTCCTCCCAATGGTCAAACTCTCCTAATAAAGTTCTCTGACCAGTTGGCGCCCCTAGCGCCATCTGCTGGTATGCGATGACACTATGATCGTCTCAACGAGTGGTGGATGAAAGTCTCGTATTAGTAGCGCAGCAGGAAGGATATTGAGCTACGTCCACGTGCCTTTCATTTATATTCCAATTCAGGTGTGGCTGTTTTATTTCCATACATATACGTCGTGCCTCGTTAATGTGGACACTTTCGTCCCCGACCAAAGCCGTGTATAAAGCAAATCGTCTATATTATCAAATACAAAGAAATAAAATAATGCTGAAAGTTTATTGAACAAAATAAGATCGATTCCCGAATTAGGGCCCCCTTGAACATATACTTCGTTGTACATTAGTAAAACGTCGGTAACACGTCGGTATACAGCGTTCTGCTCATTGTCCTCAAAGATTTGAAGAGCCGCCTGTAGTCACGCTTGAGCCATAGCAGACGTGAGCGTTGGCTGGGTGTTGCTGAAGTCGTCGGCGCCACAGCCTGACAACTGTACTGCCTCTGATGTCGTAAGCTGACGAGGGACTGCACTATGTTTAACTGAAGGCCCAACTCCTTGCACGAGGGCCAATCGTTCGTGGACGTGTTCAGAACAGACTCGACGTCATAAAGGAGTTTCCAGGCTCTTCATGCCCACAAAAAAACCCCTTTCCTGTTATAGTTCTTGTGGACGGTTGCGAATGAGATGGCATGGCTCCCCACGCAAAGTCCTACTTTCGAAACTTCTCATCTAGAATGTGGGGAGAGGCTTGCCCTCGGTACCGATACTGTACATAATAACGGGACAAAAGTGCATGGACTACATATGGTTTGTACCTCGTTGGACCGTCCATTGTCCGAAAAGCGAGTTTCCGTATTAACGAGACGAAAATGCACTGAAAAAGTTTGGTACTGACAAAAATCGTCCATAATTCGAGTTGTCCATATTAACGAGGCACGACCTCTTCACCCGATAGTCAGAATAATCAACGTCAAGTCTTATGTTGTTTACTGTGTTGCTTGCCGGTGCGCTGAATGTATTAAACAGTCAGAATAATGCGAAAAGTCGTGAATGGGTTGAGAGTACAGGGCGCATTTACTCATTCATATAGCTTTTTATTCAAATACATTGTTAATTCGGAAAGTGTGCATGGTAAAACCTAGCTGGCCGATACCGCTGGTGAGGCGTTTGTGGCACACATATTTCATGTGCATTCACATATATTACTTTTTTCATGACTCCCGTATCAAAAATAATGGACACAAGATAACATTCTCGGTCCAGGAGCAATCTCACGAATGATCCTGAAATGACTGCAAATCCCAATTGCTGTAACACATTTACGTATTCCCACTTTGCAGGTTCGGTCTCGTTAAATGGCCTTTACCCTGACTTGGATGGAGATGTATCTAAGTTCAACAACGTAGGACCTATGGTTCGATACGTCGAAGACCTATTACCTGTGCTGAAGGTCTTGGTTGGGCCTCAAGAATCCAAACGTCTGAACCTGGATACAGCGGTATGTCATTTCAATAATGCTGTGTGAACACAGATAGGTAATAGGTAGAGACGGAGCCGCTGACGCCATAGGCGGATGGCTTGCCCAAAATACCCCTTCACACTGGTGCACGATCAACATCGTGTGCAACCGTGAACAGGCTGAGGCAACCGTGATCGTGACCACACTTACGTGCCGACAGTGTATCTCTAGAAGGGTCTCTGCAACCTAGGTTAACACCACGGACATTTGTTCCAATTCGTGAAAGGGATTATACACTTGATTCATAGTCTTCTTGTTATTCTCCTTGTATCCTTTTTCCAGTATAAAGTACACATATTGCGATTAATACCCCAAACGCACTGACGCAGGATACGCACCGCGCGCAATCGTGATTACGCAGCGATCGTGATCGCCCTCAGGCGCGCACAAAGTGTCTTGGCAACCGAGATTGCCAACGGGGATACCTGTCATCCGTTTGGGAACGAGATCGCGCACTTCAAGGAGGATTGGTGCAGGCGCAGTGGTTCCGTTTCGCCATTGCCTACTCGTTACTCGCCCTGCCGGTTCCGGGCTGGCAAGATGGCGAGACGATGAGGGCGGCACACACGAAGAAGGCAACATGGACAAGCGTCGAAATAGCTGCCCTCATAGACGAACGTTATTCAAGCAGAAATCATTTGGAGCAATGTTTCCTTTTAATTGGAGACTTCAGTGGGTATTGTGGGAGACGGCGTCGAATGAAAACCTGGAGTCCTACATGAAGTGCGGACGGGGCAGGCGTATCCAGTGGGACTACGACAACCTGGATATCACGCCGATCTAGATTATGTGCGACAGTACGTTTGGGGTAATGGTGCCGAGATCTTGCAGTGGCGCCCCCACGCGAGCACGATATCGTGACGTTACAGACAGGATGCGCTCCAAACGATACTGTGGGAGACCAGAATTTCTTTGGCAAGACAGTGACAATCTCATTTGGGAACGCAGACTTTAAGGACAATGGAAAGGAGATTCGATTGGCTGGAAACCGCTTCTAATTTGTCAAGCATTGTGTAAAAGTAATTCACGTGAAATGTTCGACTGAACAATGATTTGTTGTTACAGTGATGGGTAGTACTTGAAGTACCAAGTACTCAAGTCGTAATTTAAGTACATTTCTGTGTACTTGTACTTTACTTTAAGTACATTTTAAATTGTATACTTTGTACCGTACGTAAAGTACTTTTTTCCGAGTACTTTCCCATCAAGCACCCAAATTTGGACTCCAGATAGAAAATCGCAAAAGAGTATAAAAATGCGCCCTACTAAAAGCGCTAGATTGACAACAAGAAAACGAAATCACAGATAGCGCCCCATTCATCATCTCGCAATAAAATTGTTGTTGTTGCACACAGATAGCGCTACCTATGTGTTTTCGTCTTCTTGACGTCATTCTAGCGCTTTTAATGGGAGGCAATACCAAGAGTCCCAGTCTGACATTTTACCAAAATGATTTTTGTGCTGTTAAAGAGCATATTTGTTAAAGCAAATGTATTGTTGAGAGGCTTGAAATGTTGGAAAAGTATCAAAGCTTCTATGATTACGTAAAACGGATGGAATGCATAGACACGAACACATTATGACGTATTATTTTTAGTCCGTCCAACTCCAACTCCAACACATTATGACACTGCAACCGGCAGCACAATGACTTGGTCAATTGTCATTTCAGTTATCCCAATGCAGGGTTCTATGCTTTTTCTATATTGTTTCCTTCATTGGCAATTAATAATCATTTTATATCACAATGTGTGATTGCATTACATGATGAACACTCTGAAAGACACACATGCTTTCATTTTTACATTTTACGTTTTTTTAATTGGTCACATGGATTACATTGCTATCAGATCACAGTCGTATAAAAATGATGGCTTACATTGTGCTTCATCCTTTCTTACTTTCTCATATTCTTTTTTTAAACATGTTGTATTTCAAAAAGCAGCATGGAATAGCCAGAAATACATAATCTCCGTTGGCTTGTACTTTTTGTTTTCTTGAAATTGTTCCTTGAAAATCCTGTTATTGCAGAAGATTAGTACCGGAACACCACACTAGGGCGGGTAATCTTGGATCAGTCAGGGTATAATACAAACTCATAGCACAGCTGTCTGCATGCAACATGTGACTGCAAATGATGACATCTGATTAAGTTCATATTCACGGGTTAGCACTTAACCTAGGACCTTATGGCTTTAGAGCATTTGTCAAGAATGCTTGCTAAAGTTTTGCGAGAAAAGCAAGACACAGATACCAAACAGTGAAATTAAGTGATACAAATACAAAAGTACAAAAGTGATACAAATTAAATTCGCAATGTACTTGATAAATACTTGAAGTACCTTTGCCTACTACTTTGTAGTTTACTTGAAGTACATTTCGAATTGAGAACTTTGTACTGTACTTGAAGTACTAATGACGCCAGGTACTTGGTACTTTACTTTAAGTACAATTTTGAGGTACTTTGCCCATCACTGATTTGTTACAGCGCAATTCAATTTATAAAATCGCTGCCGTTGCCTTTTCTCTGTCTTAGGCTGCTCCTTTAATCAATCGTGACCTTTTTATATCATCGCTCTTCCTTCCGAGGTGTCTAACTTCGAAACCTTCATTGGAAAGCACGCAAACAGATGAAAATATGGACATGAGGCAATACATAATAACGAAAATCATATGCGGTGTACCTAAATAACATATAACAGCGATGTTTCGCATGGTTGGAAGCATTCTTCCGAAGCAACAGCGTACATAGATAAAACAAGAAACAGATGCATATCTTGTGTAACATTAAGATGGATCATTAGAAAAGTTGTAAGTTGTCAAATTTGGACTTGACGCTGCAGAAACAAAGCAAAGAGAGAGCTGGGTTGCGAAACGCGAAGAGACGCGGACATTTAAACGTGTGCATTATTGTCTATCTTCGATTTTGTACCCGAAAGCAAAGTTAGATATAGTTTATTTTCGTGTTTGCTCTCTTCCTGTGTATTCCCAACCTCTATTACACGCACAGATTTGGTCGTATTTATTGTTCCAATACAATAACATTTGGACTGGTTGGTGTACTTCCATATTAAAGCGACAGCAAGTAGACGGGACGGACCCCGACGGTTGCGTGGCGAGTGATTGTCATTTGGTCAGGTCTCGGTCTGTACTTGGCCTTGTTTATCTGACACTTCTGGCAAGTCCTGACGTACTCGCTTATATATCTCTTCATGTGCCTCCAGATGAAGCGTTTGCGCAGCTTGTGGTTCGTCGTCCGTCCTGTCAACTCGTTGTCGCTTTAAAGGACAACAGAAATGAAAATCGGTGACTGTGGGAAAATCATCATACTATATGCATTTCGCATGGCTAATACTAGAACCGCCAGTATTTTATGCCAACGACGAACGGATTGGTATATTTTGAACGATTACTGAAGCGCTGAACCGCTCGCCCATGGGAGCTGCCCGCGGAGATCGCAAAGCATCTTGGGATCAGCCGAGGCAGGTCTGACGTCACACATTACTCTGGGGAAGCCGGTCAGCTGGGCGAAAGAGAAGCTTTGCCGCCGTATTGCGTATCGCGCTCGAAATGTCGGACTCTGAATCTTCGTCATCATTGTGGGAGTCCGAGAATGAGTTCTCGGATGACTTGGGCGTTCGTCCGTATATCTTCGACCCACAGCTAGGATCAGACGAAGAATCAGGGGATGCCCAAGAACACGCCGCCGTCGGACGACGTGTGGAAGAATTCGACTGGTAAGTGTCCGCACATTCTGCATGATTTCGACCATAAGAGATACATAAACTATTCACAAGCATGGAAGTATCGTATAACTCACTTCCCGTTCCTCTGATACCCAACATTACAGTTGTTCGTTGTTGCATGTTGCACATGTGCGTTGCTTGCGGTTGCTGGTGCCATGTTTCCCTTCATGTCTAAATGCCGCTCAACTTGGTGTTGGCGTTCCTTTGTAAGTAATACGCATGCATCGTGCCCGCAAAGTTCAACAGCCATAGAAAACCCGTAATTTTATTATCCTCAACTGCGCGTTGTAGTAAAACGCAAGTACTTCGAAAACGTCGACCTTGCCTTTATTATATTGTGCGATATTTGTATATCGTACGAAAGGCGATAGGGCGTGACATACTAAAACCCGCTATTAGCTTATGTATGCATGAGAATATACTTTCTAAATTGTATTGGACGGTGTAATGTACAGTGCCACGAATTGCATGTCAACAGGTGCTCCTGTGGTAACTGTATGCCCATGGAAGATGAGATATCCTCTGTTTGCTGCAATGAACAAGGCAGAGTGCAAGATGTTATGGAGGATGCAAGTGTGCTGTGCATCACATACCACCACCTCTTCCACAAGCACTGCCTTGATGCAGATACAATTGATCTACAGAAAATAAAAATGTTGGGCACAGACAGCAACTCCTTGGGAGGCCGCAGAAGAAACAAGTAAGCAGGTGAAAGCTACGATATGTGGGCAAAGACATTATGTTGCCTTTTAATTTTCAGGGCAAAAAGGTATATTGCGTACCGGCAATTTATATTTTGGATCTACCACCGCCTAGGGGAGGGAAACAGGGTTGTTATTCCAAGTTGTGCAATCCGAAGAATTCGTGACGAGTTCCCATCTGAAGACGGCGACTACACTGGATTCCGCCATGCACAACACTAGGTATGATAGAGTTTATGTTGTCTGTACAGCATTGTTTTTGTACAAGAGAAATGCAGTAGCATGCATTTCCACACAATTTGTTTAATATGAATATCAATTTCTTTATTTCAGCTCATGAAAAAATAAAAAAAAGCCACAGTTGCAGTTCAACGTGTCCCTTTGACTGATGTTGTCCCTTTCCAAGACACAGTCCTTCACAACTCAAAAATGTGCCAGCATATACATTTATTGGAATATATTGATATTGCACACACTAACTTGAAGCAAGTATTCTCTAGTCATGACCAACACTAACAGGCAGAACTGTAAGTGGCATGTTACAAGTAACTGCATTATTAACAATAAATTACTCTTTCGAGTAACACTGAGAGTAATCGATTAGTTTTGCATGAAAGTAATTTTTCAAGTGTAATCCGATTACAGTTTTACTGATGAAAAAGGAAATCACTGAAAAGGTTAGCCAGCTGTAGGACTCGAACCCACGTCACCTAGATTACCAGTCCAGGGCTCTGTTTTTTTTTTAATTCGGTGCTAGCGCCGCAAAGCAACAGTGGCTATGAGCAGCGTACAGACGTGTACAGATGGGGAGAGGACACCAGGAAGGAGTGGGGGACAGGGGGGTTAGTATGCGTCCTGGGCTGACTTCAGGAGGAACAGTGTTGACATTCGTCTGGAAAGTCTTTGGAAAACCTAGAGAAAACCTCAGACAGCACAGCCGGTGACAGGATTCAAACCCATGTCACCTCCCAGTCTCAGCGTAGAAAGCGATCATCTTAACCAATATGCCACGGAAGCTGGTGGCTCTTTTTAGTCCTTTCTATGTGTTCCAGCGTCAGAACATCAATTTCCATCATGTACAATTTTACTTTGTAGAAGTGTGCCGACGGAGCAGCGCTGCTCTACTCCACACAGTGTAATGGCACACTTCTCCACAATACAATATTTGTAAAATGCAATACAGGGCTGTTTTGGGCAGGTGCTCTCTTCTCATATTTCAATGTTGGAGCTGTAGGCATGTGAGAGTGGTGGACGGGCTGTCCTGCAGTTTGCCCTCTGTACCTCAGTGTACGTCTTGAAACCCTTCACTCGAGAACAACCCCGAATGAAGAAAGCACATAACCTGTGTTGGAAGCATCCTGTGTCAGCATTCAGCAAAGCAGCAATGAAGTTCTATTCAAATTTGCATGGGTAGTGTGCATAAAAAGCTGATCTCTGACAAACGGACATACCTGAGATGCAATCTCACTGGCCTCTTCCTGTTCTTGCTCTCTCTCCACTTTTTGGGAACACAGACGGTTTGGTCAAGCCCATTGCATGTTGAAGCGTGCGGTGTGCCTGTCAACTAATGCCTGGATGCTCACTTCATGGTTGTAAGCATGAGAAAGGGGTGGAGGGGCATATCTGTTGGTGCTTTTCCTCGCTTCCGCATATGTCTTGTAGTGTGCCGTAGTTTGGAGTACTGCTTCCAAGAGATCATGCACATAGGCTGCAGCAAATGATAATTGTTATAAATTAAAAAGACCACAGCGAAGTTCTTGTGCAATTTTTCACATAATACAGCATATATGAGATGTGATTACCAAAAGTGCATTCCTCTTTAATTGGAAATGCAACAGCTTCTTTGCGTGACCGAGGAAACTTTACAGCATAGCGGAGCTTCCCAGCAGCCGATACAGCCTGTTGTCGCTTGCTGTTTTCATTGTAGTGCATCACTGCAATGTAGGTCCTATGGCAGAAAGACTTATAGTTTTAAGGAATGTGCATCACCTCGAACATGTTGCACTTACCTTGCTTTCATGCATGCATAGGTGAAGTGTGTTGACTTAGGTGCGAAGTGATTCAGTGTGCTGTGAAAACATTCCACAGCATAAGTCTGCTCTACTGTCGAAAGTTGGGGAAGGTCCTTCAAAAGGTTTTTTGCGAGTACAATTTCCTTCAATTTTGTGTACGCTGAAGAATCTACAATAGGATATGAATATCAAGCTTTAGAATTCCAGCCTCAGAACATCAGTTTATCTCTTGTTCAAAATTTCTGTTTATGACGTATCTCACCTTGGGGAAGCCACTTTGTGCGTCGCATTTCCCCATGTGCACACTGCGGAAAAAGTGGGTCGTCATGTTGATGTATGTTTGCAATGTGCCTTGGCAGGGAGGTCCACTTTGGCAAAATTTGACGTGGGTCATCTCGACTGGACATAGCACACCAATACAGGTGATTGATGATGGCCTTAACACAGTCACCAAGGTCCTTTGCAGCTTTTAATTTGAACGCTGCAGTCAGTTTCTTCTTGATGCCTACAAAGGAACGTAGCCATAGAGTCTACTCTGAGACATCACATATTATCCAACAGAATGTACCCTTTGCTACATGCCACACATCATACAAGTGCTCAATGTCCGGATTTTCTTTTCGCATGTAACATTGAATCTGCACGTGTCTGTCAGTAATTAGCCTGTGGACAACCATGCCCTGATTCCGAAGAAATTGCAGTGCGCGTTTCAGGCCCTCGAGCTCCATGGCATGACTGTTCGCAACCTCATTGCTCTGATAGGAAAAAAAAGCACATTGGTATATCTAAATGTAGAGTGTCACCCCTGGCGATAAAACTCCCCACTGATCATCTCAGAAGTTGTTTTAAGTCATCTACAAATGTTATGGGCCACGGTATACCTGCACAGTTTTAATATGGAGCACCTGCTTCCGTGCGGCGTCGAGCATCGTGTATGTTCCATACTTTGCTGAGTGGCCCGGAGAGTCCGCCCTCCCATCACCTGCTAATGTCAAGCCCTGCCCTTGCGCTGCCTCAAGCATGACTGTCTGGTGACGCTGCCAAACCTGCACAAAAATGGCCATCATGAGCACTATTCAGAATACACAGTGAATAAGACTCTTCAGATGTGAAGATTTATACTCCTGTTTTACCTTTTCTATCGCGGGTAGTAAAAATGCCCCCTGTACATTGAAAAATGTCCTGTAGCTGAAGCAAGATATCCCCACAGACGTGAGTAACCTCAGGGTCTTCTTGATGTTGGCACCAGAGAAAAGGATGCCTGCACTGAGTAAAATATTCCCAAGGGGCTTCCTATTTAAGAGGGGCTGGCTGTACCAAGAGCACACGTGCCCACTTGCACATGCAGTTTCCACACTCAGCAGAGTTCCATCACATCTCTTCTTGACATGTACCACTTTCTCTGAACATTTTTGACACTTTGAGAGCAATACATCTAAAGCTGTCTCAAAGACGATGAACTTTCGCTCTGAAATCCTGTTCACGGGGTTGTTCGTGGCACCCAGGACCTCGTCATGGAAGCTCAACCTAGAAAGTTCAACAACACATGGCATCGGGGAAGTATAACCTGCAAAACAAGAAAGCGCTTAACATAGTGCTGAAATAACCTACTCGTCCATGAAGCTTTGCGAAGGTTCATATGTTACGTCTCCCTTGTCCAGACGAACACAATCAGGCTCCTCATCCGACTCGTCCTCACTATGAACAGGAGTAGAACGCCAGTGAGTGGGACGTGTCTGGGTGCTTTTCGAGCTTCCTTCTCGTTGGGCTGGTGCAATGTCCAGTGCCACCTGAACAGCTGGGAATCGTAAAAAGATATGTGGACCCTAACCTACACTTGACATACGTACATAACAGGACTATTGATACTTTTTCATACCACGGTTTCTATAAATGCCTGTTGTCTGGGTGTGTGCATTTTTTGTGAGCACGGCCTCTATTAGCTGGGTTGCATGTGTGGTGTCGTTCCTTGGTACATAACCCACATCTGGCAAGCTACAGACATCTGGTTCCTGCACAGAATTGCAAGATCATGTGGAAAAAACTATAATCATGGGGAAGCAAAGCATGATACCTGTACACACAAGCTCTTGCCTGTTGACTGTCACTGTTAGGTGTTTCAGAGGTGCAGCACATCAAGGCATAACTGACAACGCCCTGTTGAAACATGCATGATCAGCACATTTTGTAAAATAACTATCCTGTACGACAACATGTATTGTTATATCATGTTACTAACAGGAGAGGTCATATGCTTACAAAACATGTCATTATTATAGACATATGTACCTGGGATGTAGTCTCACTTGTACTAAATGGTATACTGTGCACACTCACAGCAGAGGAACTGGCCTGTAAATTTAATGAATGAGTTTGTAACACTAAAATGGTCACCGTACATTGAAAAGTTGCAAAAATATTGACGAATAGATGCAGTTATCTAAACAGGGATTCATAGATGCACTGATCATGCCAAGTTTTCAATAGTTCAGCATGGTAATGCAAGAAGACGCACCTGATCAAGTATTATATCGGAGGATATTGAAGACTGCATGGTATTTTCAGACGCTCTGTTACCATCCGAAGACGTTTCAGCGATGCCGGCTTCTTCTGTGGCCAACAGTGAATTTATAACCTGGATGAGAATGAGCCTATTTGAGTAACACTGTGGAAGAGCCTTTTTGAGTCAAGTTTCTCAGCTACTTGCCTCTTTGCGTTGGCGCTTCTCGAATGCCTTGCTAACTCTTTCTGCCTTTCGTTTCCGTGAGAATACAGAAGGAACAGCTCCTTCTTTCAACCTGTTGTACTTTGTTGACCAGCCTAGGCTGTGGAGCACCTTCGGATCTGTCTCGAAGTCTTCGTCAAGAAAATGTGCAGCGCACAACTTCTCCTGTTTCGCCGGTCTCCAGGTAGGCCTAGACGGATTCGCGGCCAGGCACCAAATTCTACGCAGTTTCTCGTCTTTTGGGAACAAATACCCTGACCTCCCTTTCCCGAAGAGAAGTCTGCAACACGCCGCACCACAGACAGGAGCCATTGCACCAACTGCACCAGCACACGCAACTTTCTTGCCGCGAAAACACGAAAAAGGACCACCGCTTCGAAAACATGCGCAAAAAGAACGGCAGGAACTCCAAGAGGAGAAATGACTCACGTCATTTCCGTTGTCTGCTACGGCACCGGAGCGACGCTCGCTAGGGTTCGTATCGCCCCGCGGACACAGTTTTATATCCCGTTTGTGACAGTCTCTCAGCGAATTTCGTTAGATCCCAGTCGAATTCCGGATTGTTTTGGTACACACTGCAACATGAGCTAAAGAACTTTGCGGCACATTTTCATTTCTGTTGTCCTTTAATACGGAAGTCATGGTACCGTCTTTGGGAATTGTGCCAAATGCCTTTAAACTTGGTTGCTCTATGGGGTCATCGCCTGCGGTAATGTTTCTGCGAAACTCGTTTTACAATGCCGTACATTTGTATTGCAAGTCTTTTAATGTGTCATAGAACAATTTAATTTGTTTTACGTTGCTACTGTGGTGGTTACACCTTGTTTTGAGCATTCACATGGCGGCGTGACGTAGCCCTACAGAGCCACGGACTGGCCTGGACAGTAGTTAATGCCTAATAGAGAGAGAGAGAGAGAAACTAAGAGAGCTTTCACGTTATTACACGACGTTTCTGACAGCACCATGCTCTTTCCACAAAGTTTTGGGCCACAGTTTACAATACTAGCGACAGAATTCCGTAAATTGATGACCCAATCTTCTCATTCAGTTGAGGGGTGACTGTGGGTTTGTTCGCGGATAGGAGTGATACTTCACCGCAGCCAAGGAAGCCCCAGCGATAGTGATATCTTGATGACGTAAGCCAGGCACACGAATGGAAGCGCAGCGCTTGTCCAAGCTCCTTTGCTTCGCGTTCGCACCGCAATATATACTAACTGAAACATCCTCGGTAAATACATCAACTTTCGCTTACCGGTGTAACGTGACGATCTCGCGTGGAAGGCGATGTTACGTTCCTGGCTGTACGAATACGTGGAGGGTGTCGAAGTAGCTTGCCGTTGTTGGCCGCACTCAAGTGGGCATCGTCACGACTATAGCCAAAAAAAGAAAAAAAGGAGGCAATACGTGAGGCACTAACCACAAACATTCCACGAGCCCATCACAGACCCTCCGCGACGTGCAGACGCCAACCCTCCCGGCCGCCGGTCGGTCACCAAGATTGAACCAGTCCGCTTCAAATGGCGCTCACTGATTGGCCTTGTCCGTGTGACGTTTTATCCGATTTCCGGAGAGGGAATTCCGGCGCGCTCTCAACATCCGTCGTCTGCTCTTGCCATGTATTCCATCAAGTTACACGGGAACTACTCCACTACTTCATGTCAGAATTTCGACATCATTAGCGTCCCCCCCCGTTGGTGGTTTCCAAGGTCATGCTGGAGACTGGGAGGTTTTCCGAAGGCTTCCCAGACGAATATCGGCAAAGTTCCCCTGAAGTCGGAAAAAGACGGACACTAACACTTGAGGAAAATTTAATACAATGTGGTATTAACGTGCAAGTATGCATAAGACTATGTACAGTTCAAGATGTGACTCTTCGCCAGCGAAGTACCACAGCAAAACATTCAGACGAATATTTACAGCAAACCTCACAACGACAACGAGTACAAGCCAGTACAAATCAGACTATATACAGTTCAGGACATGCAACCTCTCCGCTAGAGACACGCAACAGCAAAACTGTCAGTCAAGTATTTACAAAAAAAATAACAACAAAAACAGAAGGGGCACTATGTACAACAGTAAGACATCAACCCGTGCAACAAAACTGCAACACAAAGGTACAGTACGTACCGCAAAATAACGATTTTCCAACTGAACATCTTATGAGGTACAATATGTACAGTTAGGGAAGAGCGCCTCCCAGGATGACACGTCTATCAATGACATGAACAGAGGGATGTGAACACCACAGCCACTCGAAGGTGACCTCTCCCAATGCAAACAAGTCCCGCTACAGGACGTTGAAGAAATTAACGCGCAACCGTCGCAGCAGTAGGTTCTATTTTGGAATCGCGAGAGAAACGGCAGTGTGAAATGGGCCTTGGGCCGGTTTCACACTACCGAATATGTCGTCCGGTTGCTTCACAAATGAAACCTAAGGGCAGTCGAGCCACGTAGGTTCCAATGGGTCCGTTTTGGCTCCGTTAAAAACACGGCCGAGAAAAACGCTCTTGTGAAACAGGCCTTAGGATGGCGGTGGATCCGTTTATCATCCCATCGGAGTCATGGAGGTTGCAAATGATCGACAAAGAACGAGATAACACCTGTCGCTGTAAAGTGCATAGTCATATCTGTTATTTCGTTTGTTCGCTTAATCTCACTGGGTTTTCGGCGATGCGACATACGCGACAAAATCTTCACGAAATTGATTCCTTAAATGGAGTACGAAATTTCCTTAACCCCCATAATCGTTTCTTTCCTGTAAACGGTCCTTCCCGCCCTGAAACTAATATGCGGAAATTTTTTCGGGCGAAATCGCTCCACTCTATGAGAAGCACGCGCTTTAAGTTTCTCTTCCGCATTCCTCCTCTCCCACTCGCATTCTCCTGTGGATCGAGCAAGGATGAACGTGTAGTATATTACTAGTGTTGGGAAAAACTCACGTGACCTCCAGCGTTTGGCCAATCGTTGGGTGACAGTTGAGTAGATTTTTGCTTTACTTTTTTTTTTTTTTTTTTTGCCTCCCTGGATGACCTGTGACGCTGGCGTTGCTTTCCCTTTCTCATCTGTTCTCTCCCTCTCCCCCGCTTTGGCGGTTCTGGGTGGTTGTGGATTTTCGCTCGCGTCGAGTGAAATAAATAACGAAATACGGAAGCGTTGGCTGTTTTTGTTACGCAAAGTGCTTTATTTTTCGGGATAGGTATTTCCAAATGACAAAGTGGTGTAGTCTGCTGTAGCTGCGCAAAACACAAACATGACATGAACATTGTTTCTGAAGTTCGAGTGATATGCCGAAGCAACTTTGCATTCACTGACAGCTGATGTCTCACGTGGAAGATTTCGCAGTGGAACAACAGTATATTGGTTGCACAGGCACACACATTCAAAGATCCAGCATGACAGAAAACATGTCCATACCTTCCCTTTGCTGCTTCTGTAGGCGTCTGGTTGACCCGTCACAAAGGAACTTGTGCAGCTGCTATGTCGAAAGATGATGCTCCAACCACTCAGAGTGGCTTGTCCATTCTACTGTATCCATGTAGATGCTTTTCTGAAGCAGGTATGAGTCGAGTGCTTATACCTGAGCAAGAAAGATCAGAATAGGGATCAGAAACGTGAAAACAATAAAATTAAAGCGGCCGAAATGCTGCGTATATGCCACAGGTGCGGTGTTATGCTATGCTAAGCGGCAGAATGGAATAGGAACTGACTTACCTGTCATCGAGTGGGTAGCGGAAAAACGCATTAATGGGCCTTCTTGAATCGTTGTCGCACCAAGCAAGCGAGGCAGACCTGCCTTCCACTTATCTATCACTGAATTGACTTGCAGGAGTATCTAAGAGGTCCCGAGATTTTCAGAGTCGGTATCGACAAATGTTAAGGACACTAAAATCATCCAAAGCGGTACCGGCATAGATGCTTTGCTTGGGTCCCTGCTGCACCCACCATACTTTGAAACTTTACGGAGAGTTGCTCCGGCACCGCCGACACAGCGTCTCCGGGTGATAATTTCAAACCGACCAATAAGCGCTCGCATACTGGGGGAGTGGCCACAGGAGCCAATGGGCTGGTGAGAGTTGAGAACTCGCGCTTCGACGTAAAAATTCTGACGTTTCATGACGCGAAAAGCTCGCAGCGCCTCACTTCAGTCCGCAAAGGAACTCGCGAGTTTCATCCCCTTGGAGCAACTATGCGGGCTGTGCTGCTGACCCACGATACGTCACCGGTGTTGCGCAATGCCAAGCAATGGGCACGCGGGAATGGGCAGTCTTCACAGACTCCAAATCTGCACTTCAAGCAATTGAAAATTCCGGCATACGAGGCCCATCCCTCACCCCTAGTCACAGATGTGTTAATGGCTTACCACACTATCTACGCAGCAGGCCACAGGCTAGTTCTCCAGTGGGTTCCAGCCCATTGTGGTGTCGTGGGGAACGAGCAGGCTGACAGCGCCGCAGAAGCAGCACTCTCGTATCGGAAACGGACTAGTATTGTTCTGCTGAGAGGAGACCACCGTTCAATTCTCCGACGCCTAGTGACACCCCTGGCTTCCCGCCAATGGACAACCGACATTCTTCCCCCTCTATGTTGAGCAGAGTTGATCCAACGCTTGCTTTCCGCATGCCACGAAACACCTCTCGTCAAGATGCTGCATTAATCCACCGAATGCGCGTCGATGTGGCCTTTACAGCTCAGTGGCGTTACCGCTTGAGACAAGTGACTCTCCCACCTGCTGCCACTGTGGTGTGCTTCAGGATCTGGAGCATATTCGTCTTCATTGCTCCCACTACCAACCTTCCCGAACCACACTCTCCGAGTCTCTTCGTCAGCTGGACTCTCGCCCCTTCTCCCTATCGAAATTGCTTTGTCCCTGGCCTAATCCAGCCCAGCAACGCTCTGCGCTCAAAACTCTTCTGACGTTTCTGCACACCATCGGACTTCGATCGTTATTGTGAAGGGGCTCGTTATTTTATTCCCCACATTCCCACCAGCAATGGGGTAGAGTATCGTCTGTGGCGATGAACCTCCCCACTCTCCAAAGCCAAAATAAAGTTGTTGTAAAGTTGCCCGCCATCGCCAGCTGTGAGCGCGGTGGCGCCTGCCAATCCGCCAGTCGCATCTACAAGGTCACAAGTTCTGGTCCCGTCTGAGGGCTGAAGCATTAAGTTTTTGCTGGTTGGAGGCGTTCGGATAACACGCAATAATGAACAGCTTTTTTTGTGTGAATCGTTTACTACACTTGCGCTGGCAGGTGTAACATGTGAGCTGTACTTGGTGGTCGAATGTAACCGCCTTCTGCTCAACGGTCGTTCACAACAACGAACGCAAGCACCTGCCACCGTAGCTATGAGGTTTATGCTGGAGAGATACGTTGGCCTCTAGCGATCCACGGCAACGTTGTATTGGTTGTATACCGTCACCTATGGAAAGTGTATCGGCAAGTAGCATGACGACAGGTTCGGGTGTCAGTTCCGACTGCGCACACGGTTTATTAGCAGGTTCTTGTATACAGTAGGTGGGCGTGCACCGAGCTAGCTATCCAAGAGATATGGCTATGTCTTGCATTCCGATGCATCTCCGTTTTCTATAATTTTTTTTTTCTGCGAAGAAATAATGAAAACACCCGGTTTTCATAGTTCATTCATAGTTAACTAACAATTACACTGGTTATATATATACAAAAGTATGCTAAAGTAATTAGGTGTACAACAGTCTATCAGGTGGACGTCTTGTCCTGGTCGACCTTCGAGGGCGAAACTCTGTCGGTGACATGTCTTGTACACCTGTTGTAGACGGGGCAGCCGCACTTGAGGGTTGGTCATCTCTTGGCGAGGCTTGCTGCTGGTTCACTGTCATTGCACCGTTGTCGTCCAGGTCCACAGTTGTTGGGCTGAAGTCTTCTGAAGTAGGCAGGAGGTGCTGTCGGTTTCTTCTGAAGACACGGTTGTCCTCCGTCCTCACGTTATACGACCTTGACGCTGCCATACCCTCTACCTTCGCTTTTGTGCACCATGTGTTGCCGTCTTCAATTCTTACGATGTTGCTTGGTCTTAATGGAGGCAGTGGACTGCCTCTCATATGATTTTGTTGATGCTTCCTGTCCTAGACCATTGTACCAGGTGTAAAATCCGGCAGGCGCGAACGCAATCGGTGTCTCATCAGGATCTCTGCTGGAGACGCTCCACTTTCTAGAGGAGATGTCCTGTAGTTCAACAGGCCTACGAAAAAAATTCTCGTTAGCGTGATGAGTCTTCTTCAGCAACCTCTTTATAATCTGCACTCCTTTCTCGGCCAGTTCGTTCGCCCTCAGGGAAACGTGGACTAGAGGTGACGTGTCGGAAATCGAAATTAGTCGCAAAGTCTTTAAATTCTTTAGACACAAACTGTGGCCCTGTCTGTTGTCGGAACAGACTTCTAGAGGGAGTCTGTGTCTTGGAAATACGCTGGCCACTTTGGCGAAAACAGTCCGGGCACTAGAGTCATGCAGCTCTTCGGCTTCTGGGTCGCTCGACGTTGCATCATATGCCACTAAGTCAGTCTTCGCAGCATAGTGGAACAAATAAATGCCAACGCGGCTCCAGGGCTGTACAGGTGTCTGTCGCATCATTAATGGTTCTTGTTGACGATAAGCGTATCGTTTGCAAGTACCGCATCGTGCCATCATGTCCCTAATTGCCGTGGTCATTTCCGGCCAAAACATTAATGCCCGAGCTTTTGCTTGACATTTATTAACTCCAAGATGGCCTTCGTGCAAACGGCTTAGCATTTCTTTGCGTAGAGTCTTTGGAATGCACACTTTTGATCCCTTTAGTACCGCACCATTTACGTTGAAAAGTTCTGGTTGAAATGGCCGGTATTCTCCAAGAATTTCTTCGTTTGCTTCCAAAGCACTTTTCACATGGCGCAAGGTTTGGTCTTTCTCAGTCTCTATTCTCAGACGTTCTAACGTATAGTCAGTCACCAAAACCGACAAAGTCCACACCGCGTGCACTTCCACGTCGTACTCCGTGTCCTGTACGCTGGTCGTCAGGGGCGCTCGAGAGAGTGTGTCGGCTAGTTGCAGTTGTTTTCCTGCAACATACTGGAACTCGTAATCGTATTTCATGAGACGAATGAAGAGCCGCTGTAAACGTGGAGGCATGTCACCAAGATTTTTCTTTGAAATGGCTATTAAGGGGGGGGGGGATATGTTTATTAAGAAAAAGAAAGGAAAGGTTAGCCAGGCAAAGAGCCGGCTTGCTATGCCGGAAAAAAAGAGGGAAGGGGGAAAACGAAAAAGAAAAGGAAGGAGGAAAACGAAAAACAAAAAAGGGGAATCGAAACAAAGGAAGGAAAGAAAAAACAAGAAGAAAGGAAAAGTAACGAAAAACAAAAAGAAAGGAAAAGGAAGAAATAAACGAAGAAGAGAATAAACACTAGCATGAAGTTACATGCAGTTCACGAGTCCTGAGACTCCGAGAAAACCGAGGCTATTAAGGGCTTGTGGTCTGTCTCTATGGACACTCGACGACCATACACGTTCGCAACCAAACACGATGCCCAAAGCCTCCTTTTCCATTTGAGGGTACCTTGTTTCGGAATCTGTGAGCACTCTCGATGCATATGACACCGGAAGCCAGTCCGTTGGAGTAACGCTGCACCTAGCCCGCCCTGTGATGTGTCCTTCGAGACCTTTGTGTCCAGCTTGGGGTCGTACAAAGCCAAAACAGGGGATGAAGCCAATGCACTTCTTAGGTCGTTCCACTCTTGCTTGTGCACCTGCGTCCATTCAAATAGACATCTCTGCTTCACAAGACAACGCAAAGATACTGTTCGCTGCGAGAGGTGAGGAAGGAATTTGTAAAAATACGTAGGAAGACCAAGCATTCGTTGAACAGCTTCCTTGTTTGTCGCTTCTGGCATCTGTAGAACGCTTTTCAATGCTCCAGGATCCGGCTGGATTCCATTGCTGGTTATCTTACCACCCAAGAAGGTAATTTCTTGAACACAAAACACGCACTTTTCCTTGTTCAACGTTAATCCTTCGTGCTGAGCAAGTTCAAGAGCCCTACGTAGTCGCGGGTCATGTCTCGCGTTGTGCCCCACACCAACACGTCATCGATATACACCTTGACGCCGTCTAATCCGTCAAAAATTTGGGTCATCACTCTTTGGAAGACTTCTGGTGCAGATGAGATGCCATACAAGTACAGAAGAGTACATGTTAGAGTTAGAAGTTGTACAGAAGTAGTAAAAGGTCTGATGTGTCAGATCATATATGTATTTCTGTACGTGTTATTTCTAAGTATGTTTGTATGTATGTATGCATTTCTCCATATAATGTGGCAATGCCCTTGGAGCGCCACAATAAATAAATATCATCACTTATTGAAACTGAATGACCATATGAACTGCGGTGGACCACCGGACGATTTTAAAATACTCTCTTGTACGCCACTCAAGAATCTTCATACCAAGAAGTCAATAAGAGATTGTGCGAGTTCGTGGCAACTAAATGCAAGTTAGTGAAGCGGATATAAATACGGCGAGATCGTATCGATTACATTAATCAACGCTGGATTCAAGCGACCCATCATAAGGAACTACTATATGACGCATTCTCAATTCATCGTGGTTTCATCAAGGTGCGTTCCCTCAAGAAACGGCTGGATTTCGTGGCCACCGAAGCTCCATGGATACAGTTCTCGACCTAGTCTCTACAGTCCAACATGCAGGAAAATTCGATACCGTCCTGAAAGTGATTTCCATCGCGTACCGCAGAGGATACGCCAGGCTCTCACTGGCTTCATACCTAAGGACGTCACACCGCCGAACGCCCCCTGGTCTCTGCCTGTGGCACGCACTTTCGCACGTCTTCTGGACCTCCAGGAGCGCAGATATCAGGTTCCCCCTCAAGTCCTTTGAGCCCATTTCTATGCTCTCGCAGACGCGGAGTTTTCTACCTCTGCCGCTGCATACACCGATGGCACATCTCGAAATGGGGATTCCGCGTCGGAGTTCGTCATCCCATCCGAAGGCGTAGTTGAAGGACGTCGCTTTTCCCATCATACCTCATCCACCGTTGCGGAACTCTATGCCATAATTTTCTTTCTGCAGCGCATCATTCACTTTACCCCGCGGAATTGGGTGGTATTCACTGACTCAACATCTGCACTGCAAGCAATCGAAAATTCTGGCGTCCGAGGCTCCTCCGCACCATTGGTTATAGATGTGTTAATGGCTTACAAACTTGTCTTCAAAGCAGGGCACAGGCTCGTTCTCCAATGGGTTCCAGCCCATTGTGGTGTCGAAGGCAATGAACAGGCTGACACCCCTGCCGAAGCAGCTATCTCGTCTCGGAGACGGACGCGTCGAGATCTGATCACGGCTGATTGGAGATCGTCGGTCCGTACTTCGACTCCTCGTGACTCCCCTTGCTACCCGCCAATGGACCGCTGACATTCTCGCCCCCGCCATGCTGAGCAGGCTTGATCCAGCGCTCGCTTTCTGCATGCCTGCACATAACTCTCGTCTAGATGCCACGTTAGTTCATCGAATGCGCCTCGATGTGGCCTTCACAGCACATGGCGCTACCGCTGGAGACAAGTTGCCTGTTCCCACTGCAGCCATTGTGGTGCTGTTGAAGGTCTAGAGCACACGCTTCTCCATTGCCCACACTACCAACCTTCCTGAACTGTACTCTCCAGATCCCTCAACGAGCTAGACTCCTGGCGCCTTCACTCTGCCCTCAAGGCTCTCTTCACCTTTCTGGACACCACGGGAGTTCGATCCTAATTGTGAAGGGGCTCATTATTTCATTCCCCACATCGCAACCAGCAATGGGGTAGAGTATCGCTCCTGGCGATGAAACTCCCCAGTTAAGTTGAGTTGCGTTGATAAGAATGGAGATGTGGAGAGTGGAGAAATCAAACTCCCCAGTCATCATCCCAAAATAAAGTTGTGTTGTTGATAGAATTCTCGTGTTCTTCAAAATCGAATAATGCTAACATGTATTTGCGATAATTGTACAATAAAATATATCGCCTCTGTACAAACTGGGCTGGCCTTGAGAACATCCTGTTTGCTGAAAGAAGGGAAGGAATGTACCCCCACCCCTTGGAGTCACAAGGCATACACAGTTTCCTTTCTTTGGTGTATAGATAGAGAGATAAGGTCTCCCCACTTTAAGGAAAAGGGTGAAAAACCGAGAGCCTTAGTTGTTTCTCATTGTACCATGTCTATTTTCAGTGTGTTGGATTCATAAAACAAAGCAAAGTTTGTAGTTTCTGTTAGAATGAAAATTGTACAGTGCCCGATTACATTGAGTCACGAGGATGATTTTGTGATGGTTCGAATGATAGCTTATCTTCCTATGTTGTTTACGTGTTGGAGAATGTGACGCTTAGAGAAACTGGTTCGCTCTGATATCGATGTCTGTTCCTAGTTTTTTCTTGCTATTGTTTGTGTCCCTCTGTTCTGCAGCATTAAATCTGTGCTACTCACAGTATTAAATTTGTAATGTTTCTCGTTTTGATAGATTATATTGCTATTATTTTATTGCATGTATCTGTTGTTTGCATGTTGGATGATCTGCATTCTTGGCTATCTATTAGTACTAGCTGTTGTGCTAGCTGACATGTATTGTTTATTCACTTATGTTCACTATTCACCTAAAAAGAAATTGATTAATTAGAAGTTGTGTCATATTGGAACAAATCACTTGCAACTTAGATTCCTTGTTGTGCATTTCATAACAAAGCCCTCGCACATGATAATGAGGAAATTGTTAGCGCTGCAATAATGGTGATCACGATTAAGACTTGTTATACTAGAACTTGTAATTTTGATTGTAATCGTATTGATAAAGATTGTCTTCAACTAAAAGTAGTGTCCTTTGTTATAGATTTTATTTACCCTTGCATTTGCGTCGTACCTCTGTGTTCCCGTCGTCTCTCAGGGACTCTGTTGTGCACAATTAATTACTTACATCTATCAAAACATGTAATTGAAATTAAAATCCCGCTATTGCAATGACGGTGCTCACGTATAGGAATCTTAGACTTAGATAATAAAACTTGTAAGTTCATTGTTTTCATATTGACTAGAATGTCTTATTCGATTTCAAGTTGCATCCTGTGATATAGATTCATTGAAAACTTGTGTCTATGATTAGCAATAAAGCTATTATATACATTGCGTTTGATTCTTTCTGTGTCATACATCTTCAAAGCTATTGCATCATACCAGTAATGAGTAAGTATATTCTTTATTATGTGGATTGTATTGTCTTGTGTTTCTTCTGTTTCAGGTTATAACGGTTTTTTGGCTGGGTTTTTCCCGTTCACAGATTGGCCTTACAATTCCCAGCGCCATTGGCATTAATAAACATATTTCCACTCGTACTTTTGTGTATGACTGTCCTTTGCATGTCTATACCTGCATGTAAACCGCCCACTGCGCAGCTGTTACGGCGGAAAAAATCGCGAGTGAAGTCGGCCGAGGCGTACAAATTGCGAAAGAAGTCGGCCTAGGCGGAAAACTGTGAGACAGGAAGCGCACGGGTAGCCCTCCGCACACGCCCACCCGCCACGCGCTAGAATCATTCGCGAGTGAAGTCGACCCAGGGGCAATAAAGAGCCTTCGAGTAGAGCCCTGCGCGGATGAGATTTTTGGCATCCGCATCCGACCCGCATCCGCGCACACGTGGTCCGCATCCTATCCGCATCCGCAGCATACACAACAGTTTACATCCGCATCCGATCCGCTGACAAAAACGCACCATCCGCATCCGATCCGCAAAATCCGCACGTTTCGAAGGACGCGTAAAGACCGCCGCAAGCATTTGTTGGTATAATTTCGGATATGCTTCCACGCTGTCACGGAAGGGCTCATGACGACAAGCGACGGGAAACGTTTCAACAAACGCGATAGGGAGAGACTTCTGGAACGCGTGGAACGCTACCTTGTCGGTGCACGTGCGGTTCGAGACGTCAGAATACGTTCTCTCCTGTCTTGGCCGTGCATGGTCAAAGGTGAACCCGAGCATCCGCCCGCTGTCGCCGCGCAATGCAAATAAATTGCTAGTGGACAAATTACAGCACGCGGTATATCCGCATCCGATCCGCTACCGATCCGTTGCCTTCGTAACCGCATCCGATCCACATCCGACCTCGCGCCACCCGCATCCGATCCGCACACCGCAGAAAGTTCTAAATTTTCATCCGAATCCGCAAGCATCTTGCGGATATCCGCGGTATCCGCTTCCATCCGCTGATGGTGCAGGGCTCCACCTTCGAGTGGTCCGGCTATTCCTACGGCCAGACCATATACTACTTATGGTGATAATATACCTTTAGTAATGCTCTTTTGACACCTTTTGCTTCAGTCTGCGGGATAGAAAAGGGGTATTTTTAGAACAATACACTTGTTTTGAGCGAATGAAGGTGTAAAAGGTACTGTGTAATTATTTGCATTCCCGACAATCCCTCAGTAAAACGCGCTGTGTTGTACATGAGGCCTCTTACCGTTGACTATTTCCAAGTATGTGATGACGACACTGCGTTAAGACGCACTGAGCCGATGCGATGAGGAGTGATTGGGCTATCATGTCGTGGGAGAAGCACCACATCGTTTACACTGGCAAGATACGTTCATCCCTTGGCTTTATGCCGACGGGAATATGTCGGCAGGCGCTAAATCGACATGCAAACAAAGTCACATGACCCCAAAAAGATGTTTTCTATGACATGGGACCAGGACAAGATGTCGGTATTGCGAAAAGCATCCGCTTGAAGTAGTTACAAACATCGCGGATTTATGTCAGCCCTGTGTCGACGCCCCTGGTTTAGGAAGGTGCGCGGTGATGATGATGATTCGGGTTTTTATGGCGCACGGACAACTAAGGTCATAGTGCGCCAAAACGCGATGCACGGAGGGTGCACGGAAAATGGGTATCATGCTCCGTCACGTGATCTCTTCCCTCCTCTCCAGTAAAGTGATGAAAGAGAACGGCGGACATGGAACGGCAGCGGAGCACAGATAGAGAAAAAAGAGAAAGGGAGGAACGGCAGCACAGCTAGCATGTTCAAGCGTTCAAGATCCGTTAAATAGCCGCTCAAAGAACACGGAATTAGGAGCGCCGGTGGAGCAAAGGAGCTAAGAGGAGCGCAGCTATAACTAACGCGCCCAACGATGCCTCATTTCCAGTGCCGGATGAGCGAGCCGTGTACTCCTGCAAATCGAGCACCCTCTGGCGTCTACATGGACAACGACGAAATATATAACTTATTTTTCCTTCACTTTGTCAATTTCCGACTACTTGAGTGGTATTATGGCTGTGTTTCATTGTATCTCATCATAAATCTTAGGAATCGACGCGTTTTGGAATCCCCGCGCAGGAGACGTATGCGGGACATCAGTGTGTGATGATCACGACCTACTAGATTATAGCGACCATGTCATAATCGGCAACCCCTAGGGGAGCCCGTACGCACGCTCCGCTAGGGATGCTACTCATCGGCCCGCGAGATCTACATCGTGATTGGACAATGGCAATTTGAATTTTGAACGCGCAGAAGGGGTCGTGCGACTACCTTTGCAGACGACACCAATACCTGCTATGAGAACGCGTAGAATGATGATGATGATGATCAACTTTAGAAAGAAGTGTTGCCTGTGGGACATTTACCACTTGTACAAAAATACTAAGGTACGCTGAAGTGCAAAGTATTGCAGAAATTGAGGAAGCAATAAACGGGCCGATGAGTAGCGCACCCGGTAGCTTCCAAATGCGGCACTGAGAATTGGTGTTATGATATAGTAGGTCTTGGTGACGTATGAACTTGGTGAGGTATGGTGACAACATAGGGCGTCCTCACGAGGGCACGCCATTTTCGCGTGACCCCAACTATGAGAATAATTTGCTTCAGTCGCTACTGCGGCGATATTGTTCGCGTCCCGTTGCAAGGAATACGGGAGGAATAGGTATGGGACAGCAGAGAGGCTCATACGTGACTTGCCGCACTTAGTGACATCACGATAACGTCACGCGGGACGATGATGAGGTATTATCGGGCTTGGTCCACTCCGTAAGACGTTGCCGACTGTCACGATGTCCTGACTCTGTCACGAATAACTCTAAATGTACCGCGGTTCAAACTACTGGGGACATATGCCTGTTTCGGTTAAAAACGGTTTAGAAGTCTCACAAGTCAGGCGATTCACTAATTGTTTATCCCTACAGCTAAACAAACTTTGCTGAGGATTGCGTACCATGCTTTTCGCCAGAACTGTTCAATTGAAAAGGGAATATAAGTTGATTATATCTTCCTTATTGAACAGGTCGACATCAAGTCAGTGAAGCTCCACTACGTGCCATATGACGGCGCCGAGTTTATCAGCCGCGTTCAACCGGTTATGACAGCAGCAGTATACATGGTAAGCGAAGTCCTAATTTGTATTACGTGTACTCTACCACAGCATCAATCACACTGTCTTGGAACACGCTGGCTGTGGCCTCCCACACGATTACAGCACCTGGGGACGAGATACGAAGCCAGTCTTGCATACCATTATCATTTGTAGATGAGGGCGTACACAAGCATGGAAGCAAATCTCCTTTCGGCTCTAGTACCCTTTTCGTAGCGCACGTGTTTGGCAGTGACCTCTATCTCTTGTCTCGGGTCTCACGTGCTTGCGTATGCGTCGTCGCCTGCAAATAAAAGATGACCCAGCAGTTTCATATCTGATCAGCAGTGGCTGCCTTGTAATGCGTGCCTGGCGCGCGACAAGTTTTGCATTGTACACCATTTCAAAATTGCACTGTTAAATTTTCTATCATGACACCAAATGCTGCTGAAAAATGCTGAAATCAGATACGTTACAAAACCGACGCTTACCATTCCTGGAAATTCTGGTTCCATGTTCCTTCAAGAAGAATGACATTCACTGCCGTTACCCGTTAAATGGTGGCGAATTGGAAATTGAAAGTGGGCGAGCTATGATGATTTGAGATGCATTGGTTCAAAGTTCCACCTTGTGAACAGAAGTGATGTAGCGTATTTCGTAGATCACTGTGAATTACTATACAGACCGCTAATGCTCCAATCTTTACAGGCTGTCACGTACCTGGAAACTATATGCGAGATGAAGTCCCAGCATTTCTCGTTTCCTGAACTCCGTGATGCTACGGATATATGGATGGCAAACTTTACAGCGGCAAGCAAGTTTCCTCTCGCGCAGCTCTTACAGGCAAAAAGAGGCCGCCTGCGACCCTTGAAAGAGCTCTTACTAACTGCAATCGGGAAGTCGCACCACAGCCTTGCATCCATATTCTTTGTTCAGTACCAGAACCGTGGTAAATTTCAAGACGAAGGCATCTTGCGCGAGTACGCCGTACGAATGAAGGCATTCAGCGATATACTAGAAAGCACTCTTGGCGAAGACGGAGTTCTGATTCTGCCGGCGAATTCTGCACCTGCTCCATACCACAACGAATGGTTGTCGCGATTCACATATTTCATATCCTTCACATGTTTGTTCAACCTGGTCGGCGTACCGGTGACCGTAGTGCCGGTGACGCGCGGTAATGATGGCATGCCAGCAGCAGTCCAGGTTGTCGCCGGTCGAAACCAAGACCGTCTTTGCTTGGCTGTAGCGAAGGAGTTAGCTAAAGGGTTCGGCGGGTGGAAGCCTCCTGTGGCTGCTTCAGACTAACCGGGCGAAAGTAATGCTGATTAGAAAAATATAACGCGCAAAATGGCGAGACCCGCGGTGGGGAGATATGTAAAAAATGGCATGCAAAGCTTGATAAAACAGGAAAATTGTGGCAAACTGGTGGGAGTGCATCACAACGTTTCGTCCCCTTATATTATAGGGAAGATATGTAAAAAATGTCATACACAGGTTGATAAAATAGAAAAACGGCGGCAAGCTGGTGCATCACAAATTCGTGCTCAGGATAGAGGTTCCGTTGTGACACAGAGGTTTTGCACAATAATTTAGGTCCTACTACTCTGCGTTCATGTGTCGATCATGTCTCGCAAGGGCATACCTTCGGAATGAAATAAAAGGGAGAGACCGCAGCCTGTTATGCATCGCGATAACGCGATTGGCTTCTGTGTTCGGAACCGATACCGCCGAACATAATTCTGCCTACTAGAACCGTTAACTGTCATCACTGCCGTTGTAGAATTGACGCTGCTCCATCCTGCATTCGACCCACTGGACACTCAACGACATCGGACGACGCTGGGACATTCGAAATAGAAGACTGAGAAAGGTTTGGAAGTTCTGCACTAGCCGATCTACAGCGAACACTTCAATCTGCTACAGAGCAACAAATCCATTACAAAGGAGCCCCAACCTGAATCCAAAAAACAGAACTCCAATAATAACAAGAAAGCAAGATGGCAAAGCGGGCCATCTCAACAACTGAGCCGCCACGATAGACACGGTAGCCTTAATGCATAACAAACGGTATATCCTACAAGCTTCGTGCAACGCTGTCTGCCGTCGCGCCAGAAAGTCCAAACGGTACAGTACTCGTTCTTTACGGAATAGGAAGCAATCGAAGCACGCACGATCACAGCAGACAAAACAAACACAAGTTGCGAACAACGGGAATGAGTCTTGCACAGTGACGTCACGTTTGGTCACGTGATATTAGAAAACATATTGCCACACCGGAGTCACAGTAGTGAGGCATGCCGTGAATTGTTGCGGTATGCGTGCAACTACGAGAGGGCATCTTAAAAACCACGCTGCTGCCTCATTCGGCCCGCAGTATGGCGCCTGTGACGCATCTGCATGTTTTCCCATGTCAGGTGACTCAAAAGCCGCGCATGACGTCATTTGCACAAGCCTCATTAGCCGAGGCAGGCCACAAACATAGACGACACAAACAGCTAAGCCTCCAACACCCGGAATCAACAAAATCAAACAACTCCAAAATCAAACAAAACGTGCTGACGTCATGACTCGAAGCTAACGTGCCTGACTCTCTTGGTTTCCAGTCAGGAGTGCTAAGGCAAATCCAAGACAACATTACTTTCTCCTGAATTAGTGCGCTTCAAGTAGAAGGAGGGACGGGCAACAAATCACCGTTCTTCCCATTCTTTCTTACATCACTCTCACTCACTCACTCATTCAGGCACGAGACACTACGACATCTTTGGTGTACGATGTATCCAGAATTAGTCGAGGCAGGCCGTAAGCATGGACGAAACAAACACGCGAGCTTGCAAATCCCAGAAACTCAGGGAAAAGGGGGTGATTCCAGAACTCAGGACCCTCATGACCATCCCTGACCATCATGGTCAGGGATGCTAACGTTACATCAGCTTAGCTGGCGTCATGCAGTCCTGGCATCAGTACGTTTACCCTGGGCTGTTGAATTTTGTAGAGGAGATGGTATTCCTCTACATTTGACGACACGGACAACCGATACCTCAGTCCGGTGAACAATTCGGCCTTCTAGCATCGCTATCCAAATTTCACACCCATTCGGACGCCTTGCAAAGCATGTAACCCCGAAGCCTCCAAACGCAATGGCGCCCTATGCCTGCGCGAGGGCCCGACAATCATCGACTGCGACAACATTATGAGTTCGTCGCTCCCGTACCGGTCTCGGCAACGTCACTGTGTCAGCCTCGACTCGACCCCTATCCGACCTCTTGGACTCCTTGAAACCTGCTACGTCACACGCCTCAACCTGGACACATTATTCGACGGCTTCCTGCACCCGGCAAGTTCAAGAGCCGTATTGCGACGCATATCCACACCGGCACACGACGGAATTCATCATGCGTCACAATCATGCACCACATTCCTCAATACTTCGCTGTTCTCCTGCCAGCCGCGACATCAGAGGCTCACACTCGCCTGCCGGGTCGGCGTAACGGTAGCATTCCTGACCAGAAATAAGAGGGTTCAGGGTGCAGGGGGAGCCAACACCTTTTTCCTGAGTTGTTTGATTTAATTCATTCTGGGCGTTGGAAACTTATGTTTTTGTGTCGTCTAGTAGTAGTCGTTGACCTCAACTCGAGAGCAAGATACAGACTGTCCTGGACACGGTTTAAAGTGAGACACAGTTCAAAGTAATTAGGGCCCCCAAAGTAATTGGGAGCATACATTGAGTAATTACACTCATTGGGGCCGTCCATACACCTGTCCAGACGACCCCGTATATTGCCGGCAAGTTCAGGTAATCAAAAGCAAACAATTACTGCAAAGAGAGTGGACAGAGATAACTAATTTAATTAACTATCATTGACATCACTATGAAGAAAATCAGCAGCGCCCGCCGCCGTTGTGCAGCGCCGTGACGGCTGGAGAGAGTCACACCAGGCTACTGAGAGTGACCACCAGTTCTGCACATCCTGGGTCACCAGGTGTGACGTCATCACTGCAGGTCTGGGCAGGTTAGGACAGCTCTGGACATGCAAGGAGAAAGACACTTATACTGGAAACCGGGAATTCAAACTTTTGTGAAAGAAAGAACAAAGTATGCTAACAAGGGACACTATCAATATCTAACAACAAGAACTAGGCACACAGCAATGATAACTGTTCTCTCTATGCTCACATTCTCTTTGTCTGAGGCTGCACCTGCAACCCCCAAGCTCTAAGTTTGTGCCAAAGGTCCCAGGAATATGTTGCCAACATCACTAGATTATTTTCTTTATCATACTATTAATGATTTCTACTCTTCAATTGCTGTTTAGAAAAACTATTACAAAAAGCCCTTACTACTCTCAATCGTTCTGAAGGTACAAGCAAGAAATTCATATTATTTCTCTGAGTCAATAATTATCCAAACAACGACACAACACGGGACACATATATGCGGCCCTGAAACAATAGAGCTATAATAATAGTAGAGCTATAAAGGATGTAATACGACGACTGTCGATTGCTGCCTACAAGCCATGCTGATGCAGCAGTAATGATAGAGATGCACATGAAATTGGACTTAATTTCTTTTTACCTATATTCATTTACACCAAATGAAAGATATATAATATATAGAGTGGAACAGGTAAATGAGACAGAACAGAATGTCAGCATTCGCTACACACTGTAGGTCTAAACCATTTTTAAACCAAACCAGCAATTTTTCATAAGCGTGCTATGCTTCACTAAGATAGGTGCGTGACTAATGAATCAAATAAAAAAAGGCATTCCCACATCATTCACTGCAAGCTCCAGTACCCAAAAGGCCAGCAGGTTTTGCGACTCCTCTACTTGCCTTGGGTCCACCTCACAGACTCGATACCTTTCTGAATGTATTGCGCAGGTACCGGAATAAACATTTCCCGCAAAGATAATCATGTGCTGCGTGTGGTAGTTATTATAGGGAATGGTCAAAGGTCTTGCTCTCAGCGTGTTAAACGCTATACGTAGGAAATACACGGTCTGAGCCCCTACGTCATTGATTACGTAAGACCGCCCCGCAAAGCATGCTAGTGGGCGCTATCAACTTTATCAACCTCTCAACCGACGCGTTTATACCGCTTGTTGCCCACCACAGCAAAATATAACCTCAAACCAGTCATCTCGTGACGTCACGTGTTTGAAAACAGAGAGTCGTCCATAATAACAGCAATGCCAGAGCACTTTTTTTTCTTTTTTTCTTCTCTTTTTTTCATTTCAAGAGCTCATTACTTCGTGCGAGCGATCGAAAAGTTAAAAATTTCTGCTTTGCTGGCGTGAAAGTAACAAAAAAGCGCGCTCGAACCGCGACCCCACGCACACAATACACTTTGAAATTTAACACAGAAAACTAAGCTTGCCTGACAAGCGCCAACATTGAGAAACAACAAGAATTCATTTCAATTAAATTCAGTTCAATTGTTTATTTCCCATTCAGCGATGGGTCGGGCCGGGGAAAAAAATCCGCAAGCTGCAGCTTGACGAGCCCACCGGCCACTACAACTGTATAGGTAACAGCAGCAGGGAAACAAACTGATAACAAAGTACAACACACCGTAGACCAAAACATACTAATAGACATTGCTAAATATTGGTCTAAACACAAAAATAGACACTAGTAAGCATTAGACAAAGAAAATACAAAAATAACTTAATTTTGAGTAATTATGGCTGGTAGCTGTTTCAGAGAGATATGTGAAAGGTCAATAGTTGTTATAGTCAGGTTATTTAAAGCAAGAGTTCGAGGTAACTCGTTACTGTAACTAAGTTCCTTTTTTTTTTTTGGTAACTTGTAACTTAACTCGATACTTTTCCGCCGTGGTAACTTTCAGAGTAACTCGTTCCTTTTTCAGGTAACGTTGCCAAAATAATCTCAGTTAAGATCCAAGTGACTTTTACCTCGCTTTTCACTCACGTTCGCCTATTTTCTTGCTTTCTCTCCTGTTCCTTCATTTTTTTCCATAAAACGTGATATTCAGTGAGTGACAGTATTTTATTCAGGAAGTAAGAAACACTGCCATTGAAATGAAGCTGAACCATTGTGTGCCCCCAGGGAGTAAGATGCAAAGCGCTCGAATAGACCTCTACCAGAGAAACGTCATCATGACGTTGGTAGACAGACTGAAATCGAAACAAATCAGAAAGAGAGGGCTGGGTTCCACGAACGGGCACTTGCTCACTGCCCCCCTCCCCCTGAAAGAAAAGTATGACCGAGGGTCGCGTCCCTTTAAGGGATCCTACCGTAATCGCCTCAGGACCGTGGCTTTCGGGCGCGGTCGTGTTCACCTCTAGCTTACAGCGTAGTTCAACTCTACCAAATTTGTGGCGCTGTCGAACACTATGTTATTTGTTTACAAACAGGGAGAGGTCTATTGTTGGACATAAACGAAAACGATCTAAGCGTGTTGCACTCCTCCGTAGGTAAGTCAAGGTCTAATTCAACTGTTCACGCACGCTCCACCTGCGTAATGCTATCTTGTGTCCGAAGTAACTTGGAGGTAACTCGTTCTTTTTTTAAAGGGACCGAAAAGTGAATATAAACCTATCGAAACTTTATCTTCAGCGAAAAGCTTGATCCTTCAAAAGTTCAAATATCAAAGAACTCCGCTGAAATCGCTGTAGTTTTTCTGTAATCGAATTTTCCATGATTACATGTCCAGGGACCTAGTAGGAAACCGAGCAGTCTGTAAACAATTGCATGACCCCGCGCCATCTGTCGAGGACGCATGTAATACGCGCACTTCCGGGCGCTAATCCGGCGAAAACGAAAATGGCAGTGGGCATTTGTGACCACTTTCTACGTCGAGAATGTCGAGTCTCTTGAACATGAGTGCGCTGGAATTCCACATTCGATAACTGTCGCTCACACAGAACTGCTGTTCGTGCGTTGGCGTGCTGGAAAGTGTGTTCTTCGCAGCAGAAGATTCCTCGTCCAGAAATTAATCGGAGTCACATTCGTCCTCAGCAGTAGCTCACCGTGTCGTGAACATGGACTGCTTTGTGAAATTTCCATCTGGGAGAAGCACTTGTGTAAGCCGAAACAAGCGTTGTTTTTTCGTCGTGCAGGTGTTCATGTGTGAAATGCAAACCGACGGATACTACGGATGGATACTACGGTTTTTGCTGCCGGGAGGTAGAGAATGCGTGTGAAAAGCAGACAGACAACTGCATCAGAACTAATGAATATTTCGAAATACTGTGCCTTGACACCGAAGTACTGCAAGTGTCTTTTACATACATCCGAGAAACCGAAGAGCATGGCAACATACACGGCAGCGCCGTGTGGTCTTTACGCGCTACTTGAATGGCAAACTGGACGTAAAACCCTTATTTCAGCAGGAAATTTCGTTATACCACCTGTCGGCCATTCACAAGAAGGATATGGGGTGCTCCGAGAAAATACAATAGAAAGTACTCCACTGGATCTCGATCTGCGTCGTGCATGCTATTAGGGATGCTTTCCCCTCAGTGCGCAGACTTGTAGAAATGTTGATGTCAGCATATTTTCATTGCTTGCTTGCTGCAAGTTTTTCTCATTGCTTTTTCTTTGCTGTCACAGCATATTATAATTACTAGTTTGTTCCTGGAGGGTTGAGTAACCTGTGGGCATAGATGTATTTGTAGGTTATACTCATGTCTCAATTGTATATATGGGGAGTAAGTAAGATAATTTTAATCAGTGTCATTCAGCTGAACTGTGTTCAGAACGTTTTAGTATACTTCTTAGTGACCACGTTTCCAAATGTCAATTAATATTTGAACCAAGATTGGGATTTACACTTAATTAACTCTGTTTTGCTAAACGGAGTACTTGTAACTGATTCATTATCTCGTCACCAACTAACATTTGTAAAGGAGGACTTGAGGGCTGACTTCATGTATTATTAACCCTTGATCTGGGTTCAAAGTTAACCATGCACCATTGGTGTTCATAATACTCCAAAATGGCTAAATAATTTATTGCATAAGTTCTCTGTTACTGTAATTGAGATGTACTTTTGTAAAGTACTTTTAACAGCCCCGTAAACTGCAACTGGCTTCAGTGTGCATGACAAATGCATCGTAACATTTAATTGAAATATAATATAAGAGCAGAAGCAACATTTTGTCACAACTCAAACTACCGTATTTTCACGCGTATTAGCCGCACCGCAGATAAGCCGCAGGACTCGTTTTTAGATACATTTTGAAAATGTTTTTGCAGATAAGCCGCAGGACTCGTTTTTAGATACATTTTGAAAATGTTTTTGCAGATAAGCCGCGGGTAATACGACGCGGCTGCTTTGTGCGCTAAACCAGAGATGCACATACAAAATCAATAGAGACTCTCAACGCTCGTCGACGTCGCACTCCCTGCTAGCTGCCCTGTTCCTGTACTGGTCCCCGAAGTTGACGACTTTTAGTGTCGTAGCTGTGCCTCCGCATTGGAGCGATGCCTCACCTCTAACTATCGTGCCCGTGTCCACGAATGGTGCTGCTCTCGTCAAATGAGAACTAACGCTTATCTGACCACGTTTTATCCCGATGTCAGGTGTGTTGAACCCTTCCTGTGGGTCAAAAACAGCATCTATCTTTCACAGCAAATCTCCGTCGACTAAAACTTTATATATGTGGATGTTACCACATCGTGTAGTTTCCATCCAAAAGTAGGACTAGGCAAGGTTGTTTGGTTGTTGTTGGTAGGTTGTTGGCATGTTGATGTGCTGTACCGTTATAGCACATCAATATAGATGAGGGGCAAACACAGTAGCCAGCGTGATGGCTGCAAACTCAAGTGAAGATTTATTCAACTGAACAAGAAACCGAAAGCATGAGTAGAAAAAGGCAGTGCCCATGCAGTGTATGGTGAACCACATTAACCTCTGAGAAGGTGGGATCGGAAGAGCAATAAAGAGAAATGACAGTTGCGTCCGAGATAGGGGAACTCTGCAAATTTAGGACCAATATGACGTGGTAAGCTTGCATGGCTCATTGCAGCTCTGACACACACTGAACAGTTCCAGTAGTGGTGCTTCAAAGACAATGAACTTTTGCTGTTTCATTGGGCATTCAAGTGTAGAGGATGCATCTCTAGAAAATTAATTAGCGTTCCTTAGTCATAACTACATCTCAACAGGAAGTATTCTTGTACCCTTCAAACAAGCTAGTAGCTCTCATCGGTTTCTTCTCCTATTGTTGACGTCATACTAATGTTCTTCACCTGTCCAAAGACTCCAAAAAATGTCACAAAGTCTGCAACACGTAACAAATCTAGTGCTTCCATCTGTAGATTTTGCATACCTGCTTTCAGCTATTTCTGTCATGTCAACTTGAGTGCCTGGATCACACACATACGAAGCAGTCTTGCGCCACTTCAACACTGGAAGGCCCCTAAAATTAAATTTGTTGATGTTGACAATGTTGAGTACGGGACAAGTAGGATAACATAAGTTAAATGGAATACGTCATCGCTATATTATAATTTATACATGTGTGGCGCCTGTACATACCTAAGACGTTGTGTTGAACTCGTCACCTCGGTGAAGCAAAATCACTAGTTACTGAACATCAGTGTGCTTCGGACGTCTTCGCAATTCGCCTTCTACGGCATCTTCGTAGTCATCGGCAGTAAAATGAGCTCAGCACACACGACACGACTGCTACATCTAATAGCCGAGTGTTTCGAACCACATCCCTTTTCGCGCACTCTCCTGTAGAACCTTGTGGTAGAAAACGCCCGCCGCCGATGGTGAACGAACATGATTTTTGCATCCCCGAACACCAAAACTACACCGGGCATATGTAGGTCTCTCGAATAATCGACAGAACAGCCACGAACATGTCATTCGCTTATACTTTCTGGTTTCTGCTTCGCGCAACCAACATGACCACCCACGACGTAAACAATAAACGCGATAACACAGATGGCCTTGCAGATGGCGCGGCGGATCGTAGCTCGTAGCGGCGAAGTAGCTGAATGCTTTATTAACGTAAAAGCTATGGAAGTGAGCGTCATTTTTAAAATGGCGTTTAGCTGTAAGATAATGTGCGTCAACTTTGTTCTCTACAAAATTAACTCTCACGTGGTAAGGGTTGACCAATCCCTGGGAGCCCTGGACCCGAAACCCAAGTTGCTCTTTTTCACCGTTCGCTGGCAGCACCGTCCATGTTCCGGCAATCTTCAAAATATTTATACGTAAAAAATATGCCGAATTGAGAAGTAATGCTTTCTGTGTCTTATCAAACAACCATGTTGTGCACGACAGTGGGCAAAAATATGGGGGTTATTTTTCACTTTTCGGTCCCTTTAAGTAACTGAGTAACTGTGAGTTACATTTCAGGCTGAAGAACTTCGTTATTAACTTAGTTACATTTTTCACACGGTAACTTAAATTATAACGAGTTATTTTGACAGGTAACTTCTCAATCTATGTTCAAAGTGCGTAGTAATGTATTACCATACCATACCATACCATACCATATTGTTGTGCGAAACCTAGAAATGTGCCAATGTTCAAAATCCCTACTAACGCGAATTCAGTCGCATACCCGCTAAAGCACTGAGGTTAGCGACATTTCTTGAAGTCTCTTTTTTATACCGCTCAACAACAACAACAACACTAAATGATGACGATGAGATGGGGTGCTTCACCGCGGTGCTGCGGTACCCTAACCCATTGCACGGGAACATTATGTGAAGATGATGAAGGAGGGACGAAAACACAAGAAATAACTAAAGCGTTTGAAGCAATCCAGTGGTCGACAGGAAGTCCATGAACAGGTGAAGAACCCGAGGATGGAGCACAGGATCTTCATAGGGGCCAATGAGTGCAGCTAAGGTGAGCGGCCTCTCGCTGATGCGGGCAAGCTCACCACACAATGTCCGCCTTTGCGGGCAGTAGAGTGAACATTCCATAAGAACGTGCTGGGCGGTCGCCACGACACCGCAGGTGGAACAGAGGCCCGTGTCACAGCATCGGATCATACACTTGAATTGCGGGGTGAAAGCCACATTGAGCCGGAGTGTATGGAGGAGGGAGGTAACATGGCGTAGGAGACTGGTAGGGAAAGGAAACGCTAAATTTGGGTCTACCGAATTCATTAGAGATTGAGCCGTGATGTCCCGGCGCCATTGCTCCAGAGCCAAGGGTTGAAACCATGCAGTTAGTAAGGCCCTTCTGTCGCTTCTCGACAGCACAATGGGCACGGCTCTCGGGGACTCGTTGGCAGCCGTTGCTACTCTGTCAGCCTCCTCATTGCCTCTGAGACCGCAGTGCCCTGGAATCCACTGCAGGGATATATGATGACCTCCATCATGTAGACGCCGAACTTGGTGGAGAATGTCTACCACGATGGGGGCTAGAGACCCACGAAGCCCCATGGTTGCCACACATTGCAGAGCAGCCCGCGAATCAGTGTAGACCACGCTGGCACGCCGACGAAGTTGGGAGATCTGCTGTATAAACAGTAGAATGGCATACAGCTCCGCCGATGTTGATGACGTACGATGTGACAGACGATATCCACCTGCGACTGCATTTGATGGGACAACAAAAGCACACGACGAACCATTCCGTGTGGAAGATCTTTTCTTTCTTTCTTTTTCCAATCCAATCCAATCCAATCCATCAGTGAAACGGCAGTGTGGTCAGGAAATTTAAGGTCCCTCATATCCGCTGCCAACTGTTGCAGAACTAAAGGTGGCACTTGACGCTTTGGAACCTTGAAGCCAGAGACAGATAGGGAGAGTGATGGGAGCGGAAGCGACCACGGAGGGGTTGTGGGAACTGTTGGGTGGATTACGAACGGAGGAATCTTGGGCCTCACTTTCATTAGGGGGGCTAGAAGGGGATGACGACGGTGGTGCGTTCTGAGGCGCAGGTAAGGGCGAATGGTTTCCATCTGCCGTAGGATTTCTATCGGTAGCTAGCGGGCTTCGGCTATCACCATTCCAGTTTCCGCGGCTCTCGGCACACACCGAAGTCGTATACACCGAAGTCGCTTGTATAACAAGTATACACCGAAGTGTTCTTGAGTCTGGGAGACGCCATGCAGGACCAGGAGGCTGCACACAAGTGTGCCACGAACTAAAGCGTGATGGAGGGCCAGAAGGGACTTTTCATCCATTCCTCACTTAGCTCCGGCAAAGTGACGGATGCCAGATATCCACCGGTGGGCCTTGGTGTCTAAGTGGTCGACATGCTTCTTCCCGGACAGGCTGGAGTCCAGGATGACGCCCAGAAATCTGTGGTGCTTAACTTGTCTAAGCGGCTTATTACCAATGGCAAGCTGGCACTGGCGCATATCCTTCTTAGTAAAGGCTAGCGCTGCTGTTTTTTCAAGCGAGATATCCATGCCCGCTTCAGTGAGATACCGCCAAATCCCATCCAGTGAAAGCTGAAGACGACGGCGTATGGCTGGCCTTGATTTCCCAATTGTCCAAATACAAATGTCGTCGGTATAAATGGAAATTTTAACCCTTCGGCCAACGCAGGACTTTAGGCCTGCCATTACCAGATTGAAGAGAATTGGGCTTAAGTCACTCCCTTGTGATACCCCATGAGCTAAACCAATCTTCGGCGTGGGCCCCCTATGTTGCGAACGGAGAGTGCCCTGTCGCGCAGAAAATCCGCCAGCCACAAGAACATTCTGTCAAAGGCCTGGGCTTGCAGCGGTGCGTGCAACACAAAGGGGTGACTGACGGTATCGTAAGCTCTTTTGACGTCCAGGAAAACCGCTATGACAATTTTCTTCTGGCTCTTGGCTTGTTCGACGGAGGTGACAAGGTCGAGGACCGAATCCATGGCACTGCAATGGCGACGGAAACCTGTCATCTCTGCAGGGAAAGCTCCATGTCCCTCAAGCCACCTTTCTAGCCTATGCAGTACCACCCGCTCCAAAACTTTACCAAGACAACTTGTCAGGCTGACAGGACGAAAAGAGGAGAGATCACAAGGTTGCTTGTTCGGTTTTAAAGGGGCTATCGCATCCGACCCGGTCGATTCCGAAACTGTAGTGCTTTTTTACTCCGCGTTCATCACTGATAATAACGCCGAAAACCCGACGCGAATTGGCAGCGTTGTTCCTGTGTAGTTTGATATAAGACTTGGCAAGAGCAGACGACGCATTCCTGGATTCCCTCTCTGGAAACGTCACACGGACGAGGCCAATCACTGCGCGCCCTTTGACATGGAGAATACCAATCACGGAGCGGCCGGAGGGACCTTGGTAGCCTTGGCAACCGACCGACAGGCGGGCGGGCGAGGCAGAATGCTAGGGGACGGCGTCTTCTCTGTTACCGGCTCCCGGAATGTTGTTTCTGGTTAACGTTGAACGTGTTCGTACAGCCAGGAGCGTAACGCCGTGTTTCACGTAACATGGTTACGTCTGCACTCACACTGGTAAGCGAAAGTCAGCGTATTTACTGAAGACTTTTCACTTAGTATAGTGCGATGCGAACGCCAAGCAGACGATCTCGGAGACCATCGCCTGCGCTGCGCTCCAATTCGTGCGCCTGGCTTACGTCATCATCGTCGTGGCCGCAGATGGAATGCGGACCTTTAACACTCGTTTACTTAATATGTAAGCTGTTTTCGGAAGAGAAATTTGGCAAAGTTGACTCTGAAGCGGTGAGGAACAGCACCCTTCCGGTAAATACATACGTTCCCAGATGCGATAGTCCCTTTCACACAGGGACAACTAACGCATCTTTCCAGCTCGCCGGTACTTCCCCGTTTCTCCATGACGTGTTGTAGACATGGAGCAGACAGGAAACACCCACATCACTAAGATTTCGGATGGCCCGATAAGTGATGCCGTCTGCACCTGGCGAGGAGTTGGCACGCGAGAGGCGTACGGCAGCTCAGAATTCGGCAACTGAAAATCCATGTCCATCACGTCGTTGATCACTGGCTGTCTACCCGCAATGGCTTCTTGGATTGTAGAAGTATGGTCATGAAATATTTCAGTGTGAAATATTGCAGAGATACTCTTACGAAAGTCGTGTGCCACGTCAGCCTCAGATTTCTTGAGAGACAACGCGAGCGCACCCAAAGGATTTCTAGGTGAAGGGGTCTCTTTCAGACTCCGGGCCACACGCCAAACCTTGGAGAGACGAGCAAAAGGCGAGAGACCGGCGCAGTACTGGCACCAACGCCTTCTATCCACAGCCTTTAGTTCCTTCTGGACAAGCCGTGCTGCTGAAACTCCTTGAAGCAGACCTGTTCGTCGAGCTTTTCGTTCCGCCCTTCTCCTACACTCCCGGGGCTGTTCAACATAAGGGTTGGTGCCCATATGACCCGTCGGGACCTTTTCAGTTCGGGATGACGAGCGGGGGGAGGCACTGAGCACATCAGTGAGTTGTTCAGCTGACATGTCCGGTTGTGCCCAGCCCGTGCTGCACTCTCGGAAAGTGCTCCAATTGACTAGTCTGACCATTTTTGTGCATCACTCCTGACTATACCTGGGGCATGAAATATAAATGGGCAGATGGTCACTTCCTCTCCCATCTGCATCAGTAGACCACGATAAGATCCGGGATATGTCTCTGGAGCAGAGGGAAACATCCAAAATGTCGTTGAAAAATCTCTGCGCAAAAATGTCCGCGAGCCATCATTAGTAGACATAAGTCCAGTTCATCAATGATGTCGTGCCACGTCTTCCCAGACAACACAAACGAATCCGAAGCACATCGCGAGGACGTCAGTCGGGGGACGTTGGGGACATCCCTGGGACGTCCGAATTCAATCTCCCAGAAATCCCAAAAGCGTGCGAATGCAACACCTAAGTACATCACAGAGACGTTCAGCGGACGTACCTGCGCGATGCCGTTCGGACGTGTTTCAGCTCTCCATGAGACATATGCCGGGAAGCTCCTCCCACTTCGTTTTGTGTGTGTGTGTGTGTCTTCATCCATTACAGGGTGATTTCACACCGAATCAGGCAGGGTGGTCCGGTCGACCTCTCTAATTTTTTTCTTTACAAACATAAAGCCTCGTCATACATACATACATAAGCCTCGTCCCTATGAGGCGTTTTCGCGCTGAAAATAGTTGAAAATAATTGGTGGTTACTTTTTAATCAATTATCATTCACATTTGGGCATTTCGACCATTACGCTTCCTACGAAGTTTGACGCCGCGTATCTTCATAACTATTCAACATATTCAGCTTATTTTTTTACATATTGTCAGGGGTGGATAGCATTGCATCCTAAGTTCTGAGGATTCTAAGGTTTGCCTTTGAGGAGATAAAAAGTCGCAAAGTTGCCTCATTTGTAAAATATGGTACGTTTTGGGAACCTCACTAGTCGTCTCCCAATAGTGATCCCATAAAATAATCTGCACCGAAAAAAAATCGAATGCCCGGATCGAAGAATCTCGAAATGCCCTTTCTTCTTATAACGAGTACATCGTATTGTGATTTGGGGCAACGCGCCCAACAGTGTTTTTGTGAGGGGTGTCTACCGAAAATGCCTAAATTCGACAGTGCGCATCCCATATATTCCCACTCGTGACATGGTTCATTTTACCCACAAACGTTCTTCATGACGGCTCAAAACAGCACATAAAAAATTGCTTCAGAGATCGTCGAAGTTGCGTTGCGAATGATGTTGCGTTACGAACCTAACTTGGCCCATCTCTGAAGCAATTTTTTTATGTGTTATTTTGAGTAGTCATGAAGAACGTTTGTGAGTAACATGAAAGTTGTTGCGCGCGCGCTCCTAGCGGCAGCGGGTTGCTTCTCCGTTTCGGTTTCGCTCTCGTTTCTTTGCGCGTGTTTATTTGTATATAAAGGCAGCACGCACTGCGCTCGCGTCATCATTCTGACCGATACGTGGAAAACGCCATGTGTGGTTTATTCTCCTGCGTTTCTCGCCGACGAGGAAATACAAAAAACGAAGAACTTCGCGAATTTATTCGCGCCATCGTAGAGGAAGCCTTCCAAGTCCACCGCCTGGAATGGTTGCAAGCGCGTCAAGAAATGTGTCAGGACAAGATGAAGACGCTCGACCGCATCTTAGCGGCAGAGAGACTGACGAAAAAGAAGCTTAGCCTGGATAATCTGTATTGGGAACGCAGTTCCGATCTAGAGGACGACGACGACGTGTAAATAAAAGCGATGTATTTCACTACGGGTCTCAGTCTCTTCTTTTTCTTCGTGCAACGTGTACGTATGCAACATGTCTTCCCCCGAACCTTTTCGTTTCCGCCATCCTTTTCGCTGTATCTTAAAGGGACTATGAAATTTCCCGAACCCTCATACTTTTTTTCGCTGGAAACTGTTCTTCCCGTCGAGAAACTAATATGCCACACATTTTTCCGGACGAAATCGCTCCACTCTGCGAGGAGCGCGCGCTCGAAATGTCTCTTCCGCGTTCCTCCTCTCCCGCGCACATTCTCCCGTGGACGGTGTAACCGTGTATTCACACGAGCGACATGTCCGTGGAATATTCTAGTGGAAGCAAAAGCAAAAAAACTTTTTACGGCGCAGAAGTTCCCCGTGTCTTGTGTTGAGCATTCACACGGCGGTAGAATTTTGAGAGTGGCGGTACTGCCACCTAGCGGACGATACGTGAGCAGACGACAAGCGAGCAGACGACACTCCAAACGCTTCAAGCGCTTGAATGACACAACCACTGTTGGCGAAATAATGAACAGTACGAAAAGGAAACTGCTATGTCTTGCGCTACTTATTGATGATCTAGATGAAAACGATAGCTCAAAGAAAAAGAAAACGTGGACAAGGGACTGGTTGTACCCCAAACACAGGCGGATACAACAACAACTTATTCCCGAGCTAGAGCTGACCGATCCAAATGCATATCGCTGCGTGTTACGTATGGACACTGCTTCGTTTGAAGAGCTGTTACGTATTGTACGGCCAGATCTCCAGAAGCAGGAAACAGTCATGCGAAGCGCAATTTCACCGTACGACAATCTTAGTGTAACACTAAGATATCTCGCTACAGGTACTATATCTGCTTTGTCTATTCTGACTAGCGTACCATTCGCCAACGAAAGTGGCAAACAATAAGACAATGTTTTGTGTGGTCAATTCACATTATTAAAAAAATGCGCTTACTGCGAATGTCACGGCAAACCAAAAGGGGCCCGCATCCAAGTGCTAAAGCGGAACTCTTTAATTGGGAGGGGGGTGATGCAGATTACACATCAGATGAGCCATCCATTCATGGCAGTGCTTGTTTTATAGCATACAGCACTGTTCCCTATACTTTCTTATTGTAACGACGGTATACAGCCCCATTAAAAAATAAAGAATATTTGGAAGTGCATGCAGCTACAGCTTCACGCAAAAGTACAAAACAAAGTTTATTTATTCAGCGTAGAAGGATGCCCACCAATATCACAACATATGACATTGCAACAGTACTTACAATGAACACGAGGTGCTCCATTTCTCCCCACAGCAGACAGCCAAAAGTCACTGAGCTTTCAGGCAAGAATGGGTCACAGCACTACTAACAACATGATATGGTGTACATGTACTGCAATCTGCAGACACCTCTCTGGTCTTGTAGAACTGCCAAACACAGAAGCAGCATGGAAGCAGAAATATCAGGACTTCAGCATGAATTGGCGGTTTCCCAACTGTATAGGAGCAATGGACGGTAAACATGTAAAGATTGTTAAGCCGAAGAAGTCTGGTTCAGTGTTTTTCAATTATAAGAAGACACACAGCATTGTAGTGTTTGCAGTCGTAGATGCCAGGTACAGGTTCATGTATGTCGATGCAAGTGCCCCAGGCTCTTCAAGTGATGGTGGTATCTGGTCTCGTACACCTCTACAAACTCTGTTGACAACTGGTAAGCTAGGGCTACCAAAATCGATACAGCTACCAAACAGCTCATTGCTAGTACCACCAGTGTTTCTTGGTGACAACGCTTTCCCTCTCAGTGAGAACATAATGAAGCCTTACCCTGGAAGTCATCTCTCCCCCGAAGAAGATGCATTTAATAAGAGACTTTCACGGGCCAGAAATGTAGTAGAAAATGCATTCGGCATACTTGCGAACCGCTTCCGTATCTATCACACTACAATTTACGCGGAACCAAGACACGTCAAACTACTTGTAGAGACAACATGCATACTCCACAACTATCTACGGCAGCATGCAGAGGAGAGCGGGGTCACGGAGCAGATTCCACTGTCTGGTCCCATGAGTGATCTTGAACCAATACGGGCCCGCCACTCACTGATGGCTGCACATGTAAGGGACACACTCAAGGACTATTTCAGTCGCCAAGGAAGACTGCCTGAGCAAAATTAGCCACAGTGGATCATCCAGATACCCCCTACAGCCCCGAACTTTTTACCTATGTGCCCCTACAGTAGTGGCCCATTCAGCTTCATCCTTAGGCAAATGTCGGTAAAGGGTGCATGAAGTCATAGATTGAGAAGTTACCTGTCAAAAAGAACTCGTTACAAGTTAAGTTACCGTGTGCAAAATGTAGCTAAGTTAATAACCAAGTTCTTCAGCGTGAAATCTAGCTCGCAGTTACTGAGTTACTTAAAAAAAAGAACCAGTTACTTCCAAGTTACTTCGGACACAAAATAGCATTACGCAGGTGCAGCGCGCATGAGCAGTTGAGTTAGACTGAGTTGCCTGCGGAGCAGTGCAACACGCTTAGATCATTTTCGTTTATGTCCAACAATAGACCTCTCCCTGTTTGTAAACAAATGACGTTATAGTGTTCGACAGCCCCACAAATTTGGTAGAACTGAACTACGCTCAAAGCAAGAGGTGAACAAGGTCGCGCCCGTAAGCCTCGGTTCTGCTTTTCTTTCAATGGGAGGCAGCGAACAGGTGCCTGTTCGTGGAACCCAGCCCTCTCCTTTCGATTTGTTTCGGTTTCAGTGTGTACCAATGCCATGATGACGTTGCTCTGGTAGTGGTCTATTCGAACGGTTTGCATCTTACTCCCCTGTGGGCGCACAATGGTTCAGCTTCATTTCAATGGGAGCGGTTCTTACTTCCCGAATAAAATACTGCCATTGATTGCATATCACGTTTTATGGCAAAAAATGCCATGAAGGAACAGAAAGCAAGAAAACATGTGGACGTGAGTGAAAAGCGAGTTAAAAGTAACTTGGAACTTAAGTTACTTTGGCAAAGCAATCTGAAAAAGGAACGAGTTCCTCTGAAAGTTACAACGGCACAGAAGTACCGAGTTAAGTTACAAGTTACCAAAAAAAAAGAACTTTGTTACGGTAACAAGTTACTTGTAACGAGTTACCTCGAACTCTGCATTAAGTTCTTGTAATGCAACTGTAATAATGTCTCCACCCCATCAAATTTTTAGCAGCAATCCCCGTGCTTGAGATACTTGATAAACCACTGATTACTGCATACAATGTCCATTGTAGCACATTCAATGTTTGTTGTGACATTTTTACTCCGTTGAATAATCAATGCACGCAAATAAATGACACCAAGAAATTGTGCACTGCTCTGCTTTATTGATGTGGCCCCAGGAGAGGGTTGCTAAGAACAATAACACAAGCAACACAAATGTTGAAAACAGACCAAAAGCAAGGAGACATATTCACAACAAATATATTACACCGGCTCACATAACACAATAAAAGCGAAATATAAGGACGTTTCGACACCTATACGGGCGTCCTCATCAGCTCGGATACACACAAGAATTCTCGTGTGAATCCGAGCTGATGAGGACGCCCGTATAGGCGTCGAAATGTCCTTATATTTCTGCGTTTATTTTGTTATGTGAGCCGGTGTAATATATTTGTTGTGAACGCAAATGTATTTTTGAATGATACCTGGGCATCAAGATTGGTGGTTCATGTCTTGTGTACTTTATTGCTCGAACAGGAATGTGTGCAACCTGCGTTGACTGTTTTATGCAGTAGCAAGAAAACAGAAAGCATATGTTCATGCATGTATATTTAGCTAGCTATCTTACCATACCCTAGACGCCGCTGGGCCTATTCTAGGCACTTACCTTGCAGGAACAAATATCGCTCATATCCATCATAACCATATTCTAACCTTTTCCGTGTCACTCTTGTTGGTTTGAAGAATGCTCACTTTTATTTCGTGTAGTGGTTCTTCTTTTGCATCCGAAATAGAAACCGAGGAAGACAAGCGACTTTTATGTATTACGCACGCGAAAGCCACTCCGATCGGCATACTGAGGGCGCACCTCAAGAAGTATATATTTTCTCCCTTCCTCACCTGTCACCAAGAGCCTCAGTTGAAGAAAGCATATGTACTAAACGCATTGCACGTGAAACACGACTCCCCCAGGAACAAACTATACGATCTAAACAGCATGGGTAAACACAAATTGCATTTGCGCCGCCGTTTCAGCATTCGACTTGACTTGGAACAGGTTCGTGCGAACCAATATATGCAAATTTAGTTTTCGCAGTTGTATCACACACCGCATTTCTTCTGTGAATATACACAACAATATTACAGCATCGCAATCCTGTGAGAAAGAAACGCCCTGTGCGAGATACAAGTTGTGCTCCAGAATATATAGCATTATTAGGCTTTCTGAGCTACACAAAACACACTACGCGCCAAGCGCACGACATGAAAAATGCATGTGCACCAAGTCCGCAAGCTGCACCCGCCAGGAAGCGCACGGCAAATCGAGAAACAACAACGTGACCCTACGCTAAACACACCACACACTGACTGCCGCCATCTTCTTCGCTTGGCTTGATTTGGACAAGTTAAGCTGCATTATTGTTCACGAAGGTAAAAGCAGTAAAATGGTGCACGCAAGTGTACTTGTACTGTCGAGGAAAACAGAAAACGAAAAATTCACCTCTTTTTCTCTCGCGCGTGTAAAAATGCAATGCGACAAACATTTTTGTAGGAAGTCACAAACTTCCGCTTCCGACCAGTAGTAATTGGCCTGGCCGAGAAACAAGGGGGCGAAATTACAGGTTCCCTGCCCTGAGCCCTGCGCATATTTTTCCCTGCGCGGCGCCAGTGCGGAGGGTTGTCCGCGCGCTTATAACATGCAGAGACATGCAAAGAAGTGTCATACACAAAAAGTACGAGTGAAAATATATTTATTAATGCCAATCAAGTTGTCATATATTTATTAAAGCCAATTGTAAAGCCAATCAAGGTGAAAATTGTAAAGCCAATTGTGCTGGGAATTGTGCCAATTGTGATGCCAATCAGGTGAAGGAGAAAAACCCAGCCGAAAAACCTTCACGACCTGTAACAGAAGAAACACAATACACATAATAAAGAATATACTTACTCATTACCAATTTCACAGCTTCCATATGGATATGACTCAATAGCATTAAAGAGATATCTCTTATCATCATAGGGCATGAGTGCAAGCTTAGTCGTTTCCAGTGTATACATACATTGGCGCTTACTACATATGGTCCTTTGTGGATGACTTACCTTCACACTATTAAACAAAACATCTTTATATACATCATGATGCAATTCCTTACGAGCAATACTTTTCTTAACACTTTTTGCTCTAGCAATTTGACTATCGTCACTCAATCGGATAGAATACATTTTTGCTTTCAGAGCAACCACCTCTTCAATTATCTTACCTCCAGTCTCATATTTGAAGTGGAACAATGCACCCTTATTTTTATTGCTATAGAGTGGATGATCAATGGGATAGGATGAAAGATCGATGTGATCATCTGCAATCTTTTTGATTTCCTCTTCATACTCTGACGTATGAAACACACCGATGATAGAATCGGTATCCGAATACATGATGGTGATGGGACAATTCAACTTTTCCAAGAGAGTGCAATAGACAAATTCATACATTACCAACTTACTATAATCTAAAATATAAAAACCAATCTGCAATGGAAAGCTACACTTTACCTTCCTTTTCTTCATCTCATACAACACACAATTCTCAGACAAAATTTCAAATCGAATGCAGTCGTTCGAGGAGCTATATCTTTGGGCCTCTTCTTTGCTGAATGCTATCTTAATTGATCTAAATCGCCTGGGAGAAAGGAGCGTCCTGCCATAAAGGGCATTACAGCTTAACTTTAGTATCTTCTTCTCAAAGTCTGTTTGCGCTGCAATGCGTCGCTTAATGTTCATTTCAATGTATGGACCAAAGACCACACCCTGACGAAATTTCAACACTCTATGAATTTTGCTAACCCGCATTCCTAACTTACAATACAGTCTCAACAAACGATAATGTACAACATACTCTGTTTTATCATTACAAGTGAGAAGTAACTTACCCTGTACTGCAGGTTTGTAATTCAATTGGTCTTTTAGAGCCAACTGATACTCAGACAACCAGCTCTCGTCAACCTTTTGCTTCATTGGAGCTAGTGGGAAATACCTGGTCTTCTGACTTCTGAAATACCTGTAACTCCGGCGGGTAGACGAGGTCGCACACATAAATGTAACCATACTCCGCATCCTGAGGATGGTTAATGATGTCCAAACTCAAAAATTCGGATTCGGGCACCCACTCGAATCTTCCAATAGGCAATGGCAATGTTTTGCAACCAGCATACAGACTGTTTGCATCCCAATAGGAGATGTAACTTTGCGGTTTCTCCGGGTCAAAGTTTGCACAATATTTGTTATTGGCAGCAGCATACCTCAATCCTTGTTGGCAAATACCACCTCTAATAGAAGACTCGATGGTTCGATACATATCTTCATCTGTAAGCAGCTCGATCTCGGCCTTTGTATACTTGAGAGCAGCCTGCCAACTGAATCCAGGTAGACTGACAAAGTGCAGCACTTCCAATCCATATGTCTTCATAGAAAGCTGTCTAAAATGCTGCATAACATCTAAAAGGAGCAGGACATCACATTCCAAATAGATCATTGTATAATCTTTCAATGACTTGCAACCAAAATGGTCATATGTTTCCCGAGCGAAAGCATAGTCATCTTCGCTGATGTATGTTCCATTCAAATCGTCATAAAAACCATCCATGGCCGGTAGGCATTCTTCATTGTAGACTTGAAAGCTTTTGATCCAGGAATATGGGTACACACCTTTCCTAGTTAAACGGGCAAAGTCATTACCATACACTTGCTGTAGGCACTTAAATGCCTCGATTCCTTCCGACACCTTCAAACTATCCACCAAACAAGAAAGGGAACTATTTAAAAATTGCGTGGTGTCCCTGAATATGAGATTGCCATATTCAAAATTGCGAATCTTCTCCGAGCTCGTCGCGATGAGCCTGGGCGGGCATTTCTACTTCAAAGCATGGAAACAATGCAACAAGGAGCTGATGTCGTACTGAAGGTTGTGGATGAGCACGGGAATTTTGCCATGATTGCTGCAACTGATGTTACATTTGTTACAAATGCTAGCCAAAAAGTTGCTGACATTGCTTTCACGACTGTGATCGTGATGACGAACCTTTTTCCTGGCAACGCTAAATAACACACCACAATACTCGCAGTGCGTTGCAGCGATATGTTTACGAGTTTCTTCGTCTGTGAGTTTAATGGGGGCAGGGCAACGGCTGATATCGACCACCTTATTATGAAAACGTAGCAGGCAGTCGACGCACCTGGAAGGGGCATCGGGGCCTAAATATTTTTTATTTGCGAGTATTTTCGAATCATAGGTTCCGATTAGAATGCAGCAGAAGGAACTCATAACATGCTTCTGCACGGCACTTTTCACATTCGTATTAGGATCGAGGACAGACTCTGTATCGAGTCCAATAATATATGGAAATGCAAACATGTGACCAAACTTGTTAAATTTTAGAACATTCTTACCTGGCTCAGGGAATTCCATCAAAAGCTCCTCAAAATTCCTGCACACTCTCCTATGTGACACTAGGTTTTCCTGTGTTCTAAATCCACTTGTACACTTTTCACAAAAAAATCAATTTTTGTAACCCAACAAGGTATTGAAATTCCTTATCCCAAAAAAGTGATTATCGAATTCCAATAATTGCACTTTATCGTTAAATGCGAGACGCGGAACACGAGAAGTGTGGATACTCCCATCCTGATATGAGTACACATACACTTCAATTTGATTCCGTTCTTCAAATTCTGCAATCTCCGAATACGATACCGGACCGCCGGGCCACCATTTGACCCGTGCCAATGGATTCGAATCGAGATCCACAAGATCGATATCGTTTCCAATCATTTCCATCTATTTTTTGAGGATGCAATCGCGCTAAAGTATTGTATTTGAAACACTCATTGTCGGGGCATTTTACATTTGTGAGTGTTTTCTTTCTTTTTTTCAATTCGGTAGGAATTACAGTATTACAGCCAATCCTCTTTTTTTCAATCGCGCTTATGTTCAATTCGATTTCGGATACGTCCCGAGCGACGTAACTGCTACCTTCACCCTGATAATTTTCAAGGTTGCGCGCAACTCGCTAATCATTTCATTTAGCGCAACCATTATATCCGCGAGACTATGAATTTCTCGCGACACGGCACTTAGAAAAGCAAAGTGGCTGCTCATCGAATCGCCAACTTGCTTTACCATCAATACTTTCACACGCATATAAAATTTAAAAAGTATGGGATGTTGTTGTAATATGGAAACTATATCGTGCTGGTAATGTACCAGGTATTCGAACGGATCCTCGACAAAGTCGTCATACGGTGACGCGAACAGGACGTAACGTCCAAGGTACCCTTCAAAGGCCACAGCGGTTTCAAAGAACGGAAAGTATGGTACGCTAACACCAGGATGAGCCACCGAAACATGTTCCGCGAGATTGTTCACAACAGGCTCTGGGCTATCGGGATTTTGCACGGCATCTGCCGGCGTATTATCCTCAAAAACTCCATCCATCAAAACCTGATCAAATTCTAATCCCCACTCTTCATCAAACAAAGCAGGATCTAAATTTGGAACGTTAACATCCTCCTCCATGCGACGAATTACCTCCTCAACGCAATCATACCCACAGATTCCACAGCGAGGCACTAGAAACAGACATTCCATAAATTAAAATCAGAACAATAAGCAAGAAGCAGACTTACTTTTCAAAGATCTCGGCAGCACACCAAAACAAATTTTTTGGCAAAGGAAACAAGCACTGCAACCAGGGCAACAGAACTTGGTGGAAAAAACAACCCGCCAGCCACAATTTTATAGTAAATGTGGGCGGAACCGAAAATTGCATATAGAAAATCGTTAACCAATGGCATACTAAGAAAAGCAATAGGCATCCTTTCCATCTCATTCTCTCCCAAATCAACGATGGAAAAAGACGAGTGCTATTCACTCTCCCTGGAGGACTGTGCGTTTTTACAGCTTTTCTCCTCTCTTTCCAGTAACTTAAGGATATTTTTTGTTTTAGATTATGAGTGTCTTCTGAGAGGCGACTTGCCCATTGTGCAAACATTGAAGACACCACCCAGAAGTTTCTTTATACAAAATGAAAATCATCTGAGACAATGTCGATGCGGGGGATTGATTTCATCGAAATCGTCAGACTGGCTAGATCATAACATCAGACCATTTCTCGGATGCCATCCCAACTCGGATTGAGTATCAACTCGGCTGAGAGATTTCACTTGACTATACAATGGATGATGTATAAAGACCTGATGAAATTAAACTCATACTTGAATTGCAATGGACCTGAGAGTGACTTCACACTCATATTGCGATGTTTACCGTATCAACTCAAAACAAGACGTGGACAACTAAGGAAGAGACTACAAAAGTTTGTCGCCGTGAAATGTGACTTGTTAAGACGATACCGTGATGGTGAACAGATTTCACCGGCCATTATCAATGCCGGTTTGAGAAGACCGATCCTTCGGAATTATTACATTCAGCATTCGCACTACATTGTCCGCACAACGAAAAGAAGACGGATCTCGCAAGATAGTGAGTCTGGAGGATTATCTTCAAAGTGCTTGTACATTGAATAAATGAGAGAATTTTTCTTAAATGAGGTATTCCTCTTCAGTCATTTTTATTACCTTGAGATCGTTGTGTACAAGGTTATTGTCAAATAATGACATAATGCTTTTGAGTGAATAATTCTTACAAAGACAGGAAGCAAATACGGAAACAAATAGGCCACAGTGGGAGCTGTAGAGACTCTGTATACACTTGTCACAATATTTGTCAACAGGTAGATCTAGCAGTTCCTCTTCAATTGGTGGTAGACCAAAGCTGTCCTCATAGATGAATCTATCATTTCGATCCATCATGTACAACAACCAATGCTCTCCCGGGCCGTCGTGTGGATGCGTATTAATGACAATGAAACCTTCTTGAAGTGGCGAAACTCTGTCGACAGCGTAGGTTCCTCGATACATTCTCACAGTTTGAGGGTTCATTGAAAACAATAATTCAAGATCTAGAACGTCCGTGATTTAATCCAAATGAACTGGAAGGTCAGCATTGACTGTCAATATCTTGGGGCTCTCACTTATAAGTATAATCGACACAGCGTGAGGCAATGGTTTTGCAAATTTAAGTTCAATTCTACAATTTCCCTTACGTATCGGATTAAAGTAGCCGCCAACGGACTCGTCTGCACTGAGGTTCCAATGCAATATGAATGAATTAGTTTTATAATTCTGATAACGCAGCTCGACGCTTCTATCATTCAGTTGAGATAGGAAATCATAATAGCTTCCTCTGCATAGGTCATTGTCCCAGTCGTATGAGAGTTGTTTTCGATGTCCATCAATTGTTAGTGTTACTGAACTCACGTTGAAATGTTCAAAATTGAAAGGACTCAGTTTGAAGTCACCCTGATAGGCGTCGGTCCGTGTCATAACCATTGAGATCCGATCTGGAATGCGATCGGTGTATAGATTGTCGAAAATACCATCCACTGAGCCAGCAGTTATTGTCTTAATTTTGCTCTCTAAACCTCGCATAGTATAACACGCTGGATGTTTCTTCAGTATAGACTGGTGAGAGAGGAAAGTTGAGTTAGTGACTTTGACTTTACGTAATGACAGTACTGCATTGTGTATCTTGATTTGATGTTGATGAGTTTCTCCTGGACCAGTCAATAAGCGATGCATGTCGCTGGCGTGCACAGCAGACACCCTAACATCCAGTCCCGATAATAATATCTTAATTTGATCTGTCAAATCCGTATTAACACGCATGACAACTTCAAATAGTTTGCCACCACTTGTTCTAGAATTGAGTGCTTTTGCAACATTCGAATTTGGATCGTTTGCGGCATTTTCACCTGAATCATAAATATACATTCCGCAATCATCTACCGTTTTCTGAAGATGCGTGTTGGTGTGGAGCAAAGTATCAAGCATACATCGGTAGGAATTCAAACAATTTGATGGTACCAATCACTGACTGATATACACATTAATATACTTAAACATTCTAGCTCCCAAGTTATTCATGGGGAATACAACATCGTTGACTACACCATCCGCCGTTCTTGTATACGGATCACTCCCATCGCTTCTCAATATCTGCATAGTTAGTTTAATGTACATACTAGAAACATCGAGATAGAGATCTGATAAGTTGCTTATATTCCATTCAATCGTAGATTCGCCGCCTGTAATTGTTGATACAGGGTAGAATAATTGATTCTCGCATGATTCTATAGAAATTTGAGTGGGTGGGATTTGAAAAGCTCACACTCGCCCTTCAAAACCAATTCGGACTGGGCGTGGACTACGTTGACCAGTGACATGTTTGCGACTGAATACAATTGTCACCCTCTCCCATGTTTTATTTTTTAGGATTGTTTACCTGTAGCCACTTATTTCCCCTTTTTCCCCCCATCCACTTCTTTCAAGTTGGAAGACAGTGTGTCGCTTCTAAGAAGAAATGAATCGTTTCGCAGCTCTTTCTAAGCATCTTCCCATGACCTATGGTAGCGAGTACAAAATCCGATCCCGTGTCGAGACCTCCGTCGTCGTTTCGCGGCTCTTCCTAAGCAGCTTTTTATCGCATCTTCCCATGACCTATGGTAACGAGTACGAAACCCGATCCCGTGTCGAGACCGCCGATACGCACCACTTCTAATGGTTTTCTTTCAAATTGGACAACTCCGTGTCGATGCGCCGGTTCTAACGGCTTTTTTTTACTTACCCCCACCGCAATCCTTTATCGTCGCGACCTCCCGTGTCGATGCGCCGGTTCTAATGGCTTTTTTAAGTGGACAGTCGCACTTATCCCCACTGCAATCTTGCCTTATTTCCCACATTTTTACTATCCAGTCAGACAAACGGACGCCAGCGTTGACGAAAATATTTATTCCTCACTCCAATTGGGTTGCTTGTCAAAGACGTCTTTTCTTCTTCTTTTCCTACGTCTGCCACCGCCGCCAGCGAAATCTTTTAACACTTGCGACTTAAGCTCGGATGCACTGTTTCTAATGGCTTCTTTCAGATGTTGACCATCTGATAGCTTTCGTGCCAGGTTTTTTGCTGCATTCATTGCGGTCTTAGAACATATGGATGTGCTCGTCGCAGGAGTGGTAATGCAAACTTGCGCAATGATTTAAAGAATCCACTGCCCCTCTGGAACATTGGTCCTGAGTATGGCGTAATATTGCCAAGTCCGTGACCGTAGTGGATTTCCGGGATTTCTTTAAGATACATGTCTAAAATGTAGAGCTAGAGCTGTTTTGCCTGGTCCTTTGAAGTGGAGAGGTCGACCAGAGTCGTCACACAACTTAATTGAAATGAAATTTATTTCATTATGCAATAGCTTAAAATATTGTACGTTTTGGAAAGCATAATGAATGATATTGTCTTCCTTTGCAGAGTATGGAACTAATTTTAATATGGGAAGCTTCTTTGCACCCAAGTGCGATGATTCGATAATATCGCAATAAACTATAAAATGATGGAATAATGGTGTAAGTCTGAGGTATGTGTTTCCACTTGTACTGTTCGCAAAAGTTGTAAGTGGTACAAAACCTAGCATATTAGAGAGGTATTCTCATAGATTAATAGTAACACCGTGAATTGGGTTGATAGTGCAGAGCTTTCTGTCATTACTATATGTGAGTAGAGCTTTGCCTTCTAATTGATTGTTGATTGTATGTAGCAGTAATTTCGGAGTTTCATAATGATCTGGTGGAATAGTTATTCTTTTTGTAACAAGTACTTCTTTCTCTATAATCAAGTCATAAGTGCGTTCAAATGGATCTCCATAGTAGTAGGCTGTATCATCTTTTATATTAAAATTATTTAATCTGAGGAGATTCTTGAGCTGTTCTGGAATAGCAAAGAGACTGTGTAATGACTGTGACAATCTATAACTATTCTCTCGGACTGTTACATTTGCTTCAATTTTGTGTGTTTTAAAAAAGCGATTTAATGTTGTCTTGATAGAACAACCTGGAATGAATGCGATCAAGCCATTTGAAGTAAGAATAGAAATTTCTTCTAGTATGCATAGCTGCGAAGCGAATTCCTCTCGAAGGAATGTGTCCTGACGACGCACCTTAGAACCTATCACAGTATTGCCTTGAATGGATGACACTCCAATAGTCTCTTGCAAGTTTTCACCTATAAATTTAATTGACCGAACAGAATGTGGTAAACGGAATACATATCTCCCTTCAATATAATTGATAGAACTATTCAAGTCTTCAAAAAGCTCTAGAAGGGCCATTTCAATAGTTTTTTTAACGACAATAGTCTTGCGAACCTCTGCAAATTCTTTGTAATCAACCTGCATGACACCATCATCACTCCGCGGTATATTGTAGAATAGATTACAGATAGATAGTTCTTGTAATCCAACTTCATACTTTCCACTCAGTTGTAGGGGTGCATTCAAAGCAATTGTAAAGTTGTCCAGTGTATTTGTTGGATATAATTCGGTACAATCATTGGACAGGAGGTACATATAAAACTCAGAGCCTGGCAACATCGTGCACTGGAACCCACGAATTAAATGAATCGTCATAACCAGCCCACTTCACTTTATAATGAGTGACTCCATCAATTTTCTTACTGGATATAATTTTTTCAATTGGATATGGGTCATCAGCCTCTTTAATAACGCACTGCAATTCATTTGCATAATATGTACCCTCTTCTTCTACACCATCTGGGCCTGCAATGTAAAAGACAGGTGGATCTGTTTTCTTATACCTCGAAATTGTATAGATAACGTGAGACCAGTGTCCTGTGTACCCCTTGTCAATTATTGATCGATTCAATAGAACACGAACTTGCTGGCCAATTTCGAATGGTATTGTGTTGTCATCATCTTTTTTACTATTGAGTCTATTGAAGAGCTCAACCTCGTTACTTTCATTCACTTCATTCGGTGCCATTTTAATAGTTCTATGGTAAGAATTGTTATAATCTTCTATAATCTTTGGAAGAATTTTAAGGTACTTGTGATGTCCTTTACTACGGAAATAACGGAACAGGCGACCTTTAATAGTCCTAATGGCACGCTCTGCTAGACAAGATTTATTAATTGAAAAAGAATGATAGAGGGCTATACCATGTCGCCTACACCAAGCCTGCACATGTTTGTTGAAGAACTCAGACCCCTGATCTACATGGATTAGCCGTGGTTTTTCCCCTCTCTTTCGATATATCTTCATAAATTCTTTCTTCACATCTTCACCTCGCTTGGTCTTGAGAGGTGTGGCCATGACTTGCCTCGACAAACAGTCTATCACAAGCAGTATGTATGAGAATCCTTTATTGTATTTCTTGTACTGGATGAATGAAATGAGGTCTGCTTGATGTAGATCATTCAGGTGGAGTGAGATGACTTTCCTTCTCTTAAATCTTCGTCTTGCATCTTTGTGGAGAGCATAGACATCATCGCGTTTTTAATTCTTGTAGTGCTTCTTTCCTTGTGATTTTCCGTGCCTTTTGATATCGTTTGACCCCTCCGAGCCCGCCGTCAGGTGATCTGTAGCTCATTCTTCTGAGAAATATTTTTGTTCTTTGCGGCGACTTGTAGGTCTCCCACAATATTTTCTTCTTTGATTTTCTTTTCTGTCTGATCTTGTGTGATGGTAGAAGTTTTGACACCTTTAGAAACCAAGCAGGCCTCACTCGTTTATGTCCGGATAGGTACAAGACCAATTCCATTATACTAGAGCTCTGAATGGTTTTGTTGTTATGAATGATTTCTCCTTTTTCATTCCATGACAAACTCCTCGGTATCGCTGACACTATGCACCTAACTTTTTTAATATTAATATTATCTGGTAGAGCGTCATAATCGAACTTTCTGCTAATACTTTCCTCCATTTGTAATGGTTTTATTATTGGCGGATCTGATTCTATTGTCGGTTTCAATTGATTTTTTATAGTGTAGTACATAGCTGTTAGCATACGCTTTACCTTTACATCTTCGATTTCATTAGATTCCAAAATAGTGTCCACTGGATTTAATACCTCGATTTTTGTTGCCATTTTCAAACACCGGATACCTTAGCTATAGCCCGCCCTGCTACACCACCTAATATACTAGTCAAGCCTGTCAGTAATAGTGGGAGTAATGGGACCACCTCCTTGTTGTCGATATAAAAACTTTTGTAGCTTCTTTGGTGATTCGTGCAATGTTTTATGTGCGATGTATCGAATTGTAGCTTTATATTTCTTTAAATCTTTGTATAGTTTCGGTGAAAGTTTAACATTACCATTCAATATATTCTTGCAAACTTCGGAAAGAGCTCAATGCTGTGCGGAGGAGCCTCCTTCAATATATTTTCCCGTTCTTTTGGAGTGCAGGTTGCAAGCACTTTAAGGAAAATTAAATGGTGACGTAGACTTTTCATTTTGGTATGAAAACAAATTGTGACTCGAGCTTGGTTATACCTGTTCGCAATCTTTTATCAGACTGGGTAAGTGGGTGTAGGTCAATCACTAGATAACCAAATGGTTTCTCTGTTGCTTGTTCGAATGCATTCAGAAAGTATGGCAACCGTGATTTCCCGAAGATTTGTCGTCCTAGAAGTTCGAGTTGCGTACGAGATCTTAAATTATTAAATAATATTATATATGTGCTGTTGTGTGATAGAGTGCGGTAGTTTACATCGTTATGGAATAAGTATTGGCAAAGAAAAATAATTGATGCATTCTTGTGATGGGACGCTCTTGTATAGAGGTGAACCATATGTTGCATAACATTCTTTTCAGTCATGAGATCATCAACTATAATCAGTGTTGGTATGTTCTCATCCCATGTCGTTGGTAATTCTTCACTAAATGTAATTTTAGTGAATTCATTCTGCCAGCTAGCGTCATATTTACTAACATAAAATATTTGTTCTGGGACTACACTGAATACTGATAGATTTCTAAGGATGTTACGAACTAAGTAAGTTTTTCCTGACATGGAAGGTCCGCATATAATAATTCGTGCAGGGTGGATGAAAGAAAACGGTCTTACGTCGGACATTGTGTCGCAGAGGTAGAACTGAAACTGATAATAAGATGTATTGATAACTAGATTTATTACCATCCACCATCGATTTGATCAAATTGACTTTTCGCAGACTCTCGTTTGATCCTGAGGAGACGTTCGTGAGACAAAACGCGTCTGATATCTTCAGCTTTTGCTTCATGAATTTCTTGTTTCAGACGCCATTTCCTGTCTTCGGTAGACTCAACTTCCTCCTCTTCACATTTCTTTCCGAAACAGCGACGAAAGAGCTTCCACATAATTATTTTTGAGAGAGAGCTCCTGGTCTGGGGAACGAATGGGAAAATGAGGAGGTGGGCTCGCTCGAACGGTAATAAATGGGAAAGAGTGGAGAGGAGGTTGTATGATAATGAGGATGCGCGCGTTTAAAAGTTTCTTCCTCACTTGACTGACACACATTCCAAAAAAATGTCCAACGAAAATGGTAAGTTTTTTGATCCGCAACGTAGTTCTTTTTTCTCATGGATATTGTCTTTTTTCAGAACTCAGATCGAGTCCTACATACTTTGAAAATGGTAATGAATTATAAAGAATATGAAAAAGGTGGTTAAATTTGATTTCTTGTTTCAGCTCCAGAGTCGCCGCCGCCGATATGTATGTATTATTGTGTTGTGTGTGTGTTTGTGTATAGTTGTTGTTGTTGTGTGTGTGTGTGTATTATTAATTGATAATATCTTTTCAGCATACACACCAGTATCGGATCAGAGCAGTAAGTTTTTGATTTACAGTGTAGTTCTTTTTTCTCATGGCCGCTGTCTTTTTTCAGTATTTAGCTCTAGTCCGTAATTTTTTCAAAATGGTAAGGAATTATAAAGAATATGAAAAAGGTGTTTAAATTTGATTTCATGTTTCAGCTCCAGAGTCACCGCCGGCGATATGTATGTATTATTGTGTTGTGTATATAGTTGTTGTTGTTGTGTGTGTGTGTGTATTATTAATTGATAATATCTTTTCAGCTTACACGCCAGTACCAAGACCAATGCCTGAATGTAAGTAAAAGTTATAGCATAATTACAATAATAAATGATATTCACTTACAGATTACTGGGGTCCGTCGCCACAGTGTATGTATTAATGAAATGTATAAACTGATATTAATTTAGATTCGCTTACAGATTACTGGGGTCTGCCACCACAGCATTGTATGTATTATTGAAATATAAGTGTGGTTTCATATAATAACAATATCCACTTTTTCAGGTCAGTGCTGTGTCCAACGTGAGTTATCGTGTGGTAAGCAAATGTGACGACGTTAATTTTATGTTTTCTTTCAGGAGCGGAAACAAAAGAGTTTCTAAAAAATGTAATGATAGAGACATTGAATGAAATATTTAGAGAGCAATAAATGTATACAGGGTGTCCCAGAAAACGTGTCATTGAATTATAATTAAAAAACTACGCCACCTAGAATCATGCGGTCAACGGCATTTGTTCTTATTAGGTTTTTGCCACCTTGTAAAGTTAATGTCATGTACCCCAAGTTTAATTATGCAAATATTTGCGAACTGAACTCAGAAATTTGCCAAGGGAAGGTCACTTTTTTACCCCACCAATATGAAGAGCGTGCCGAATTCACTCCAATTCATGATAATTGACAGTGATATTCACGAGCTATCCCATCGGAAAAAATAGCCGAATATCATGCTTTTCGAGCACCGGACCATAACGCGCGATGTCTTTTTGAGCGCAATCACTCGCAGTCCGACGAAAGGAGGTTCCGAAGCCAGCCCACAAAGTGATAGTAGAAAAAGTAAAAGTTCCTAAAATTGGGAGAGGGAAAGCATTATCCCAGCGAAAGTCGGACGTGATAAGCCATGCCTGCGTTATCTCTTTCTGCGATGTCGGCGTGGGCTGGGTTTCCAACCTCCTTTCGTCGGACTGACAAAGATTGCGCTGAAAAATTCATCGTGCGCTATTCTGTTCTACCTCCGTAGAGCATAATGTTCGGCTATTTTTTCCGATGCGATAGCTCCTGAATATCCCTGTCAATTATCATTAATTTGCGTAAATTAGACACGCTCTTCACATTGGTGGGGTAAAAAAGTGACATTTACTAGGCAAATTTCCGAGTTCAGTTCGCAAAAATTTACATAATTAAACTTACGTTACACGACATTCACATGAGGAGGTGGCAAAAACCCAGTAAGAACAAATGCCGTTGACCGCATGGCTCTAGGTGGTGTAGTTTTTTTATTATAATTCAATGACACGTTTTCTGGGACACCCTGTATATTATTTATTATGTGTATTGTGTTTCTTCTGTTACAGGTCGTGAAGGTTTTTCGGCTGGGTTTTTCTCCTTCACCTGATTGGCATCACAATTGGCACAATTCCCAGCACAATTGGCTTTAATAAATATATCGCAACTTGATTGGCATTACAATTGGCATTAATAAATATATTTTCACTCGTACTTTTTGTGTATGACACTTCTTTGCATGTCTCTGCATGTTATAAGCGCGCGGACAACCCTCCGCACTGGCGCCGCGCAGGGAAAAATATGCGCAGGGCTCAGGGCAGGGAACCTGTAGTTTCGCCCCCTTGTAGTCTCGGCCAGGCCAATTACTACTCCGACCAACGATCCAGCCGGTATAGCTCGCCATTTTCTTTTGTTGTACAACAAAAGAAAATGGCGAGCTATACCCAGTTGAAAAATCTGATTGGAATCTAATTGGAAAATTTCCAATTGGTTCCAATTCTTTATGCCAATCAGCATTTCGGACTCCCAATTGGAGCAACCCAATTGGATATTCAATAGGACCTCCAATTTCCCAGCCCCCAATTGGCCTTCTTATTGGACCAATTACAAATATTTCCAATTCGGAAGGTTCAATTCGCTCCCGACGCAAGCTACACGTCCCTGAATATGGTCTTCCAAATAGGGTGAATATGTCGTTCACAGGTAGAATGAAACAAGACACAGAAGTTGACGGTATACTTAAATGTTTAATATGTTATGCTGATATATATTATATGATACACTTTTGGTCATTACTACGTTCACAGGGACCCCCCTTGTCCCTGGGTCCCGTCCTCTCCCTAGGGAATGGTAGCCTGTATCACAAAAAGAAAAAAAAAAAACAAGAAACTTTAATTCAAATTTAGTACAGGCCACACAAAAACGACATCTTGTATAAACATCCAGAAAAAGCGAAGCATGACACACCAAACTGACTGAACCCACAAGTAAGATTACTTTGGATTACTGTTTTCAACTTTTTGTGAGGCAGGGTGCTTACACTTAGCAACAGTGGAGTAACAACAATAACTTACATTATATGTAGACCAGGACACTGAGTAGTTGTGGCTTTCTGTAAAAGTTCAACATACATTCAGAAGTTATTAGTAGGACGTCGGTAAATAGGCACCAATTCCCGAAATGTCATGAAGCTATGAACCAAAAACGTTTTAGATATGTGGTAAAACAGTGAACAATCGTTCAGGAGCAACAACAAGGATGTGCACCGCAGATATAAATCATACAGGTGAAAGCTTTGTTTTTGGCACTGCGCCACAGATTAGAATGTGAATAGTGCCCCTCTTTGTAGCAGATAAAAGAAATTCAGAAGGCGAATTATGTTTCTGGTCATGCACCTTTTGCCAGGTAGCCCCACATCCAGTGCAATGGAAGACAGCACAAGCTATAAAGACACACACTCGCATTTTGTTCACACGGTGGTTGAAACAGGGCGCAAGAACACAAGGCGTGCAAGGCGAAGGAATAAGCGTGCAACGTATAAGTACACCGTGTAGCGTCCCAATAAATTAAGTGTCTACTGACAGTCGATACTACTTTCGAATGTTCGAACGACAATGCAGATCGCGTCTATATGGCAAAAATCACGAAAAAAAAGCACTTACATCCCAAAAGCAGGAGCCTTGCTTTGTAAAATGCTTCTGTATCAGAGCGTTCATCATCTTCTGATGTCCACTTTACCACGTACGACGATCGCTCGCAAAAGTCTTTCGGATGGCACGGGTTCAAAGATTTAATGTCGGACACCGTCACCACTGCTTTTACCCTTCATAACGCACATTATCTTCTTTCCTCGACACGCCATTCCTGTGAAAAACAGTGAAAAACAACACACCTGAGCAGAACGACACTGCGCGGTTGCGAGCAAACGTATACAAACGACAAGCACGCGCGAATTCACAGCAATGTCAGTTGATCTGTCGATGCAAGTGGTGCTCGCTAATGTAGAGTGCAGAGTAAGTGCTGACACAAACAGTATACACAGTTATCTAATATGTGTACATATACCAGACATTTTGTAAATCAAATGTAGCCAACGAGTTATTTCTTCTACGTTTATTTTATTTAGCAAAATAACTAAAAAACCGTGTGATAGTTTGCGACCGCAGCCGCTAGTGACATGCCGTAACCAACGCCCCACCCTGCCCTAGCAACAGCCCGTTCCAGCGAAAAGAAGCAGTATCCATCCGTCCACCCACCACATATTTTTTATTGCAGCAAGACTCCATGGGGAAAAAGACGCCGCGTGTGCATCACAGACATTGAAGACAAGCTAAACGCGGTGTTGTTATCGAAGTGCCAGGACGCTGCTCGCAAGCGAAATAATTAAGTACAAGTTGACGTACTTTCTTTAGCCAAGCAAAATATATTCATCACTGCTGGACATACTGTGATAACCTTTTACTGACTGTGATAGCTGCACAGTTTTGTTTCTTTTTGAAAACCTGTTATTGTTGTGCACATTAGCACACGTTGCCCATCCTTAGTACCATCTCCCTATTTACTGTTGTTTTTTTTTTTTTTGTCTGCTTGTGTTCAGGTCACGTCATCTAAAGCTTCCTATTTTTTTCTGGGGATGCTGTTTTACTGCACGTTGTTAGCCGCACTATTGAGAGGCTGTGTTTCCTTTTTTGTGTGTCTTAAATTGGCATTCGCAGGTAGTGTCAGTGCTGGCTGACATCAACCCACTGCTGACACTTAGATTTTTGTAGCAACGATTTCTCTGGCTTGCAGCTTGATCTGCAGGCATATAAAATAGAAAACCGGAGGATCCCAATATCGGTACACGCAGAAAAGCGAAATCAACATGAGGTGACGTTATCGGTAGCATTGTACTTAGGCCTAAAAGATTAGCTATAGCACAATCAGGAACAGACGGACCGTGCAATGGAGCCTTTTGGGTTACATTCAGCCATATACCAGAAGGAAGCTATCCACAAAAATAGAGGGCCACCGTCATTTGTGGTCAAACGATAGCCACAACCCTAAAGACTACCTGCAAATGCCTTTCCATTGAAAAGAGGAGGAATTGCTTTCTCTGAATCACACTGATGCCAGCATCCATCGTGTTATGTAGGAAGGTGTTTTTCTTGAGAAAGGCATCATCACGTATTCATAAAAATGTCGGAAATGGTATACTGATTTGGCCTTTGACATTTAAAACACGTGGCTTCGTTAACGTTTGATTACTTCGTTTTTATTAGATAGTGTGTGCCGTCGCCTCACATGGTATTTCACATTAGCCTGGAGTACAGAGCGACATATCTGTGATAACCTACCCCATTTTACTGTTTCATAAGTCATTTTCAGTCAGAGTGCAGGCATAATAACTGTCAATGAGTGAAGTTGCCTAAGTGAGCCAGTGTGTTATACACCCACCAGAAAGATGCTTCAAGATTAAGTTTTTGTTACGTTTATATAGGCCGAACACATTCATCTAAAATCTCCAGCCCCTCGCAGAAGGCAGTTTCGTCAGCTCCGTCACGCATACTAAGATGATACCACGTCACCTGTGAGTGAGGACCACTATTGGTAGTGTAAATGCATATAATGTTCTGTGAAGTGTACAATACTCTACGTAGTCACAGTACACCGTGCAAGTACGGCGTACCGAGTGTTCTCCTGAAAACAATAATGGTACCACTCTTTTATATTGTCACGAAGCGAAATGGGCCGGCGAGTCGTCGAATGAACATCAAACGGTTTATTAGACTACTTGGTAGCAAAACACAAGAGTGATAGCTCTCGGAACACAACTGAGTCCAAAGAATGAATGAATGCTCCAGCTAGGAGCGCACAAGCATTTAAACGTCGCGCCGAAAAGTCTAGAAACAGCACGTGCAGCAGGCGATGTGTCTGGAAGCTTCTTTCTTCTTCTTCAGCATGCACCGGGATGAGATGTACCGTTTCGTGCCTGCCCTGGAAGTTTCTCGAAGATGATTCGTGGCATTGCCCCCTCCGTAGACCTGGGGCGGATTACTGGCCATTGCATCGGTGCGTCGGCCTAACGTGGCAACGCCCACCGTCGGGCAAGCGCGCGCTGCCGACGCACGATCTGAAGTGGTCAGTAAGGCCACCGCCGTCCGCTGGATAGGCGAGCCTCGCCAGCGCGAGGAGTAATGACGCTACTCTCGGTGGCAGACTCAAGTCTGCCAAGCAAAAAGCCTAAATTTGACGACATTAACTTACTTTGTATTTACCTCTAACAAATATAAATTTTGTTACCGCGTGGAAAGAAACCTTCTTGCACATACTTCGCTAGATGAGCACGTAATACACGAATCAGCCAATGCGAATGCAGTGCGGTGTCGTCTGCTGCCGTCGCTGGCTCGAAGGGAATCCTTCGGCGCTCGGAGGTGTCTCTTTTTCTTTTCACTCTACACATGTGTTGAGAATTAGTTTCGTATTTTATTTTAGCATCACATTCGTAGAAGACGAGGACGGTGATCTGTGCACTATACGGCGCGTGGAAGATTGCTATACTGACGAGGATGAAGTTATTTGGTGGACTTACGGTGTGCTTGCTGAGCTTGTCGAGTGATCTCGTCCTCCTTTTTAGTTCTACAACTAAACTATAAGCAGTGATTCGGGCAACAGCTCACGACTACACAGCCTGCTGGGGCTTCCAGAGAGTTGCCGGCTACAACAAGCAGCCAAGCTCAAAATGTGCGGAGCGGAGGCAGATGTCGACGGAGGAGGAGGCAGGTGCCACCATCAATGTCCACCAACACCTTGAAGAACGAAGGAGAATCGTGGAACAACAACGGTGGACCGCAGGAAGCATTGATCGCCTATGCCAAGTATGCCCAATGAAAGAGTTACTAACAATACGGATAATAAAATACGTGCTGGCTCATTCCCGCAGGCACTGGCTCCAATATCACAATATTTTGCGCACAAGCTTCTGCAGAAAAGGCACACAAATGAATAGCGCTAGTATTGCTAGTTTTTTTGTACTGCTGTGTCCAAATATTTCATAAATAAAGAAATGTCATGCTTGTGCAAGACAGGGTTAATTTCACAATGGTGGGTTACATACACACGAACTCAGCTAATGCGGGTATATAACATTCCCTATATGGGGAACACTCGATGTCATGTCAATGTTTCCATATACATCCTGTATGTGTATACACGAGGCTTTGGACAGTCGGAAGAAGGAAACAAACTGCTCTTCCGACAACGACGTGAAGATATCCTTGTGAGCACGAAATGTCCTCGTTGACTGCACTGAAGTGGCTACTTGGTCTTCTAGAAACCCGTACACAAGCGCCATTTTCAACGACGAACACCGCAGCGTTTTGCGTCGGCTGACCTCCTCGCCCAATGGCTACGAACGCCACACACCCGGCGATGGTGGCAGGCTGCGAGTAAGGTCACTTCTTCCTTCTCACGACGAAGCGGGTCACGTGCAGCACGCGTTACTATGGAGACGACGCTACGCTACGCACCGACAAGTGGCCAGTAATCCGCCCCTGGCATCGTCCCGATGCCAGAACTGTGTCGGCTCATCGCATTTCGTTTGCATCCTGCGAAGCCTCGTAGCCAACGTCGTCATTTAACATTGTCGTCGGCGCCGTTATCGATTAAAGCAGTTGTCTCGTGGTCGTCGATGAGTATTTGCAGGTCACTGGTAAGGTTTTGAGCGTCGCGGCGGTCTGTATTGCTGTTCGTCGAGCTCGGAGACTGGTCGCGTCGTGAGTCAGCAGAAGCATGCTGCTGCCGTAGACTCTTCAGTTGCGGCGGGATGACTACGCGCTGAAGGCGGGAGGCGTCAGGTGAAAATCCGGGTAGACGCAGTCGTCGGTACGGGAAACGGCGGTGGACCCGGGTGGCTTCTTCACAGTGGTAGCAGAGCGGCCTCAAGTCTGGCGTTCGCCGTACGTTTGTCTTGCGAGTTCCTTGTGCGCGTGGCTGGTAGCTGCGTGGTGCAGGTTAGGCGGGTCGCGAATGCGCCCAGCTGTTGCCGTGCCGCGCTGCCGATGGTGGCTGTCGTGTTCATCTTCTTGCGGGTTGGGGGTCCCAATGGCCTGAATTCCGAAGGTAGACCACGCTGTCTTCGACTCAGACGTTTCTGTTCTTCCAGGCAGTTGAGCAGGGATTACCCTGCATCTCCAAAAGAAATGTCACGAAGCGAAATGGGCCGGCGAGTCGTCGAATGAACATCACACGGTTTATTAGACTACTTGGTAGCAAAACACAATAGTGATAGCTCTCTGAACACAACTGAGTCCAAAGAATGAATGAATGCTCCAGCCTGGAGCGCACAAGCATTTAAGCGTCGCGCCGAAAAGTCTAGAAACAGCACGTGCAGCAGGCGATGCGTCTGGAAGCTTCTTTCTCCTTCTTCAGCATGCACCGGGATGAGATGTACCGTTTCGTGCCTGCCCTGGAAGTTTCTCGAAGATGATTCGTGGCAATATGCTATGCCACCAGTACGACGCTGTGCTGCCAGCGGCTGCAGAATTCTGACAGTCATGTCTATCGCACTACGTTTGTGTTGCCAGTAACAATGTTAACTGCATTCAGTAAATCGGTTTCCTCAATGTGCACCTAGAAAGCTAGCACAGATTGAGTCCGGATCAGGTTGATTCGTTTATTGTGTTTGGAAAACAATAAATTGCTTTAGAACGTGTTGATTATTGTTGATTACTTATCGAAGTAAGTAACGGGGTGCACTTTTTATCCTGTTAGAAGCCTATGGGATCCGTGCCCAGCCATTGATGTTATTTTAGCAGATAATAACCAGGTAGCTATAGGGTTCCCCGCTAGGATGTCACTGCATTCCACGCCGGAGCAGCTGCCTGGAACCAGACTGGAATTTGCGTTGGTCTAGCCTGGATACATCCTGGGACTAGACCTAAGCCACTGTTGGATGGAAGCCGGACCCAGATGGACCATGGCGGAAACACCTTGTTTCCGTCCGGGTACAAGCTGACTTTCATCCGTGCACAAGCCTGTTTACAGGGCTGCTCCATTTGACTTTGTAGGCAGGAACCGGTCCGATAATCCAGACTGGAAATTCCCGCTGGATGTTTTTCTAGGGATCGCCCACCTTTGCAGCTCGTCCTCGAACGGCACGGGAATTTCTTCGGTTGCTTCATTTCCGCACAACTCAGATGAGCTAACAGGTAGGTCAAGATTGCGTTCTACAAGTTCTACTGGAGCGTCTTGACTGCGCTGCTCATCCTCATGCTCATCCTCAGTAGGCCGACAAGATACGAAAGATGTCCTCCGGGTCGGACCACTAACATCCACAGACACCTTTATCCCCGTACTAGCTGACCTGAATGAACCGTACCCTCGCTGATTGTTCGTGGAAGCTTCTATGATATCCAAACTCCGCCCAACTGCCTGTATTACGCTAGGGTAGCTTTCGGGTAGGGTAGCTTTAGGGCAGCTAGGGTAGGGTAGGGTAGCTTTCGAATTTGCCATACCAACACAGAGATAGCGTCTCATATAAGAAAGTGTTTACTTTGAAATGCGAGTGCATGAATGTGGCTCGTTACATGTCTTACACGGTTAGGCAACAAAGCTACAGTTGTAAATGCGTAAAAAAGTAAAACTGGCGGAATTGCCCACCTGTACCTCTTTCGTTGTCCATTGCTCTGCTTTGTACCTCAGTTCAGCAACAGGAACTAGCAGAAACAAAAGAAGTGAACATTTCCCGCCACTTCAATGATGCAGTTTAAAGAGACACGTACGGTTTCGCATCAGAAGTATTTCACCCCTATTACCATTGCAGTCAACAAAATGTTGGGAATCTTAACTGGAATTTACAGAACAGATAAGTGACAGTTTCTTACTTGTTTGTTCTCTTCCAAAAGCTTTCTAGGGTTATTAGGAAGCAGTGACAGGAAATTTTATGTCACAGCTCCATCTGCCGGGCAGGCACGAAAGCACACCATCGCGCTTTCCTCCTCGAATGTGGAATCTAGTCAGAGAGAAGGGACTGCAAACCTTGGGAGGGAAGATCCATCTTCCGTGCGCCAGCGTTCGTGCGTGGGATCTCGTCGAGCACGAAAAGCAATTACACTTCTGGCACATCCCGAAAATGTCCGCGAGAGTGAAAGCTTGGGACGAGGGACATTGGGATCTTTTTCGGATGTCCGAATGAAGCCGCGTGTTCTCTGGGTTTGGACAATAGCTTGAATTAAAAACATGGTACTTGAAAAGAAGGAATTTTGGAAATGCTATCGGGTATACCTTGACACTGCAGATAGATGGGTTATTTGCAAAGTCGCACCCCTTCACCATTACAAATGTTTTACGCCCCAATACGCTTAACGAATGTGCTATCAACATCTTGTATTGCGGTATATGCTCTATCATTTTGCTCTGGACTCCCTTCCAATCCGCGTAAGCGGTGGAGGGAGGCAAAAAGGAGTCGGTCCCTCATATACTGGAAAGGGGCCTCTTGATAACGCGGTCCGCCCCTGGGTGGGTCGTGTCTATGAATGCGCGGCCGATAAAAAGGTCGTCGAGGCAGTACCGCTGGCGGTGCTGTACCGGAATGATTTTTTCTTAAATCTCCCTTCATGTCCGCGTATGTGTCAGATAGGGCAAAAACGAACCTGCTCTTCTAGGGTGAGAGCACGTTGGTTAACGCGATCTGCTTTGGTTGACCATGTTGCGGTCGCAGAACAGTATTGCTTGCAGTACTGTTCCTGGAAAGATTTTTCTTGATGTATTGTTGGATACCCAAGTGGTTTCTGCTCACTTAGGGGGTAATGCACTTAATTATGTCCGTTCCGTCAGAGCTGATCAAGCCTTGATACAAGCTCAGGGATTTAACCACATCCTAGGAATATAAAAATATCCTGTGCTGACGCCTATGTAACATTCCTGGAACGTGGAGAACCGTGGGACAAATTAAGTCTCCTGGACGTACGTGTGACGTCTACAGGCTTTCTGAAGTAAGCCCTGGGATATCCTAATACCTTTTTCACGATATTGCACGGACATCACCGGGACATTTGTGGTTTACTGGGCGGGTTGCAGATTAAACCTTCCCCATGCCTATAGGCTCCGTGCACTACTGTTTCGGAGCGATGGCAGAGCGCCATCTGGCGAAAATGCGCATAAGGGAACTGAACGCGGACCATTCTCCTGGAGTACCTGCCATTGCGCGTTCATTGTAATCACAAGTAACTGCATTTTGCTTTGGCGTTATGAGCGGGAACGCTGTGGGCGCTTCACGTGGCTCCTATTGCTGTATTGTGGGCTGCTCGAACAACCAAGGAATAAATCCAACGCTGAAGTTCTACCGCTTCCCGTCTCGGCCCTACGAGCGCGATCGGAGGCAGCGTTGGATACAAGCCGTTCGACGAGAGAAGTACGTATACCTTATAGTATAAATGCATTAATATGCTGTTGGGTAACCTGGCTGTAACGAAACAATCGGTTACATGTTACAGCGAGGATGGCAGCCCATGGCAGCCGAACAAAGGCTCAAGAGTTTGCAGCGTGCATTTTGTCGGCAGGGTCAAGAGCGATATTGAGCGCCACCCGGCTTACGTCCCGTCAATCTTTCCCTCTGTCTATGCAGTTAAAAGTACAGCGGACCTAGATCTCGCACGATACGAAAGGCAAGTACATGTCTTTGCATCAATAGAAATTTTAACTGTGACGAAGTTAGATTTGTGCGCCTTGCTGTGCGCGGGATAACAATATGCAAATTTAGGTCCCAGAAGCGGGGCCAGCAAAGAAAGCAAACGCACTGCATCCAGCTGGAAGACATGAGCGCCACGGATGTTGATGTCCTGCCATCTGAAGAAATAATCTCAGGCGTGGCTGCAGATCAAGAGGTCTTCTCAGCCATACATGCCACAGTGGTAAGCATTGCCATATGTTGAATCTGTCGTCCTTGTTCAGCAGCTTTGTAAAGCGAACTACATCATATGATGATTTTGCAGCAGAGACAAAAAAATATGTAATGTTTAGCACTAAGAGCAAAAAGTTTGATCCTCAATTTATTGGTGTCAATAAGTGCCTTTCATCCAATTTCTTCTCCGTCATTCAAACAATTCCTTCATAACCAGGCAGCCCAGACTGATGAGCAAAGTGTAGCCAGCCAAGCAAGGTTCTCCGTATTCATCTCAGCGGTTTCCACTGACGGTGCGTCAACGCAAGTGACACATATCCTCACAGCTGCTGCAAGTGTTCTTGCTGCACCCACAACGAAGTCAACAGCAACAGGGAATGCTGAGAGGCTGTCGCTTGTCCAGGGTATTGAGAGTTTGAAGGACTCTCCGCAGGCTTTGCAGGACTTGTGTGGTATTAGTATGAATGTGCTTGCTTTGCTGCTCAGCCTACTTTCTAGCTTAGCTTCCGAGTGAGGGAAACCGATGTCACATTACCGAACAAGCTCCTTATTTTCTTGGTGAAGATGAAGCTAGGAATATCTTTTACGTCAATAGGCATTCTATTTGGGGTGCACAGAACTACTGCGTCTCGAATCTTTTCTTTAATTTTGAGAACTTTGATGTAAGATGTAAGTTCATGAGTATGTTCATGTAAGTTCATGAGAAACAAGTTCCAAGTCCACGACTTCACGGCTGGTACCGCCCCACGGGCCGCCGCACTCGAGTGTGATACGTGACCCCAGATACGACCCCAGATGGCCCAGAGGCCATAAGACTCTGTTCCCAAGTGCTTCACAGTGCATTACCCACGATGCAAATTTATCATAGACTGCACTGAAGTAAGGATAGAAACACCAGACACTCCAGAGAGGCAGCGTGCATTTTTCTCAAGTTTGTAGGATATCTAATCAAAAGATACGGGGCACGCAGTGCCACAGCGACAGCAGACGGGGCAGACGAACGTCGTGGCAGACGTGGGGGCGTGGCAGACGAACGTCGTATAAAAGCGGGGGTCTCGTTAGAACTGGTGTCATTTTTCGCTTGGCTTTGTCTCGACGGCTGAAGGTCAATAAACCTGGTATGTTGCATTGAATCTCTGTTGTGCTGCTTGTTTCTTCGCGCACGGAACGGACGGGCTGACGCCCCGAGGTTGTGGGAACTGAGGTTTCCACAAGTTACAAAGGCTCCCACTCTGTAAAGTTCTTAGTTGCTGTGCTGCCAAATGGTACAATTAGCTTCGTGTCAAAAGGCTATGGTGGGCGCACCTCAGACTCTTTCATAACAGTGGATTCAGGATTTCTAAAGCACGTAACAAGTGGGGACATCGTTCTTGCCGACAAAGGTTTTCCCACTATCAAAACAGCTATGGCAGTTATGTTAGTCATGCCACCCTTCTTTTCTGGAAGACATTTTTTAAAATTTTTTTATTAAATTCCGTGTTAGCTCCGCGAAGCAACTGTGGCTATGAGCGGCGTATAGACGTGGACAGATGAGGAGAGGATAGCAGGAAGGAGTGGGGGACAGGGGGGTTAATATGCGTCCTGGGCCGACTTCAAGGGGAACTATGCCGACATTCGTCTGGAAAGTCTTCGGAAAACCCATGGAAATCCTCAGACAGCACAGCCGGTGACAGGATTCGAACCCGTGTCACCTCCTAGTCTCGGCGTGGAAAGCGATCACTCTAACCACTATGCCACGGGAGCTTGTGACAATTTACAGAGGAGGAAATGATGGATTGCTACAATATTGCACAGGTCAGGATTCATGTAGAGCGTATGATACAACGAATCATGGTCTATAATGTGTTGAACAATCGTGTGCCCACTGCATTGGTGCCAAAGCTGAGTGACATATTTCGTATTTGTTCTGTGTAGGCAAACTTGCAGCATCACGGGGAACAAGTAGAGTAATATCTTGCTTGCTTGTGTAGACAAAGAAAAAACATCTTTGTACATTAATCACATACATTTGGATCTGAACCTACTTGTAGTATGGGTGAGCCTTTTTCAAGCAAAGTTTACCAGCACAGAACTGCAGGTAATCTACAAAGCACTCCTCAGTTTCGTAGTTCACAAGCATCTTTTTCTGCAGGGAAAATGGACATTTGATCTCGAGCAGGTGGGTCTCATTGTATATTTCGACGATCCCATCGGGACTGCATGATAGCCAGTTCTACGCAGGATGCAAAGTCGTTCCAACCTGAAAGGGAAGAGCCATAGTTACAGAGCAGTTAGCATTACAGGAAATTGTATACACCCTAACCTGCATCACTTGAACATGATGCTTCTTTCGAAATTTGTCTCTTGCTTCCCCTTCTTTTCTGAGACCTGTATAATTCATCAACTGGTGAGGCTTCGCAATGAACTCCCTGCATTTAATGGCTTACCATACTCTGTTGCTTGACTCTTAAAAGCTTCGAGTTCAAGAGAGCGGTCGCCAATAATGCATGAGCTTTTTGTCTGGTCCACGCCCTGTGTGCTACAGAGCTTAAGAGGCGGACCTTCCTGGCTGCATGCCACCTGGAGAAGTATAAATTGTATTTAATAAAAAAATAAAAACACTCAACTCACATGGTGCAAATTTTGTTTGTTCCAAAACCTCATGCTGCACATATGCAACATTCTGCTTGCTACAGCACAATGACATAGAGACTCAGGGGTGGATCTAGAGGGATTTCTATCTTCACAAAGTGTTTAATTGACCGATATCTTGTGCCTACCATGCTGGCCAAGGCTGGATGCCCCTCAGTAAAATCCTGTATCCACCCCTGTGCATGCAAACTTCTGTGCAGCGACCACAGCTTGCATACTTGGAATTTGTAGACTGGTTTCGGGTTTCGTAGGCCAGTTTTAAGATTTCAGGCTCTGAAATGCTTACGTATTTACTAAAAAAAAAACTTTCTCCTCTTCGCACAAGCTTGCCTCAAAGTCTATTTCTTCTTTTGTGTGTGGGGCCAGTGCGTGGAATGTTTGTCTGTCCTCATTTGGCCCTTTCAGTACCCTAGAAAGACTTTCGATGTCAGCTTGCTCCTCTACGGTGTCGACATTGTCAAAGTGTGCTGCACGACACTCTTTATCAATAGCTGTCCCTGACTCCAGCTTTAGCATATCCATCCATGGACTACTGATACCCTGGAAATGCTTGAGCACATACACTGGGGGCACTGGCGCGGTCTTGGCCAAATAAACGTCGTCGTTGTCTGTAACCAAGCATTATTTATAGAAGGTTTCACCTTGATATGCTCTACTTCAACGCGGTGTTCAAGAAGCAATTACTAACCTGGGTACAATTCGCTAAGTCTTCTCTTCCTTCCTGCACTGGTATTTTCAAACGGCGTGCCCTACCATTGCGGCACGTCCGTCGACGATGTAAGCATGGCGATTCACAAACGTCACCACAGCGCAGGGGCGGATCCAGGGAAGATCCTCGGGGGAGGGGGGCACTAAAAAAAAGGAGAGAAGACTGGGAGGGGGGGGGGGCGCCATGTAAGACGGCGAGCTGCTGCGCTTTCATTTCACACCAGAACTTTATTTATGAAATACATGTTGCGAAGCTTAGCAAGCTGTAAGGAACGCCACCGTGCGGCGTGTGCGGAACGGAGGGAGCGGCAGGAAAATCTGCCGGAATGGGGGGTAGAGGTATGTCTCGGGGGGGGGGGGGGGCAGGGCCCCCCTGTATCCGCCCCTGCCACAGCGGCAGCATTCTTGCATTAGGCAACCACTCCCCCTTTGGAGCTGCAATGACCTCCGACTATTGTCCGACGAGCCTCATCCACCTGCCAAATAAAGGTGGTTACGCGTCTACCGGACGCACGCATAAACTGACGACACGTGATTCATTATGACCGTCTCCAGCCTTGGAATGACAAATATTGACGGCTGTTCTTCGAAGAATCACCAGCACGCTTACCTGAAGGGATGCGTCGTAGATTGTTGCGAGGCATTTTCCGCTAATAGTGCTGTCGCTTCCCCGGCTCTTCACCTCCTCCACGGCGGTTACACGCCTCGATTCTAGAGTAGGCCACCCTTATGAAGGTTTGCTGCTTTGAAAAACAATTCCGCCTCACAAAGAGGCTGAAACCCACAGCGAACACAGATTTCCGTCATCGAGTAAACCTGTTGCTTTCCTCTGTCCGCTATCAATCGCGAGCATTCCGTCTGGCCAACTAAGTTCAACGTTGCCTACTTTCGCCGCAGAGGGCGCAGAAGTCAATTTTTAGCAGCGCCCCTGGGTAGCGCACGGAGCCTATAGCTGTCACGACACAGTGCTTTAACCGTAAGCTTTTACTACGTTTACTGCTTCCTGGTTTCATTAATGCCACATAACACTGAGCTGCGGTTATGATTATCCTAGCTCATTGTCAATCCCTTCGCTCTGATCTAAAACGTTACTTAGGAATCAGGTAGCAAAACATGGTACAACTGTGTAGATTGCTTACGAGCTGAGTGAAGTTAAATGTAAGTTAGGAAGTGTGTAGTTAGGAAAGTTTTACAGAAAGAACGTTGTTTTGTGAAATTGATTCCGAGTAACACCAATTCACACTATCGTGTACATTGAGCAAATGGCTTGGCAGATTGCAGCAGATTGCAAAGCGATATAATTGCCCAGGCACGTACACAGGGGCATGCATTGTTGAATTCTGCAGGTTTACAATTTGGACACTAATACAGACTTTTCTTTTTCATTGTACTCATCCCAACGTATTCCTTGGTGAAGCACCCGCCAGCCAGCAGGTTGCACACGTTGCACATGGATTATGTATAGTCTGATATTACGATATATGAGGTGTGTACTTGAAATAAACGATGTGTGAGGCTTAACATCTGCTGTGCGTTTTATTCAACAAAAAAAATTATGTAATTTTAAAGAAAAATGCATGATTTCCAATATTCTGTTGAGGTCTCAAATCCTATGATTGATGTTCCATGGATGTTCCTGGGACATCCATACTCCCATGGATATCCCATGGCGATCCCTAGGCTTTCTGGGTAGAGCCCATGGATGTCCGAATATCCATTTTGCACTATTCTGTGGGCGTCCATGGACGTCTATGGTTTACTGGGGTGTCTCATCGAGGAGAAAATGCCCACACAACACGAAACTTTGTAGGGATATCCTAAACAGCTCCCAACATCCCACAGGTGACGTTTCTGCTACATTGGTAGGATGTGCGTTTGAAACGCGGCATTTGAAATCCGGGAAATCGCCCTGTGGATGCCACATTGGGACACTCGGCGGTGAGGACATGAGGACACTCGGCGTGCATTGTGATGTGTGGCGTGCGCGTCTGCTGTGGAACTTCCTGCAGATATCAATGCATCTATGAATGCATTTCGTTAGCAATGGCAAGCAAAAGTAAGCATAGTTAAACTTTGCACACTCTTGAATTGCGTTATTATGTGACTACTATTGCGGATGCAGGCCCATCATGACCAGCTACGACCACGTCAGTCGGATGTAGCTAAAACCAAAGCGCGTCTCCCGCTTTACTCTTTGCAGCCGAGGTAATGTGTTTGGATTATGTGGGATACATAGTCTTGAGAGGTAATTCACTATGGAGAAATGTAGACAAACACTTCATCGTCACTTACGGAAAGCGGTGCAAGGAAACTTATCAGCAGTAGTAGTAGTAGTAATTAACTGAAAAAAAAAAATCGGGGGGAAAACTTGGAGCAGGGTGGCTGCCCTAAGGGCGCCTGCAGCTCCATCTCATTTAGCAATCAGCAATCAGGACTTATCAGCAATCAATGTGCGCTCACTTGCTGTTTGAACTTTCCTCCAAAACGTGCCCTTCGAAGACGAAATGCGTTCTGTGTCCGTTGAGAACACAGCTGCGCCAGATAACATTTTCGTGGTTTCTAGTCTATCTATGTCTTTTCGCAACGTTGGCACCGTGTTGAGTGAGATCTGAACTATCTACGGAACCGAGTTGTCAGAACCAAGAATACGGGGGAGGCGTTCCCCTATCCAGTGTTCCTCCGCAAGCTGACTTTCAAGAGCGGCTGAGATTGTGGGCGCTTGCATCGCCAGTGTCATATGTACATCTGGCAAAACAGCTCAAATTGCTCAAGACGCAGCCGTCGTTTATCGATCTCCCTTCTTGTGCAAGAACGTTGCTACGAAGCCCAGGTGTTGCGTCTGCTGTGGAAGGAATAGGATGGAAAAATTGCTCAGCCATATTCGCGCCGTATTCCGTCAGCCGTATTTGCTCCATCTCTACTTCTGCTCCTGCCTCTGCTGCCCAGCCCAGAAGCGCAGTTCAAGCGAAGTTGAACCGCCCCACATGCTGTACCAGGAACATTCCGGTTCGTACTCATTTGTTTGGACAATCGCTGAATTTTCTGTTTGAATTTTCGATACTGTCAACAATCTGGTGGTATATCTTGCGTTTATGACATTGTTGCATACTCACTTGTACATTTCATTTCCTCTGTATGATTGACTTGCAGTCAGCTGTATTCGCCCTACATCCACCTGTGCCTCCGCTTCCGCTTCTTCCTCAGCTATCCAAGCCAGAAGTGTGCCTCTACGAGGTAACATAATAAACTTCCAGGTTTCACGGACTCTGTGGAATAGTAACCTTGAGTGAGATAATCTACGCATGTTAAAAAAAAGGGGGAGGAGCAAAGGGTAATCCCAAGCAGCACAATGTACTGAAAGTCGGGTGCAATAGGGGTGGACGGGTAGGTGGAAGGCCTTGAACAGGCTCGTGAAACTAAAGAACATCGATAAGACACATACCGTCTACCCCTACTGCACTCGAGTTTCAGTACATTGTGCTGCTTGGGATATTTCTGGGCATGTGTCTCTGTTGGGCTGGAATAAATCTGATCTGATATAGCTGCACCCGCATTTTTGTACAAAGCATTTGTTACACAGCATGTTGTACTACCTATCTGAAAGGCATGCGGGAGAAAAGCATGGCTGCACACAGTGTGCCCAAAAGTAACGCGTTTTAACTTGGGCGTTTAACTTGGAATAAGTAACTTTGGGCGTTTTCGGCTGACTTGCAGGCAATTTGAATTAACTTCTCAGCTCTCAGTCTATACATTACCGTGCCTTTTTTTTACAATGGGCGTCCTCTTTGGCATATTCAAACATTTCAGAATATTGTATTGAGCTACTGCGGGAGATGCTGCATTTTCATATACTACTGGAACGACACTATACAGGGTATCCACGCTACCTGTAGACGGATTTTTTTGTTGTACATGGAGGAATACTTTTTCCGAGCTATAAGCGATAATATCTCCAATGCTATAAGCCACGCGTTACGAAGCCACCAGGACCCTTATAAGTCGATGTGTTAATTTGCTCTGTTTCCTTTGTTCACTTTTCGTTTCGTTTTCTTTTTTTCTTGATAGGGATGATGTATCGACTGAGCGCTCTATGCCACGACTTACCGACGAAGAAGAGGACCTGATGCTACGTGTTCCTCCACTCCGTATTCCGAAGACCATATTCTGGATGCTGGCCATGGTACTCAAAAGGGCGTCATGGTTTCACGACTTTCTCTCAGGCAAAAGAAAGCACGGGACGACATTCACGGTAAGCACACCGCTCTTTCATTTGGATCGCATAATAGCTGCATTGTATCTCATCATAGATTCTATTGTGTGTAAAGTATAGGTTAAGGCGTAAGGTAAGGTAAAGTATAAGGGCGTATTGCTTATGGTCCTAATTTTTTCTCGACGTAAAACCTGAAGTTCTGTTCAAGGTCCTCAACAGCATTTTGAACTGAGGGTACTTTTCATGCGTCGTTCAATCGGCACTATACCATGCCATTCCACATCTGGACATTTCTATGTGCACTATGCAAGCGATATATGCGGATTTTGTATATCTTTACCACTCATGGTAACCTATATGCTTCGGGACGGAACAGGTCAACTCCGCCCACCAATAGTGACACGTCTGTGAGTGGCACAGGCGGGATAATAGCTCCGCAGAGTTGCAACGTAGCGCGCCCGCATGCTTCAAACTGTTGCGGGTACACTGCTCATCTTGCGAAAAGACCCGTCGGAAACGACGTACTTTGACACACTTGCATGGTTTTAAAGTAAACTCGTAAAATATTCGCGCTAACAAAACATGTGGATCGCCTCCCCTTTTGCTTCACGTCCGCCACATTCTCGTATGCCCCACCCTCAATGTGCGAACACTTTCTGGCGGAGATATACATCTGTGTCTTTAGCTATTGAGTTGTTTCTGAGTACAGAAGCAGACCATATGCGGAACCCATGTGACCTTGTGCGGGACCTTGCCATGCTGTCATATTTTCGTGCAGGCTGTAAGAGAACCAGTGAAGAACTTCTTAAACTTCTAGGCGTTTCAGGTTGAATGCGCAGCGTTTTGTACGCACGGAAACATGTTTTTGCTGTTAAGCTGAACGGCAGCTAGGCCTGAAGGCCTGATCCATGCGACGCAATCATTAGAATCCCCACGAATCACAGCCGCGCTTTCACCTGGCCTGAAAAGTGGCCACCATCAGCCATATAGACAATCACATGTAGCCATAGGCTTGATGCGTTTGAAATTTCTTTCGGCAATTAGGCTGGCTGTAATCCCACGTAGAGAACGAGAGAGAGGCGTCAAGATGGCACTTCCTCGGTTAAGTGTTGGCCAATAGATGACTCACTGCGTGATGTTTTCTTCCCACCACGACATAGCTGGCGTTGGTGTTCTTCGTGGGAGAAATCAAGGCTCATGGCTACGGGGCGCCACCTAATGCTTGCGAGAAAATGACGCCACACCATCTTGAAAATCAAAGCTACAACGCTACGACGCCCGGTGTCACGTTCTATAAACCCACCCCGTCTATAAACAACTTGTACAAGCTCGAGGCATCATACAGTGCGGATACCAAACAAGTCGCAGGTAAAAAAAACCGCTGTTGAAATTTTTGCCAAGTGAGTACATTATGTAAGAAAAATGCTTTCATTACGAGTACGAAGAAAAACAAAAAGGAGATGAAGCTGTTAGGCAGCAAGTAATGTACGAGAAATGTAATGTAATCTACGTATGTAATTTAATGTACATATATAACGTCATCATACCAGCACTGTAGTGCTGTTTCGACATTATTCGACCTTTGTTACTCGCATGTAGGTATAAGCGACATTTGAAGGGTAGCGCTAGGTCGCCAGGACTTCACTCTTTACGGCGACAGCTGTAGCACAACAGCAGCACAATTGGCACATTCTGTAGCAGAATGTGTTGTCGGAGCATTGTTGTAACGTTTTACTCAAACGGTGCCAAAAACATGACTCCTCTTGAAAATATGTTGCAGCAACGTTGCCGGAAAACGTTCCTGCAACATTGTGACACCACTAGAACCATGTTTCCCTAACAGAAATACAATATTGGGACAACATTTCCGTCATGTTTCCGCATTGTGTCACCATTACAACAATATTCTTCAACGCAAGCAATATTTAGGTAATGTTTCCGCTGCATTATTACAGCCGTATTTTCACAGCACAACATTTAGGCAACAGTTGTGTAACGTTCCAACAACACTGGAAAGGGTTACATATTTCTTGAATGCACCCCAGGTAGCACCTAATGGTACGGCAACATTTTATGAATATCATACTTCCACGTTGCCCAAACGTCGCTGATGTGCACGACTGCCACTTTATTTGCAACATTAATTTATAACACTCGAGCAACATGTGTACACAACACTGCAACAACTTTGCGGCCCCGTATATACACATTTTTCGACGCGTGGGAAGCCAGATGCATGGCTGACTACACATAAGTACCGTGCCCCTCCCGCCTGACTGGGGGAGACCTGTATTCTCATCAAGCAGCAGAGCTATATATGGAGATAGACTGCACTGTCTAAATGTTGCAAAAATACAACAGAGATGTTTCCTCCACATCGTATTTGTGTTGGATAGATATGGGTGTAACGGTGTCTCTACGTTGCAGAAACATACGACAAATGTTGTCTTCATATTGCATTTGCATTGAACTAATGTGGCTGTAATACTGTCTCAGTGTTGCAGCAATATAACACAAATGTTCTCTCAGTATTGTATTTGTGTTGGAAAAATATGGCTGTGACGTTGTCTCAATGTTGCAGCAGTATAACACAAGTGTTACTCAATATTGTATTTGTGTTAGAAAACTATGACTGTAACACTGTCTCAATGTTGCACCAACATAACAGATGGGCGCAAGTCGCCATCTTCCCATGCATTTCTCTCTATTCAGCGCGTCATACGTGGGCGGCAGCCACGAGACGTCTCACAGTTATTAGCACAGAAATTTCTCCCCCATACTTGGCGCAAAATATAACGTGTATGGACACACTATGCTCAAAGTTGAATCCTTGTTTGGATCCAAGTGGATTACAGATTCAATCCAAGCCATCCAACCGGTCCAAGCGAAGCGTAATGCACCTGATGTCAACAATAAGCATTGCGAAGGCAGATTATGCGAAATCGTCGGTTTCTGAATTGAGGAAACTTGTTTCGAAGTTATGCAAGAAGCTTCGGAGTTTTGTGAAATTGGTCATTTGCGGCTTCCGCGGCTTCGACTCTTGTTTACGTCATCATGCTTTTTGGAGTAGTGTTGACGGCGCTGTGGTCTTTGTCTTTGCGTGTCATTTAGCGCTTCTATCCTGAACAGTGACCTGCGTTCGTTTTTATGAATTCGTTTCAAGTATAGCGAAGTGAAGTACGCAGCAGATAGACGATTGTGCTATCTGCATCATGCAAATGAACTATTAACAGATACATCAAGTTGCTTGCATCTTTGCACGCATGAGTTTAAAGGAAAAATGATTAATTGTGCATGCTGACGGTACTTGGCACACAGCTCTGTAGGTCGACGCCCGATATCAAAATCTGACGTGATTCAGGTAGAATCGGTATTCGGCAGCACAAAGGAGAGGGAAACCTGTAGATGAATGAAAGAGCAACACACAACTTTGTTACAACAAAGAATATCCGTGCAAGTCACAATTTCATTAGAGCACAGTGCAGTAAAATTAGGCTGTTTCACGGGGTAGTCGACAAACATGTAGTTAAGGGACGACATGGGTGAAATTTTTTGAAGTCGGATTTCAAACTGTGGTGTTGTCGTAAATTCTGGCTCCAGTGTGACGACAGGACTCATGAAGCAGTATCATTTTCCATCATTTTATCATCTATCATTTTATGTTTCGACGTACAACAGGCAAAGAAAGGGTCCAGACACTCCAGGAAAGTCCAGAAACTGCTAATTGCAAACACACATTTCAATGTGAACATGAACGGGTAGGAAATTCAATGATTAACAGAAGTCATACTCTGCTAATCACATACGTACATATGCCCTGCCATTAGCCTTCCAGGTGTATGTACGCGATTAGCAGTGTGTGGAATTGCTCCACACTTGTTTGTAGCTAGGCATTTTTGTGATGAGTAGTGTTGATGGTAGCACATGTTCACAGCTAGGTTTTTCTTTTTTTTTTTTTGTTGTTGCTAAGAGCAGTGTTATTGAGCTTGCCCGCGATTAGCGGTGCATGTCTAGAAGTGGATGTACGCGATTAGCAGTGTCTGGTCGTGTACAAATTCTTCACCGACCTCTATGATGTTTTTTTTCCCTATCTTCCTCGAAAGTCACAATGATGACGAGGGTGCTGCCTCCTGGTGTGATGTTTGCAATGGATACCCAGCTGTCGTGAATCTCGGCAGCCAACATAGCGACGATGGCCGGAGGAGCGGCCATAGTCAGTGGTGGCACCGGATCGCTTTCGTCAAGATGATGCGGTTCAGCATTGTCTCAGATGGTGCAATGCTTGATATTGAGGATTTTATATTTAAAAGTGCAGAACCAGTGGCCATTTCCTTTTGCAGAACTGGTGGTTATTAACTTGTGCTATAAACGACCTGAAAGACTGGTATCTGTGCTTTTGTTTAGCTTTTTTAGAAAAAACTCAAAACTGATGTTGTTCGACATCAGCAAAAGCGATAATGATACCACTCGGGCAATACTATTTTGTCTTTGATATCACTAATAGCTCCACTGAGCTTTGATCAACGTAGAAATTTCAATCGTTGATCAGGATTAGCAATGTTAGTATTAGGCCTTCTTCATTCAACCAAATATCTTACGAACCCGATGTGTTTGGATCGCTAGGACTGCCGAAATCCCTCCCCAAAGGCGGTTGGTAACATTTTTCATGTCCTGTATGTATATTCCATTCCCTCTGAAACTGGATAAAACCCTTACTGTAACGTCCTAGGGAAATGTCTGTTCAGTGCTCTGACGTACCAGGATAATGGTTCGAGTCCATTGAGGTTAGGATACCTCGTTTATAAGTGATGTTCGAGTACACAAATAATTAAATTAAATTGCTGTGCGACCCTCACAGTTTCATTGACGGCGGTGCCTGGTAACAAGTTCCGGGGATTCTTCATACGTAGCGTAAACGCAAAGAAGATGGATCAATTCGTGAATGGTGTCTTCTCTGCATTCAACCAGACTGTTGCCCAAACGGTAGACTGCGATAAATCCCAGGGGGTAAGTAGATGTGATATGTTGACGTGAAGGCATCCTCATAACTTTTCCTTTTTGTTTGCAGAGCGGAATAACACACAGAAGCAAAGAGGAGAAGGAAAAGTTCACGGCAGCGTGGAAGACAACGACAGCTCCGTGCGCTGCACCTCTCGCTCTTCTCTTTCGGTAAGCACTCTATGCAAAACGGGGGGTCCTAACGCACGCCTTGTGTAATTATGCTCCAACAAAAGCCTGATTCACCTTACTGCGTTTACGGCTGCATATATCGTGTTTTGTTCCATCTGGAAGGATCTTCCATTGCAATGATTCGCGACGGAACAGGCAAGCACAATAATAAACGCAGCAGTGTGAATTATCCTACACACTAGGGGCTCATTCTTGATGTGCACATAGCGATAGTTATAGCTATTTTTCAAAATTTGCGCGCTCATTCCGTCACGCGCATTGGCCGACAACCGGGGAGCACGAGCGTTTAGCAAGCGTTACGGGATAGCGAAAAGTTCAAAATCTAGCCCCAGCTCACATGGTCCTTCCAGTAGCATGTAAAACGGCGCGTTCGCACGGCCCACATGCACAGACGTTGTACGAAAATTTAAACACCGCCCTTTTGGCGAATCCGTGTGGCTATTTCGTGACAAAACGGTCTAGCGCTCGGAAATTGCTAGTCTGGTGCCTGCGTTGGGTGACGTGGCCTTTGCGACCGGAGCACGCCTGCCGGAGGTCTACCTGTTTTAGTCTCTTGAATCAGATTAGGGCCATTGCCGTCGTTCGTGTCTCGCTTCCGTCGTCTACTAACCCGTGTTAACTTCGTCGTGCCTGTATAGTAGGGAACATTCAGAGCCAATATGGGAAATCGGATGAAAGGACAACGGACGCAGTTGGGTAACGTGATGCCCAGTCAGATTTGAACTGGGCAAAAAGTGCTACCTGGCAGATTCCTGGCTCTAGAAATGCGCCACCAGGACACGTCAGATACCTATGGTTTAACCAAGAGAACACAAGTGCTCAGAATATGGTAAAAATCTTCCCGGATATGACCACACAAACTCGCCATTTGTTGCTCTTCTTTCGCATTGGCTACTCACTAAGAATTTCTTTATATTACGCACTGCGTTCACTTAGAAACGTTTCGGCATGCTATTCCACAAATGTAAAACCGCTCAGTGTCCAGCGTTTTTCCCGTCATGTACGCAACTAACATGAGCAAAAATTACCTTCTTTCATCTTTATCCGCCCATATCCAAATTTGCCATACAAATGACTGTCGACCAGTTTTGATGCTGCTTCAAATCAATGCCACAATCACTGTGCCGAGCCTGAGGTGCTTTAAAGGGACCATGCAATGATTTGCGCGAATTCTGACTACTCTGCCGGAAACTGTTCTGATGATCCTCACTATCATACACACATCGAATTTTAACCGTATTCCATGCACCGGGGGCACAGTTACCATGCAAAAATAGCGGAGCGGGACCGCCGGATACATCCCTTCGAAGCGGGCTTACGTCATCGCCATCCAGTCCTCTCAGCCAACAGTGGACGATCGGGAGGGCACACCCTGCGGGACCACGTGGGTGCATATAGGTTCGGTTTGGACAACAACGACGTCGTATATCTGCCGTCGAAATCAGTAGAAATATGGCGAAAGGGAAATTGTCGGCGATGGAGGAAGATGCTACATACACAGCGTATAGGAATCGTTCCATACGCACCAGCTCATAAAAGGCCACCGACAGAAAGATTTTCTGACGAAGTAGTAGTTCAGAGAGGAAAACGTGCTCCGATAACCATGCTAACAGTCAACCGCTACATTACAATGGTAGGATTTTGTGTCAACCATTAGATACAATTCATCTTCAGGCCAAATTAGAATATTTCACGGGGAAGTTTGCAAGCTGGCTTGCAAATTTTGCAATTTGTTCGCAAAAGCCCCTCTGCGAATCGACAACATCCTTTGTGTATGATGTCACGGCCAGTTCGCCTCGCAGGCGGGCCGTAGTAGCCGCCGTTTACGGCCGTGGTGAATATAGAATATTTTCGCTATTTGGACGATTTTCAACTTCATATTTCACGGGGTGCATGCTTTAGCACAGAGGAACAAATTGCAAATGATCGTAGGCTTGTCAAATATACTTTCATGGTCCCTTTAACGCAGAATGCATTCTACGCGTACACACCGACTGTGAACTACGATAAACACGTCCTTGTCTGTGTATTATATGCCAAATGACGTGCGTCTGCCACCACATCCGCCTCCCCCTTCCGAGCAGGGCACTAACATGCGGCACCATTTCTCCTAACATGCTCTAGACCATGAATGCTCTGTTATAGATAAACATATCATCTGTACTTCTGACTGTCTTCATACTTCGTTGAAGGGGACTAGCTTGCAGCTTCTGCCGAGTCACCTCATCTATTTTGAATCCTTCATAATTGAATTTCTTTAATTCTTTTAATGCTGGTAACAATTTCAGAGCCACAGTGGCAAGGGACAGACCTGAGTTCACTACAGAGATAAAATCACCTCAGTTAGACATTGGTGAGTATGCTGGATGTGAGAGACAATTTATCTTCCATATCTCGTCTGCAGATTGTCCGCCAGGGAGTTCAACGGAGAGTTCAACGACGACAACGAAGCCGGCGTCAGAAAAAAAAAGTGCAGCTCTGCGCCTCCGTCTCCCTTCGTTCGAGTTCGTGCTGTGTTTCCTATGGATCAATAGCGTTTAAGCTTCGAACTTGACCTCAACAGGAGATTGCAAAGCAGGGAGTATGATTGACCAGCCCTATTTCCTCATCATGGCGGACTACCAATCTATATTGTGCACATGACCTACAATACTGCGTTTATTATACTTCAGTACAATGTAAACAGAAAATATTGATTATTCGAAACACGCATATTTTAAACACCCCTATTTTCTGCTTCATTGACCAAAATGTGTGAGATATGAAAACTCAGGCTATATTTGTATTAGTGTGATTTTGGAATTGGAAGCGAGAATAGGTGGTGTGCATTCAGCGACCGTGGAAGCGCAAAGTGGATGCAAGAATTACAAAACCTGGTGACAACAGCGTGGGCTGCTGGGGGCGTGCCAAACCGTTTCGTACAGTCCCACGCGTGGAAGGTTCTCGTGTTGAGATTCTATCGCTCTTCTGTGATCCCGCGTTCTGCCAGTTTCGCTGTCAGTCTGTTGTTTCTGCAAAGCGTTCATGGTACAATGTTGGGATTTGTGGTGATTAGAGACGTTGCTTACTTCGCTGAAACCAACAAACGGAAAGGAAATCGGCTTGTGAAGCACGTTTTTAGCGTTGACGAATTTGTCTGCGGTGACGATGTCACAACCCACGCAAAGTGTGTTTCATAAGTGAAAGAGGCCTTGGTCTACAGCATCACCATACAGGCATTTGATCGCTTTATTCGTTTATACGGTTTGCGTAGGTTGATTTGACACCTATTGAAAGCTGGGCTAACATTGCTGTTGATGCTAAACCAGTAGAGCAAACGTTTTGATTGCTGTGCGTCAGGAGTTCCTGATAGATGAGCATTCGAAACGTATATATAAGCACGATTTTTTGTTGTTCCTCACAGGCGCCACATATGTGTTATGCGAATATAACTATTTCATCTTTTTGCATGCACAAGTTCTACATTTCTGTCGAATGTAGTTCTATCTTAAGATTTGTCCTCGATTGATTTTCGCTGTGGTGCTTTTTTCTTAGGTCATGACACCTGGGTCTCTTCCCAAGCTTAACAGTCTCACTCTGTCCGAGGTGTGAGAGAGTGAGACAAACTGATGGCGCCGCGCCGCGGCCTCCGAAGAAAATATCTTGCATGACAGCCGTCGGACAGCTAACTTTGTTTACATGTGAAGTGCAAGCATTTTTTTTTTTGCCACACTGCAACTGTTGCACCGCTAACTCTGCAAGCATCTAAAAGAACTCATGATTAGGGACGAGATGTTTCGTTCCTCGTGATTTCCATGCTTCGAATACCACTGAGGGCACTAGACACGCAGTGAATAGCGTTTGTGACGCGCGTTCGGCCATTGTGTGCACAACATAAATAATAATATAAAACATAATATTCTATTTCTTTTGTTCTACTTTCGGTGAACTGAATGAGGACCTCCAAATGATTAGTGATTTAAATTTGCCGCATTCGTGATGGTGGAACGCCGCTGGATACTGCATCACCGTCGATGCCCCGACGAAACAGCAACTGCATTGGGAGCGATAAAGATTGGGCCAGAGCCCAGAGGTGATATTGCTCCCGGTAGAGTCTCACAGTGAGAGCTTGTGATTGATATATTCTAGAGAATTTTACATTGTTCAAAAAGTTTAGTGTTGACGCACCGTCCATTTCACAACCATCGTGCCGCAAACCAACGGCGGTAGCTGAGGTAAAACACTCATATCTATGTATATATATATATATATACAAAGGAAAAATAGCCGAAGCTTGTGGCTGCACGTTGAGCATATGTTTACAACTTGATCGTGCTTACAACTTGATATATATATACCGGGTAAATAAAGCCATGAGAGCAGCATAGATATCGTTTTTGTAGTTTAGTTCTACGGCCAGGCTGACATCCTCTCGAAGAAAGTATGTGCAACTACATTTCTAAAATTCATTTCTGAACTCTTCAATTAGGGGATTTCAGGCAAAAACGGAAGATCAGAATGAGAGATCATCCTAGTTTAAAGCCATTCCACATTTAAAAAATCCTGAAACATGCACGTGCGTGAAGATATCCACCCCCGAATTTTGATATCCTGTGAGACTCTGGCGTGTCTTCTCCGCTACACGACAAAAGTCGCTTTCAAGGCGGTATCGAATTTTCCTTAGGAGCGGGTGACGGAGAATGTGAGCACGCAGGCACAGGAAGTGCCGAGCCGTTTCACCTCATCCGGGAGTCCACCAGCGTCAGACAGGGCTTGCTGTGTTTCAGCCATTCTTGGAACGTCAAGGCAGTGACGAAGGCTTCGAGCAAACTGGGCTGGAAAGGTATTTAAAAATGTTGCTGAGATCCTGCGTAGGATAGGAAGGCTGTAAAGCCCGGTCGCCCTCATGAACGCTGCGCGAATTGCGAGCAGGGAGCGCTGATCACAGCCCAATCCTGAGCCTGAAATATGTTGAATTGCAGCGAGCCATCGCCACACTTTGGTTTCAAGGTGCTCAATCTGGCGAGCCCAGCACAGGCCCGAGTCGAGTACCACGCCAAGGAAGCGATGGAAACGGACAGGCTCAACCTTCTTGGCGCCAACCCAAAGAGGAAAATTTGTCATAGTTCTTCGCGTGTGAAAGGCAGCTCGACGCACTTTTCGTGCGAATAATACATCCCAAGTTGCGTGAGGTACGTATGGACATTATTTAAAGCCAGCTGCAAGCGGCGCTGAATGACTCGGCGTCATTTTCCTATTGTCCAAAAAGGCGACGTTAACTGCATACACGGAAATCGACATTTCGCGGGGAATTACCGATCGTAGGCCAGCCAACACCACGTTAAAGAGAGTTGGACTAAGAATGCTTCCTTGGGGGACGCCTTGATGAACAGGATGTTTAGGGCTTTGGCCTTGGAAAGTACGGAAGCGACAGTTCGGTCCGTAAGGAGCCAGATGAAGAGTCCACCGGATACCCCCACCCGCCCAACAAAGGGCAAGGCGTGCAGCACACAAATGTGCGAGACGGTATCATACGCGCGCTTGATGTCCAGGAAACCCGATACGACGAGTTGCCGATGAGCACGAACATGTTGGACTGTATACAGACGAAGTCGGGAACTGGATCCATAGAGCTTCGGTGGCGACGCAATCCAGCCGTTTCGTCAGGGAAGACACCTTGCTTTTCAAGCCGTGAGTCGAGGCCATGCACAACCATTTTCTCCATCAGTTTTCCCATACAGCTTGTCAGACTCACAGGGCGAAAGGAGGATAGAGAGTTTGGGGGCAAGCCTGGTTTCAAGATGGGAACAACCAATGCCTCCCTCCAGGTGTATAGTCGAGATCCCAGTAGTACACATTGTTGCCGTGACGTTAAAGCAACATTGCAAATGTCCAATGCGGAGCAACGTTTTGCAACATTCGTTAACATTATTATAATATTACCAAAAGTGGGCCAACGTTACTTTCCATTTTACGATGTTCCTACAACGTGCTGTGCAATGTTTCTCCAATGTTGCTAGGAAACAGTGTCTGAACGTTCCTCAGTCACCTTCGAGCAACTTGATCCTCACCACAAATACGAACTTCATCCAAGCACTTGACCGTACCCTATATCTCGCAATATTTTGCAAGACAGTTGTGAAAACGTTACCTCAAACACTGCGCGAAGGTCGGTAATGTGTCCTTGAAATTTTTTTGCAAAAAAACATGCTTGAGAACATTTCCGCAACATTTAGACAGCGTTCCAGCCACATTCCTTCACCACAAATGAAACATGGAGGGAACGTTTGTGTTATGTTGCGTTAAAATTGAGACAGTGTCACAGCCATATTCCGTCAACGCAAATAAAATATGGAGGCAACATTTGTGTTATGCTGCTGCAACATTGAGACAGGATTACAGCCATATTTCTCCCACAGAAATACAATATTGAGGCAACGTTTGTGTTGTTTCTGCAACGTTAGAGACCGCGTTACACCCATATTTCTCCAACACAACTATAATGTGGAGGCAACATTTGCGTTGTATTTTTGCGACATCTAGACAGCGTTACAGCGATGTTTCTTGGAAATGAAATATGACATTTCAGGCAACATATTCGTAATGTGTCCAGGTTTTGTGAGGGGGTCTCGTGCATTCCTCTCAGTTAATATTCCATGTAGCACAAGCCTGTCTTAAGAAGATGGTACTTGATAGGAAGGGATGTCAGGAATGTTGTTGGGTATACTTGACTCGTTATAGGTACATATTGATTGCATTAATTGCAAGTATGCATAATCGTCACCGTTACAAATGTTTTACGCCCCACTCAACGTAATGAAAGTTCCCCAAAGTTTGCGTTTCAGTATATTGTCACGAAGCGAAATGGGCCGGCGAGTCGTCGAATAAACAGCAAACGGTAGCAAAAGCACAAGGGTGATAGCTCTCTGAACACAACTGAGTCGAAAGAATGAGTGCTCCAGCCTGGAGCGCACAAGCATTTAAGCGTCGCGCCGAAAAGTCCAGAAACTGCACGTGCGTTTGCCAGAGAGCAGGCGATGTGTCTTGAAGCTTCTTTCTTCTTCTTCAGCATGCGCCGGGATGAGATGTACCGTTTCGTGCCTGCCCTGGAAGTTTCTCGAAGATGATTCGTGGCATTGCCCCCTCCGTAGACGTGGCATCGTCCCGATGTCAGAACCTGTGTTGGCTCATCGCATTTCGTTTGCACCCTGCGAAGCCTCGTAGCCAACGTTGTCGTCTAACATTGTCGTCGGCGCCGTTATCGATTAATAGAGAGTTTTAGCAGACCGTTGATAACGTGGCTTGCGTCGAACCGTATCAACCGGAACCAATCAGTGGATAAGATTCTGAGTCACGCACCACTGCGATTGGTTCCGATAGGCACGATAACCTTATCAACGGTATACTAAAACTCACTAATGCAGTTGTCTCGTGGTCGTCGATGAGTATTTGCAGGTCACTGGTAAGGTTTTGAGCGTCGCGGCGGTCTGTATTGCTGTTCGTCGAGCTCGGAGACTGGTCGCGTCGTGAGTCAGCAGAGGCATGCTGCTGCTGTAGAGAGTCTTCAATTGCGGCGGGGTGTCTACGTTCTGAAGACGGGAGGCGTCAGGTGAAAATCCGGGTAGACCCAGTCGTCGGTACGGGAAACGGCGGTAGACCCGGGTGGCTTCTTCACAGTGGTAGCAGAGCGGCCTCAAGTCTGACGTTCGCCGTACGTCTGTCTTGCAAGTTCCTTGTGCGCGTGGCTGGTAGCTGAGTGGTGCAGGTTGGGCGGGTCGCGAATGCGCCCAGCTGTTGCCCTGCCGCGCTGCCGATGGTGGCTGTCGTATTCATCTTCTTGCGGGTTGGGGGTCCCAATGGCCTGAATTCCGAAGGTAGACCACGCTGTCTTCGACTCAGTCGTTTCTGTTCTTCCATGCCGTTGAGCAGGTACCCTGCATCTCCACCAGAAATGTCACGAAGCCAAATGGGCCGGCGAGTCGTCGAATAAACAGCAAACGGTTTATTAAACTACTTGGTAGCAAAAGCACAAGAGTGATAGGTCTCTGAACACAACAGCCTATATGTAATATATAGTTAAATTAATCTTGATATATTTTTGACAGCAAAAAATATTTTGCTAGTTTTTTTAATTCAAAAAAAATTTTGAGGCTTTTATGTTTGGTGGTATGCTATTCCATTCATTTACACTTCGAAACAAAAAAGTTAGTTTCCCGTAGTTAACTACATGTAGTTAAAACTACTAGTTAAACTACCTGATTGTAGTTAAAAAGTAGTTATCAACTGCTTGCAGAAATGTAGTGGCAACTACTAGTTAAACTACTATTTCGAGTAGTTAACTACGGTAGTTTACTGTAGGTTACTGCAGGCGCCAACTACTTCCGATTTTGCCGCAAGCTTTAGCCTCGTTAGCTTAGCAAGCGTTCCAAAGCCTCGTGTATACACATACAGGATGTATATGGAAACATGGACATGACATCGAGTGTCTCCCATGTAGGGAATGTTATCACCCACATAAGCTGAGTTAGTGAGTTTGTAACCCACCATTGTGAAGTTAACTTCGTCTTGCAACAAACATGACATTTCTGTATTTATGAAATATTTGGACACAGCAATAAAAAAAAACTAGCAATACTTGCGCTATTCATTTGTATGCTTTCTCTGCAGAAGCTTGTGCGCATAATATTGTGATATTGGAACCAGTTCCTACGGGAATGAGCCAGCACATATTTTATTGTCCGTATTGTTAGTTACTCTGATTGGCATACCTAGTATAGGCGGTCAATGCTTCCTGCGGTCCGCCGTTGTTGTTCCACCATTCTCCTTCGTTCTTCAAGGAGTTGGTGCGATATTATTGGTGGCACCTGCCTCCTCCTCCGTCGACATCTGCCTCCGCTCCACACATTTTGAACTTGGCTGCTTGCTGTAGCCGGCAACTCTCTGGAAGCCTCAGAAGGCAGTGTGTCGCCCTGAGCTCTTACCCGAATAACTGCTTAAAAAGAAGGAGGAGGTCACTCGAAAAGCTCAGCAAGCACACCGTAAGTCCACCAAATAACTTTATCCTCGTCAGTATAGCAATCTTCCACGCGGCGTATAGTGCACAGATTACCGTCCTCGTCTTCTACGAATGTAATGCTAAAATAAATACGCAATTAATCCTCAACACATATTTCGCGCGAAAAGAAAAAGAGACAGCTCCGAGCATCGAAGTATGGCTAGCCCGCCATAATCGAAGGGTTCTCTTCGAGCCGATGACGGCAGCAGACGACACTGCACTGCATTCGCATTGGTTGATTCGTGTCTTACGTGCTCACCAAGCGAAGTATGTGCAAGAAGGTTTCTTTCCACGCGGTAACAAAATTTATATTTCTTAGAGGTAAATACAAAGTAAGTTAATGTCGTCAAATTTAGGCTTTTTGCTTGATAGACTTGCGTCTGCCATCGAGAGTAGCGTCATTGCTCCTCGCGCTGGCGAGGCTCGCCTACCCAGCGGACGACGGTGGCCTTACTGCCCACTTCAGACCGTGCGTCGGCAGCACTAGCTTACCCGACGGTGGGCGTTGCCACGTTAGGCCGACGCACCGATGCAATGGCCAGTAATCCGCCCCAGATGTTCAGCGCGTTCAGCTCGTTGTTGAAAAGCGAACGCCTCGCGGAGTTTGCTTTTGAAGACGTCCCAGGACGCGAGCGAAGTCTCCCGGTTCTCGAACCATGTCTTCACGGTGCCTTCCAGGGAGAAATAGACGTTGGCGAGCTTCTGGTCGTCACTCCAGCTGTCGAACGTGGCGATCCGCTCGTAGTGGTCGACCCAATCGTCCACGTCGTCGTAATACTCCCCGCTGAATGTCTTCGGCGACCGTGCAGGGGCTATGGGCGTGGCAACAGTTTGCGCCACTTGGGTGCTGGTCTCCGCAGTCATCATCTTCTTGCGTTTAGAGGGTTCTAATGGACCGAATTCTGCAGGCAGGCCAAGCTGTCTTCTGCTTTGTCGCAGTTGGTCTTCCAGGCTCACAGTATACACTAAGTATATAAGTAAGTAAGGGATACACTGTATCTCCACCAGAAATGTCACGAAGCGAAATGGACCGGCGAGTCGTCGAATAAACAGCAAACGGTTTATTAAACTACCTGGTAGCAAAAACACAAGAGTGATAGCTCTCTGAAGACAGCTGAGTCCAAAGAAAGAATGCTCCAGCCTGGAGCGCACAAGCATTTAAGCGTCGCGCCGAAAAGTCTAGAAACAGCACGTGCGTTTGCCAGAGAGCAGGCGATGTGTCTGCAGGCTTTTTTCTTCTTCTTCAGCATACGCCAAGATGTACCGTTTCGTGCTTGCCCTGGGCCCGCATGCACGAAACACTTTGAGGACACTCCGGGACACTCCTCGGCACTTTCCTTCCTCTGTGATGTCCTCAAGCGGAAAAGTGGCTTGCACGAAACAAGTTGAGGATCATAGCCATGAGGAAGGTAGGCCGGCGGCGCCGAAAGGGCTGAGGAAGCTACTGGCACTCTCAACGCAGCTTCGACCGTCTTTTACGCTAGCACTAACATGGACCGCATGGATCGTGTTGTGACGCTGCGACGCCGTCATCGGTTGTTTCTCGCGCTCTCGTTGTCACGGCAGCGAGTCTACAGAGACCGTGAAAATCCTTTGGAGTGTCTAGACGACGGTGAGCTGCAACGGCGGTTCCGCTTTACGAGGGATGGAATATTTTTCATTACGTCCCTCGTTGCTCTCGACATCGAGCCTGCGACCCGTCGGAGCCAGTCCCTCCCGTCGTCGTTACAAGTGCTACTGACATTGCAGTTCCTCGCTGCTGGGAACTTTCTCATCACAGCGGGTGACGTGGTCAACGTGCACGAAGCAACAGCCTGTCGTGTAGTGCACCGCGTCGTTGCAGCGCTGTGCAAGCGGGTCGGAAAGTTCGTCCGGTAAGTGTATATGCCTATTGGTGTTCTGTCTGTTTTCTCTGACTCCTAAAATCATGTTTTAGGTGGCCAAGAGGTGAGGAGGTAGCAAGGGCCCAATGATCACGACCCCGATCACGACCCCCAGCTGGTGTCCCGTTATGAAGGACGTCAGGATGGCTTCATGTACAGAGATGCCATCGTACGTCAGCATGTTACATGAGCGTAAGTGGACATTTCGGAACATATCACTCAACACAGTACTAAGCGTGAATTGGAGGTCTTTAACAAACAATTTAGGTTAACACGGGTTAAGGTCAAGTACAGCTTTAAGGGGTTGTGACACATCTTCCCATATTATCCCAGCTGTGTGTTCTAGTCAGCGGTGTGTTCTAGGTCTTGTATCTCACCAACTACGAGACGTAGAAGAATAATGCTTCTTCCCTCAGTACTCTGGAGTGGAGTACGACGCAGACATGACGCCGCAATGCACCACATCTATTAAATAGTCGCAACCCCTGTAAATATGTGCAAATAAAGCAACAAACGAATTAAGCACTATGAGGGTATTGTCATGAACAAATGAAGCTCGCTTCAACTGCATTGTCACAAGGGAATGAATACAACTAGATAAGAAATAAGAACTTAAAAATGTGCGCATTTGTGCTATTGCTGCTGCTGGAGACGTTCCACTTCCAGCTCCAGTTTTGTCTGCAGCAGCCTCTCTGTGTTGTGTCTCAGCAGTGCAGTCTGCTGCCTGAGACGCTCTGTTTCCTGCCTGAGATGGCATAGCTCAAGGTCCTCGAGAGCAACTCTCTGGCGGACCTCAATGAGCCGTTGTTCCATTATAGCCGTCTCAGTGTCCTTGTGAAGGGGGCCCGAGTAACTCAGCTCTATGTTTTCTCTAGTGTCCCTCCTGGCTCGCTGGGAACGCCCATGCGTACTGCTTCGTGCCGGCTGCTCCTCTGCACCGTTCCCAGCATCGGCAAACGGCTGTGAAGAGGCACTACCCCCTGTGCCACCCACCTCGCAAGTCACGACAAAGTTATCATCTTCATGCAGCCCAACTACAGCCACAACATCCTGGACGACAGCACCATAATCGTGGTCATCACTGGTGGGTGGCCCTGGCAGACTTGCAATGACGTCCTTGATAATGGCAGCCCTGTTCTAGAAAGCAAAAAAACACGGATGAGTTGGCTTGGTGAAATGTACAGCGATTTCCTTCATTGTTCCTTAGCACTCTGTTTATAAACTGTATGTTTGACTTTACAAGAGACCCAGTTTTGTGTGTTTTGTGCGTTCATATATGTGCTTCCTCAGTTCACGTTTTGTTCGAGTTTTGTTTTGAACAGTTTGCTTCAACTGTGGTTCATTTCTTATGTCACAAAGGACAGTGTGCAATGTTTAATATGCATAGTTATGTTTGGATTGTTATAATATTTTTGGGTTGCCCCAACATTTTGCTCTTCATATTAGTTCATTGCTGTATTGTTGTTTGTTGTTGTGTCTATATGTCTTGTAGATAGTTTATTGAATACACCACAGGTGCTCTTCTTGTAGCACAACGTGCTCAATGGGGTTGTAGCACTTCGTAAACAATAGCATTCTATGTCTACCTGTGTGTCTGCCTGCCTGTAGAATGTTATTGTTTGCATCAGTGCGAGGGTGCATTTCAAGTTCCACAGCAAGGGATGTGACACCAAGTGGCGTGTATTATGAAACAACCCCTTCGAATAACCATTTTACAGATAACATATAATGATTCCCTTATCCCCCACTTTCAATGTTCTACACATGTGTACATGCAGTATGGAGTGCCTCATTGTAAATTAGTTAGCCAATCAGGTGCCGTCCTGACCTATGAAAATTCTTTTGTCCCAACATGTCGTGCTCTTTTGCACCTGCTCCACCTTGTCAGTAGTGTTTGTGTTCCCCTAGACTACATATTACAGTCGAACGCAATGTGAGACGTGCCTTGTTGGAAATTTTTCACGTGGCAGCCTTATTAGTTACATAATACCTGTATTACTTACCCACGGGTGTCCATACCTCCTTCAACCCCAGTGATACTGAGGGAATCTTCACCAATAATGTCGATCACAGCCTGTGTGATTGCAGAGGGCTGCGAGACATTGCCTCCTCGACCTGTAATCAGCAGCCCAGAACGTTGTAGCACAAAAACAAATGTGAACACATGTGCTCAGCAGTGTGCCCTTGTAAATCGAAAGCTACATGTAGTGTACCTTATGTTGTGGTATGTTATTGACATGTCAAATGACTCTAAATATGTTTTGGCATGAATATATTGTAAAGCTGTCACCAAAGCACTTGAGTGCGAAACAAAAGGATGCTCCAAGGAAGCCAGCAAATCGGGTTCCATTCTCATTGCTTTTCTTCCATTCTCATCATTCAATTGTATGTACGCCACTGTGGGATGTGTGGCTACTGCTGTGTTATGCGAAGTTCTTGATGCATTTCATAGCGTCAGTGGTGGAGGTCATGCTCCTCGTACAGGTTCACTATGATGTAGTACTGTGTGTATGTCTTTATTTCACTTCCATTGCAAATGAGGAAGGCGTACATAAGAGAACCCAATATAAAACTAATGTATGTAATAAAGCCTCATTGCTACTTATCAGTTTGGAGTGACTGCCTTCTGAACTCAGAGAAAATAGTTCTGTGCCTTGTGCACAGGTTGTCCCACTGTTTTTTCAACTCTGCAACAGTTCATAGCGTAGTTGGGTGCCGTGCATTGAGCACATCCGCTGTTTGTTGCCACGCCGCCTTTTTATCTTTTTTTGGTTAGCGATGGACTAAACTTTCCCCTGATGACAGTCCTCCTGTCCATCACCTCTTGGAGGAATTCAAGTCTTTCTTCATCGCTCCACGTAGAAGCACAGCGCTTTTTTGCTGGAGCACTTTCCATTTCCAACAAAGCAAAAGCGCGGAAATACTGCGTGATCGTCTGCTTACTAAAAGCGCGCATTTTCATGTATTTGATCAAATGTCTCAGGTCATATTGCGGGTAACGTGTTTCTCAGCAGTATTTGTGAAAAAGTTATTTCTTGGTATTGTCGCGAATGTCAAACGTTTTTCTCTCTTTTTTAATATTCCCATTCTTGGTGTGAGGCCAGCTAATCGCCGCAACTGATGAATATCGGCGGCGGCGATCACATTTGGGAGAAATTATCCGTCACACGGAAGAGACAGTATGTAATATGAGGCTCGTTTATTGCCAAAAAATACAAGCAACACCATCTTATACATGCATAACGGTGAAAATAAAACAATCGCTCGCTATTGTGCATTTGTAAAATTACATGGAGCGATAGCAAAAGCAGACGACAGTCCCGTTCAGCGCGATCGCTGGTTGGCCTAAACGCGAAATGACGCGGTGCTTTCCGGGGAGGAGCTTTTGATGTTCGTTCCACCAATACCAGCCTGCCGGAAGTTCCTAGCCACAATCCACTGAAATTAGGACGTCTCTCAAAGCGTTCGTGCAAGCCACTTTCTGCTGCAACCCATAAATTCCTCAGTTGAGGAACGCAATGCTTGAGGAAGGTGAGCGTTGAGGACCGTACCGAGGATTGTTTCGCGCAAGCGGGCCCAGTTTCTCGAAGATGATTCGTGGCAATATATATATATATATAAAAGTGAAATAATAAGACTTGGACTACAGATTACAGGAATGTTAAGAAAAACTAATTTATTTATTGGGCAATTTAACACATAGATTTAAAAAAAAGAATGCTCGACGTTTCGACAGTGCCACTGTCGAGACGTCGACCATTCTTTTTTTAAATCTATGTGTTAAATTGCCCATTAAATAAATTAGTTTTTGTTAACATTCCTGTAATCTGTAGTCCAAGACTTATTATTTCACTTTTATTCAACTTCGTAGCCGTCTGATATATTAAACTATTTGTCCTATATATATATATATTCAATAAGAATCAGAGGTGGGGACAGTGCCTCTACAGGAAAAGGTATAAAAGGGGAACTTTATTAAAAACTAAGACGGGGTATTCGGCGTTTCGACAGCGGCGCTGTCTTCAACAAGAATGGAGTATTATGGTGACGGACGACAGGAGAGGGCAGCACACGTGCTTTGTCAAAAAAAAGGTAAAAGGGTAAAATGAATCACAGGCAGTCATGTTCTTCGCCGGAGGCAATGATTTCCTGGGGTGACCAACCGGGGAGTCTGAAAGAGATACAAAAGAGTGTATGTATTCTGGGAGAATTAGCAATTTAGGTTGCGAACAGTTGAGAGGACGCGGGTGTCCTCGTTAATCTGGCTTTTAAATTTGTAAATAAGGAACTATTCTCTTTGTTCTCTAAGGCGTTGGGATGGAAAACCCTATTGCAGAACGAAAACGGCTATGTCCTTGATTGAGTGGCCGGGTTTACTAAAATGTCGAGATACTGGCAGATAAGGTTTCTTTGAGACGTCAGATCTGTGGTTGTTGAATAGGATTCTAAAGGATGTAGCTGTTTGACCGATATATTGCACCTTGCACTTCTTACATTGAAGGAGATAAAGAAGGTTAGAGGAGTTACAGTTAAATAGACCATTAATTTTTGTGCGATAGTTAGAATTTGTGCTTTCTACTATCGTAGCAGTTTGCATTAATTTACAGATCTGGCATCTGCGTCCGTTGCATGGCTGACAACCGTTATGTTCCAACGGCTTGTTTAACTTGGCGTTCACAAGTCTACCTTGAATGTTCCTTGCTCGGCGATAAGTAACGCGGGGTGGTTCCGGAAACACCTGTGTCATACGATCAGACTGGGTGAGGATTGCGTAGAGCCGCAAAAGTATGCGGGTTACGTCCGGGGCATAACCTTTGAAGCTAATAGTGAGGTTTACTGAAGAATTCTTATCAGGTCGGGGCTGTCTTTGGAATAGGTTCTCTCGATCGGTTAATCTAGCTCTGGTTAGGGCATCTTTTACGACCTGATTAGGAAATTTTCTATCTGCGAATGTTTCTTCAAGCCTTTGAAGATGATTGTCTAGTTCATCATCGTTAGAACATATTGCCACGAAACATCATCGCGAAACTTCCAGGGCAGACACGAAACGGTACATCTCATCCCGGCGCATGCTGAAGAAGAAGCAAGAAGCTTCCAGACACATCGCCTGCTCTCTGGCAAACGCACGTGCTGTTTTTAGACTTTTCGGCGCGACGCTTAAATGCTTGTGCGCTCCAAGCTGGAGCATTCATTCTTTGGACTCAGTTGTGTTCAGAGAGCTATCACTCGTGTGTTTTGCTACTAAGTAGCCTAATAAACCGTTCGCTGTTTATTCGACGACTCGACGACCCATTTCACTTCGAGACATTTCTGGTGTAGGTGCGGGGCATCCCTTGTTCAACGGCCTGGAAGACCAACTGCGACAAAGCAGAAGACAGCTTGGTCTGCCTGCAGAATTCGGTCCATTAGAACCCCCTAAACACAAGAAGAAGATGACTGCGGAGACCAGTACCCAAGTGGCGCAACCTGTTGCCACGCCCATAGCCCCTGCACGGTCGCCGAAGACATTCAGCGGGGAGCATTACGACGACGTGGATGATTGGGTCGACCATTACGAGGGGATCGCCAAGTTCAACAACTGGAGTGACGACCAGAAGCTCGTCAACGTGTATTTCTCCCTGGAAGGCACCGCGAAGACATGGTTCGAGAACCGGGAGACTTCGCTCACGTCCTGGGACGTCTTCAAAAGCAAACTCCGCGAGGCGTTCGCTTTTCAACAACGAGCTGAACGCGCTGAACATCTGCTCCAGAGACGGATCCAGCTGCCAAACGAAAGCGTTACAGGTGTAGCGGACGACGACAACGACGACAACGATGGCCACGCGCGTGGAGCACCGGCTTCAGTTCCACCGGCGCGGCCATGGAGACAGGCCACCGTCATCGCCTCTCCGTGGCATACCATCATCGCCGGTCGGGGCTCATGTAGAGGAAGACCACCGTCCTCTACATTTGGTGACCCGGACAAAGAACATCACGTCCGGAGCAATTCAGCCCTTCACCATCCCAAATTTCTGACCACGCCATCGAGCAGCACTACCTCCGGCACACACGGCCCACCTTCACTCCTACCGCACTCTTCGCTCTCTCTCACGTACGCTTCTCTCTTCGCTCAAGTCTTCTCACGCTTCTCACTGCCGGCCGCGACACTCGAGCCTTGCGCTCACCTGCCGGTTGCGGCAGTCGCGGCAGCCGACGCCTCGGCACACTTAAGCCCGTCTCGGCACCTCACTCTCTCCACCTGGGACTATCGAGCTTCGGCTCCCGTGCCGGTCGCGGCACCCCAGGACCACGACACCGAGCGCCTCACTCTCTCTGCGACGGATCGCTGTTCCCGTCCGCACCTACCACAGGGATGACTACCTACACACGGATGCTGTTCCCGTATACATCCCCTCTGAAACGCCGCCAACGTGTGCCGTGCCCCTGTTCCCGCTGTTCCCTGTTCTTGCGATGCGCCCGCAACGCATCTGACGGGCGGGGGACCCCTGTAGCGGACGACGACAACGACGACAACGATGGCCACGCGCGTGGAGCACCGGCTTCAGTTCCACCGGCGCGGCCATGGAGACAGGCCACCGTCATCGCCTCTCCGTGGCATACCATCATCGCCGGTCGGGGCTCATGTAGAGGAAGACCACCGTCCTCTACAACAGGCTACGTCGAAGATGTGTTGCGGCTCTTCCGGCGAGCTGACCCTAAAGCATTCGAGGAGAAGGAGGTTCAGCGACTCATGAGGGGCGTAAAAGAAGAAATTTTTCGCGCCCTGTCCCGGGATCCACCCGCCACGACCGACGCTTTTCTGGACGAAGCCGTCCGCATTGAGAGGACCCTGCTCTCTCGCGCTACCGTCGACCAACGACACCAGGGCTACGAGGCTTTCTCCACGACCGCTGGCCTCTACGTCGGATCGCTCAGACAGCTGATTCGAGAGGTGGTACGCGAAGAAGTACGAGCTCTCCTCTGTCCTGAGAAAGCTCAAGACCCTTTGTCTTCGATCGGTGCGATCATCAAGGACGAGGTTCAGCAGGCAATCCAGACATCGTCAACCGCCAACCCCGACGCCGAAGTACCGAGACCAACCTACGCCGCCGCTGTGAGACAGGTGCCACCTACTCGTCCGTCGTACTACGGAAACCGTTGGACGCTTCCTCGGCCTGTCCAACCTACTCCGAGCGTCCCGCCACACTCTCAGCCGTTTCGCAAAACGGACGTTTGGCGGACTCCCGACTTCAGACCGCTCTGCTACCACTGCGGAGAGGCCAACCACGTCTATCGCCGATGTCCCTACCGACGCCTTGGCCTTCCCGGTTTTTCACCCGACGCCCCCGCCCCCGGCGCGGTAGTCGCCCCGCCGCAACTGAAGACTATCTACGGCAGCAGAATGCTTCTGCTGGCTCGGGACGCGACCTGTCCCCGAGCGTCCCCCATCGCAGCAGGTCGCCAGGAAGAGCACTTTCACCGTCACCGGCAAGACGACCTGTGTGGCGCAGCCCTAACCGGGAAAACTGAAGACTGCAGCTCCGGGAGGTGAAGCTGCGGACCGACGACAAGTTACAATTCCTCCAACTCGACGAACAGCAACGCAGCACCAACACGACGCTCGAAAAATTACCAATAACCTGAAAACACTCATCGACGGCCATGAGATGATTGCGTTAAACGATACCGGAGCCGACGACTCTGTTATAAGTGGTAGGTTGGCTAAAAAGCTTCGCAAGGTGCAAACGAAGTGGGATGAGCTTGACATCGGCACTGCTGGTGGACACGTCGTAACACCGACTGGCCGCAGCACGGCAGTCATACAAGTGCGTGACATCCAGTACGTCGTCAGCTTTGCCGTCTTGCCGAACTGCGCACGGGATGTAATACTCGGAATGGACTTTCTAGTCGAAAACGAAGCAATCATCGACTTCACAAATGGAGTTATCTCTTTTAAAACGCCGGAAACAGCAGAAGACAAGTGGTGGGCACGAATAACCCCGGAGAAACGCGCAAATACGGACGTAACCGCCGTGACGACTCAGCACGTCAACCTGCCTCCCTTGTCGTCAGTCCTTGTGACCGCTATGTGCGACAGAGCACCGACTGGCTGTTTGTTGGCTGAAGGCAACACGCAACTTCTCCTCGAACGAGGAATTGGGATAGCAAGAGGAATTGTGCTCGTAAGAAACGGAATATTCGAACTCCTGGCCACAAAATTTTCGGCCGGAGCCACAACACCTGGCGAACGGCACGAAGATAGCTGTCATCGTAGACCAATACTGCACCACAGGTGTTTGCCTGATGGACACTGCTCGCATCGCGGTCACCACGGAACACGAAGCCGAACATTTCGACGTAAACCCTCAACTCAATACAACTCAAAAGCAAAGCCTTCTCCAGATGCTCAACGATTTCAGTGACTGCTTCGCTGCATCGTCGAAAGACAAACGCCCATTGCGAAGCACCGCATCATCGTCGACGAAAAGGCCCGTCCAATTCACCGCATGCCGTACCGGGTCTCCTGCAAAGAGCGAGAAACCATTCGAACGCAAGTAGAAGAGATGCTAAGAGATGACATTACCCAGCCGTCGACCAGTCCGTGGGCATCGCCGGTGGTACTAGTGAAGAAGAAGAACGGAACACTCAGGTTCTGCGTCGACTACCAGAAACTCAATGAGATAACGAAGAAGGACGTCTACCCGTTACCGCGCATCGACGACACGCTCGATCGCCTTCAAAACGCAAAATTTTTCTCTTCCATGGACCTCAAGACAGGGTACTGGCAAATTGAAGTCGACGAACGGGACCGTGAGAAGACTGCCTTCGTCACTCCGGATGGACTTTTCGAATTCAAGGTTATGCCTTTCAGCCTTTGCACAGCACCAGCGACGTTCCAGCGTGTTATGGATACAGTTCCCGCCGGGTTGAAGTGGCAAACCTGCCTGGTGTACCTCGACGATGTTGTCGTCTTCGCAAGAACATTCGAAGAACATGTTGAACGGCTAAAGCAAGTCCTCGAGGCTATCAGAACAGCAGGGCTGACGTTGAAGCCTCAGAAGTGTCGATTCGGCTACGAGGAACTCAGATTTCTCGGCCATCTCGTGAGCAGCGACGGCGTACGCCCCGACCGCGAGAAGACGGCGGCCATCGCAAATTACCCTGTTCCTTCTAACGTTAAAGACATTCGAAGCTTTCTTGGCCTTTGCGCCTACTACCGACGGTTCATTCCGAACTTTTCAAGAATTGCGTCACCCCTGAATGCCCTCACGAAGGACGGATCCACGTTTATCTGGAGTGAAGCCCAGCAACAGGCGTTTGATGAATTGAAGACGCGTCTACAGACCGCACCCGTGCTTGCCCACTTCGGTCCAAACGCCGGAACAGAAATACACACCGACGCAAGCAACGATGGTCTAGGAGCCGTGATCGTTCAACTTCACGACGGCGTCGAACGTGTCATTGCTTACGCAAGCAGAACGCTAACCAAGGCAGAGAAGAACTATTCGACGACCGAAAAAGAGTGCCTTGCACTCATATGGGCCATCGCAAAGTTGCGTCCCTACCTGTGCGGACGGCCGTTCAAGGTGGTAACAGACCACCATTCTTTGTGCTGGCTGGCTGGTTTAAGGGACCCCTCAGGACGCCTAGCGAGATGGAGCCTCCGATTACAGGAGTATGACGTAACCGTCACTTACAAGTCAGGAAGAAAACACAACGACGCCGACTGCCTGCCCCGAGCACCACTCCAGCGACAGGACAACAGCCCCGAGGACGACGACGCCTTCCTCGGTCTAATGAGCGCGACTACCATGTCTACCAAGCAGTACAACGACCCCGAATTGAAGACACTCGTAAACTATCTGCAGGGCCGCGCCGACAATGTTCCTCCCATCTTCAGAAGATCACTCCCAAGTTTTTCTCTACGTAATGGTGTCCTCTACAAAGAAAACCACGCACCACAAGGCGCTACGTGGCTTCTCGTTGTGCCTGGGGACATGCGCATCGAGATTGTTGAATCCTGTCACGACGAACCGTCATCAGGTCATTTGGATACAGCCCGACACTGGCCCGTATAAGGGAAAAGTACTACTGGCCAAAACTGGCCAAGACCGTACACCACTACGTAAGGACGTGCCGGGAATGCCAACGACGAAAAACGCCGCCGGTACGACCTTCTGGGTACCTTCAGCCAATCGCACCGCCGTCGGCGCCGTTCGAGCAGATTGGGATGGATCTATTCGGGCCCTTCCCACGTTCGTCTTCCGGAAATCGTTGGATAATCGTCGCCACCGACTACCTTACACGCTATGCTGAGACTAAGGCACTTCCACAGGGCACAGCCACAGAAGTGGCGAAGTTCTTCATCGAGAACATCGTACTACGGCACGGAGCTCCGACCGCCTTAATCACCGATAGGGGAAAGGCATTTACAAGCAGGCTAACACAAGTAATCCTTCGACTCAGCCACACCGCTCACCGGAGGACAACGGCGTACCATCCGCAGACGAACGGGCTCACCGAACGCCTAAACAAAACCCTTGCCGACATGATTTGGATGTACGTCGACGTCGAGCACAAGACATGGGACGAAATACTGCCTTACGTCACGTTCGCCTATAACACGGCTGTCCAGGAAACAACGGGATTCACACCGTTCCGCCTTGCACACGGCCATGACGCATCGACTATGCTGGACGCGATGCTGCCCCACGAACCCAGTGATGTGGAAAACGACGCTCTGGACTTCACACAGCGAGCAGAAGAAGCCCGCCAGCTCGCCAGACTACGCATTGGTCAACAACAACGCGTCGATGAAAGAAGATACAATTTGCGCCGACGAGACGTACGCTTCAATCCAGGCGACTTGGTATGGGTTTGGACACCGATTCGATGACGAGGCCTGAGCGAGAAGCTACTGAAGCGGTACTTCGGTCCCTACAAAGTACTTCGACGCATTGGAGACCTGGATTACGAAGTGGTACCTGAGGGCAGCGTTCCCTCTCGACGACCCCCGAGGACTGAAATAGTTCACGTCGTTCACTCAAGCCGTACTACAGCAGGTAGCGCTGAAGACTGGCTGGAAGGAGACAACATGACAAAAAAAGAAAAAAGGAGAACAAACGGCATCGAGACGATGCCACGCCTACGGAGGGGGCAATGCCACGAATCATCATCGCGAAACTTTCAGGGCAGGCACGAAACGGTACATCTCATCCCGGCGCATGCTGAAGAAGAAAAAAGGAGCTTCCAGACACATCGCCTGCTCTCTGGCAAACGTACGTGCTGTTTCTAGACTTTTCGGCGCGACGCTTAAATGCTTGTGCGCTCCAAGCTGGAGCATTCATTCTTTGGACTCAGTTGTGTTCAGAGAGCTATCACTCTTGTGTTTTGCTACCAAGTAGTCTAATAAACCGTTCGCTGTTTATTCGACGACACGCCGACCCATTTCGCTTCGTGACAATATTCTCCGGTAACGCAGCGCTTGACTATAAGGTATAGCCTGCTTAGTGTGTCTCGAGTGGCAACTCTGGAACGATAGATACTGTTGGGAGTCGGTAGGCTTGCGATACAGACTGGTGGTTATGGTTCCATTATGTAGTTTAACTTTCACATCCAAAAAATTAACAACTGAAAAGGAGTAATTGAATATAACTTTAATATTAGCATGCACTTGGTTAAAATCGTTAACAAACAACTGAAGGTCGCATTCGGAGTGGGGCCAAATGATGAATATATCTAGAAATCTCTTATACAGAAGTGGCTTCAGTACACAATTTCTGAGGAACGGAAGAAGAAATTGTGTACTGAAGCCACTCCTGCAAAACTCGAAATATGCATCTAGGTGCTGAATATGCATTCACATCCGCTTAAAAATCGTTCTAAATTTGTTTAAGACAGCCTCAAATGTGGTTTTACGATGTCTACACGCAAAGGCAAATATGCATTTGCACATATATCCGCACTCTTCACAAATTTGGTGAAAGCTGAGAGACGACCAACAAATATAAACTTTCAGCTTACCCCTTACGGTGAGAAATTACATCCTCTTTTGTTATTTTATTGGTGGTGGGCGAGCCATCCGAGCGAGCACCGGTGGAACGCCTGTTGCAGTTTGCAACACGCATTGCATATCTTTCGATTGATATCGGGGGCGATGGCTGTTTCGTGACGAGGCGACGCCGGCGAGGCACCGATCTCCGAGTTTCCCGTCGCATGCACCTAAAGCGTGGCTGAACTTTGAAGCATATTTTCTAACCCGTGAAAAATGTAGTTAGTTTAATATAGGAGCTATACTACGAGGGGTGTTCAAGTTAAACCGGGACTCTCTGTCTCCTGAGTGTACAAATGGCTCAACTACTTCTTTTTCGTCATTTTCACACGCGACAGGCCTCCGCGTTCACCACGTGATGGTCCAAAGTTTGTGCAAAACAGAAGACACGTGCTGGACAAGATGGCCGACAACGAGGTGAGCGCGCACATCGAACAGCGAATTGTCATGAAGTTTCTCGTGAACGAAGGCGTAAAGTCATCTGAAATTCACAGAAGATGTCAGGCTCAGTATGACCACAATACACTTAGCCGCAGCAAAGCGTTTGACTGGTGCAAACGGTTCTGAGACGGCCGTACATCAGTGCAGGACGATCCCGGCCCTGACTGACTCTGACACTGGGCTCTGAGCCGCCCCGGCTCAGAACCCAGTGTCAGAGTCAGTCAATCTACAAATTCCGATCGGCCATTGACGAGGTACCATGCTATCATCAATGAGATCATGTTGCCTTTCTTCCGTTCAGTGGGATCAATGCACAACTTGAAAAACCGCACTGACCTACAAAGACGATGACCTCACCTCTGAACTTGACACAAAATCATTCGGGAATTCAACCCACTCACTACCACCAGGTGGCGTGAATTTCCCTTAAATGATCGTGACGTCATTGTAAAGCCCCATATCAGCCTCATCCCCACATTTAGCCGATTTGTCCTGACAAAGGCTGAGCTTCCGCCACAACGTAGACGTCGCCCTAAACTTTTTCATTTCTAAGTTTTAATAAACGCTTTTTTGTTACGTCCGTTACTTTTGTCTTCTGTCCCCCATTTCTCTCAACCTTCACTATACGGGGTGTTGCGCGAAAGAGTGACCCGTAATTATTAAAAAAATCTACGTGCGATAAAAATGGGAAACCTTCTGCATGACGCTTGTGAAGGTTTTTGTCACCCACAGGTTTGAGTTAAAGGTCTCGAAAATCTGCCCAATTTTCAAGAGCGGTAGTCGTTTATCTCCCGGGAACTACAGACCCATCGCGATTCTACCCACTATCAGCGAGATATTAGAACGCCTAATACTATCCAGATTAGATGATTTTTTCCAGAGGCATTCCTTGATATCGGATAACCAGTTTGGTTTGCGCCAGAAGAGGCCGACTGAAATAGCAGCCCTCTCAGTCTGCGAGTTGATTAAGTCTAATATTGAGTCTAAGCTCCTAACCATCGGCGTGTTCGTTGACCTTCGGAAAGTGTTTGACACGATTGCCCATCCATTACTTTGTTCGAAATTAGAACGATATGGAATTCGAGGCGTAACTCTCAAACTTATATCCAGCTACCTGTCTAATCGAAAGCAATTTGTTCAACTTGGCGATGCCTCTTCATTTGTTGGCAACATTTCGGCGGGTGTCCCCCAGGGTTCCATTCTTGGGCCGTTTCTCTTTTTGGCGTACATAAATGACCTGGTATCTTATCGGAACGAGCCAACAATTCTATACGCGGACGATACTTCCATATTTCTGCACAGTTTCGATATAAACGATTTATTCTCACGCGCAAATAATACACTATCAAGGCTTCATTCTTGGCTGACTTTTAATAAGTTAGAGATTAGCCCGTCCAAGTCTTCATATGTCATCTTCAGGTCCCCCCAATTATTCACGGGTAGTTGTAATAGTGACCTGGTGCTTGGTCCCCATACTATTGCCAAACGCTCCTCATCGAAATTCCTCGGCATAACACTTGATGAGCTTGTAGAGGAGGTGATGTTCCTCTACATGAGTCCTGACCGGCGATGATGGAATGTCCCAGCGGGCAGATGTGCGTGGCCTCACGCTAGGACGGTGCCGGTAGAACTGCCGTGCCAGCGCCGTAGCGCGTGGCAGCAGAAGCGCGTCGTCGTCGTCTTCCACGGGCCGCCACATCACTCCCCCCCTCAGACGCGGAGCGGTGCATGCGGTTGAGGTCTGCGTCGATACCATGAAGAGAATGAGGACGACCCGTGGATGGTGGACGATTGGAGATACGGCTTGAGATTGTGGCTGTTGATGCAGCAGCGGGATGGCGGGAACAAGGGCGCTGCGGTCCGGGCGGGTTCCAGAGATGAGTTGTGAGTGCTGAGTGGTTGGGTGCTTGAGTGCGTTGTGTGGCGTTGAGTTGCTGCGTTGCTTGTTGCTGAGGGAGTGCGTTGACTGATCGTTGTTGGGAGCTGTTTGTTGCTGATTGTGTTGAGTTGCTGAGTGGGCTACAGTACCGCGACCGGTACGACAGCGTGAAGGCCGGTTGCCGCCAGAGAAGTGCCGGAGAGGACCATCGCGAAGCAGGTGGAGGCCGTAGACTGAGCTTGCTGTGGTCTCCCTGCGGGTCCCCGGTGGAACAGTGGTCCCGGTGCGCCTTGCCTGCTAGAGGGTGGTTCGCTGCTGGTCTGCCGAAGAATTTAGGATGTTGAGTGGCCGAATTACGCCGAACATGGTGTTCGTTGTTCCGGTCACCAAATGTAGAGGAGGTGGTGTTCCTCTACATGAGTCCTGACCGGCGATGATGGAATGTCCCAGCGGGCAGGTGTGCGTGGCCTCACGCTAGGACGGTGCCGGTAGAACTGCCGTGCCAGCGCCGTAGCGCGTGGCAGCAGAAGCGCGTCGTCGTCGTCTTCCACGGGCCGCCACAAGCTCTTGTTATGGCACGACCATGTGTCACACGTGTGCAACAAAGTTTACTCGGGTACCTGTGCAATAAACAAGTTGAGGTTCCTCGTGCCGTTACGAGTTCTAAGAAGCGTTTACATGTCTCTTGTTCAAAGCCATATTTCTTATGGTATCGCATGCTGTGCCCTAACATATGATACCACAAATAAGCCTGCGCATGTTGCCCAGAAAAAGGCATTACGAGCGATGTTAGCTACGCCAAATAATGAAAGTATTACTTTTGCATTTAAATTGTTCAATATTCCTGAGGTAAAAGTTTTACTTCAGCGTAGGTTATGTACCATCGTTTACAAACTGAGAAACAACTTATGTTCTTTACCGTTTATTACTCTGAAGAGTCGTGAATGTACCTTGCCGCTAAGAAACTACGGACCGTTTTCTCTAGGTTTACCTAAGATAAGGACCAACTACGGCTACTTTTCTTTTCAATATTACGCTGTCAAGTTATGGAATTCCTTGCCAGTGCATATACAATGCAGCACATCAATACATGTCCTTAAGACACAACTTCATAATTACTTTATGCTTCAAGCTACAAATTAGCTGTTATCTCGGATTGACATTAACTGAATATTCTCATGTCACGGAATAGATCACGTTGTACTTACAAATTTCATGTGTTTTCTCGTTTGAGTCTTGCATATATAGTTTTATTTATTTCTGCGCACGATTTGTTGGGTTGCAACTTATAGTTCATGAGTTCATTGATGTGTAATCATCAGTTACTGTTTGCCGCATATTTCAGCTATCAATTTGAGTACGGATCAATTACACGCGAATAGCGTCTGATCCCTCAAGGTCATTCCTTATGTAAATGATGATGTTCATTCGTTGATGAAAAGTCAGAATTTCGTATGTAATGCCGATAAAAGAGCTTCTCTCTCTCTCTTACCCAAACAGGCCGGTTGTATGAGTGTACCCTATTAATGAAGCTAAATTATCTTAATTGAACTCAAAATTGTACCAATGATGGGTAACTTTTTTGCGTTAATTAGAAAGTCCGCAGCCGCCACATCTTTCCAATCGTAATTTAAAGTTTCTTCACCCAATTACTATTCCCCAGTTATTTGACACCCGAAAACTTGCGCAAGCGCACTTTCAGATTTCGCAGTGCCGGGACTATCAGCACGACCCGAAGACACTCCCACTGTGCATGCAAACAGCAGAGAGGCTAGAAGAAAAGCTCAGAGAGCGTGAAAGAGGGAGAGCAACGTGCTCCTTATGATTTCTATAGTTGAATCAGCCGAAATTGATAGGAACATAATTATGAGAATTTCTGGCCGGTCAGAGAGCGGCCATATTGTAGCGGATCCTACAGGCCGTGAGCTAGAAAAGCTCCAATACTTCAATATCCAAGCACGCGATCCAAGCCAATCCATGCCGTGAAACGCAAGATGGCGGATTTCAAGTATCAGCTGTTTTGCATACTTCAAGACACTTTCCTCGACGTCATTGAAGTGCTGTTTCCCAGTGCGAACATTTTGACTGCAATATATCTCCACCTCTATGGAAATGAACCTTACATCGCATGAACTACGTAATTCTTTCCAAGCATCGCCTAATGAGAATATGAGCATTAATGTAAACATCGTGGCTGCTGTAGCTCAGGCATGGGTGCGTATGATCGTTTGTATCAGAAGCAGTATTTTTAAACGTTGCTACTGGCGTTTTCCTATTTTATTCTAACCACAGTCACCCGTTTCACAGAAGCATTTCGCGAACGCGCGCTAGCCCGATCGAAAAATCAGACAAGACTCAAACTCATGGTCCATCAGAATATCTTGATGAACCATCTAGCCAGCTTGGTGGCCCATTAGCAACTCCTAGTGGTCCGACAAATGCTGCCCGACAGTCCGTCAGGTGGGCCGAATAGTCTCACAAGAAGGCCTGACGGTACGACAGGGCCCTTGACGGTCCGACAAACGGTATCTAACTATCCATCAGGTGTGCCTAGTGGCCCCACAGGAGAACCCAATGGTCCGTCAACGGGGCTTAGCGGTCAAACAAATGACGCCGCATAGGACATCTCAGGAGCCCCTAATGGGACATCAGAGATATGGCATAGCTTACAATCGCTAAAGCCCTCAATGCAAGGACCATTAAAGTACAGGACTGCAAAAAACAAGATGGAACCCGCTTGAAAAATCCGACAGAACTCCATCAGGAATTCCTACGGGTTTTAAGGATCCGCCAGGATTCCTGACGGCTCCTTAGCGGACCCTAACGGTCCCTTAACGGACCGCCAAGGGAGCTTGAGGGATCATTAGAGGCACCTAACAGCCCGACAGGGCTCCTAGCGCACCGACAGATGGCCTTTTGACGGGCCCTGGTGGGAACAGGCTCTCCACCAGGACAACGTAGCGGTCACTTACGGGCATCTAACGGTCCACTAGGAGCCGTTGGGAAAGCCTGGCGGCACATATAGCCGCTCAGTATTTCATTAGGATTATCTAATAACCCATACCGATTGTGTGACTATGTTATCAGATTCACTTTGTGGATATGAACCAGACTGTATGCTGATTATATACAAATACAGTTGACTCCCGTTTATCCGGACTACATTTATCCGGATCCCGCGGTATCCGGACAAAAGGCACGGGAACGGATTTTCCTTCATGTATTTTGTTCTCGTTTATCCGGACTTCAGCTTCCGGACTCGGACAAGAATTCCAGGGAACGAAAGTAGGAAATTCTTGTAATCCAGCTTCAGTTATCCGGACTACCTTGAGTAAGAGGAGACGCTGACCCCGCTTCGTCACCCTTTTCGCTGTTTTGGTGTTATTCCCGTCACACGTCAGGGACCTACATTCCTCCGTAGGGGAGACAACCGTGCACGATGACCCCCTTTTCTATTTGTGTGCGTTGGGTCACGTTGACCAGTCGAGTCATTTGGAAATATCTCGAGCAACTGTCCGGTTCTAGAGGGGAGAACTCCAACCCGAGGGCCTGCTGCTTACGGCCCGTTTGCCGATGAAGACATTCCCCTAGCTGAGCTGCGATCCCTGGTGCAGAGGCTGCGACTGCCGTAAATGATGCTGCGGTTTCTGACTACGTTGACGTTGATAAGGATGATGACGCGTGTGCAGCTGCGGCTGATGACGGTGTGATTGCTGCTGTTGCCTCCGATGATGGGCAGCAAGACGGTGCCGATGACGCCAGTGAGAAACAAGGCTCCGACATTGACACTTTGCGACCGCACTGACATTCTTCGAGCAGCGCAACAGCGTGGCTCCACTCTATGCACTCTATGCAAAAGTTTGCAGGAATCGAGTGCCTACACTACTATGTCAGCTGTCATTGACGAGATTTCTGTGTTTTAATTAAACCTTGCTCTGTAGGACGTTTCTATTCGGTCGTTTCATTTATCCGGATGCTCCGGTATCCGGACGATTTCGCCGGGAACGGCACCGTCCGGATAAACGGGGGTCGACTGTATAATTAAGCCCAATTATACGGTTAAGATCCCATATACTCCATTTGCATGTTGTGCACGAACAACTTTTTTGAGCGCACCGGTGTCCGTGTGTCATCAAAGTTCCATAAAAACTACACTTGATAAAAATTTGTGTTTGCATGTGACACTCTTGAAGGCTTTTGCCACCGAAACAATTGCCCCACGAGAAAACAAACAGACCCAACAAACACTGCGCAACAGAAATAGTAAAAAAAATTAGTAAAAATTCTGCTTTAGCCCGCCTGCTTGAGTGTCGCAAAGAAGCGCACGCCAAATGTGTGTCTAGAGGAGAAAATGTCCTCGCCTTTTGCCTTCTTTGTGATAAGATGAAATTGTCATCAGCATCAAGGTCAAAACGGGGAAGCAAAAAGGTGAAACAAAGTGGTGGAAACACATCCTCCTCACCTCGCACCTCCTGTGCGCTCTCCTTTGCGACAATCAAGCAGGCGGGGCTAAAGCGGAAATTATCCTAATTTTTTTGGACTATTTCTGCTGCGATACTGTGAATAGTTTTGTTGGGGCTTTGGTTATATGTGGAGGACTTCATCCCAGGCAGCACAATGTACTGAAAGTCGAGTGCAATAGGGGTGGACGGGCAGGTGGAAGGCCTTGAACAGACTCGTCAAACTAAAGAACATTGATAAGACACATACCGTCCACCCCTATTGCACTCGACCTTTAGTACATTGTGCTGCTTGGGATATTTCTGTAAAGAACAGTGAGTTTCGCTTTGGCATTTTTCAAAGTTAATTGAATTGACAAAAATCAATTTCCCCAACTAAACATTGTCCAAAGCCTTCCTTAATGGTGGCCAAAGTTCCCAGAAGACAATTCCCGAATGTCCCAGAATCCTCCGGCGAGTATGTCGCAGTTATAATTTTTTATCACGTTAGGTGAAACAAACACACTGTATATTCCCCACCCGTCAAATCGCCTTGTGTGCAAGCGCGCTTTCGTATTAGGGGTCGGCAGCGCCCCCAAGATCCCACCGCGCATTAAAACAGCACGGAAAAAAGAAATAAAGGGGGCGGAAGCGGGACTGACCCAATCATGCATTATGTCTTCGCAAGGTTATCTGTTGGCAGGCATCTGATATGTTATGCCTGTTCGTTTGTATACTGCTCTGTTGTCGTTTCTTGACCCCATACCTTAGACGGGACAACTTGAACAAGCGCGCCTTGATGAGCGAAGTTCTTTTTTGGTGTGTGTGGTTGTTTTTGGTGTTTTCGGGTGTCAAGCCTTTGTGGAAACATATTGTGAAAGATCCTGTATTTGTGACTGAAATGGTGTGTTGTGATGGGCTTTCTAATTAACGCAAAAAACGTTACTTTTTCGTGGCAAATTCTTGAGCTCAATTAAGCTGATTAGACTAAGTGATGAGGCACACTCAATGAAGACACCTGTTTGAGAGTTTGGGCAAGGTTACCCTTTTACTACCTCAAGCCTGCCTAGTAACTTTATGTTTTCGAAAGCACAATACTTATCAAGAGTCCCTCCTATTAGCAATTCCTAAGTCCTGTACTTTCGAAAAGATAAAGGCACAAGGCAGGCTTGAGGGAGTAAAAGGGTAACATTGCAGAAGAGGGCGTCGCTCTCTCAGGTTATTTAAGAGACAAGTTTGTCAATAACAATCTTGTCCGTCCGTCGTGCTGTGGGTTGGGTCGCCCTTTTGTTGTTGCCCGGCACGGGTTTTTTTTATAACTTGTAAAGTATGAAATACCGAACAGCCCAATTTTTAACCAATTTCTATAAAAAAAAGCCACGTGCAATGCGCGAGTACCGTAAGTATCCATAAAACGTCTGGGAGCTTCACAGGTGGACGTCGCTTTACGTATATCCGCCGGATGTCGCGTGTCGGCAGTTTCAAAAATTTTCCTAGTCTTGACGGAATTCTCTGATGGAATGGAGTGTTGCGAGAGAGAGAGAAAAAACGCATGATTTCACTGTAGAAGAACGATTCTAGATGGATCTACAGAACGTGTAAACCAAAGTTAGTACGTTGTGGTAGCCTTGAGTTAAACCCTAAGCCATTCCTCGCGTCAATGTTGCGTGTGTGAGTAAATAATATAAGTTTAGACACCCCACCTCTTCTCTTTAACCGCGGCAGCAAACTGGGCTATCAGATTCGCCAAATCACGGACGCGAAGCTATAAGTATAGTATCTGTGCTGTCTGCATCCACTTCCAATTTGATGGCAATGCATCAAAGGAAATGGAGACTGCCGTCCTAAGTGAGGTTTTGGTCCTTCTGTTCTGGAGAGCGTCTATTTTATTTTTCTGTTCACTTGTTGAAATGCTGCGCGCATTGTAAATTTTGAAAAGTCTTGGAAACAAATGTAAGAATTGAAGCAAGATAAATTAAATTCTGTCATGACAGGGATCGCAAATGACAGAAAGAAACAAATTGTGTTTTTTTTACTTTTAATTTTTGTACAGCTCCCATCAGGCCATTAGACCCTTAGGTCCTAGTGGTCCCATCAAACCGCTAAACCGTTAGTCCTATTGGAGATATCTTACAGTATTCAATGTTGCAGCTCGCACTGTCCTGTCGGATCGATAGACTGCCGACCGTCAAACTGCTAATGGTTTATGTATATAAACGCGATAAAAACTCAGGGCGTACTGACATACCTGCCACGTCTCCCGATTCATCCGGGAGACTCCCATTTTCAGACCGTTTTGTACGATTGTACGATCGAGAAGCAAATCTCCCGGAAAATGCAGTTTCCCCCTCTACATCTACAACACTTGCATTTTGTCTGGCCACACAGACGTAAACGTCAATCCCATACCAGCCCGATTGCCATCGGTATCGCTGCCGCTTTCTATTCTAGTTCTAGCGCTTCTAGTTTCTGCGCATTTCGTCTGTGTTTTAGGGTGACAAGGGTGCCTTTGCCGTGTTTCTGCCTCGCATATTGCAGATTACGGCTCCGTGTAAGCGAATCAGGCACGTGTTTCTGAAGCAATAGACAACTGAATTGGGACGCGTGATCGCGTCCAGGAAAAGGCACCATGTGTTCTGCACAGTTTATGACTGCAACATCAGCATTCCGTGTGCAGGGTAGCCCGACACTGTTGTTACCCACGTTACGTCGGGGGAGCACAAGAACCACGTTAAGTGCAAAGACAAAGTGTACTAGCCACGTCAGTTTTTCCGAAAGCGAGACAAGGACAGGACTACGATACTATCCGTGCGGGCCCTTCTCCTTCGTGTTCCCAACTCCCGACGTTGCAAAGCTGTACATGTGTGCTCGAAACCGCGCACAAGAGCTCATGATAAGCGCGCTGAACGGAAAGTGTTTGCAGTCGCTGTTCACGTAACTGACGACGGCGATGTGCAACTGTAACAGATGGTTGTGATGTATTATGCAAACTACTTTTTAATGACTAGTTAACTAACTGTTCAACAACTAGTATGTAGCTGTCCTGGGAAGTCCAGATGGGCTTTTGAAGTTCGTTACTGAGGCAGTGCTGAACGAGTAGTGTTGAATGTGAGGGCAGTTCTGCATCGCGAAGAGAACAGAGACATAGTTTCCTGTCTTCGCGTTCTTTTGAGAAAGTGGCGTGGCCTCGTCACAGCTAGAGACCCAGATAGTTTCTTGGCTGCAAAAATTGTGCCTGATGAGTCTGCTGGAGTCAAGCGTGTCTGTTACATATGCACAGAAAAGCTTCCCAACATCGGCTTTGTCCTATGTCGCATATCAAGTTCATTTGCCAACAGACGTATCCCCCCCCCCCCCCGCTTTTGAAATCTCCCTAATTCGGATGTTCCCAAGTTGGCAGGTATCAGACTTTTTTGTAAGATAAGGTTCAAGCTGTTTCCGACCCCCCCCCCCCAACGATTTTCTCGTGTATCTAAATTCACATGGTGGCCAGTCTTGTGGGCGTGCTCACATAGTTCCGTGTTTTCCTCAGTGTTCTTTTAGACATCCCTGTAATGTTTCTTCATTCTCGTGTTCGTCTTTCTTCCCGTTTCACCCACATACACCTCTTGTGAGTGGTTGCACGAAACACGATACACAACTCCGCGTTCATCACCAGTTTCTGTCTTGTTCTTAGGATGACATAGCACAGTTCTTATCCTGACATGGGGTCAGAAGGCGGTCCGTACTACAACTTGTGTTAGGGTCCGTCTTATCTGTTCAGAAACACCCTTAATGTAAGCGAGTGTGACGAATGCTTGTTTCTGAGGCCCCTGTGTTTCTTGTCTCTTCCTCGTCATGTCGTGACACGTGTCGTCAATAAACTTGTGGGAGTACGACCTGGCTGTTAAACCTGTTAAACATTTTCTTGTAGTGTCTATCTCCCGTTGTTTGGAATTAGGGCTAAAGGGAATGTGAAGTGAACGGGAAGCCAAGGAACGAACCACTGCTCGTTTATGTGCTGAAGAATGCGCTGAATCGTAGTGCAACGCCTGCCCTGTGTCACAATGTTTCCTGTAAGCCAATACCGATATGGCTCCACCAGAGTTCCTGTTTACAATGACGTCTAGAAATTGAATTTCACAATGGGACTCTTCCTCTGACGTGAACCGAATATTCGGGTGAACACTATTCAAGATAACAAAAAACGTCTGCTCGCAGTCTCTCCTTATAATCACAAATGTGTCGTCGACATATCTTCTGTAAAATGACACCGGTGGTCCCATCTCTTGCAAGGTCTGGTCCTCAGCATACTCCATCACCAGATTGGCTGTTGCCATGGAAATCGAACTGCCCATCGGGCAATCGTCGATCTGTTTGTACACTTTGGCCCTGAATAAGAGGAAGGATTGCTCTAAACACGTTTTAAGTAGGCAAATAATGTCAACTGAAAGAGCAGTGCGTTCCTCCAGAGTGCTGACCTGCTCGAGTTTGCTCTGGGCGATGGTCAGCGCGTGTTCAATAGGCACATTGGTAAAAAGAGATACAACGTCATATGACACCATTATCTCCTCCTCCGACACCTTGAGATTATGAACCAGACTGCTGAATTCAAAGGAATTATTCACCGAAAGTTCATTCTTATACATGACATGTGCTAAAATGCCAGCAAGGAATCTTGAGACACCATATGACGGTGCATTTACGACGGACACAATCGGCCGTAGGGGGCACCCTTCCTTGTGAATCTTCAGCGTCGCGCCATCCGACGAAAACAAGTTCCAATACTGCCCATCCGATATCTGTCCCTTCGATCTGTATTTTCGGGGTTACGCCATCAGCTTTCTCTCCGATGCCGACGTTGAATCCTTCGAAACTTCCGCGAAGCATCTTTTATCGTCCAATATGGCGTATATCTTGGTGTCGTAGTCTTGTCTGTTTAGGATCACGGTCCCTTCCCTTTGTCAGCTGGCAAAACCATTACGGTGTTATCGCTACTGAGGTCCTTGAGTGCATGCAAGGCGTTTTTTTTTTTGCTTTTGTTTGTTGTTTTTGTTGTTTGTAAAAACTCACGTCGTAATGGTTTATGCCGCCTGATTCACTGAGACTCGGAATATTCCAAGATTGCTTTAGGATTCAGTTAAGTTTGGTTCGTGATATGTGACCCCCACAAAACTGTAGGATTAGCGCTCAGAAGCTGAAGGTGCCAACGTCCCAGCGTGAAAAGACGATTGTGCATCGGACGACGTGGGCAGCCTATAAAAGGCCACGTGCCTCTCACCATTAGAATAAGCATCCATAAAACGACTGGGAGTTTCATACATAGACGCCCCTGGCCGTATATCCGCTGGATGTCGCGTGTCAGCAGTTTCAAAAATTCTCCGAGTCCTGACGGAATGGAGGATATGTTGAGAGAAGAAAAGAAACGCGCGATGCACTGCAGAAGTTCGATCTTTGATGAACTTACAGAATGCATCAAACCAAAAGCAGTAAGAAACACAGCTATTTTGTTAGTCTTGAGTTAATAACCCAAGCAATTCCCCACTTCAGTGTTGGGTGTGTGAGTAAATGAAATAAATTTAGATACCTCACTCTTCTATTTGATCGAAGCAGCAAACAGGACTCTCGGATTCTCGGATTCGCCAAAGCACGGAAGACAAGCCATATGTAGAATGTGTGCTCTCTGTTTCCAATACATCAAATGGGGGCAAGGGGAGCCGGTCCTTTATATTTTGGAGAAGGGCCCCTTGCTAAAGCGGTCCGTCCCACGGTGGGCCGTGTCCTTGAATGCGCGGCCACTAACACGGTCGTCGGGGCAGCATGCTTTGCGATGTTGTTCCCCGGGAAGATTTTTCCTAAAAGTGGACACTAAGTGAGCTTTATGGACTTCGGTTCTAGTGAGCGTTTTTTTTCTTCTCTGTTTGCTTCTAGAAACGCCGGGCGCACTGACTATTATGACAAGACTGAAAAAAAGAAAGAACTGAAGCAAGGAGGTAGTAAATTGTGTGGTGACAGAGGCTGGAAAAAAGGCAGAAAGGAACAAATGCTAATTTTTACTAAAAACATGCGTTTCATATTATGGAGCTCCCATCGAACAATTGGGTCCTAATGGTCCTATCAAACCGGTGAACCGTTAGTCCTATTAGAAATGACCGAAATTACCATAGGCCTAATGGTTCCATTAGGATTGCCTCTGATGGATCTTTCGATCGGGAGGGCACTGCAATCCTTACATATATTATATTGCCCATAACAGTCGCACCGGTCAAAATATCCAAACATGAACAACTGTTAGATTACGTGATGTAGAATGCTGTAGAGCATCTATGTCCTGTGCTAGAGAACAATACTATGTGCTTTTGCTCATTCTGCCGAGCACAGGCGAAGTAAGCTGCATGTGAGGATAACAACAGGAGGAAAAGGCATGACTATACGATTCGGGTGTCACTTGTTTCACGTTGTAATTGTGTACCAGCTCGCCTGCACCTGAGAATAAGTTTGATGCATGGTGCATGCACCTTACACATGCAGCATGTACCTTACACATGTAGTGTGTTGTAATAGTAATGCCACTGCCAGCTGAAAAATAATGCTCCAGGTGGATTGTTTCGGCACAATCTTAAACTAATCATACTTTGGAGTAGGGCACCTACGTGACAGGTTTACCTGGAAGTAAGAATGTGAATGTTAGCTCAAGTCATTGGATAATGAACATTATCAATACACGGCTGCAGATCATACCAACAATAGCACACAAGATGTTCTGATGTTCTGCAGGAATGTCTCTGTACTCGCAATATTAGTACAGCAGCTACTGAAAGACATAAAACTAGTGTTTATACACGTGACACCTCTTGAGAAAAGGTATGTGCTGTTGCACACATGAAACTGCTTGAATGTAACCGTTGAGGGCTCTGGAAGAACACCTTATTTGTGACCAAAACACAACAGCAGAACCAATAGTTAAATTTATACCTTAGTCAAAATACACAAGATGTGCTGCCGTGCATATGGCACTGCTTAAATGTACAGTCTGAAAACACTGTAGTAAGAACACAAGCACCTCAGGCATGGTTGCTCTAAGCTAGCTAGCAACAGCAAAGAGCATACGAATAAAAGAAGTCCAGCACAAGTGATGCAGTGCACTTGATTCATCGAAAAATGAAATGTCTCGGTACCAGGTGCAGGTGTCACTGTTCTGTCAACAAAAACAGAAGAACTTTGAAGGGGCGTCTGGTTGGCAGTGGTGACAGCCTTCAGATTGAAACCCAAAAGGTGAAAGTTGGGACAAAGTTGGTCAAAGTTCCCTTATGAACACATCGTGTAAGCACCATTCCATTCTGTAACACTCGGAAATCGGCGTAGCTGAGCTTTAACGTCGCGAGACAGATATGATCAACATGTCATTGTTGGGTCAGGTAAAAAAGGATGCATGGGTACACGGCAAGAACGGAAAGCAGCAGCCCGGGCTTTTTATTATTTTAATTGTTATGAATAGTAACCCAGGGCGCGCGCGCTCCGAGTGCTCCACACGCTTCACGTGCGTCATTTATTTGTGGTTCTGGGCGATGCTCTGGTTACACCTGCGCGCGTGCAGCAAAAGAGATTTGCGCTCACGGGTTGCTGATCTCGCGTGACCCGTAGTTCCGAGGCATGCTGCGAGAGGTGGTTTGATCGCGTATTGGCAATATGCGCGTGGTGACATCCAGCGGCAGGAACATCGCCTGTACACGCGACGGCTCCAGATCATCACACCAGTCATTCTAGGGCGCGTTGTTCACGTTTCTCCCGCATCGTCTTTCGTGCCGTCTTTGGTCATCGTCTCACCGTCTCTTCCGCGAGACGAAAGACCATGCAGCGCAAGCAACAAGTGTGATTATGCGTGCTCGTCTTCGTTCTCCTCGCACCGAGACTAAGAGACGCTACTCTCGGCACCGGACGCCGCAGGACACCTTGTGGAAAGGCACATTTTATACAGTCACGTAATAAAAGGAGCTGTTTATGATATATTACTCTGTCTTTTTCCTAGACTAGCATAAACTTGTAGTACGAGCTACAAGCCTCATCGTAAAATTGAAATAATCGTTGTTAGCAGAGACACCGTCATTCGGGAGGCGCGCGTTTTTGAAATTCAACACTGTCGTCTGCTATCGACTGACGTGCGCTCGGATCTTTTGCTCTTTTTATATACATTGCGCTGCCTGTTTTAAGTTTTATTCCTATAGTGTTTCCTGTGGAAACACTTGCAGCATTTATCCTCACCTTTCTGGAAGCAGCTAGGTTGTTGGAGTCGGAGGTAGTAAAGAATCGGCCTTCAATTTACAGACGTGTCAATGTCTGAAGCGCAGAAGCTGCAGCTGCTCGCGTTTATGGAGCAGAATCCGGAGCTATGCAACAATAGAAGTTTAGTTTCATGGCCGGTGAAACGAAGAACGATAGGAAGAAAAAGTGGGAAGAAATCGCTGTAGCCCTAAACTCTCTAGGGGGACTGGTGAAAGACGCAGTTGGGTGGCGGGGACTATGGAAGCAGTGGAGATACCGTGTGCGAAAAACGGTGCGCGCCAACATAATTGGCATTTGTGGTACGGGTGGCGGCGGCGGCGCTATTGTAAACCCCGGCACAGAGCCCGGCGAGGAGACAACAACACGCGTCGTCGATATCGCAGGGTCCTTGCGTGGTTTCGATGCCCGTGTCATGGCCCTTGTAGGCTGGGACACCGTATCGGGCGCAGCAGGAGCTGCACGACTAAGTATGGCGGGCAACGTTACACAAGTGCCACAAGTGGTGAGAAAAAGTTACTCTAGATAAAGCTAGCCTTCCAACGAATTCGTTACGTTTACGTACACAGCCAGTGTCAGAACAAGCTGACCAACCAGAGACCAAAAGAGACAATGGCAGTGTCCCAGCAGCAACAGGCCCTACGGTGAGGAATTGCGTAACGTCTTTGCCTATCCATATAACTTAACGAGCAAACTGTCACAGGTGCTTCACTACACAGATGCAGCAGTAGCAAGCACTTCTGCAGCTGCACCCCAGCAGGAAACTGAGGCTACCGCAGCAGCAGTGCCAGACGTATCAGGCACACAGCGTGATAGAATAGGGCCATGCTGAAGGAGGAGGCGGCGAGTCCCCGCACCAACAGCAAATCGCATTCTGGAGGTGCAGGAGCGGATTGCTGCGGAAATAACGCAGCTCCGGGGGGTAAGGAAGTGGCCAGATACAGTTGACGCAGCACAGGTGCAGTGCTGGTGAAATCAATTAGAATCAGCTCTGCATTAAGTGAATATATTTACTTCAATTGAATAATCAAAAGTGAAAGTTTACACATAAACCCAAACGACAGTAAATGCACTTTTTAAATTCCATACCTGTGAAGCTTTATGGTCATCACAAACTCATCATCCAAAACACATACATATACAAAGAAAGATTACATGGGGAAGGCTGTTAGATTGTTTGCTTTCGCTTGTGTGCAGATCATCACTCCAATGGCTCAAGCCGTGCCAGAGTACTTCAGGTACAAGATTGAAAATGAAAGGAACGCCAACAATAATATCTAAGGTAGGTCATTCTTTGTATTACTACTTATGCATCTTCATTGCAGTTTAATACTCAAGTCTCCCCGTGATGTACTGGTGGGAAATATTGCAAGAGACACTGTTTTCATGCGAAATATATTTTTGCATTTGGAATGACAAGAGCCAATGAAAATATTTTGCAAAATATGAAGTTTTGGAGTATATGGAAAACATATATTAAAATTGTAAACATAACACAGTTACATAACTTTGCACATTTCTTGTTAACGTGAAAAACACAAAATCACTAAGAGAAATAACATTCACAGTGACCAAAAAGAATTAATAGTAAACAGAATAGTGAGTGCAATACGTTACAGCACCTGTGAAAAGAAGACACAATGACAACAAATACACTTAATGGAATGACATGGTCAAACTGAGGAACTCAGCATACTCTTAATTTCTGACATCCGCTTTTGTGGTGTTTTGAGGGTGTCTACCAACCTGGAAACGCAGGACTTGTCAGGGAATTTTCATGTGACTGGGAAACTCAGGAAAATTGGCAAAAATCAGTTGAAGCCAAGCAAAATTGAACCTTTGTATGCAATAAGGGGATAAGTCGAAAAATCTCAAACCGAGAAAAGGGGCCTGATTTGATTGTCTGTCCCATTGACGCACATGCAAAACCATTCCTTACCCTCCTGTAGCGTACCAATAAATTGCAATACGATCTTAAATTTTCTTTGGCAGGTACATACTGGTATGTACTAGATGTCATTGCAGCAAGAATAGTAAAAGCGGGATAAGTTCCCTATTGTTTTGGTCAGGATTTTCCTTGAAAGGGGAAGTGAAAACGTGAAAATGTCAGGCAATTTGAAGGCTGCAATTGTGTAGACACCTTGGTTGCACCATGGTTTTGGTGGAAATCAATCCTAAATAAAATGTCACAAAGTCCTTTAAATTAGAATGTACGAATTAGAAATTATGTGGTCCCTGTACTTTTATGCCATACACATTTAAAAATATCTGTTAACAACTTGTTGCCTGCAGTGCACTGCCTGAGCAGTCAGTGATGCACTGCTCTCTACATCATCCCATTCATCCTCGGGAGCAGCAGGAGGATCGGGATCGGAGCCTTCATCTTCGTGTTCAGGATCTTGCAAATTGTAGTTAATGCACATATTATGCAAAACTGCACATGCAGTGATAATATTGCATGCCCTGTCAGGTGCAAAGTGCAAGGTCCTGTAGCGATGCAGACAGCGGAAGCGCATCTTTAAAACTCCAAAACACTGCTCAATTCGAACCCGGGTCTTGCAGTGGGCTTTGTTGTATGCCTGGTCCTTCTGTGTTGCAGGAGAACGAACAGGAGTCAAGAGCCACGGTTCAAGAGGGTACCCCAGATCTCCTGCACAGAAGAGAAGAAGCTATAGTTACTGAAATTGTTTGATGGATGTTACACTTGTGAGCTCAGTGGACAAACTGTTCTGAAAAATATTTAATATTTATGTAGTTTCTATAAAATAAACCTGACCTGCACCTTCCCATGGAAGGTGCAGGCGTTCGTCCTTCTCTGTCCATGACCCAGAGGCAAACCGCAGGAGAGAACAGTATGTGACAGAAGCATTAATTCTCTTCCTCCACATCTTCTGGAGCGAAAAAAGAATGTTATGAGCTTCACTATTTACATCATCCATTTAAACTTACCATATTCACAGCTTCCGTAAGGGTAGGATTCGATGTCATTGCAGAGGTATCGCTTGTCGTCATATGCCATCAGACTTCTTTTGACATTTCTGATGGTGTACATGCACTGTTTCTTTCCAACTATTGACACTTGCTCATTCGATACGCTGGTGTGATTGAAGAAGGTATCGTAGTATGTCTCATGGAGGAGGTGCTTGCGTACAATATTTTTCTTTACCCCTTTAGCTCTTGCAATTTGCTTTTCTCCAGCTAGTTTGATAGAGTACAATTTAGCTTTCAAGCATATTACTTCTTCGATAGGTACACTACCAGTTTCGCTTTTGAATGCCCCAAGTCTTCCACGATTCTTTTCACTGTACAGTGGATGATCCCGATCAAAGGAAGACAAATCTAAGTGGTCGTCGGCGATCGCTCGTAACTGATCTTCGTAGTCCTTGCAGAATAGGCCAAGGATCAGAGAATCCGTGTCAAAGTAACAGGTAATCACCGGACAAGTGAGCTTGCTCAGCAAGGTTTCATAGTAGAATGAGTACATGGTTAATTTACTGAGTTCTAAAATCGTAAACCCAATGTGGAGCGGAAAATCGCATCGCACTTTTCTTTTGCGCATTTCGTACATGACACAATCCGGGGACAAAATTTCCATCCTCACGCATTCTGCCCGACTCCCGAGGCGACTCGCCGTCTCCTCATCGAAGGCTACTCGAATATCACGCATGTTAAATTTATTTAAAAGTGTTCTCCCAAAGACTGCATTATTTGAGAGTTTGTAGAAGTTTTTTTCGAATGTCGTGCCCGAGGCAACACGTCTGGCAACATTGTCCTCGATGTAGGGACGCAGGAATGGCGCCTGGCGAAATTTTAGAATTCTGTGAATTTTTGTCACCCTCATGCCTAATCTACAATAGAGTGCGAGCAGCGCGTAATGAACAACGTACTCGACTTTGTCCTTGCACGTAAGCAACAGCTTTTTGCTGTTAGCAGGCTGATACATTAATTCTTCGAGAAGCCCTCGCTGGAATGGCGAGAGCCATTCCTTTGGGACTACTGCCTTCTCGGGAGCCAGGGGGAAGTACCTCGTTAGAGTGTGGATAGATTTTGGATACTCCAAGTCACATACGTACACGTACCCGACATCTGAATCCGTGGGGTGACGCATAAAATCCACGGAGCTAAAATCCTCGACCCATTCGAAATCACCGACGGGGAGGTGCTTTATCATACTAAATCCATAAAGATTGTTGCAATCTATGTATGATATGTACACCTCCTCTTTATCGGGATCATAGCCGCTACACAGAGGGTTGTTAGCCTGCAAATGACGCCTGCTCGCCTGACAGAGCCCACCTCTAACGCCTGATTCGATTGTTCTGTACATGTCCTCTTCGGTGATCAATTCCAATTTTGCCTGCGTGTAATTTAGGGCGCATTGCCACGAATAGGATGCCAGAGAAACACAATGAAGCAATTCCAATCCGCGCGCGCTGTAGCACAGACGTCGGAAGTGCTGCATCACGTCCGCATGTAATATGGCATCCGTTTTCAGGTACAATGCATTATAATCCCTCAAATTTGAGCACCCAAAATGTTCAAATACGAGCAATTCATACTGGTAGTCCTCCTCACTTATATCCTCCCCCGTGAGATCGTTTCTAAAGAAGGATTTTTCTGGCAAGGTCAATTCATCGTAAACTGCGAAAGAACTGACATAGCTGTACGGGAATACACCTTTACGAAGTAAAATTTCGTAGTCCTTTCCAAATACCTGCTTCAAGCATTGGAATGCCTCGGCTCCCCCCATGGATTTGACAGTTTCCACGAGGTCCCCCAACGACGAATTTAGGTACTGCATGGTATCTCTGAAGAGGAAGGTACCAATTTCGAACGAACGAATTTTTTCCATTTAGCTGGCCACAATGAAGGGAGGTCGCTTCCACCCGAGAACGTGAAATTCCCGTAAGAGTCCAGCCAGATCATAAGACAAATTGTGGACCATGATAGGCAATTTTTCTCTGGTAGTGCACGCGACGTTACAGGGGTTGCACAGTGTCGCGATATAATTAGTCTCACCCGCAGTACAATGCTTCGAATGATCATGATGCCGGACACGAGGTAGGTCTTTTGCGAATTCCCGTTTACAATATGCACAGTGGGTAGCAGCTCTATGCTTGGCCTGTTGTTCATCGCTCAACACCATTGCAGCGGGGCAGGCGTTCAAGGCAATCATTTCATCACGCATTTCCATGAGTGCCTTCACACACTGCTTTGCCGCATCTTCCCCATGGTGTGTTCTAATGCGCATCACCTTTGAGTCATGGGTACGCACGAGCACAGCACAGAAGCTAGAGGTAATGTGACATTGCATGCCAACACCACTGGGTGCGAGTACGCTCTCAGTGTCCAACGCAACGACATAGTTGTACTGTTGCATGTACTGTATTTTAGTAAACTCTACAAAATTTTTTCCAGGCTCGCAAAATTCCAACAGGATTTCGTTTATGTCCGTGCAAAGGCGTCGATGTTTCGCCATGCTCTCTTCCTTCACGAAAGAGCGTGTGCAGCGTTCGCATACAAAATGGTTACTTCTGGTTGTCAACAAGCGTTCGAGGGACTTTATTCAAAAAAAATGCTCATCAACCTCCAAAAGATGAATTTTCTTTTCGAATTCCAGTTTTGCGGGTCGAGACACGTGCACTCCCTGATCGACATAGGCGTAAACATACACGGATATCTTGTTTTGGACTTCAAATTCATCCAGATCAGAGAATGAAACAGGGAAGCGGCTTGGCCACCAGTAATCTGCTGCATAATTTTAACATTTTTTCCACGAATTCCTTTCCTGTGGATGCAGGAGAGCGAGTGTATTGTATTTAAAACATTCACCCTCCTTGCGTGTTGGTAAATGGATATTCGTTAACACGTTCCTGCGTTTAGCCAAATTTGTGGGAAGTATCCCCTCGCATCCAAACTTTTTAGTTTTCACAGCGGAAATACACATTTGAACTTTTTGGACGTCGGTGGATACAAACCCACTACCCTCACGCTGGTAATTTTCAATGCGCCCGGTGGACTCCTGAATCACGTCCATCAAAGTATTTGCAATAGCTCCGTCGCTGTGGACTTCGCGAGCAAGCGCCATAAAATGAGCTATGTGTGCGGTTATATCCCCTCGATTTTCTTTCATCATTAGAACGTCAGAACAAATGCAAAATCTAAAGGGTATTCTTTGCGCTCGCAAAATAGCAATTATATTGTGGAGGTGGTTCATAAAATATTGTCGCAAGTCCTCTACTCCCTGATCGTGAACAGATGCCAATAGCACAAACGCTTTGACGGTACCTCGAAATGCGCTATTAGTTTGAAAGAAAGGCAGGAAGGAAATGTCCACATAGGGATGTGATCGCTCGACGTGAGCATGCAATGTGCCAGGTGAAATGTCTGGAGAAGATGGTGAATTCTCTTCCAATAGCTCATCATCACCGATATCATGAGGATCAAAAAAGCAGAACACGCATCTAGGCACTGAAAAAAAAAAAAGAAGCAACACTACGAAAACGTGCACCACAGAGCGTGGATGAAAAATACTTACTTTTGAAGCGAGCTCCGCACACTCCCGAAGCGAATTTCTGATCAGCTGCTGTTAAAGTGATAAAACAGTGTGCCCGCACGGGGAAACGATAACGGAGCGCGCGTCATTGCGTCAAGCGTGTCCTAACTGCGTGAACAGGCCCGATGCGGCTCACGTGGGGACGCGGTTCAGGCGCACTGTTTTATCACTTTAACAGCAGCAGATCAGAAATTTTAAATTTTTGATGACTCGCACAAAGTAATGAGCTGCTGGAAACGACAAAAATAAATACAAAATTGCCTAGTCTTCCTTGCTGTTGGTGTTTAACACGGCGAGATTGAGTCTATTTGGTGTTTCTTATAAGAAAAATACGACGCGCAGCAGTTGCTTATTCTTGCGTGAAGTTTGCAATCAATGATGATGGAATGATATTTTCTCTTATTTGAATCGTTAGTGACTCCCCTATTTAGTGAATGGTAGTGTGGTTATGAACATATGAAAACTGGATTGTTTAAAAATGATAAGAGTTACAGGGTGTAGCGAATGCAGTGCTCCTTTTACACTCTGTAATATTTCTTGTGAAATATTTATATGCAAGCAAACAAAAGTACAAAGAAATGAATCCTATTCTGTATTATAATTGCTGCACGCTGTTCTTGGATGTATAGGCAACATGCATTCCTGAAATGCTGTGTTTCTTTTCTGCTTTGGGACGGTCGACTGGCGATATCGTATTACATCCGGCGGGAAGGTCTATTGTTTCGCAATGGCATATGCGTGTTCCCCGTTTTGACGATGGTGGGATAATTATTGACGTGAGGAATAATATGAATTTATGTGGCTGTGAATAGACCTTGGGACTGTGATTTTTTTTGTTTGAAAAATAAGGTTTATCGCATTTTCAATAGAGTAGATTGAGTTACACATGAAATATGCTTTCTCCAAGCAGCGTGCTTTATATTCTTATCGAATCGCTCACGCCTGTATAACAAATTCACAAAGCAGATGTGAATGGGTGTGTTCCTCAGGTTGTGTGTTTGCCACACAAGCTTAGTTTTTGCGAATATTGTATTATTCTGTTTATTAATTTTCTGGTGGTAGAAAATGTGTTTTGTCATGCTTGACACATTGCTATTCGTGCAGAAGTGCGTGTAATTTCTTATTTTTCACTGTCGCTCGTTGTGTCTGTGTTGTGTGTGTGTGTGTGTGCAACTGTGACCAATCTTAACCAGTAAGTACATTTATACGCCGTTTCGTGTGACTCGAGTGATAAATTTATGTGGTATTGCATGAAATGTTGGTTTAAAAATAAGGGTTGTTGCACTTGCGTAGCAGTGGCTTCTTATTGCAATTTTCGCCCGTAAAAGAAAAAAATCAGCGTATATCGTATTATGCTGCGCGAGTAGAAGTGATTTTCCCAATTCGATTTGTGTACCCTTGTCCTGTGCTTTCTTTACACAGGGACAACGCGACTGTGTATGTAGCATTATGCAATAATTATCTGATAGCAGAAATGAGTGCCTTTTTCTCCATTTATTAGCATGTGCTTCGCTTTTTCTTCTTTTTTTTTTGCAGTTATAGCTATTCAAGCAAAAGTATGTGTAATTTTTCATGGCTCTTTTCTTCTTTCACTGCTAAAGCAGAAGAAAATCACTTGGTAAAGCTGAATAGTGTTCTATCATGGAAAGTGGGTTTGTTTGTTTTTGTTTGTTTGTTTGTTAGATTTTGTTGGGTGCTCGATGAAGTAAGCAGTGCTTAATCGTGCAGTTATGGGTATTTGAGCAGTCTGAGCCAGGAGTAGAAATTCCAATAAAGCACCTCTCCTTGTGCATTCCTGAGCTGCTGTGTGCGCGCGCGTGTGTGCGCTTTTTTCCCGGTTTGTGACGTCATCATGGCATGTTGGGGCTTGTTTAGCAGTGTTACGATTTTACCCGCCATTAGTATCTTGTTGTTATCTTGTGCTAGCCGCGTAGCGATGTGTGGTGACTCTGCGATTATTCCTGAGGTCTTAAGCCTTTTCCCTCATCGCTTAAGTAAATTTGTGTACCCTTGTCCTGTGGTTTCTTTACGACGATGCGGCTGTGCATGTAGCATTATGCAATAATTATCTGACAGCAGAAATGAGTGTTTTGTCAGTTGATGGTAGTTTGTTAGCATGTGTTTAATTTTTGTAGTCATAGCTATTTTGCTATTTGAGCAGAAATGATGGTATCTGAGGGCTTAACGCTGAGGGTAGAAATTCCTGTCTGAGATGAATCTGCATTTCACTGCAACTTGTTTCATTTAAGTAATATTATTGAAATTCCACAGCCACTGTGAACAAAAAGGGATGGTTGTGCGCCTGCTCATGGAAGCAACTTGCATATCGGAATGACACGTGATGATAGCGAACTTTGCGCTCAGGTGCGGCAATGGTGTAGGCGGACGGAGCATTACATGAAGCCAAGGGCAAGCTGCGACCTTGAACATGCAGAGCAAGTTATTTTTAGGCTATGATGACTCCTCGCACCCGTGCATGTTGGGGCCTGCAGCGAGGTCGCCGCTATATGTGGGGAGGATGTGTAAAGAGGCAGCAGTCTTCGCATCGCTTCGGGAGTGTGCGGAGCTCGCTTCAAAAGTAAGTATTTTTCATCCACGCTCTGTGGTGCACGTTTTCTTAGTGTTGCTTCTTTTTTTTTTCAGTGCCTAGATGCGTGTTCTGCTTTTTTTATCCTCATGATATCGGTGATGATGAGCCATTGGAAGAGAATTCACCATCTTCTCCAGACATTTCACCTGGCACATTGCATGCTCACGTCGAGCGATCACATCCCTATGTGGACATTTCCTTCCTGCCTTTCTTTCAAACTGATAGCGCATTTCGAGGTACCGTCAAAGCGTTTGTGCTATTGGCATCTGTTCACGATCAGGGAGTAGAGGACTTGCGACAATATTTTATGAACCACCTCCACAATATAATTGCTATTTTGCGAGCGCAAAGAATACCCTTTAGATTTTGCATTTGTTCTGACGTTCTAATGATGAAAGAAAATCGAGGGGATATAACCGCACACATAGCTCATTTTATGGCGCTTGCTCGCGAAGTCCACAGCGACGGAGCTATTGCAAATACTTTGATGGACGTGATTCAGGAGTCCACCGGGCGCATTGAAAATTACCAGCGTGAGGGTAGTGGGTTTGTATCCACCGACGTCCAAAAAGTTCAAATGTGTATTTCCGCTGTGAAAACTAAAAAGTTTGGATGCGAGGGGATACTTCCCACAAATTTGGCTAAACGCAGGAACGTGTTAACGAATATCCATTTACCAACACGCAAGGAGGGTGAATGTTTTAAATACAATACACTCGCTCTCCTGCATCCACAGGAAAGGAATTCGTGGAAAAAATGTTAAAATTATGCAGCAGATTACTGGTGGCCAAGCCGCTTCCCTGTTTCATTCTCTGATCTGGATGAATTTGAAGTCTAAAACGAGATATCCGTGTATGTTTACGCCTATGTCGATCAGGGAGTGCACATGTCGCGACCCGCAAAACTGGAATTCGAAAAGAAAATTCATCTTTTGGAGGTTGATGAGCATTTTTTTGGAATAAAGTCCCTCGAACGCTTGTTGACAACAAGAAGTAACCATTTTGTATGCGAACGCTGCACACGCTGTTTCGTGAAGGAAGAGAGCATGGCGAAACATCGACGCCTTTGCACGGACATAAACGAAATCTTGTTGGAATTTTGCGAGCCGGGAAAAAATTTTGTAGAGTTTACTAAAATACAGTACATGCAACAGTACAACTATGTCGTTGCGTTGGACACTGAGAGCGTACTCGCACCCAGTGGTGTTGGCATGCAACGTCACATTACCTCTAGCTTCTGTGCTGTGCTCGTGCGTACCCATGACTCAAAGGTGATGCGCATTAGAACACACCACGGGGAAGATGCGGCAAAGCAGTGTGTGAAGGCACTCATGGAAATGCGTGATGAAATGATTGCCTTGAACGCCTGCCCCGCTGCAATGGTGTTGAGCGATGAACAACAAGCCAAGCATAGAGCTGTTACCCACTGTGCATATTGTAAACGGGAATTCGCAAAAGACCTACCTCGTGTCCGGCATCATGATCATTCGAAGCATTGTACTGCGGGTGAGACAAATTATATCGCGACACTGTGCAACCCCTGTAACGTCACGTGCACTACCAGAGAAAAATTGCCTATCGTAGTCCACAATTTGTTTTATGATCTGGCTGGACTGTTACGGGAATTTCACGTTCTCGGGTGGAAGCGACCTCCCTTCATTGTGGCCAGCTAAATGGAAAAAATTCGTTCGTTCGAAATTGGTACCTTCCTCTTCAGAGATACCATGCAGTACCTAAATTCGTCGTTGGGGGACCTCGTGGAAACCGTCAAATCCGAGGGGGGAGCCGAGGCATTCCAATGCTTGAAGCAGGTATTTGGAAAGGACTAAGAAATTTTACTTCGTAAAGGTGTATTCCCGTACAGCTATGTCAGTTCTTTCGCAGTGTACGATGAATTGACCTTGCCAGAAAAATCCTTCTTTCGAAACGATCTCACGGGGGAGGATATAAGTGAGGAGGACTACCAGTATGCATTGCTCGTATTTGAACATTTTGGGTGCTCAAATTTGAGGGATTATAATGCATTGTACCTGAAAACGGATGCCATATTACATGCGGACGTGATGCAGCACTTCCGACGTCTGTGCTACAGCGCGCGCGGATTGGAATTGCTTCATTGTGTTTCTCTGGCATCCTATTCGTGGCAATGCGCCCTAAATTACACGCAGGCAAAATTGGAATTGATCACCGAAGAGGACATGTACAGAACCATCGAATCAGGCGTTAGAGGTGGGCTCTGTCAGGCGAGCAGGCGTCATTTGCAGGCTAACAACCCTCTGTGTAGTGGCTATGATCCCGATAAAGAGGAGGTGTACATATCATACATAGATTGCAACAATCTTTATGGATTTAGTATGATAAAGCACCTCCCCGTCGGTGATTTCGAATGGGTCGAGGATTTTAGCTCCGTGGATTTTATGCGTCACCCCACGGATTCAGATGTGGGGTACGTGTACGTATGTGACTTGGAGTATCCAAAATCTATCCACACTCTAACGAGGTACTTCCCCCTGGTTCCCGAGAAGGCAGTAGTCCCAAAGGAATGGCTCTCGCCATTCCAGCGAGGGCTTCTCGAAGAATTAATGTATCAGCCTGCTAACAGCAAAAAGCTGTTGCTTACGTGCAAGGACAAAGTCGAGTACGTTGTTCATTACGCGCTGCTCGCACTCTATTGTAGATTAGGCATGAGGGTGACAAAAATTCACAGAATTCTAAAATTTCGCCAGGCGCCATTCCTGCGTCCCTACATTCGACATACGACATTCAAAAAAACTTCTACAAACTCTCAAATAATGCAGTCTTTGGGAGAACACTTTTAAATAAATTTAACATGCGTGATATTCGAGTAGCCTTCGATGAGGAGACGGCGAGTCGCCTCGGGAGTTGGGCAGAATGCGTGAGGATGGAAATTTTGTCCCCGGATTGTGTCATGTACGAAATGCGCAAAAGAAAAGTGCGATGCGATTTCCCGCTCCAGATTGGGTTTACGATTTTAGAACTCAGTAAATTAACCATGTACTCATTCTACTATGAAACCTTGCTGAGCAAGCTCACTTGTCCGGTGATTACCTGTTACTTTGACACGGATTCTCTGATCCTTGGCCTATTCTGCAAGGACTACGAAGATCAGTTACGAGCGATCGCCGACGACCACTTAGATTTGTCTTCCTTTGATCGGGATCATCCACTGTACAGTGAAAAGAATCGTGGAAGACTTGGGGCATTCAAAAGCGAAACTGGTAGTGTACCTATCGAAGAAGTAATATGCTTGAGAGCTAAATTGTACTCTATCAAACTAGCTGGAGAAAAGCAAATTGCAAGAGCTAAAGGGGTAAAGAAAAATATTGTACGCAAGCACCTCCTCCATGAGACATACTACGATACCTTGTTCAATCACACCAGCGTATCGAATGAGCAAGTGTCAATAGTTGGAAAGAAACAGTGCATGTACACCATCAGAAATGTCAAAAGAAGTCTGATGGCATATGACGACAAACGATACCTCTGCAATGACATCGAATCCTACCCTTACGGAAGCTGTGAATATGGTAAGTTTAAATGGATGATGTAAATAGTGAAGCTCATAACATTCTTTTTTCGCTCCAGAAGATGTGGAGGAAGAGAATTAATGCTTCTGTCACATACTGTTCTCTCCTGCGGTTTGCCTCTGGGTCATGGACAGAGAAGGACGAACGCCTGGGTGATCCACATGGTACTTATGCGAAAAACGCCATGGATGTTAACGGAAATATCCAGTGTGCCTGGAAGTGCCCCAGAGAGAACTACAATCTCTCTGAGACTGCCATGATGTACTCAATAAACATTGAAAACTATTTCCCGTGTTTTTCTACGTCCCTACTGTTCCGAAGCGTTGTCCTGGCTTTACTAGAAAGCATCCCAAGCCAATATGCAATTTGGGGGGCCTGTGAGCTGGCCCAGAAATGAATGGAATTGATCAATGAGCGGTTGTCTATGCTGCGGTTGAAATTATGAAGTAATATGCAGTTGAAAGAGTGTGACCGAGTAACTAGAGAGTGGAAATGACAAATGAGTCTATCGAGCATGTATCAGAGGCAGCCAATAGGTCAATCACTAGGTTTTAGAAATGAATGGAAGTGACCACCCCCGGACCAATAGACAGGTGAGCGATTTGGAAGCCTATGACTTAGAATTGAATAGAATAGATCATTTTGGTGTCTACGAGCGAGTGAGCAGATGTTGTGGCAATTAATGGTAGCCAATCACATAGAAATTAGATGGATGAAGGGGTGGAGCTGTGACCAACCAACCAGAGGACTTAGAAGTGGCTTGACCTGGATTAGAATTGGGTGGTGGATAAAAAATTCCTTCAAATTGATTAGAAAAAAGAGCGATTTGGGAGCCTATGAGCCAACTTAGAATTGAATAGAATAGATAATTTTGGTGTCTATGAGCGAGTGAGCAAATGTGGCAATGAAGGGTAGCCAATCAAATAGAAATAGGATGGATCACCATGAAGTGGTGGAGCCTGGATTAGACCTGGCTTGACCTGGATTAGAAATGGATGGTGGATTAGAAATTCCTAGAACTGGATTAGAAAAAGGATGTCGTTGTGCGTAACGGCTCTATACCACTTACAACAACAGCATCAAATACTTTTATGTTGACGAGTACACAAAGCATGCTGCTCTACTAAAAATTCAAAACCAAGCTGCATATATGTTTCCATATTGGCCTCTACTTCTAGTAAAACCAGCAGTATGGCCGAGCAGGTTAAGGTCTCCCGTTCATTGGTAATAACGGAGGTTGTGCTGAAGACTGGGAGGTTTGAATCCTACCACAGGCTGTGATGTCTGAAGTTTTCCTTGGGATTTCTCGAAGACACAGTCCCCCCGATGTAGGCCCAGGATGCATACTAACCCCCTGTCCCCCACTTCTTCCTGCTTACTATAAGTGCAATTCTGAGGTCCATTACTGAAGCAGTTGAGACAAATGTTCCACATACCTGACAGCCACTCGCCCTCAGCAAATGTCGTCGGTGCTCGCAGACGGACTTCGCACATGCTCCACACCGAGGAGTCGTGGCAGCTCCCTGGGTACGTGGCGTCAATGTGGAGAAATCTGCGATTGGCATCACAGATCTGCAAATAACATAATTTATGCAGCCAAATTTGAATAAAAGCTCAGCACGTTGTCACAGTCATAGCAACTCTAATTCAGAATCACACTCTCACCCCTAGCACGTTGAGGGCATGGTATCCCTTGTGGGAATAATAATTCCCATCAACAAAGCGGGGGTCACTGCGACTCGGGGCGATGATGGCTATTGCAGTACCGTCAATTGCACCTGCATGATAAGAACAGCACCTGTCATTTATTTAAGAAACATCATATGAACACCAATGTAAAAGGACTGTCATTTAAATTTACCAAGGCATCCGGGCATCCCTGCTCTGGCGTAGAAGTCCCGTTTGATGGCTACCTTCTCTTCTGTGGATGCCGGGAACTTCAGATATCTCGGTCCCAAATTTTTTATTATGGCTAGGCTGACAGCATGGATAGCCTCGGAGACCGGGCGCTTTGTAGTGGCGATGAATTCATCACTGGCGATGTTGTCCAGGAATGCTCCTGTTGCATAGAATCTGAGCGCCATCAGGACCCTCTGCTCCACCGACAGAGTTGTGCTGCGCCACTGCTGTGCTATAAGTGGAGACTTATTTCAGAATGATCCCAAAAACTTGGCTGTTCATAATTACTAATCTATTAGATTTTCAAGCACTTCCTCTTGGAATCGCAACGCAACGATCAAAGCAAAACCTGCTGTTACGCGAGTGTAGGCTGTTGTTTTATTGTTTTCTTATTCCTGTCAACTGGAACCAGAACATCAGGGAAATAACGCTAATGAAGTGCAGATTTTTACCGCTTTATTGGGATAGCTGCCGTACAACCAAACCTCATGAATGCTCCGAAGTTATATTTCCCTTACATTTATCTCAGTGCTGTAGGTTTTCACTGCACAGGCCCAGTTTCACCAACGTCAGTTTAGCCACATTCAAACAGATATTAGGTTCACTCAGACTTAGTCGTTCTGTGGTCCGCACTGTAATATCAGCTAACGGCATTTTCCTGGAACCTTCGCGAATACTAGCATTCATGATGCAGAACTGAAGGATAACTTGAACTTTAGGACCTGTTACGACTTGCTTAAAGACTCCGTGTTACGATTGGACTCCTTTCCGTCAACACTGACTAAAGTTACTGGAATTCACCTTGCGTCCTTGTCAATTCGTTTCAAAAGAGCCTCACTGTCTATGAAACCCGTTAATGAAACCGTGCACTGCTCTCGGGTTGTATTGTAGCCGACGTTGTGAAACACGTCCTATATTAAAACACACAAAAGAAACTCACATCGGCGAAAGTCATCAGCAACGGGGTCGCACACCTCCCGGGCAGCAGCCTTGGATAACCGAAAATGGCCGATGAACTCCTCTTCTGTCACACTGCTGTCGAAGGCATCGCGGTGTTCCGCGGTGAACATCGCGGTGTTCACGAAAATGTCGCGAAGATTCGCTGTCGCTGACCCCTTCGTCAGCAAGAAAGGCGTAGAGTTCCGCCATATTTCCTCGAGGTGACGACGCTGACGACCAAAGACTCAAATTCTTGCGTCTCACGCGCTGCGTCTCCTCGCGACCACAAATTAGTCACGCCATGACCATGGCAGAGTGGCGAGCAAGCTGCCTCTTAGCGGAAGAGACGAATGGCTCCACGTGACCGCGCCGTTGGCATGGCAACGGAGACCATAGACGACGCGCGGGTGCCGTGAGCAACCCGCCCCTAGTCTGCCTTACATTTCCTATCGTCTCCGATCGTCGTCGTCGTCGTATTTCTGGTGCGCGTTCCCGGCTACCTCGCGAGCTCGCAATTGCTCCGCCCACAGTCGGCGCTGCAAGCCGTCGCAAGCCGTCGCATGGCAAGGAACGGCATCTGTGAGTGCGCATCGCAGCTCCCAACAACCAACCGCGAACCGGCAATAACTCTCTACAAGAGATGCCTCCTGAAACAGCGATAAGGCTGGAAGTAAATACAATAAAATGAAAACCTTACGTGTTATTTCGTTCACGTTCAGAAATAAAGTGCTGCTGTGTTGCAGAACTGTGTCCGTCTTTACCGCAACTTTTTAAACTCAACTTAACCAATAACAGCGCAGAGCACTGTCGTCTGATATCATGTTATACGCTTCACATCCACATCCATAGCGAAATCTTCGTGGTGAGTGCAAATCAGTTATAAATCATTTGTAAGTGAATAACTGACGTTGTACGATGTTATGCAACGTAAGTAAAGTTCAATGCAGTTGGAGCCGCTCTCGAGCGCCAGCGACTGTACCGATAGAGGAGTATCGATAGAAGGCGATTTCGAGCACCGGGAGCGACGCTTGCCCGTTTTGGTATTCCCATGCCGCTTTTAGCGGTAGTGCGCTTGGTTTGTTGACTGTCATTAGAGGTTAAGACGTCTGGGGACGAGACGCCGCGCTCTCAGCCAATAGTCCAGCGGGAGGAGAATCACGTGGAATGCCCTTCGTTTTGGAAACAGACGACGACGCGTTGAGGAAGTCTCACGCTTCTCGCTCAACGCACGAATAACATTAAACTGTGTTGCGGTATGGAACACCGCAGTTTATTCACGGGCATTTTGCTGGCGGCCTACACGCAGTTAGACAGACAAAATAAGTGGACAGAATTAGTCGAGATATTAAATTCCCGGCGAAGGAACTGTCAGGACAGTTGGCAGTGGAGAAATGTAAGCTTTAGGCAGACCTTTCTGTATTGTGCTGATAATCTGGACATGGATGATAGTGAGGTATAGCCTCCGCTGTGAAGCAGTTTCACGAAAGACGTCTCACAAACGCGCTGTCTTCCGATCTAAACACGGGCGCAAGCAGTGGCGGTATTCATAAGAGCCACGCGAAGTAACTTGCTGCCATCTTGACAGCTCTCGCTCCGCTTAACGACAGCATAGCCCACCATACCGACAGGGTCTAGACTGTCGTTCCCGTGAGCGACAGCGTCGTCTATGGGCGACGCGTTTGGAGCGCAGGGAATACCAAATTCTCATCGATAGCTTTACGTTGCGTCACATACCACGTGCTCTCGCTCCCGAACGACACGTTCGCGCTAGATAGGGCCGTAGATAAGGCACCAGTTATCTTGCGTCCTGACTTTCGGTGTTCATGACAACGAAGCTCCTGATTTGTAGGCTTAAATTAACGCTAAGTTTCTGACTGAAGTTGAGAATGCTTTGCTGGCATTGAGCTTGTGTACAACGTAATTTTGTACTTACTCTAAAGAAATTGGATGAACATTTGAGTGGTGTCGGTGTCGGAACATTTGAGTGAGGGTTTGCGCAAATACTTCAATAGCGATTAGCATTATCTCTCAGATACAAACCCACAGGCTGGCATGAGAGTACTTTTAATTGAAATGCATGACTGTTCTCTTTTTCTTGTTTTTTTTTTCTTTTTGTTCACTACATAGCACATTTATTCTTCATGCTTGTGTGCAATATGACTAGCTGCTTAGTGCTCCTTAAAATTGTTTCTGCAGGATAACCTGGGTAACAGTACCCATGTGCCGGAAGACCAGCTGCTGGGATGCAGGAGGGAATCCTACAGTTACCAGACTTGTTCGAGAATCTGCATCACTCTGTGGCTGCAGACGGTTTCTAGCAGCTGACACTACAAATGTGCTTGATAAACGAGCCTTCATCCCCCAAAAGTGGAAGCAGTAAGTGCCTTATTCACACTTGTATAGCTATCTTTGAGTTGTGGGGTTGTGAGGGGGATGATCTTGGGCAGTGCTGCCGAGGGAGAGCAGTCTTTATTTATCAAGGTAAAATAAATCTTTTGATGTTTGATTGACTTGCTTTGTGTTCCTTCGGTAGAATAATTTATGAATAGGTGGCACCATCAAAGAACTTTTGTTGGAAAGATCCTAGGGACATTTGCTAAGAAATGAGCAGCTCATCTGCATACGCTCACTAATTAAATAGGCATTATAAATTTCTAATTTGATTTTGAACGCGTTCGATACCTGTTTTGTGCATAAAGACCTTCTGTGAAAAACGTGTCGACAATTAATGACTTGTGAAATTGATTGCTCATTGTTGTTGAAATTGAAATTGTTCACATATTTTTTTGTGTAAAGCAGTGAACTAATGTGCTCTTGATCAGCTATCTGGCTGTCAATTACGTGCTTCGTTGCCTGGGGTGTTACGTGAAGGAGTGCTGCAAGATAGAGAGCATCAATGGGTGACGGTTCCACGTTTCCAAGCACTAAACACAACCAAAATGATTCCACATAAGGTGAAAGGGGCTGTGTGTCTATGTGCTGACTACGCTGACTGAAACCACGCCGCTCTCACTGTATGTGGAATCATTTTTGTTGCATTTAGTACTTAGCTGCTTATCATTTTCGAGGTAAAAGCAGAGTGTCTACCACGTCAAACAAAAGTAATGGCTCGTGTAGAAACAACCACCTGCTGTTCCCCCCTCCCGGTGTGTGATCCAGGCGATCCGGATGCCTGACACGTAGAGCACATAGGTGCATTGTTCCACAACAGCTACTGCTGCAACAGCACAGCTGCTCCGTAAAACAGCGATTCCAGCAGCGCAAAATGTAAACGTTGGGTCATTCCGTGCCAAATGTCCTAGACCATCCCCGATTTCTTTCGGGTATATTGTGGTTGATTGTTCCATTGCAGCCAATGCTCTTCTGGCTTATTTTTGCGAAATGAAAAAAATTGCGCCATGGCCGCCTCTTGTACATTGCGATTTGACATCCAACCTACCTGGCATTAAAACAAAATCTAATAGCTTTTGTGCAAATTCCAACCACATCTCTTCTGAGTAAGGACAAAGCCTAATACTTTGGTGCCGAGACACGTTGAAGGTTGATCAGCACTTTTTATCGCGAGTTTATAGCCTGTGAAAACTAAAATTTCGTAAAGCTATTTTGTTAGTAAGTTTTTTTGTTTTGTTTTTCGCCAGGTAGGTTCACGTCAAATCATAATCTTCAAGAGGCTGCCACGGCGTGAAAACAAAATTTTGCGGCAAAAATAAGCTGGGAGCAACTTGGCTCCATGTAAACGATTCACCACAATTTAGTTGAGAGAAATCGGAGATGGGAGCACAATGTCCGGGACATTTTGTTAGTGAGCGTATGCAAATGAGCTGCTCACTTTCCAGTTGCGGGCCAGTGTCCCAATGACCTTTATAAAAAAATGCTTTGGTGGCACCACCTGTTTGCAAATTATTCAGCTGGGGAATTACACCCGGTAGGTGCCTTGACAGTCTCATGACAGATCACAGTGACAGGGAACTCACAGCAAACTAAACTCTCACGCTCAAACCAAAGTGACACTGTATTGGCATTGGAGTAGCGTTAGAGGACATCAAATTACTACATCAGCTTGTTAACATAGGCCAAGGTGCACTGCTGTGACCACAATAAACACCACAAGAGCCAGCCGGCCGGTGTGGTGCAGTAAGCTGACATAGCTCATTAAAATATACACAACTACTTCAACGGAAGGTATCGCCGAATTAACTACTGAAACACCCATTGCTTCAAATACTACCTGTCACTGGTCAAAAGACTGATCTTCAAGCGCCATCAACAAAACATACATGCTACACATGTTCAGCAAAAGCCGTGTTACGTGAAGTATCTGGAGCAAGATACTTGACAATGTGCTCCTGATATACACATTCCTGGAGCAATGATGTTGAATACATAGCGAGGCTAACAAGCCATTCCTGTCGTCACTTCCAGAGATTTGAAAGAAATTCATTTTAGTACTAACATTGGTTTTGAAACATGTACATAAATTTGTTCTTATTTTTTAGAGCCAAATCTAAGAGGGTGGAGCGACAACTATGTCTGGTTTCGACTGGAATGGTTATGTGCAATATGGCTAGCTGCTTCGTGCTGTCGAAAACTGACTTCTTGTTCTGCAGGTTTGTCTGGGTAGCAGTGTCCATGTGCCGGAGAACCAAGTGTGCAAGACGGAATGCTTATTCTACAATTACCACGCTTTTTCGAGGATCCACACCACTTTGTGGCTCTAGCACCAGTGGTGCTTCCTGCCAACACTTTCTAGCAAGTGACACTACAAATGGGTAAATTAGCGTGTCTTTAACCACCAAAGCTAATCACATTTTTGCACAATATTTGTGCTTCAATGTAGCAAATAGATCTGAAGGGTTCACCCCTGTGACTAGTTCTGCATACTTTGTGTACAGTTTTTGGTTGAAATAAATTCATTACAAAATGTGTGCTCTCAGACTGAAGTACTCACAAAGGGTTATACTCACACACAAAATTCACCTTTTTGTATTAATATGCACAGGACGTCTGACAGGACGTCTAAACTACAGATAAGGGTAGCAAAAGTGAGGTATAACAAAGGTCTAATCCTAGACCTACTTCCGAAATGGAGGTATAAAACAGATCTAAGTCTAAACTTCAGTTCTAATGCACGTCTAAGAGCCATAACTAATTTTAGGCATCATGTCTACGAACGTAGACATTCAATCTCTAAGGTTGGACGGCTATTAGCGTTACATTAGCACGTCTACTGCTCTGCTAGAGGATGGCTACTAGACATTAGGTCTAGCCTTACACATTCTATAGTTATCCCAGATGTCTAAGGTTAGACATCACATAGCCAACTATTATCCCGCCATGTGCTGCTTGGGGGGCAGTACTTTAAGTACCAAACACTTAAATACATTTCTCAGTATTTTAACTTTACTTTAAATGCTTTTTAAAGTGTGTACTTGGTACTGTGCTCCAAGTACTTTTATCCAGCGTCCTCCTATCAAGTACACAACTCGTAATGCAAAAACTACAAGAAATAATACTGTACATATCAATGGCGAAACTTTCACAGACAGGGCATTTGGGAGAATCGACTGCAGCGTCGACAGGCTCTGCATGTTGAGATGACATAACTACTACACTACTTTTATCTCCTTCAGCAGTCCAAAGTCAGGACCATCAAAATTTGCAGACATGTTGTGCTATAGGAAAAGCAGTAGCTTATTTTTCAATAATTTCTATGTTCACCATCTGTGCTGTGATTGCTTACACTGTGCCTTCCGCTTGTCAGTACAACTACTGATCAATACAACTGTTTGGCTTGGTGTTTGGAAAAATAAAATGATATGGAATGTGGCGCTCATGAAGAGAACCGGGTACTCCAGTCAATTAAACACCCACTGAAGTAACCAAAATGATGGAAACGGGAAGAAGAAGAAACGGAAACGGAGGTGAAAAGAAACTAAAACCATTCTTTCGAAATGGACAATTGGATTTTACTTGCTATGTGAGGAACGAAAAGGAGGAGACCAGATAACACACATGCTTTCGTTTCATATGTTTCGTTTATTTCGTTTCACCCTGTTCTAAAAACAGACGCGTTCTACATCTCCCTTACTGTCTGTTTGTTAGTAGTAGTATACCAAATTATATAGCGAAGAACATTCTCTACTCCAACAGAAGCCAATTCTAAGCCAAAATCCAGTTCTAATTCAGCACAATCCAGTTCTCATCCAACACAAGCCAATGCTAAGCCATCTGATTGGTCGCCCTTAGCTCCGGCCACTTCACGTTGATTGGCCCATGCTAAACCTGCTGATCACTGATTGGTTCACCACAGCTCCGCCCCTTTATGCTAATTAGTTGGCTTGGCCCCATCCACTGCACGTTGATTGGTGTGTGCTAAGCCTGCTGATCGCTGATTGGTGAGCGTAGCTCCGCCCCTTTATGCTAATTAGCCTGATCCGCCCGCGCTTCAGGCTTATTGGTCAATTCTAAGCCTACTGATTCTGATTGCTCCTCCGCTCAACATTTTCCGGACTTCTAAGCCCTCTGATTGGTCGAACTCAGCTCCGTCCCCATTCTAAGCCTACCGATTGGTACTCTGCGTTGAGTGGCCCGTTCAAAGCCTACTGATCACTGATTGGCTGGCATAGCTCTGCTCCTGATTCCAAGCCCGCTGATTGGCCGACTCCATTCTAAGCCTACACTCTTAAAAATGAACTTCACCGCATAGAACGCTCCTAGCCAACCATCATCTCGAATGATATCGTTATCTGCCCTGATTTGTTGAAAACGGGGGACGTACGCCTTTTTTGTGACCACCGTTCCAAAAGTGCTACCAGTGCGTACTACATCCCGTCAATAAACAAGGCCTGGCAAGGGAAATCAGTTCGCTACCCAATCTCATCTACGACGGCCGAACTCCTGGCCTTGCTACACGCAGCTGCTGCGGTTCAAGTCACCGGAATACCTAAGGCCGTCTTGCTTACGGACTCCAAAAGTGCCCTCAACAACGTGATAAACCCCATGTGTGGTAGCATTCTGGCCCGATGTATAAGGAGATCGTGTGCCCAGCATAGGCTAACCGGAGGTGAGCTTACGCTCCAATGGATCCCATCTCATGTCGGCATCAGAGGCAACGAACGAGCGGACCAGCTAGCTTCCTCAGCACACAACAGCTGCAGCCCATCCTTAGCAGTCCCGGCCGACACTGACAGGCTCTTGGTCGTCAAACAGTTAGTTGAGGTGCGTCACCCTGGCATACAGGACATCATGCAGAATCACCGACCCTCTCTCCCCACGAAAGATCTTCCCCGTGGTATGCAGACAATGCTCCATCGATTACGCACAGGATCTGCGTTCACGAACTCTCAACTGTGCAAGATCGGCTCCAGGGAGGATTCCAGTTGCGGACACTGTAATCAACCGGAGACAATTGCGCATATCCTGACAGAATGCCGTGCATACCATGCCATGCGGGAAACCCATCTTCCCCACGCCAGGCCTGGTATACTGACGGACGTCCTCTTCCCCGAAGGTTCCTGTGCGGAACGACTTTCAAAAACTCGCGGCCTCGTGCGCTTTCTCCAAGCAACGGGCCTAGCGGAGAGACCACTCTAGTGCACCTCTCACCTACAGTGTGCTTCCGTCCCATCAGTACCGGTCATCCTGCTTCTACATCACTTTGAAGTCCTCAACTCCCCTTTCTCCCACCTTCGTTTCCTTTTTTTTTTTGGCTATAGTCGTGACGATGCCCACTTGAGTGCGGCCAACAACGGCAAGCTACCTCGACACCCCCCCCCCCTTTGTGACAATTATGAACAGCATAAGTGTCACAAAAAAGCGTACGCCCCCCATTTTTAACAAATCAGGGCAGATAACGATATCATTCGAGATGATGGTTGGCTAGGAGCGTGCTAGCGGTGAAGTTCATTTTTAAGAGTGTACTGAACGTAGCCTTCACTAGCACTCCGGCCCGACGTGGACCCGGCCAGATGGTGCGTGGGCTGCTCGGCAGTGGCTTCAGATGGTTCTAACCTAGATGGTTCGACTGCGGCTCTATCTCAGATGTGTAAATTTACATCATTAAAGTGCCACCAGATGGCGCAACTCAGGTGCTTCTTCTTCACATGGTTCCACTTCAACGCGCCACACAAGCGAGATAATTTCTTTGAGATGTGTTACCACCTATCGCACTCCTGTTACACCACAAACAAGTTGCGGGACATCATACACGAAGTCTTGGACGAGTACCTTTCAGCTTACAGGGAGCAATCACTGCGCGAGCTTCAGGAAACATATTAGGAACAGACAAGAGCGGCTATCGCGCTAGGAGCTATGATGCCGTTGGATTAAAATTAAGTTGCATCACACGTCGCTACACAGTCTCCTCAAGTTATTCCACGATACGCATGAAGTTCCAGCTCCCCGCTCGAATTCTCATCTCCGGCGCGTCCATGTGTGGCAAGGCAGTGCTCACACAGAATATAATGAGACACCCCAAGTTATTTAGCATTCCACCGCAGAAGATACTCTACGTACAAAAGTATGCAGCTGGATGGAAAAAGGATTTCAATGGCCTGGAATTTATGGGCAGAATACCTACAGATTGGGATAAACAATATCCCACCCTCATAGTTATTGACGATCAAATTACAGAAAAGGGGGTTCTACGAGAAGTAGAGTCAGTGTTTTTGTGAAGTAGCCAACATTTGATGTAGGTAATTTATAAACACTCCTAAGAAACCCTGAAAAATTGGATTTTTGAGCTTGTCATTTCGGATTGTTCTAGTGCTTGTTTGAAAGCAAAATCCGCACTGAAGAGAAACAATTATGCACAGAACAAATCTTGAAATTTTCACCGTAATCGGAGTGTATCAAGGGAAGCCCGAATGCCTAAAAGCTACCCACTCACCGCCCAGCGAAACCGAAACTGATGGGCTGAGGCAAGCGAGATTTACCGCGTAAGTTGGTAACCATGGTTTGTAAGTCCCAGCCTTCCCCGAGAGATGTCGCAGACAAATACCGAAAGAATACGTTTTCTGCTACAGCTGTTTCTGCACTTTTCGTTGTCTTCTTTTCTATTTTTTTTTAAATTTTCTGTCATGAACTTTCTGTGAATTATGCCGTTCATTTTCTTCATTCTTTTTTTTTTTAATGTAGTGTATTGGTTTCATTGAATTGAACGCGGGAACTTGCCGTCAGTCATTGTAACCGGAGCGTCATTCTGCAAACGTTTTTCCTTTTCAACCGTATTTATCTTCCTCGTGTTTTTTATTATTATTATTTTTAGACAAAATGCGAATGGTAGATACCAAAGCACGTAAACTCGCGAACTGAAAGTTCCTAATAGGAGCTCAATCCACATAGCTAACAGTGCGCTTTGTGCCTTTCGCTCTGCAGTGCAGTTTTGTTTTCGATAAAGAAAAGTTGGATTACCTTGTCAATATTATCAGCATATTTACTGGAATTAAGATGAATTAAATACGTGACGGCAGATTACGGCAAAGGTTCACACTAAGAAGACTGCCTACCGGATACATTTTTCCGGTTTATATTTTGGAGTGGTAATTAGGGCGTGTTGCTCGCCCATCTCAGAATCACAATTGTTCTTATTCCTATCTTGTGTTTGTATCTTGTTCGTAAAAGGTCTCTATTCGACATGCCCAGCAATTCGGGACAAAACGTAAAGCAGGCTTCACCTGATACTGCTACCATAAAAGCCATGTATTAGGAATAGAAAATCGCGTGCAGCACGCTCCGTTGTTGCCGCTTTGCATTCGTTCTCTAGTGGGACGTTGCCTGTGTCATAGCGAAACATTTAGTGCAAGTTTCGTTAACGAATATTGGGTTCTTCGAGGTTCCATTTTGGTTCCAAATTTCCGACCTGTAAAGGAGGCTTCATGAGATACACTGAAGCTTTGGTTGAGGTCCTCAACCAGGTGAGTTAACGCAAATGCACCACGCATTTTTCAAGTAACGCGTGAGTTGAATACTCTGTACGGCATCTCAAACACCCTACAAGACAGGTAAGTTCGCAGAATTTGTTGAGCATGCAAAAATAAAACAAATCCCTCGCCGTCATGAGACTCTTGCTTCGATGCACGAAGCTTGTGAGGGGATATGAGGCCAGTGGCGTGCCAGGCAAGGAATATCGTTATATAAGCGATGGTAAACTAGCACAGAGGCCGATATCAGAGCACTCAGTTGACTCCTTTCGCCTCGTAAAGGAGGCAACATCTACCTATCGCCGAGGGATGCGCGCATTGAAAATCGAAGGGCGCGTGTTGTGCGTTGTTGTTCTTATGGCAATGCCTTTAAATGCTGGTTTGCGAATGAATATTGTCAGGTTCCTTTAAGGTTCCAAACATTTCCGCTCGGTTTGTTTGGGAACCCCATTTTATGGGGGGGGGGGTCCTCTGCACACTTCCGCATAAATTTCGCGTGGTCCAAATGCCGCTTGCATGAATTGGAAATATGGAACTGGTCCAGCTCCTCCTATAACCCGAAGTCCTGAATAAACTGTAAAAAGGACAACGAAAATCAGGGGAGAAGATATTGATATTGAAAGGGTATTGGTAACATTCCAGCAACGAACATCTGTTTCCAAAGTCCCGAACGTACAGAATCATCCTCGCCTAGCTCCTTTAATCTTCTTTATGCCATCTCTCTTCAAACAGCCATCATTGCGTGTGGATGTCTTTGGTTGGGCTACTCTGATACTCGCGTTTCGGATCGTTTTTTCCTCTGTTTGGTTGGTAACAGGTATTACCCAACATTTATTTATGTATAATTCGTCATCCATTGTCCATCCTCCCGTCTCATCCCTACAAGCCTGACATCATGCTGCTGCACAAAAAAGAGAAAAAGAAAGAAAGAAAGCTTTGCAGACATAGTATGTGCGCAATTGGTAGAAGCGGAAGACCAGCTGTCCAGCACCGGACCAGACTCCGTAAAAGTCAAGCACAACTCCATTTGTTGAGTACACGGTCAGTGTAGTGCAGTGCACATTTCAAGCAATTTTCGTTGAAACATTTATTTGCGTAAAGGTGACATAAGGCGCTTTTACAGCACCCTGCTGTGTTTGATCAAGAAGCTCCAAGTGCGTATACAACGTGTTGTGATAGACCTTTAGTTCACCAGTAAAATATCAATGACAAAACATACAACGCCCTCGTACAGTTATCGCATTATTGCTACTTCAGAGACACGTAAGAGGGAAGCAACGCTTCTTCTGCCACTTCCAAATCACACAATATCTTCTTTTTTATCTTCAGATTTATCTAACTACACTTGAAGCCCACGGGTCTCAAGCAATGTAAACTATGTGCCCAAGCAGCACAATGTACTGAAAGTCGAGTGCAATAGGGGTGGACGGTATGTATCTTATCGATGTTTCTTAGTTTCACGAGTCTGTTCAAGGCCTTCCACCTACCCGTCCACCCCTATTGCACCCGACTTCCAGTACATTTTGCTGCTTGGGTGAGCACCTGCTGTACAACACCTGCGGTCTGTGTATCAGCATCATGATAATAGCAAGGTTTATTTTAAGCTCTCTACGAAGAGCGGCCGGACCCAAGCAGCACAATGTACTGAAAGTCGGGTGCAACAGGGGTGGACGGTATGTGTCTTATCAGTGTTCTTTAGTTTCACGAGTTTGTTCAAGGCATTCCACCTACCCGTCCACCCCTATTGCACTCGACTTTCAGTACATTTTCCCAAGCAGCACAATGTACTGAAAGTCGAGTGCAATAGGGGTGGGCGGTATGTGTCTTATCAATGTTCTTTAGTTTCACTAGTCTGTTCAAGGACTTCCACCTACCCGGCCACCCCTGTTGCACTCGACTTTCAGTACATTTTGCTGCTTGGGGAACTTCAGAGATACATATTACATGATAAGCACTGCTTCTTTGAAACGGGTGACGTCACATTGCTAAGCTTGTCGATTTGATAACTTCCTTTATCGTATCGTTTTCGTAGAATTCTTCCGATGTACTAAAACACACGATAATGCAGAGTTTCAGTTCATCGTATGTTATCGCCTTTGCGTACGTAAGGGATAGCGTGGTGGTCCTGTGCAATGCGCGAAGCTCTCTTTGTGTTTTTGCGCGCGCGCAGAGCGCAGAACCAACAACGAGACAAGGACCACAGACACGCAACAACTGCTTACTAATAACTGAATTAATCTAATGCAACAGAAAACAAGGGGAACACAAGGGGAAGTGACAGGAAAAAAAACAGACTTGTTAGTCAATATATTCCTGTTCGGTGGTCTAACAGCGCGAGTCGCACAGGTAGCTAATCTCTTGTGGCGATAAGTCAATTGACCACCGAACAGTAAGATAATGACTAACAAGCCAGTTTTTCCTGCCACTTCCCCTTGTGTTTTCCTTATTTTCTGTTGCATTTAATTCTATCAGTTGTTGGCTAGCAACTGTTGCGTGAAGTCTGCAAACCCTTGTCTCTGGCTGCGTATCTTATGTATCGGATATGTACCAACTACTCCATGAACGCGTTCATAAAGAGAGCTTCGCACAGTGCGCAGAACGATCATGCTATCACTTACGTACGCAAAGGCGCTAGCGTACTTTGCACTAAAGCTCGCTGTTTGAAACTCCGGTAAATAGGTTACTCTTAGCATTGGCGATTGAATGAATGATAGCGAAAAGTTAAGCAGCAAGATGAAAAAAAAAAGAGCATAAGGTGATGTTTTTTTACAGCCGGAGTGTTGGCTGATTCGATTACAAACAGCTCCAGAAGTATACAGGGTGTCCCAGAAAACGTGTCATTGGATTATAATAATAATAATTTAAAAAAAACTACGCCACAAAGAATCATGCGGTCAATGGCATTTGTTCTACTAGGTTTTTGCCACCTCTTGATGTGAATGTCACTTATCGTAAGTTTAATTATGTAAATATTTGCGAATTGAACTCTGAAATTTGCCAAGTAAAGGTCGCTTTTTTACCCCACCAATATGAGGAGCGTGTGAAATTCACTCAAACTGATGATAATTTACATTGATATTCACGAGCTATCCCATCGGAAAAAATAGCCGAATGTCACGCTTTCCGGAGCACCGGACCATAACGCCCGACGACTTTTTGAACGCAACCACGGCGTCTCGCTCGTGGGTGTCATGCTGACTGGGAGGTGGCGGGTTCGAATTCTCCCACCGGCTGTGCTGTCTCAGGTTTTCCCTGGGTTTTCCGAAGACTTTCCAGACGAATGTCGGCACAGTTCCCCCTGAAGTCAGCCCAGGACGCATACTAACCCCCCTGTCCCTCACTCCTTCCTGCTGTCCTCTCGCCATCTGTCCTCATCTATGCGCCGCTCATAGCCACAGTTGCTTCGCGACGCTAACACGAAAGTAAAATGCGTCGTACTCGTTTCGTCGGACTCTCAGTCCGACGAAAGGAGGTTCCAAACCCAGCCCACAGAGTGATAGTAGAAAAAGTGATAGTTCCTGAAATTGGGAGAGGGAAAGCATGATCCCAGCGGGAGCCGGACGTGATAAGCCATGCCTGTGTTATCTCTTTCTGCGATGTGGGTTTGTGCTGGGTTTCCAACCTCCTTTCGTCGGACCGTGAACGACTGCGCTGAAAAATTCGTAGCACGCTATCCTCTCTGAGCTCAGTAGAACATGATGTACGGCTATTTTTTCCGATGAGATAGCTCCTGAATATCCCTGTCAATTATCATGAATCTGAGAAAATTACACACGCACCTCACACTTGTGGTGTAAAAAAGTGACCTTTACTTGGCAAATTTCCGAATTCACTTCGCAAAAACTTACATAATGAAACTTGCGTTACACAACATTCACATCAGGAGCTGGCAAAAATCTAGTTAGAACAAATGCCGCTGATCGCATGATTCTAGGTGGTGTAATTTTTTAAATTACAATTCAATTATACGTTTTCTGGGAAACCCTGTATGTCTCCCGCATAAGACCAACAGCAATTTACCTGCCGAAGCGTAATGTAGAGTACAATTATGGCTTTTCGTTTTTATTTCTTTTTTACGTGCGGGTCATCTGGAGCACCACACTATTGAGGCGCCTCAGTCTACAGTTTGGGTTGCTTTGGTATGAAAAACACTGAAATTTCCATTGCGCAGGCAATAGATATTTCAGTGCGACTCCGAAGCCGGCCTTGAAGCTATATCTCATCGTTCTTGGAAAAAGGCCGTACGGCGTCAACAGTACGAGACATCCTGTTAGCGTATCGCTAGTGCACAGACAACGGTCACGACGTCATTCTCCAGTGGATACCTGGCCATATTGGCATAAGTGGTAACAAGAAGGCGGGACGAAATGGCGAATATCGCACACCTGTCATCGACAGAACATCTCGTCACGTTTTCTAAGCAGGACGTCAAATCTCTCCTAAAATCTATGACTGATGACATCCGCAGGACAAAATGGCACCAAGCCGACAGGGGTTCGTCACTGCTGCGCACGCTAGACCCGGAGCTGAATTTTGCCATACCTTCAAGAACGCCCAGACACATAGAAACTCTCCTGCATCGTCTACGCATGAATGTGCCCTATGGTCGCCAGTTTTTTTCATAAAGTCGGCAAGGTGGACTCGCCCAACTGTTTACTGTGCGGGGCAGTGGAAACAGCCCTTGGGCTGTTGCTCAACGTACATCCGTGTGCACTTCAGCGTGCGTCATGGAGTTCACGGAAATGTGGTTGCTTCAACCTGAAGAGAGATTTAAAAAAAACGATATCGTGCGATTCGGGGGCATCAGAGGCATCGTTGCTTCCCTCTTACGTGTCTCTGAAGTACCGATAAGCGATAACTGTACGAGGGCATTGTTTGTTTTCTCATCGATATTGTACTGGACACGGTTTCATCAGAGCACGTGGTATAGACTCTTGAAGCTTCTTCATCGTATACAGCTGAGTGCAGTAAAAGCGTCTCGATGTCACCTTTATCCATGACGAAAACCCGAGACTGGGAAAAGACGAAAAAACAGACGACACAACACAACCTTTATGTGAGGAGATGTTTAAACGAAAATTGTTCGAACTGTGCGCTGCACTACGGTGACCGTATATACCGAACAAATGGAGTTGTACTGGACTTTTACGGATTCAACTCTGCTGCAGGACAGTTGGTCCTCCGCTTGATGTACTGCTTGGGACAAAAGTTTAGCAACACCATGGTGTCGTACTTCTGAATTCGAGCCACAGCTGTTCAGCAAACAGGAGCGGACACACACACTGACATGGGTAGGATATAGCCGGTCACTCGTTTCTTATTCGATCTCTTCCTGATAGTTAACAGAGGGCCGCTTCGACGAAGAAATACGTCAGCGCCGTGTTCCGTAAACGGTTACCAAAAGCTGCACCAATTGGTCATATACTATGTCTATGGCGGGCTATGTCTGAAATGATTTCTTCTTTCTTTCCTTTTGCGAGCAGAGCAGCAGGGTGTCCGGCTTGACAAACTGAGACGTGATGATGGACATTGGATGAGGAAGGACACATAAACAATTGTTTGATTATTTGTGTGTGTGTGTTAATTCCGTGTTAGCGCCGCGAAGCAACTGTGGCTATGAGCGAACTACAGACATGGCAGATGGAGAGAGGACAGCAGGAAGTAGCGGTTTTTTTTTAATCGTCCTCGGTCAGCTTCAGAGGGAACTGTGCCGACATTCGTATGGAAAGTATGTCGGAAAACCCTCAGGCCCTGTGGAGAACCTCTGTGGGAGAAACCTGTGGGAGAAAACCCTCTGTGGGAGAACATCAGACATTACAGCCGGTAACGGGATTCGAACCCGCGGAAATCCCAGCCATAATGTCACGGTAGGGAATGTCAGGAAAAACACCGAAATTTCCATTGCGCAGGCCATGGATATTTCAGTGCGACTCCAAAGCCGGCCTTGAAGCTATATCTCATCGTTCTTGGAAAAAGGCCGCACGGCGTCAACAGCACGAGATATCCTGTTAGCGTATCGCAAATGCACAGACATCGGTCACGACGTCATTCTTCAGTGGATACCTTGCCATATTGACGTAAGTGGTAACAAGAAGGCGGACGAAATGGCGAATATCGCACACCTGTCATCGCCAGAACATCTAGTCACGTTTTCTAAGCAGGACATCAAATCTCTCCTAAAATCTATGGAGGATGACATCCGCAGGACAAAATGGCACGAAGCCGACAGTGGTCCGTCACTGCTGCGCACGCTAGACCCGGAGCTGAATTTTACCATACCTTCAAGAACGTCCAGACACATAGAAACTCTCCTGCATCGCCTACGCCTGAATGTGCCCTATGGTCGCCAGTTTTTTCATAAAGTCGGCAAGGTGGACTCGCCCAACTGTTTACTGTGCGGGGCAGTGGAAAACACTGAACATATCATCATGTATTTTCCAAAACATGCCGCACAAAGAGGCATCTTGAGGCGGACCCTTGGCCATCTCGACAACAGGAACCTCAGCATAGAGAAAGTCTTATGCGTATGGGACGCTAAGCACAGGGACGCGGCCTTCAATGCTCTTGTCAATTTCATTGTGAAATCTGGACTAGAAACCCTATACTAGACGGTGCGTGGACATTACTATGATCCTTGAGGTAAACGGCGCGCTCCGTCCTGCGTGGTCGCGGTCGGGACACTCGCCGCGGTGAACTGTTGCGGGTGCGCTCGCACCTTCTGTAGTGCGATCGTACCGTTTCTTTTCTTTCGGAGGGGTTGCAAACTCCCCTTGTTATTTAAACAACCAACAACAACAACACTGAAATTTCAGTACGCAAAGGAAGCTAAGACAGAAAATCACAAAAAGATTAAACAAGAAATGTAGCTGGGGCTGCGTTGTTGCGATGTACGTCGAGGAAATGCCCTTGGGCTGTTGCTCAACGTACAACCGTGTGCACTTCGGCGTGCGTCATGGAGTTCCCAGAATTGTGGTTGCTTCAACCTGAAGAGACAAAAAAAAAAAAAGAAAAAATAACGATAGTGTGGGATTCAGGGGCATCAGAGGCATTGTTGCTTCCCTTTTATGTGTCTCTGAAGTACCGATAAGCGATAACTGTACGAAGGCATTGTTTGTTTTCTCATCGATATTGTACTGGACATGGTTTCATCACAACACGTGGTATCAGAACAGAGGGCCGCTTCGACGAAGAAATACGTCAGCGCCGTGTTCCGTAAACGGTTACCAAAAGCTGCACCAATTGCTCATGTACTATGTCTGAAATGCTTTCTTCTTTCTTTTCTTTTGCGTGCAGAGCAGCAGGGCGTCCGGCTTGACAAAGTGAGACGTGATGATGGACATTGGACGACGAAGGACACATAAACAATTGTTTGATTTTTTTTGTGTGTGTTAATTCCGTGTTAGCGCCGCGAAGCAACTGTGGCTATGAGCGGAGTACAGACATGGCAGATGGAGAGAGGACAGCAGGAAGTAGCGTTTTTTTTTTATTCGTCCTGGGTCAGCTTCAGAGGGAACTGTGCCGACATTCGTATGGAAAGTCTGTCGGAAAACCCAGTGAGAACCTCAGACATTACAGCCGGTAACGGGATTCGAACCCGCGGAAATCCCAGCCACAATGTCACGGTAGTTGGCACATAAATAAATATTGGTTAATACACGTTACCAACCAAAGAGAGGAAAAATGACCCGAAACGCGCGAATAGCCAAGTAGCGCAAACAAAAAGTCATCCATTCGCAAAAATGGCTACGTAAATCAGTTTTCTCAAGGACGAATCATAAAGGACAAAGGTGGCGAGGCCGGCTCTGTAGTTTGGGGCCTTTGGAAACAGATCGTAACAGGGATGTTACCATTACCGTTTGAATATTGAGCATTATTTGTCCATTAGCATTATTGGCGGTATTTGGGGCACGCGCAGTTGATGCGTAAGTGTGCAGAGGAACCACCCACGTTGGGGCTCCCAAGTGGAGCTCCCTCAACCAGCCCTGCTGAAAAGTTTGGAACCTCGAAGGTACCTGACAATATTCACGCATAAATCTACGTTTAAAAGCATCGCCATAAGAAAAACAACAAACTACACGCGCTCTTCGATTTTCAATGCGCGCATCCCGCGGCGGTAGGTAGATGATGCCTACTTTACGAGGCGGAAGGAATCAACTTCGTGCTCTAATATCGGCCTCTGTGATAGTTTACCATCGCTCATATCACGATATTCCTTGCCTGCGCGCCACTGACCTCAGACCTCATCCCAAGCTCCGTGCATCGAAGCAAGAGTCTCGTGACAGCGAGGGATATGTTTTCTTTTTGCGTGCGCAACAAATTTTGCGAACTTATCTGTGTTGTAGGGTGTTTGAGATGCCGTACAGAGCATTCAACTCACGCGTTTCTTGCAAAATGCGTGGTGTATTTGCGTTAACTCACCTGGTTGAGGGCCTCAACCAAAGCTTCAGTGTATCTCGTGAAGCCTCCTTTACAGGTCGGAAATTTGGAACCAAAATGGAACCTCGAAGAACCCAATATTCGTCAATGAAACTTGCACTAAATGTTTCGCTATGGCACAGGCAACGTCCCACTAGAGAACGAATGTAAAGCGGCAACAACGGAGCGTGCTGCACGCGATTTTCTATTCCTAATACATGGCTTCAATGGTAGCAGTATCAGGTGAAGCCTGCTTTACGTTTTGTCCCGAATTGCTGGGCATGGATGTCCGCACCCTCTAAGTTAATCCGCGCATAGTTTGTCTAGATGCAACCAACCCGATAACGTTCGTGGGTCTAGCCACTTATATGGTTGCCATAATAAATTTCAGGGAGATAACATTTCATTATTCAAGATGAATGGCGAAGTTGCAAAATTTACGTGTATCTGAGAAGGCGCTTGCTTCATTTCTATTTTACTGGTCAGTCAAATCGGTTTCTAATACGAAAAGCAAATAGGAGTGTCCTCTGTAGCATAACAATGAAACTGCAATTATCACAATAGGCTCGAATCATAACAATTGCGCCCTTCGCTGCGCATGACGAGTCAACTTCGGTCTCCCAGTGCCACTGACAACCAGGGAAGAGTAACGGTAATGGTAACGGAAACAGAAACGATATATTACCGAAATTGGAGATGGTAAGGATAACAGAAAGGGAAACGCATACCACGGTCCTCCATTACCGGAAACAGAAACGGAAACGAATTTATTCTCCGGTATTGAATTCGGGTAATGGCTATTCCTGTTGTACAATGACATTTGAGTGACTTTTCAGTTTTTGTTTTTGTATTTTGATGACTCCATTCTCTGTAATGCTCTAAATACTACACGAGAGCATGGAAAGAAAGCGCAAATTGGATCTCGAGGGTGCATCCCTCACTTACCTCGCCCCAGTCCTCATAGCCCCATGACATCAACACATGACTATACTCCGCCGTAGTACGAGGATGCCAGCCTATGATTTTTAGTTACTTATTTTGTACTTTTTTTTCTTTTCACTGTGACGATGGCAGTATTATTTACTATTGAGAGCGTCCGCTTATGAATGCGACATTGGATGAAAGTTAGGCCCATCTTGAATCGCTGGACTCCGAGTGACTGAAGACTGAAAACACGTTCCTGCATATATACTTTTTTTTTATCTTGCAAGATATGTGCATCCCAACGACGTAAAATTACTTGTGTAGTATGTACGCGTGGCACCGGAGCAGCACTTGGGCAAAGCAGGGTGCTGATAGAGCCGGACGGGCTGTCTTCCCGCAGCTCTGTAACAACCGTTCCATTACCGGAAACAGTAACGGAAACGAAATTGAAAGGCCGGTATCAGAAACGGATAACGGAAACGAAAACCTAGTAGTAACGAAAATGGAAACGGTAACCAAAATACGTCCGTTATCCTTCCCTGCTGACAACTTCTATGACAGCGAAGCCTGTTAGGGGCTGAAAGCAGGCTGTTACAAAACAATTGTCAGTGCTAGGCGTGAATACTATTGCCCAGAGAGAAAAGAATATAAGCCAATCCCCTTCCCCAGAGCACGCGCGTCTTTGTCTCGTTCCTTTTTCTTTCCAACTAGTTTCTTTGTTTTCTACATGTGGGGGAACTGAAGGAAGAACCGGAGCATGGAAGGAGGGGGCACCACGGTAAATGTTTATTATGTAGGCAAGGGGAAGGAGTGCTGTCGCATCCATTTTGCTACGAGGAATTTTTGTCGCACGATAACTATCTTGCAATGCAAATGCAATTTCTTGGATTGAACTCTGAAGTCTGTAGACGCATCCTCCGTTTACTCGCAAATACAACGATCGTCTCACGACAAACTGTGGGCAATCAGCGCCGCGTAATGCGATGGAGACGACTGAAATAAACTAGTGAAATGACCACATTTCGTGGCGAAAGATCACACCTCTCGTCATCTCACAAAGCCATAACACGAATCGCAGCCAAATAGAAAAAAAAAGTTATCTTCACCTACTAGTCGCGGCCGCTACTATGCAGAATACGGACAGGTTACATAGCGTATAATTGTCGACTTCCCCATTTTACTTCGGTTATGCCATTCCTTTGATTCTTATCATTTTGTGTGCGTACTGTGAGTTGAACTTCTAGTTTCAACAGAAGTGATAATTTCATAATTCATGTCAAGAAATCCTGTTTCTGTAAGCTGTATTGAGATAAAACTGCTACCAATCGGCACGTGAACAGACTCTTCACAGCTGACTGCAATTATTTAGTATTTGCGTCAATTTTTTATGACGGTTGTTTGACAATTTTGCATTTGAGATATATATTTTTATATATCTCAAATATATTATATTTTGCACAGTCTTCGTCACACGCTACGCGCGCGGCAGCTACCCCCGTGCTACTCCAAACACGAAAGCATGAAAATCAACTCGCCGTCTTGCACGACAGTTTCAGAAGACTTTTACGAGACAATCCTCCCTTCTACACACGTATAAAGGGTACAATGGCATAGAGAAGAGATTCAAGGTCAAAGGGTCCAGTCCGCAGCTGTCCCACGCGCGATTCTCCCTAGCGGGGTCATCCACGGAAACCGCGAGGGTGGCGCCCCGCCGTAGGAAGCCCGTAAGTACATTCAAGATGGCTACCGTGAGACCGTAGCCTTAAGGTGACACGAACCCTCTGCGCTGTTTGTCGAGAGGTACAGTGTCGGACTTTGACACGAAAGGATCCGCAGTTCGATTCGAGACATTCACGTCTTTTTGCTTGTCTCCTATTGCTATATGAATACTTTGTTATTTTTATTTTGTTGTCATATATTTATGCTACAATTATTGTTTTCACAAGTCACTGGCGTCTGTACTGACTGATTATGAAATTTTTAATTGCTCTTTGTATTGTTTTACTAGTGCATACTTACTGTATGCCGACGTACAAGTGTGATCGGATAGTACGGATGGCAATATGGGCAGTACACACACAGATGGTATTATAAACGAATGTTGCCAGCAGTGAGTCTGAGCACAAGGCGATTGTCAATTAAGAAATCAGGAAATGGCCAAGGAAAGGTAACTTCATATGCTATCAAAGCTCGCCCGAGATGTCGGTGTCTCGGAGGCTCTCAACTGGATGTACCACTACGGCTGTAAATTAGGCTATAAACATTGCCAGCACACAGCGCTTACAATGCCAGTCTGGAAAATCTACTGCTCGAAACAGTATTACCTTTTTTTTTCTGCACTCTCTTACATGCAATTCACCTTTATAATAACTCTACTATTCATGCAAAAATGACATTTTGGTATATATATATTTATAATAAGTAAGCATTATCAAATATCTAAATTCATTTACAAGGCGTTGTTGCAAAATACTTTTCAAAATTTCCGTCGCAGAATAGACTTATTATTACCCGGAAACTTCAGTAACATATTTTAAAGACTCCTTCCCCCATGTTCTCCCTTCTTTTTCTTTCACATTAAACCGGCTCAGAAAACTGATGTCAGTCGACAACCCCCAGTGACATGGGACTCCCTTTGTTCTCGGCTTGGTGTGCCAGATTGCAAGACCGTACAAAGGAGGTGAAGGGCGATAAAGGCTTCGGGTCGACACACAGGAAACCAACCAAGGAAGATATGGAAAGGTCGAGCGGCGAGGCCTCGCAGCGGGAGTCGCGATATTGCCAACACAGACTTTTTTTTTTCCTGGACGCCAAGAGGAACGATTCGACAAAAAATAAAAGGACACAGAGTAGAAAAATAATAACAATGGTCACCTGACAACATAATAGTTTCTGCAACGTCAAGATGGATAGGAATGCCACAGCTTGCTTGTTCCGCATGAAAGTTTATAGGCGACACGATGTCCTTTTCGGAGGAACATGCTGTTATGATGTTTCTTACTCATGTTTGTACTGTTGTCAATTACTTTTCTTCAAATAACAGCTTAGGATTTCGGAATATCCAGTTACAATGTGATAAGGATGATGCGATGGATGTGGACGGTGGACTGTCAAAAACAAGCCTATCCTAACCGGGGCGCGGACAGTTGCTCACTGGACAATTGCTCACCGGACAATTGCTCACCACAGAACCGTTGAGGTCGGACAATATTACTCAACGCCTCTTTCACCACACTTATATTGTGATTTTATTTCGCGTTTATGGCGCTTGATTTTTTTATGCTATAGCTGAACTTCTTTTTTAGTTGTCTAAGTTGCTTCAAATAGATCTAGGAAATCCACCAGTGAAGAGGGTGAGGCGAGAGGTCGTCCACTTGCAGGCACGCATGAAGCGTCTTTGTCAGAACCTGCGTCCATGGGGCGCTCATATATGATTTTTTTCCAAGGGGGGACAGCAAAGTGCTTCCGGTGGGGCAAAGCGTGCAACCACCTCAACTCCTTCCCTGGGGACGGACGCTGCGGACTGGGCGGGTGTTCACAGGTTCACATTATTTTGACATATGATAAAAAAAGAAATAGTGCACAGTTTTCACAAGTGACCGTGCCCCTCTCTCGGTACACCCATGCCTGCGTCACCAAGACACAAGCTGCGGGAGATTTAAAAACACATAACTATTTAAGCACTAAAATTCACGCATTTTCTCTCTCTGTCCAAGTAGGTTTAGCGAACGAACGCCACATTTTAGCGCCGTTAGGCTTAGCAATGCGGACGCGAGTGAACAGCATGTTGGTTAGTTTATTATTAGGTTCGTCTAAGTTCGCTGTTGTCAATTTCCCGCGCGCGACTGTGCATTTTATAGTCAGATAACATTTATTTCCAGTAGTTTATTTTGCAACGGGAATTTCGGTCGGAGGTACACCAAGGAAGATATGGAAAGGTTCAGCTAACATAAAAAAGTCAAGTATATGAGTGCCATAAACGAGAAGTAAAATCACATCACATAAGAACGCGAAATAACATTACATATAAGTGCGGTTGAAGAGGCGGTGAGCAATTGTCCGGCTTCAGCAGTTCTGTGGTGAGTAATTGTCCGGCTTCAGAGGTTCTGTGGTGAGCAATTGTCCGGTGAGCAGTTGTCCTGGATCCAAACTAACCTAACCTCTGAAAACTAACCTAGGACCCGGTTCTAACCTAGGTTCCTAGGGACGATTTTTCCGTATCCCGGAAATTACAGGAGCGCCGTTGTGAACAGCTGAGGAAACGGATCATAGCCGATCAAGTGCTATCACATTACTTGTTTGAATTGGGGGACGGGATTTTTAAAATTAACATTCATGCTAATGCATTGTGCAGATTACATCTGTTCTTCCTGTTCCTCTCTCGTAAAGTTTGCTGAGTGCAGACAAGGCGGTAAGATTAGGAAACGATTCTCCAACAACAAATAAATCTTGACTATGACACGAGGAGATTCATCACTGGTGATTTTCCAAGGTCCTGCTACCTTCTATGTATTTCTGGCAGATATGTTGGAAAAATGGTAGCCGCGTTCTTTTATAAAGGGGAGTACTACAGAATACTGAGCGCAATGACACATTACCTTCTGTATTCGTACCAATGAAATGAAACGCATATGCCCACTATCCTGAGGCTCTGACTTGACGCTTGCTGAACGTGGCTAACGTAGTTCCCAACTCAACCGAAATACTAGTATTTTCATATATAGTTCTTTTTTGTTGGTGGTGGTGGTCAGACAATGATGTTGCAGTTGTTCTCTAATACTTTCTATGTTGATGAACCGTATTTTCAGCAGAAGCGGAGTTGTACGGGCAATGAAACAACTGAATAAGTGGGTGTAGAGCTTTTATAACCCATAAACATCGGTGTCTGTCTGAATGACCGCATGAAAACCTGTGTCTGACCGACAGTAGAGAAATACTAGCATCCAGCGAACGATATTGCTAGCGAACTAATGCAGCGAACTATATCCATTTTATGTTGCTCGTTGAACGGAATGTAGATTTAATTATTCATTAACACGTGAAAAAAAGAAAAAAAGAACCCTATGTCTCCCAATTTCAACAAATCCGCAGAGCGAACGAGAACACTCGGTCGTCTGTGATGTGCTCCATCGGCTATCTAGATTTCAGTTCTTACTTGCATCTATAGTTAAGGGGTTTGAGTGCACCATTATCCGCACTTTACCCACCACACACTTTCTTTTCGTAGTAAACATGATGCAGATTATTGTTGTTTGCTTGCTAGTCTATTTGCGAGCACCAAATGCTATGCATTCCAGTTATTTGATTTCTAATACAATACCCACATAACTTTTTCATAACCTGTACCATCTCACTCAGTGCTCATTCACTGGAGGCCTGTGTCTCTTTGGCCTTTCCATTTTCAGCCTTCTGACAGTTCGGCGTTACGATTTTTTGTTCTTTTGGCTTTCGGCCTTCTGATAGTTCGGCGTTATGATTTTCGGCCTTTTGATAGGCTCAATACTTACACTCAGTCAGCCTATAAATAAATGCATTGCATTTAGCAACAGCTATTCAAAAAAAAAAAAAAAAAAAAGGAGGAGAAGGCAGCTTCTAAAACTCCTTGAACTCCGTCTTTATGTATGAATGAACAAGATCATATGAAAGGAACTTGACGCGCGAGGAGGTCTCGGAGCACGAATTCCGTCTCATAATGCGCTGATTATTACCCGGAAACTTCAGTACTATATTTTTAGACACTCCTTGGTTTTCATAGGGTACTTCGCATTACACCAGACCATTCGTTCAGCGTAGAGTCACTAGTCCAGCGGAGAATCCCCAGTGACCCGGAGCTTTTCCTTATGTTCCTCAGCAGGCCTCCCTTTGTTCGCGTAGCGAAGACAGACGGGAACAAGTTTTGGGTCATCCACCGCGCAACCAGCAAAGAGTGTCGAAAGATCGAAAATCCAGGGAACCGGTATCGAAAAATTGGGCGTATCTCAAAATAACGTGATCGAAGTCCCCGTTGAAAAATAAACATGAACATGAAAATGCAAACACCGAACTTTTACTAACCTAATAATCAACTAACTAACGTGCTGTTCCGTCGCGTCCGCCCCACTAAGCAAAAGGCTACAAAAATGTGTATTTCGTTCGCTAAAGTGACTTGGACAGACATCAAAATTTGTTGAGTTTGTGTGGTAAATAATGATGTCGGACTTTTAGCCACGGCATATCATCGTACGAAGCAATCGAACATTGTCGTTGGTTTTCCTTGTTTCGCGAACGTGAATTTGGGTTCCGGAATAGACGGTTGCTCATTGCGTGGGCGGAAATAATTGTGCAGCGGTCGCTTGATCGATTTTTCTTATTGGTTCACGTAGAGCGTTGATGAAAAAAAAAAAACAAAATAATAAAGACAAAAATAAAAATAAATCGATCAATAAAAGAAAGAAAGAGAAGAACAAAAAAGCTGCAGTTGTAAATGCCGTTATCCTGAGGAACATTTATCTGTGTGTAATCCGCTTGCTCGCTGTTTCAACATTACGCACATTGCAGGGCAGTCCTGTTGAACGTTATTGGAATGTTTGTAAAGTAGGCCTTCCACTAACCGTAAATAAGAGATACTCGTTAGGCTTATGAGACAGTTGACTCAGTAAGCACAAACCCGAAACGGCAAAATCGGGCAAATTGACGTTTCATGTGAAGCTAATAAACTCATCTCACTTCTCTATACGTGCACCGAAAAAAGAAGAAGTATCGGTGTGCTTTTTCTTTACATTACACGGGCCGCGACAATGCTGGCTATGAGGATAATCCCTTTAGGAGCAGCTAAGCTTTTGTTCTGGTCTCCAAGGCAATGCCCTAAGTCAGCGGCCCATGAAAGTAAAGAGGAGAGGAGCCAGCAGTACGATGCGCATGTGCACCGCCTGCTCGGCGAAAGCATACGGTCCGCGCGGTTTTCCTTTCGCGTCACCAGATGGCAACACAGAATGACGTGTTTCACTGGGCTTTCAGTCGGTGTTTATGCGTACTCACGTTTCAAGCTTTTTTATAAAAACGAAAAGTGGTAGACATATAAATTTGGTGTCTATCGATTCCTGAAATATTTCGAGAGAAAGTAAATGGGATTTTTTTTTCTGAATGGCTATAGAAATTTAATAAAAACCTGTTCAAAGAGGGAGGAGAACAATTGTGCATTTTTTTCACATTCGTGACGTCGGCGTAAAATACATACGACATGTATCAGAAATGTATTAACGTTATCCGATTCATCTCGTCTTCCTCTTGATAGTGAAACCACCCGCCTTAAAATCTGCGCGGTGGTTACTGACAAAAAGCATAAAATATGTTCCATGGCAAATACATTGGGGCGGAGAGCTGGTATGCCCTCTTGCCCTCTTAATTGGTATAAACGCAATTTCTCATTGCAAGGCTGCCTTCCCGCATAGCCGCCCAGTATAGCAGCAGAGCGCGCCGGCCGAGCGGGTGACAGCGAATTCCGCGAACGCACCGTGCTCTGGATAAAAAAAAAAAAAAAAAACTGCGCCAGTGGAACGCTACACGTAGAGAGTTAAGGTGCGCTGACAAGAACAAAAAATATTTGAAGAATATTATAGGTAAGTGACCGCTCCTTGCTGCGCGTGTTTTGTGTGTGAGCTTTTTTCTTCATTTCGGTGGCACTTCAAGAGGTATGTGTCTTTTTCACTTGCGGATGCCAACAACAACTTTATTGTGAGGTGATGAATGTAGAGTTTCATCGCCAGGGGCGATACTCTACCGCAACAAGACATGACAAGAATGCGCTCCAGGCTGAAACGGCCGTTTTAATAGAAGAATACAACTGGAACTTGCTTGCGCTTCCTGAGAAGGCGGTTGTTTGTGTGTTGTGTCGTGTGTTCTGTGTTGTGTGCCATGTCGTTCCTGGAAAGTAACCAACTTGCTTACATCAGCGTACCCTTGGATTACCAACATGAAAAGCCCTCTCTTTGCAAAACCCCGCTATAAGTCTTCGTGCCGCGGTTCCGCTTAGCGCCTTCTTTCTCTCTCTTCATTTGTGTGCCTTGTTTGCAGAAGTCAGGCAAACGGCGTAGAACTGGAGGAGTGGAAGGCGTCGTTCCCGGTTCGTGTGAAATCCCTTGGAACTAAATTCAGTCGATTAAAAGGCGAGCGAAACAATGAAAATAAAATTGTCGACTGAATCTTGAACTTCGTGTTCCATTCATGCATTCAGTATGCAAAGGCACGACTAAGGTTTGATTTCCACGACCTACAAAAGCTGTTCCTTCGTGCCCCGACTGATTCTTGACGATGGACCAAAATAGGTATTAAAAAAGTAAAAACAGGCATCTCCTACAGGATGGTAGATCAACCCCCATAAAATCGTAACCAGAGAGAAACATATCAGGTCGCTTCGCAGCATGTTGCGCTACTGTGTCCTGCCCGCGCCACGAAATATAATGTGGCGCACGTAGCAACTGTGCATGCAAACAGTAAGCACCTGAAAGATTAAATGTACTGGATCCCTGTGTGACGTATTAACTCGTGGAACAGTTACAGATGTTTTGCAGATATCCGCTAATTATCAGCAATTTTCTTCGCTATTTTTCTCGTTTTTGCGAATGACCATACCCAAGCAGCACAATGTACTGAAAGTCGAGTGCAATAGGGGTGGCCGGTATGCGTCTTATCAATGTTCGTTAGCTTCATAAGTATGTTCAAGGTCTTCTACCTACCCGTCCACCCCTATTGCACTCGACTTTCAGCACATTGTGCTGCTTGGGTAGTGTCACGATGCGATCGGGTGCATTCCTATCTACTCGGATTAACTCAGGAGTAGCATTCTGCTCGAAGCGTCGTTTCAAAACCGGCTCGAGTTGTTCGGTGACGTTGTACCCGCGTTTCAAAACAAGCTCGACTAAACCAGCGTGTCAAACCTGTCACACGCCTTGGGGATGTACTTCAGCTGCGTAGCCAGAAAAATATTTCGGGAGGGGATTCTGTGGCGACTTTCCCCCTCGTTTCCCTCTTCCAAATGCACTAACAAAGGTAAGATTTTGGGGGAGTTGAACCCCCCTCCTCCCTCCTGGCCACGCCAGTTACTCGTTTCGATCACGGCCAAATCGAAAGGATACATCACAGCCACTGAGCCGCCACGTTGTCTGTGGAGCTTTCAAAAGCAGAACATTACTGGAGCAAAATTAATTCCAAATTACCTGGTTACTTGTGTGATTACAGGAGGAGCGTTGGTTGGTTACGTTGGCGAGAACCTTTTTCAGACAGTGCTTCTACAGGCGTGAGACGCTTCACGTTTACTTCAGGAAAGTTTTGCGCGCTGATATGCGCCCGGCAAGTTTGGTAATTCGTCAAAGAATAATGGAAGCGATATCCTCAGGTTGGGAACCGTCGATACTTCGAGGAGAAACTGTTCTTTATGACAGTGGCTATTCAAAGTGCGTGCACTTTGCAAAACTACTGCAAAATGCATGGCGACAAAAGCATTGTTACTACTGCCATCTACTACAGATAGACACCTGGACACACTGCAACCATTCGCGGGTGAACTGGGTTAAAACTAAGCTAGGAATCGTTACTTTGCATCCATTGCGGTGAGGAAATAGCATACGCGACATAGCTACTCCCTTCGTCTATGGTTCGGCTGCTACATGGTTTGCAACCTGGTATGCACGCGCAGACTTATTCCTTTTAAACATTGCCGAGTTAGCAAGTCACGCAATAACGAACATCAGAAAACCAGCACCGAGTCCTTCGACAAGCAGCGAACAGCTGCTGTGTATGCATGCTGCGGATCCCCGTCACACTGGCCAAGTAGGAACGAAGGGGCCATAGCGGCAGTGGCTGTCGATCCGTGCCATACTCATTATACACATACACTAATACATTATACACTCGAAAAATAACAGGTCGTCACTTGTTGTCCCCGGTAATCCAAACACTAGAACTGCAGCAATGATGTGGCGACATGATAGACAAGTCACTGGCGTATTCCCCGGCGTCGGGAACTTGGCGCACCCATCGCCCGGCAGGCAGTGCCTGTCGCAGTAGCCCGCTCCCACACTGCTGGTTGGGTCACCGTGGGAGCCGTAGACCCCCCCCCCCCCGTACAGCTGTGCGTGGCTTTCCCGTGTCTGGGGAAAGGGGGATCCTGGCGGTTGAGTGGACCCGGAGGTTGTTAGGACCCTTCGGGGCCCCTCCGGGAAAGCAACACACTGCTTTGGTCCCTGCTTCCCATAGACGGGTGGTCCAGGAAGGCCCGGCCAGGACTATTCAGCTAGTCGCCATTTCCCTTTTCATTGCTTTCTCTTTCTCTACTTCTTCAGTCTCCTCTTTTCCTTTTTCACTTTCTTTGGCGTCAAAGGTCAACCTTGGGCAATCTTCCAGTCTCCAGAAGCTGCACTTGGGTACAGTGCAGAGACAGGTGTTAACGTGTGGGACACGTTCCCTTGGCTGTGGTCGGTGGTGGCCGACACACCCTTTGCACTGAATTCAGCACACACTCTTTATGGATAAACCAAACAACAAAAAAACTGATCTGCGCCCAAAGCGGCACTGCACCGAGGACATTACAGTGAGCTTCTTTGAAAGCAATCAAGAGCCGTGGTTTCCTAAATACCTAGTAATCCATGCAGAGAATGAAACAAAGTCGTTTGCAGGGCTGTCTCCATTTCTTGTGGCTAAGGCACTTGAACAAGTAGTTGGGAAGTCTTACCCTCGCGAGTCCCCCTGTACACCGTTGTGCACATTTGGTTCCTGTTTGAAAACATGTTTCCAGAAAACCATGCGTCAAAGTCCTCATGTCCACTGAATTGCACGTCCCTCTGCTGCCATCTGGCAAAGTTTGATGCAGATTGGCAAAACGAAACTTTAGAAACGCCAGTCGAAGTATGGCGGGAATACCGGTGTCGGCGTTCTACTCCAGTCGGCCAAGTAAGACTCTTTACATTTGCTTTTAAGTTAACGGACATCGTATAATTTTGCACTCGGTTGATTTCTGAATGTTTGGAGAACCTTTTGAGCCCATTTTACTGTGTGACGCGTGCTTTATTGCTTAGTTATACGGCTGAAGTGTTTCGTGTACATTTTCGTGCACATGCGGTCTCAGCCCAGTGAAACTTGTACGCCGCCATCTTTTAATCCCAGAAAACGTCAGCTCTTGTTGTTTGTGTTTTTTGATAATAAAAATTAAACATTGACGTCGGCGTGGCAATTTTTCAATCTTCTCTCAAATTTTAGGGTGTCGACTATCAACCGTGGTCGTTACAAATGCGTGGCTTCAGTACATTGAAGACTGCAAGGTTCTGCAGGTGCCTTGGAGACAACAAATGAAGCTGCTTATAACTTCAAGCTCTCCATCGCGCATCACCTGCTGAACACAGACGCAAGCGATGATGAGAGTGAAGAAGAACTCCCAGTGAAACGCAGTGCTGCACGCAGAACGCCATTGCCGCCTCCTTCTTTCAGAACGAAAGGGGCAAGGCACATTCCTGAACTGTGTAGCCAAAAATGTGCATCCAGGTGCCGTAACGAAGGGTGTTCCGAACGCACAAGATTTCGATGCACGTACTGTTGTGTTGACCTGTGTCTGACATCGTCCCGAAACTGTTTCAAGGCATTTCACACCTAACAGGCCAACGCCACGTTAGACCTGTCGTTATCTTCACTTCCATCACAGCATATCAAGCTTTACTTTGCATTGTTACTTTTAAGACCTAATGTACACAATACTGCACATGCTCTGTGACCCAAGAGGTAAAGTGTAGGCCAATAAAAATTTTTTCCTGCAAATTGGATGTCTGGATGCTGCTAAAAATACATGGAGTGCTGTTTTTCTTTTAGTATTTTGTTCTCGGGACTCACGAGGGTAACAGCGGAGACATACAGGTCGAGGTGCAAACTAGGCAACAAAGTACAGCACTCTGCTTACTAAAGACCATTGGAGAAACCCCAGTTTCTGTCACAGTACATCGTAGCTAGCATCGTAGCACAGTACACAGTGAAAGGGGTCATATCTGCCAGTGAGTTGCTACCATGTTCTGACTCTGAGATGACGGAGGGCTTAAAGGACCATGGGGTAATCAATGCTAACAGGATCCTCATCCGCAGAGAAGGAAAAGAAGTACCCACACCACATGTCGTTCTCACCTTTGAACTTCATAAGCTGCCTTCGAGTATCAAAGCAGGTTATGTCAGCCCAGTGCGACCGTACGTCCCCAACCCGAGACGCTGCTTTAAGTGTCAACGGTTTGGGCACGGTTCGCAGGTCTGTCGTGGTCAGGCTGTCTGTCCAAAATGTGCAGAGACAAACCATACTTCTGACTCGTGCCAAAATGTCGTAAAGTGTGCGAACTGTCAGGGTGGGCATGCAGTCTACTCCAGGTCGTGCCCACGTTGGCAAGAGGAGAAGCAAATCTTGAAAGTAAAGGCAGAACAAAACCTAACATACAGGGCGGCAAAGGCACAGGTTGAATTTCAAAGAAAAAATACTTTCTCTGAAGTGGTGCGCAGGGGGGTGGCACCACTGAGAGTTTCAGTGGAGACTCAGACGTCTGAGCCTCCACCCCCCACCCCCCCCCAACACGAAAAGCAGGACACGGAAGTGTCCCTTGCAAGTTCCCTGGCTTGCCAGACGAGCAACCAGGTCACTGCCTCAGCTTCCTGTGAAGCTGACGGCACGCAGTCTATTTGGGACGGGGCCACACAGGCCTCGTCTCAAGGTACACAACAAAACATGGAGGTGGAGGACGACGACTCCCTGTCACAGAAGTCGTCGTCCAGCATGTCAGGTGTTTCCTCTCTTGGAAAAGAACAAAGAGAGAAAACGGCTAGCAGAGGTAGGGGCAAGAAAGTAAAAGAGACACCGAAAATGCCTCCACCGAGAATTACTCCTCCCTAAACTAGACTTTCATGCCCACACACGCCAAGTTATTTGTACACATCCACGTTATGACAAAGTTGTTGCTCCTTTTTTCCTCACTTACCTTCCTAATGGGTGCAGGCACCATACTTCAGTGGAATTGCCGAGGTCTTTTTTCTAACTTAGATGACGTTAACGACTTGTTTAAGGAACACAATGCAACTTGTTTCTGTCTGCAGGAAACCTACTTAAATCCAGAAAATTTCAACCCCCTTCGTAGGTGCAATATATTTCGAAAAGATCGTGTAGGCAGAGCACGTTCGTCTGGTGGTGTAGCCATTGCCCTTCCTCGCTCTGTACCTGCAATGGATATTCCGCTTACAACAGACCTAGAAGCTGTTTCTGTCCGTGTGTGTCTTGAACAGGTTATAACTGTTTGTTCCTTGTATCTTCCTCCTTCAACTTCCGTAGGTCAGAGAGAGTTTGAGAAGTTAATTGACCAGCTCCCTCACCCCTTCATGATTTCAGGCGACCTCAATGCGCATAATCCCTTGTGGGGCAGCGCAAAGGTTGATAACCGTGGAAAAATGGTGGAGAGAGTTCTCTTTTCAAGGTCACTTTGCCTCCTAACCACAGGGTCAGCAACCTACCTAAACTCTGCAACACAACCTTTCTCCGCAATTGACATCTCTCTTTGCAGTCCTTCCCTTTTTTCATCTGTAGATTGGAAAGTGGATCACGATCCGCGCAGTAGTGACCACTTCCCAATTGTTGTCACATTTCGTGGCCCCACCAGCAATATTGCAACACGCCCGCCTCGGTGGAAACTACAAGAGGCAGACTGGGACCTCTTCATCAAAGAGGCCAACATCTTGACCCAATCTTTTCAACATCTCCATGTTGACGAGGCAAACACTGTAATTACCAATACAATTATAAATGCAGCTCATCAGTCGATACCACAAAAAAAGGGTAACCTTCCAAGGCGTCCAAAGCCATGGTGGACGAGTGACTGTGAGAAGACCCGCAAGCAACAAAATCGGGCGTGGGATATTTTCAGGAGATACCCCACAAGCACAAACCTACTTCTTTTCAAGAACGCTCGTGCAAAGGCACGTTGGACTTTTGCACGTTGGAAGAAAGATTCTTGGAAGAATTTTGTGTCATCCCTGAACTCAAGCACCCGTTCTAAAATAATATGGAACCGGGTGAGGAAAATTAAGGGTGACTATATCAGTTTTTCAGTCCCTTTACTGCAAGTAAACGGTAGTGTTTGTCAGAGCATGGAGGAGCAAACCAATGTTCTGGGTGAACACTTTGCAAGTGTGTCAAGCTCTTCGCATTACGCTGATAACTTCTTGAGAATTAAACAACATGCCGAAAAACAGAACATTTCAAGTGGTACAGGTGATAGGTGTGCCTATAACCAGCCCTTTACAATGCAAGAATTGCTCAGAGCCTTGTGCTGCCGTAAAGCCACGGCACCGTGCCCTGGGCCCTGATCGTATCACTTACTCTATGCTCAATCATTTATCTACTACCTCTTTAGAAATCCTTCTTGATTATTTCAATCTTGTCTGGCGAGAAGGATCCTTGCCTACCAGCTGGAAAATGGCGACCATCATTCCTCTTCTCAAGCCTGGCAAGGATGCTTCGGATCCAGCGAGTTATAGGCCTATTGCCCTGACCAGTTGCCTTGGAAAAACCTTTGAGCGCATGGTCAATGCCCGGCTTATCTACTACCTGGAGGAAAATCAATGCCTCGACGAGTACCAATGTGGGCTCAGATTCTCCCGTTCCACCTCAGATCACCTCCTGCGCTTAGAGACTACCATAAGAGAAGCATTTATTAGGAGGTGTAGAGGAGGTGGAGTTCCTCTACATGAGCCCCGACCGGCGATGATGGTATGCCACGGAGAGGCGATGACGGTGGCCTATCTCCATGGCCGCGCCGGTGGAACTGAGGCAGGTGCTCCAGGCGCGTGGCCATCTTCCTCTTTGTCCACCGGCCGCTACATCACTCCCCCCCTCAGACGCGGAGCGGCGATAAAGCAGATGATGTCCGCGACTTCACTGGAGGAGGGCAGTGAGGGCGACCGTGGTTAGCATGCACGGTTGAACATGATGACGGCACTGCAGACGATGGCGAAGCATCACAGCTGATGAGTAATCAGATCCGGTAGCCCGAGAAGAGCGAGGAAAAGAGTGAGGCGCTGGGGAAGTGGAGGTCCTGGGGTGCCGCTACCGGCACGGGAGCCGAAGCTCTGAGAGTCCCAGAGGAGGAGAGGGTGAGGCTGTGGGAGCCGTTGAGAGACGCCGAGACGCCGGCTGAAGTGTGCCGTGGCGTCGGCTGCCGCGACTGCCGCGACCGGCAGGTGAGCGCGAAGCTCGGGTGTCGCGGCCGGCAGTGAAGGAGCGCCGGGGTGCGGTGAGCATCGGGCTGAAGTGATGGTTGATGAAGCTGTGAGGCGCGTGTGTGCGCCGGAGGGATGTGCTTCGCAATACGGCGTCTGCAGAACAGCTGTGGTCTTGCCGAGCAGAAGAAGTCTTTGGAAATGTGACCAGTTCGTGGCGTGTGGATGAGACGGTTCGAAGGAGTCGAGTCGCAGTTGAATGGTCCGGTCGTTGCGTGAACGCAGGGCGTCGTAAGGTTGAGAGGCTTCCAGGATGGGGTGCTCAGCACCATGCCGGTGAAACTGTTGCGAAATTTGGGATGGTTGAAGAGGCCGAATTGTTTACCGAACTGAGGTGTTCGTAGTTCGGGTCACCAAATGTAGAGGAGGTGGAGTTCCTCTACATGAGCCCCGACCGGCGATGATGGTATGCCACGGAGAGGCGATGACGGTGGCCTATATCCATGGCCGCGCCGGTGGAACTGAGGCAGGTGCTCCAGGCGCGTGGCCATCTTCCTCTTTGTCCACCGGCCGCTACAGAGGCAACACTGTGTTTCCAGTTTTTTCGTTCTCGAAAAAGCCTACGATACAACCTGGCGGTACGGTATTCTAAGAGACCTGCACTCTTTGGGAGTACGCGGCCGGTTGTTTCGTTGTATCTGCAACTTCCTTCAAGGACGTATGTTCAGAGTCCAACTGGGAGCTACACTGTCTCGCCCATTCGTGCAGGAGAACGGGGTCCCGCAAGGCTCCGTTCTCATTGTTACACTGTTTATAGTGAAAGTGAATTCCGTTGCGAGCGTTATTCCGCCATCAATCAAGTATTCCTTGTACGTCGATGATTTGCAAATGTCCTGCTCAGCTTCAAGTCTGGCGGTTTGTGAGCGACAGCTTCAACTGACTCTTAACAAGTTAGCCAAGTGGTCGTTTGAAAACGGCTTTAAGTTTTCACCGATCAAGACGGTCTGTATTCTTTTTACAAGAATTAGGGGTTTATTCCCAGAACCCACACTCAAAATGAGCGGCCAGGATAATGCCGTTCGGGATGAACACAAGTTCCCGGGAGTAACTTTTGACAGAAAGCTCACCTTCTCAGCACATATCAAAAAGTTTAAGCAAAGGGCCTCAAGTCTTTAAATATCCAGAAAATCCTGTCACACAGGTCTTGGGGTGCCGATCGTGAGACCCTTCATCGCATATATACGAGCACTGTGCGCTCCAAGTTAGACTATGCATGTTTTGTTTATGGGCCAGCGCGGCCTTCTGCCTTAAAGTGTCTGAATACAGTGCACCACCTCGGCCTAAGGTTGGTGCTTGGAGCTTTCAGGACGTCCCCAGTTCAAAGTCTTTATGTTGAAGCAAATGAGTGGTTTCTAGAAAGGCGGCGCTTCTACCTTGCAGTGTCGTATGGACTGAGAGTAAGAGGGGTATCCTCAACACCCCGCTTTACCCTGTGTGGAGGGCACCCGTTTTGAATGGTTGTTTATTAACAAGCCCAGTGCTGTTGTGCCTTTCAGTGTGCCGTTACAACGCGACATTGAACACTATACTTTTCTGAGCTACAACCTGCCTTCTTTGCAATGTAGCAAAATGATCCATCCCTGGCAACCAGCTATAGCATGCGATATATCACTGTTGAAGTTCAACAAACAGGAAAGTCCTGCTGTTGAAATACAGCACGAGTTTGAACTTCTCAAGGAGAGCTTCGGTGATCACACTGAAATTTACACCGATGCATCCAAGACCAGCTCAGCGGTATCATGTACCATGGTGTCTGGTGACTGCACAAAATCACATTGTCTTAGTAGTGTCATGTGCATCTTCAGTGCAGAGATGTACGCTATTGTCGTGGTGCTCAACCATGTCTTACAAATGCGCATAATATTGTTACGACCACGACGACGGTGTCGGCAGGGACGGGCGCGTGTCACGCACGGCCATTCTCATTCTGTCCATTAAACCATTGCTATTACCACGCTGTGCTGCCCGTATCAATATATTCTGTTATATATACGGACTCACTTAGTTCCGTGCATGCAATTAGTACTATGAAAACACACAAAAATCTTCTGATGAGGCGTGCACAATACTTAGCGAGTGTCGTACAGGGTAGAGGTTACACTTTGCTGGGTTCATAGCCATGTCGGCATATGTGGAAACGAGAAAGCTGACCGTGCAGCAGTCACTGCCCAGGGAAGCGATGTCACACCTTTTGAAGTTCCTTTGTGTGATCTAGTCCTTCAATTAAAGAGAGACATCAACAAAAAATGGCAGGACTTCTGGGAACCTCAAACAGTCAACAAGTTGTACACAGTAAAACCGCACATTGGAAAGCACGTACAACACTTTCAGTGCCGACTGCACGAAGTTTCGTTTAGTCGGCTCAGATTGGGTCATACTTTCTTGACCCATGGACATCTGTTGCAAGGAGAGGACTCACCAGCGTGCATAGAGTGTGGAGCTGACCTGTCCATCTTGCATTTACTTATTAGCTGCCCTGTCCTCGAGGTACATCGTCAACGCCATTTTTCTTTTCTCTATGACTCTATGCTGTGTACCTCTCCATCCAGCACCCTTTGAATACATTTTTTATCAATTTAAAACAATCAGTATATTTTTAGATGTAATTTATTTTACACATCAGAGTTTTGGCGCATTATGATCTTTGTTGTCGTTGCGCCATTAAACTCCCAATCACCATCATCATCACTGGCGTATTCGTTGCATCAAAAATTTTCCCTCGTTTCCTGCTCCAGCATTTACATAAGTTGGAGCGATGATGGTGCCTCCCTGCCTCAATTTTCACCAGTTACCATATCCCCCCCCCCCGGAAGTCCAAGAAATCGAAGACGACAAGGAGGGGCTCGCACGCTCGCATGCTTGCACGCGTGTTTAGTTTTCCATTTTTCGGACGTCCGGTGCGGTCGTTGTTTCGTCTCAAGAGCTCATAGTCCACTTTATTCGTGGTTCTTTCCAAGATGCTTTTTCCGTTGTCTTTTGCACAGACATCGCCTCACCTTGCAACCTTAACTGGGAAATTTCAGAAAGAGGCGCGCATGGAACGAAACTGCCAAGTGCTTACACACGGCGACGTACACAAAAAGGAGCCAAATACTAAGGGATCACTGAATATCAACAGGAAGCCGTAAAACCACTGAATCACTACTCCACCACCACTCACTATGAACTACTAATCAGCAAATTAACCTGCTTCCGAATTATCCGTGGAATTCAGATGTTGAGGCACCCCAAAAAGCAGCGTTACTTTTCCCATCAGCCCTGCTAACTTGAGCCGTTTAGTGAACCGTCACGTGCAGCTAAAAGCCATAGCAATGGGAGTAGCATATCTCTCTCTTTAATAGCTTGTCATATCAAAGCTCAATAGCCAGACTGTCTAGTCAGGCTTTGAAATGCAATGTACTGTCAGTTCGGCTTTCGGTCTAACTTCTTTATCTTTACTATAGGACGACCTGGGAAGGGCGTTCATACTTGGAACAGCGACAGTGGCGCTGAGGCTTCGCCCTGAGCACGACGTCCCTCCGTCGATTTCCGTCCAGCCGCAGACGTAGGTGTTCCAGGGGTTCTTCCTGAAGCAGGAGTCCTTGCGTCGCGGGACAGCAGGCCTGCCATCGGGTCTCGTGATTGAGAACCAGGGCTCTTTCCGTGCATAGGCGGCATAAACTCTTCCTCCTCTTCTTCGAAAAAGTTCGGGACGTTGTCGTCGGGAAACGCGATGATAACCGCTCCCGGTTTGATGTCGAGTGGACCGTACATGACAGTCATCGTGTAGAGGAGAAATGCCAGAAGCGATAATGTGTAGCCCGGAATCCACATGTAGAGCACGCGATGTCTGAATCCCAGAACCACCATGACGCAACCGGTGGAAAACATTGCGGAGGCGGCGGCGTGGAGACACTTGGACACGAAGGATGGGCGGAAGGTAGCCGGCTTCACTTTGACTACTGCTTCAAAGTCTGCGGGAAGAGTATGAATATTCACTTAATTGGTTAGGCTGTAACACCATCGCCAGCCACTTTAGGTATTACGGACATGCTACAAAGATTAAACCCTTTACCACTTGCAGGGAGGTGTGATGACTTGCGATGCTTCTTAATATCAAGTGACAAAATTGGCGGGTCAAGAATATCACGCGCGTAGCCTGACAGGGTAGCTTGTGTGGGATATTTCGAGCAACAGACTAAGGAGCTTAGAAATTTTTGAGGCTTGTGATGGCCTCCCCTACTAAATAATCGTTCATATCCTTGCACGACGAAATGGTATACAGGCATTTCGCGTTCATCCCCTCTTTGCTGCTGTTTGTTACAAAGAACCCAGCCACTGGTGAGAAAAGCAAATTGATATTTATTGAACCATTTAGAAAAATAGTTACGTATTACATTCATTTGGTTTCAGCTCTATTTTAAAGCCGTCCCACTACATAATGTAATGCTGTCTGACAACAACAGAAAGGCCCTTGAGGTGTCAGTTGAAATGAACGGAGATAATCAGCTGTGTAGGTGACAGAGCGATGAAAATCACCAATCAAAATGAACCAATTTTTTTGCTAGTCGAACTGAGCATTTCTACGGTAGTAGCACGTTTTTGTCTCCCCCAGATATAGCTTCGTATTTGAACTATTAAAACACGATTTTGGTCTTGGTTTGAGATCGATTAGAAGGGTTCCATGGCACACATAAACGCAACTGGGGTACGTTATGAGTGGCGTATTTCGCATGAAACTGCAAGAATGGTGCATATCTTTACATAATTTCATACGACCAGGTGTGCAAGCATCAGCATGGCCGGAGCTTTTTCTCTTTTTTATCGTCGAATGTTTTCTTGTTTCGTGACGGCTTTGTGTCCTCTTTCGCGAAAATCGCCGTCGGAATCGATATTTTCGACGTATCTGTAGAGGAGGTGATCAGATCCCCACCCTACGTGTTCCCCTTTGTGAAATAGATTCAGTACAAAAGCTGCGCGCAGCGCATGACACACAGAAACGGTCGAGAACCTCTCTTACAGCGTCGCCCGAGGCTTGAAGCCTTGACTGCCACCGAAGCGTCTCAAATACGTGTGCACGACCGACGGGACACTAATATTACAGCTGCGATGACGGATGGCGTTCGCCCCCTGTGAACATTGATCGTCATGTTTCAAATAGCTTCTTTTTGCAAGTCGGACGCAATTAAGGTTCAAGCACAGCTGTGCCCTGTGGGCAAGATACATCCCTGTTACGTACGCAGGATATCACGATCTGGATGTTAGGATATCCTGAGGACCAAGCTAGAGGTCCCATTTACATCCAGAGGACATCCAGGAGACCAGGATTTCGGCGCTAAATACACGTCGCAGGAACGTCCCTGTGACATAACTTTGTGGATATACGAGGGTGGTTCCATAAGTTTCCTGCCCGACCAACTTTTAATAGTCATAGAGACGAAACAAGTGTATCACTTTTCGACATAGTCACCCTTAACTTCGATGTACTTTTGACACGTTTCAACCAGCATTCTTATACCCTTGAAAAAATAGTCCGAAGTTTTGTCCGCAAAATGCTGGAAAACTGCCTCTTGCACCTCACTATCGGTTTGAAATCTCCGTCCTCTGAGATCCCTCTTCAAGTTTGAGAACAGGAAGTTGTCACTCGGTGCCAAGTCTGGACTGTAGGGTGGGTGGTGGATTTCTTCGAAGCCGCACTCCTTCAGTGCAGCCTTGGCAACAGAAGCCGTGTGGACAGGGGCATTGTCCTGGAGCAACCGGACACCTCGACTAAACCTGCCGCGCCTCTTTTCCTTGATGGCGTCTCGCAGTCGGTGCAGGAGTGAAGCATAATAAGTGGCATTCACTGTGGTGTTCCTCTCTTTGAAGTCGATGAGGAGGATCCCGTTACAATCCCAAAATATTGTTGCCATGATCTTCTTTGTGGATTGTGTGACCTTGGCTTTTCTTGGGGGTGTTTCTCCTGGTTTGCGCCATTCCATCGACTCCTTTTTTCGAAAGCGGATCATAGTAGAGCACCATAGTCTCATCCCCTGTGACAATTGACTTCAATATTTCTTCTTCGTTCTCTTGACAGAGCTCCAAAAACTCTTTGGCACAGACGACGCGCTGTTGCTTTTGAACTGACGAGAGAAGTTGTGGCACCCATCTCGCACTGACCTTTTTCATGTGAAGGCCCCGATTATGCGAACAACGGTTGGTTTGGAAAGCTCCAGCCTTTCTGAGATTTCCTTCACCTTCAGACGCCTGTCGCTCAGCACTTCCTCATCGACAAGAGACACATTTTCTTGTGTCACCACATCCACTGGACGACCATCGCGTGGATCATCTTCAATGGACTCTCGCCCCAGTCGAAACTGCTTAGCCTGGTCTTTTACCGTTGTGTACGACGGAGAGGCTTCCCTGTACACGTTGTCCAGTCGCGCTTTAATTTCTTTAGGCGAAACTCCCTCTTTTGTCAAGAACTTTATCACAGCGCGGTAGTCGAGTTTTTCCATTTTAACTGAAGAGTGCACCCTGGCTGTTTGAAATGCCGCTCTCCAACCGACAAAAGCATGGAGAGGGTTGAGGGTGGTGCTCCGGCCCTCCAACATATGGCGCCACGCGTCCTTAATCGCATTTTCTACCTCGGGCCGGAAACTTATGGAACCACCCTCGTATGACCAATATGGGAGGTTGTTCAACCACCTTTTGGTCAACGATTATATGCATTATTAGACCGCACATACAGCTGCCACTGACCCAATTCAGCTACATGCACTCCTGGAAAGGCACTAATGACTCACAAAGTACGCACCGATAGCCGACACATTTTATTTCAAGATTAAACAATTTTAGAATATATGTGAAAGCTTAAGACGGCAGGAATGCCAGCTTGCTTGACCATATCCCACGACAAAAAAAAAAAAAAAAAAGACACAGAAAAAACTGCCCTCACCCTAAAGACGAAGAGGTTGCAGGTGCTCCGCAGCACGCAATCGGTGCGCAATATAATCATTGGCACCTGTCGTTAGCCGCGCATACGAGCTACTATCTGTATTGGCATCGGAGCGGAAGACCAGCCACACAGCCTGGCTCCCTCTAACCGCATACAGGTTGAACCATATAGTGAAATACAGTTTTTTGAGGGAAGCTGATTATGTGTAATAGGGTGTAGGGCGCGAAACATCTGCAACGATGACGAGAGTGCTTCTTTGCAATTAAGTTAAGTCTGCGACGACGCTTAATTAATCATAACATTTCTGACATCTCTGCCTATCATATACTGTGTTTTTAATTCAAGCTACCCTTTCCAGTTTTTTTTCTTTATTCAAGCTAATGTGATTATCGGCTGGATGCAGCTGTAATGCCGATAGGTCTCCTCCTTTGCTTGAAGTGTTCACGTAAATATTTTGTACATTCAGCAGCACGTGAATGATAGAAATATCTAATACTCTTACTAATCCCCTATACTTCATGCTCTTACAAGTTAAATTTTCGACTTGCTATTATTTCATGCATATTTAGTCCCAGTATTCGATACCCAAAGATTGTGAAGCACATGTAAACCATTACATACATTACTTATTTGCATTACTTACGTATATTACTCCCATTACATATGCCACGCACCTACACAGAATCATTCAAAAAATCAGTTGAATAAAATTTATTGAACTTATTTGAGTCATTCTTCTTGTTGTGACATATCCTGTGGTCCATGTCCATGGGATGTCGCAGGGATGTACAAGATACGAGGTACCTATAACGTCCCATTGTGTATATCCATGCAACATCCATGTGACGTTCGAGACGTCTGTGACGTTTGCGACATTTCTGGGATGTCTCAGGGATAAATGAAGCACAGCAGACGTCTGGGTTTGCCGTATCTCACGCGGTGCTATGTATGATTCCATGTGTTGCACAATGCTTCTTTGCGGTGTGCTGTTGAATGAGGGCGGCGTCATTGTACCATCCCAGGTAACACATGGTGCGCTAGTATACGTCTAAAAATGGGCTAACTTGAGACTTTAGGGATACCAATAAATTTAGACGTCTAGAAGGTGTCCATAACGCTATACATTATTTAGACGTCTAACAAGGGGTGGTCTACGAGACATGTCCGAGATATTTCGCAGTAGACGTCTACCGTTAGACGTCTAAAAGCATGTCACATGTTGACATGACACATGACGTTCATCACAAAATTTAAGCAATCATTTTCACAGGAGCTATAACATAGCGTTGCCTCTGTGCTCTGCGAAAAATTATCAAAGAAGCTTGTTTTTGCTGCTGTCACGACAGAGCGACTACAAACCGTGTGTCTTGCAACCGTGAGGTTCAGCGTGATTAAATTCAATTTTTATTTGCACTGACCCCATGAACAACCTGGTCTGAATAAAGTTAAAGATTGTTAGAAGCAGACAAAAGAAAATACGACTGCGCAAGAGTGCTGCAATGAGACGAAAATATAAGTGCGAAGAAGCCCTCGGCCCTCGGCGCGCCAGTTTGGAAACGGCGTCGCCAGAGAGCGCCGCAACGGTCGGTCAGTGTTCAAAGTTTGAACACTGACCGACCTACTTCAGTTTCTCGTCTTTCAGCCCATGACCCATTCTGTGTCAAAGTCAACAAAAATAATGCATGGACTACTATCCCTTCCCCCACGCAAGGAGTGCTGGGATTACCTGATGTTGCCCATTGTCTAATTTTGCCATGGTGCTATGCCAATGTATAGTAAGAGGTTTCGTCTTCGAATTGTCAGTTGGGAGTCAAATGGGTTCTGCACAAGCAAAATATGATCCGACATGTATGGATAGGGAAATACTTGACACTTGCATAGTGCATGAATAAAAAATATGCGTAAATTTCATTTCTACAGTAAACAAGCTGCATCGAGCATTTTTACATACAGGCATTTATACTGATATCACATATTGTCTTTTCTATTTTCAGTGTATCTCGGAAACGTTCCTTCCTGCCACCCACAGCTGCCTACCACCCCACACGTGTGTAAAGTACTAGTTGCCCTTGGATCAATCGAGATCAGAGCATGGACCTGAAATGAGAGGCATTGCTTGCAGCTACCAGTGATACAAGCACTGCGATTTGTGTACATGTACTACATATGTACATTTGTGTATCTACTTTGAAAGAGTACCTAGATTTGTTGGTATGTCATTGTGCAAAGATGGGAAATGCTCACGATGTCTGGTAACTTGTCCACATGTTTGGAAGTCAGTGTTTACCCAGTATATTAATAGAAATAGATTTTGTACCAACATCCATGCTGCCTTTGTGCATGAGCCAGATATTCCTGCATGTGCATGTGACGGACATATACCTGGATGAACCAATACATGGGCCACTAGTGCCAAAATTTAGGTAGAAATTAAGTATAATTTTAGACATCATGGCTATTACATGTCTGTATGACGGCTCACTGGATAGATAAGTACTGTCCCATTTTAGACGTTTGGTCTAAAAAACGTCTAAATCGATGCTACAATTATTCGGCTATTAGCTGTATTTTAGCGTAACGTTAGCCGGGCTAGGGGAAGGCTACACAGTAAATCCAAAAACACCCTTTTCTACACAAAAGGGGTGTTTTAAGTGATATACTCCTTGTTCTACTCCAGTGACCATGATGAAGAGTGTAACAGGCAGAGTTTAAAAAAGAGTTTTTAAAAAAGCACCCTTTTTAACTCCAGATGCTGGGATCAAAAAAGGTGCTTAAGTGATTTACACCCTTCTGCACACCCTGTTGCCCCCTGTTACACCATTTTAACTGAAAGCATGTCAGAAAGGGTGTTTTCGAAAGCGAGTTAAGTTAGGGAAGAAATATTGTGTCAGTGCCATCCCATGCGACGTTTCAAAGGCACTTACACCATTTGGCTGTTTGAATTGTTCACTGAAGACTGCCGACAGACAGCCATCAGTTCAGAGTGGTTAATATATACTGAATGCTTTCTAATACACATTATATTTATACATACATATATATACATACATACATATACATTTGTTGTAAAATATGCCGACCATCTCAATAATTGCCTTGAGCACAGAGTAACAGGAAGGAAAGGAAGCCAATGTGCCTTGAGCAAGTGTGCACAATGCTGCAGGCACCGTCAAAGAAGACAGTTCAAACACATGTGAACGCGTGTGACTATACATCAAAATTGTGTTTTCACAACGAAATACAGTCAACCCTCGATTTATGAACACCCTCGGTTCCCCGAAAAATCGTTCATAAATCGAGGGATTCATAAATCGAAAATTCCGTTAAGTGAGTACTATCGAGCAAATGGAACAGTATTTCCGAGTTGGTATTGTGTTCATAATGCAATATATTGTGTAATTTTGCTTTCGACCATGCCTCCTGCTGTATCAATCTCACGAAGCACAGATGTTAGCGCATTCACACTCTGCTTATTATGCAATACTAAATAGTTTAATTTTGCTTTGGACCATGCCTTCCGCTGTGTCAATCTTGGAAAGAGGAGATGTCAGCACACTCGCACTCAACTGGTCTCGGATTTCCTCTGGGGTTTTTAACCTACGTTTATTAATCTCAGGGTGACAGCGGACACCTTATTCATGAATTGAGGTCAGGAACACTTCTGCAAAAACCCGTTTGTTGTTCGGATTTCGAGGGGTTAAGAACCGATGGTGCAATACCTGGAAAACGTTTTGTCTGTTCAACAGTCATTCATAAGACCACGAATAATCCCTTTGAAGGTTTTTGTTGGCCTCTGAACGACCCGTTCATAAATTGAGGGCGAAAACGCTGGGCAACTCCTAGTTGGTTCCCAGAAACTCCATTCATTATTCGAATATCGAAGTTCATAGAACGAGGGAAAAATGCATGTAAAAAGTTTGGTTCCTCGTGCTAGTGTTCATAAAACGAGGGAATTCATAAATCGAAGGTTCATAAATCGAGGGTTGACTGTATATCATAAAGGGGAAAAGAGCATGAGAAGGAAGTAAAGAGCAGCACGGCATCACATATGTGCATGTCAAATGACGATGATAGATGAAAGTCACTGAAAAGGTTAGCCAGCTGTAGGATTTGTACGTATTTGTCCCGTCTATGTTGTTCCAGCCTCAGAACATCAGTTCTTTCATGTCAAATGACGTTTGATATTTGCTCTCGTTCCTCTACAGCAGAGCACTGCGAGCACTGACTATGTATTTGTCACCCTTTTGTGCAAGGCATAACACATCAGTTTTAAGGCCTGAAATGTCAGTTACGACAAAGCAATTGTCTGTTAAGCAGACCACATACACGTGATAGTGCCTATCAAACTCTACAGTACGGAGTTCACGGACCTCAAAAATTATCTCCTTGTTAATGGAGTAGATATTGCACACCTGAATGAAGTCTGGGAGATCATCGCCATTGACTCTGTAAAGCAGCGGTGCACCAGGAACAAAGAGCATCCCTCCAAGCTTCACTGAATTCAGAATGAAAATGTTTGGCACCTTAGTGCTCCTGAGCTCAATGTAAGACCTCACTACCTCTGCAATGTGCTCGGGTACCACTGGTCGGCTTCCAGCAACAGAAAGAGAGTCAGTCTTGAATGCTTCTGACAAGATGTACGCCTGAAGGTACTGGTGCCTGTATGCTAAAGTACGCGTGACATTCTTGAAACTGTGTAGCTTGCGTGCCATATCTTTAAAATACTGGTGTTTCCCCTCGAAACGCATGGCCCAAAGGTTAACAAGGGGACCGTACTTGTAGGTAAGGGATGGATAGTGGACCAAGAAATGCAGTTTGCAGGGAACAGCAGTTTGTGGGAACAGGTTTTGAAAGTCTATGCAGAAAAAATGGATAAACCGGTGTAAGTACGGGACGTAGTGGGTCGGCAGCTTCCTGCTCATAACCAAGTCCACAATCTCCCGCAGGAGAAGGTAAGTTCCCAGGCACTGTTTCCCGAGGGAATGGAGTCACCAACATACAACGTGAAGTGCCTAAAAAAGCAAAGTATCTGGGACGCACTTCCCTTCATCGAACCTTTGCCTTTTAGGAACTCCTGTGACAACTTCTCAAGCTTATTTCTTGAGTCACACATGCCATAGCCATATGTTACAATGCGCTGGTTGAGGTGATCGAGGGAGAAGAACTTGTTCGATATCAGGTGACCAATGATATGCTTCATCACAAAAGGAATAACACCCTCTAAAACGTCATGCATGACATCGGGTGGAAAATGTTCGGTGGGCTGAAAGCCACTTGTGCTCAACGGGCACGACTCACGTACACCATATAGGGACAAGGTAGGGATTCCGTTCTTCAGCATTTGCAGGTGATGAAGATGCCCTTCTGGTGATCGAATAACAAAGTCACTTTCCAAGTGTTTGTGGCTGATCTCGTTCCGCAGTGCCAAGCAAAAACAACGAATCCTGCCACCACTAAAGCTACACTTGAATCCACCAATGCGATGGCTTGCAAGGTTATCTCCAGTCACCACGAAAATAGTTCCCTTGAGAATTTCTCCATTTACAACAATCCCCTCCTCTTCCAGTTTGAGAATATCTTGCATGAGAGGTTGGAAAACCTTCTGAAGGCCATATGCTGACGCATCCTTGTCTTTGACCAGCAGCACAAGGTGGATCTGTGAAAGCGTTGATCGCTGGGGAATATTGAGGACGGAGAAGTACACACCCAGTAGCTTGTGCTTGCCTCTCTTACTCCCCAACGGATCGCAGACTTCGAACTCGTCAGCATATAACTGAACACATATCTTTTTCCGGTCCCCCTTGAAGAATGAATGCTGCTGGAATGCTGTTCCATCGAAGGGTGTTGACAGGTAGCCGTCCTCCGTTTCCGAGTGCCAGAAGCTGCTGTACACCTCCGGAACATCAAGCAATTTTTTTAGCACTTCGCATATGGGGACATAGTGAAATATGCAGCGTTTCCCATGTTCATTGGTTCCCAATGTAATGGACACAGGTTCCCCAAATGGCAGGTGAGATCTCCAGTAGTCATCTCTGCCATTATGTGTTGTCAATACTTCGATCTGGTCCCTGATCCTAGACAGGAGTTCCACCTGCTGCCCAGATTCTGATACACGATCAGCAATGCCCTGAATGTAGCATATTACGTCACCGGCAATTTCGTTGAGGGTCGTTTCCGGTAGTCGCTTGCCTTCCTTCCATTTCAGAAGTAACATAGCAAGCTGCCTCAGGTAATCTGGCTCCTCTGTAGTTACATCCTCCTCACTTTCGGAAATTTCAAGGCTGTCTTCAGCTATCACGTCAGATGATGTACCAGCACCGTGAGGCACACTCAGATCACTTTGGGTGGAAGACTGGTTATGGGCATCTTCAAGATCAGTGGGCATGTTGCTTGCTTCTCCCTGAAGGGGCTCACTGTGTTTGTGGAACACATGTTTTCGATAAGAAGGAAAACGTGGAAAGACCGCATGCACCCGCTCAGTCCGCAGGTCCAATTGCACTCGCTGCCATGGGCCACATGCAGATGACGGAACAGAGATTTCAACGTAAATTCCCTCCATTGGCACCTCGGGCAACAAAAATGACGGACCCCTGGCATCTGTAAAACAATTTCAAGAATTCAGTCTATGATAAGGTAGTGCTGTAGTGCTCATAAAGTATTGCTTTCGGATAGCTAGTGCATTAATACCACTCCACAAATCGTCTATCTTATTTAAACCCATGAACCGTCTTCTCGAAATCAAACCAAGGTTTAATGTGGCTGCGCTGCTTGCCCACATGCCATTGGAAATAGGTGGGGCAGTTTATGGTACTCACTACCAGCAAATAAAAGGGCTCTCGTAAAACCACGGTGTATGCATTGCACTTTATTAATACCATACGTCAGCTGCACAATTCAATACTTGAACTGCGCCGGCCAATATTTGTGCATACGAGTGCAAGCACAAGTTTGTCAAGTCAGAACAACTTTTGTTAACAGCGCCTTGTTATTCTACTTACAATGAACAGCTTCCACAGGCGATACCACGCGTACACACAGCCGAGCAAGATCTAGCTGTTGAGTCTGGAGTTGCGACGCCGTTGCAAAGCCATCACGGAGATGCTCAGTCGAAATATATAGTTTACAGTGTTGCAATCACTGATCTCTATATATAAAGGCTGGATCGCGCATGGGAGAGGGGCTCGTGGGGGAGAGGCGTGCCTTTGGGCCGCCATGTTGGTGGGCCCTAAAGTGATGTGTGTGCCCATAGAAAACAATGGGAGGCAACAGAGATTGTGAGTATTTATTGCGCTGCTAGCATTGATCGTTGTTTGTCATCACACAATTTTGTAAGGTCCCAGTATACTGATGTATCCTAACAGTGTTTCACAGGTGTTCCGCCGTTCGATTCTTAATTACGTTATGTTTTGCATTCCGAAACTAGACCGTCACCGCAGTGCAGCGCTGGGGATTGTACTACAGCACGTTTCCCAGCCAATATTTCAATAAGAAACGACTTGAGGTTAACAACAACCATGTATATAATATCCCGTACTGCGTTCTGAACAAAAATTGTTCCATAAAGAACGGTCCGGGAAAAGATATACTCGCATGGCAGAAAGAGATCGTTCTGTATAATCACAGCCGTAGTAAACGACAGCGGTGCTTTGCCTCGCAAATATGGACACACCGAAGCAGCGCAAATAATTACTTCACGCAATTAGATCACACTCGTCAGGACAGTTAATCAGATAGTGATGTAAGCTTAATCAATTAAGTTACTTAGAAAGTGGCAACACCTCCTTGAGACACAGGACTTATCCCTTTTTGAACTAAGTACAGCCGTTCTATGTATGTTTGCTTCTTCCTGTATTTGTTCTGATTATTTGCAGGCGCGGTTGTGCCAAACTGAATGTCCTTCTCCAGCACTCACATGCTTTTGTTGAATACAACTGCAGCGTGAGAAAAGCTGCTTGGGGACGGGGTCCTGCTATCCAGTGCTGACTTTGTCATGCTTGTTATGTGGAGCATGTTCCAAAAAATGCAGCTCCACATATGGTCTTCAAGTTGCAACAGGACTATTTGGAGCTTGAAACAGTTGTGATTTTGTCATTTTGGCCCTCGTGTACCCAGTCTGTGAAACGCAAACAAAAAAGTCTAACACGATATGCTTTTGTAATGAAGATCACTGATGATGAGTAAAGAGAATATACGAGTTCAAGTTTATTCAATATCTTATATCATTCATTATATTATTCAACATTTTATGTCAAGTTTATACAACATCAAGTTTATTCAAGTTCAAGATTTATTTCTTGCACTTATGCGTTTCAGGATACAATGAACGTGCAGGCAGGTCGCAAAAGACTACATTTATTGTTTTGTGACCTTGCTACAATGGCAATATATATTTTAGGAATGACAATGGTCAGGTACGCTCTCTAAATTTGTAGCACTCAATTTTAGGTTGGAATGAGCAATGAATAGCAACTTCCCTCCTGATATTTTCTCATATATGCTAAATTTTAAATTTAATGTGATCGAATATGTGAGAATATAATAATAATATATAAGAATATAATATGTGATAAATGAATGTGATCAACAGTAGATGAGTAGATCAACATGAGTAGCCAGAGAAGTGCATTCACAATAAATAAATTTCTTCTTATTGCGTATATGTGCATGCCCATTAACTGAAACAATTATCACAGTTCCCTGACAAGTTTTAATTTCTGAGAGTGTACTGTAGAGGCTGCTTAGATCTACAACAGTTCATACAAGGTATTATATACTGTGAATGCCTTTAAAAATCCCATGTGACACATATGCCTTTACTTTCTGGAGGTGCTGTGGTAGTCAAAGTTTGTGGGCATTACACAGGTTATGCACCCATTTCTTGAGTATGTCGAGGCAGCTGTGAAGTAACCTGCATTGATGATGATTATTCCAATTTTTATGGTGCATCGACAACAAAGGAAATAATACATCAGAACATTGGTTTGGGTGCAACCAGTTAAAAATGAATATGTTGTTTAATAAATGCATTGGACAAATGTAAAAACATCAGTTTAAAACATGGTTTACAATCCCTGTATCTTCTAAAAATTAAAAAGATTAAAAACTATTCTAAAAATAATTATAATCTTTAATTATTATATTGCTGGCGAAGGAGCCTAAAGTCTAAGGTGTGTTTCTGATGTGAACATGTAAGAAAATATGGAAAACTGAGAGAGGCTAACCACAGTGCGTGCACTGAGGTTGTTCCTTCCTGTAAAGTAGAAACCAGTGGATGAGGAACGTGATACTTACCTGTACACCTAGCCGTATCACACTGCACAGATTATTCACTGGGTAGCCCTCATGACGAAACCTGTATTGAGAGACCACTTTTGCCTTAAAAACTGCTACAAATAGCACGACACGCTACAGATTATTACTATCGTAACAAGCTGACGATACAGCTCAGACACAAAGGCGTTATTCAATAACTTAAAAACCCGAGACTAGGCGACAAAAAAACGACAAACACAGACAAGGTCTCCAGGTCACTTTTTGAGACCTTGTCTGTGTTTGTCGTTTTTTTGTCGCCTAGTCTCGGGTTTTTAAGTTATGGATCTATACCACCAGCTCGCTTGCTACCTCTCTATCCTCGCGTTACTCAAGTCGCGCCACACCACCGTTACGTAGGATTCTTTGTCACAAATCAAACCAAGGCACAAAACAATACCATTACATGAAAAAAGGTGACAATCTTGGTCTCATTATGACGTAATACCGAACTTGAGCGCGAAGGTAATTCAAAGAAATGAATGTGGCACTTGCTTCCGCAGAGAACACCGTGTACCATGCTAGCAATGCATGCAAAAAAGCGCTCGAGTGCTTGCACATATATTGATGACAACACTACCTGTGTAGTGTAACATGTTCTTTCAAGCATATTATAAACTCAAACTGTATTTGCCGCCGGGTAAAATGCAAATGTGCTCGATTGAACGTCGGAAGAGCGATCAAGCAACCTGCATCCAGTGCTCGTTTTGGGCAAAAAAACACTTCACAATGGTCAACTAAATATACAGAATGGACGCCTATTTATTCGTTGATGAAGAGTGACTCACCTGTATAAATTTAGGCCCTGTAACCTTGCCAGTACGGTTGGTACGACCGTAATTGCAAGAAGTTGCCATGATCGCTGCGGCGACTGTTGACAAGACGCTAAAACCTGACGGGTATCATTGCCGCGTCACTCCATCCCTTCATGCTTCCGCGTCAAAACGTAGTCCCTGATTCTCATTCGCTGGTGTGTGTGTGAGTGCTGTGTCAAGCTGTGTGTACTGTTTTGTTGCGCGAGAAAAAGGAAGCCGTGATTTTTATATTTTTTCTTAATACTGTACTTGCTGGGGTTTTATATTTTTTTTCTTAGTACTGTACTTGCTGAGGTTTTAAGCGTCGACGGATTACATTACAAGGAACGGATTACATTACAATTTACAAGGGAAAATGTCGAGCGGTGGTTACGATAACTTGAGAAATGATACTGTCAGGTTATAAGAAGATCGGGACGTGACTTAACAGAAATGATACCCGTCAGGTTTTAAGCGTCGACGGAATTTACAAGGGAAAATGTCGAGCGGTGGTAACGATAACTTGAGAAATGATACCGTCAGGTTATAAGAAGATCGGGACGTGATTGAACAGAAAAGATACCTGACACGTTTTAAGCGTCGACGAAATTTACAAGGAAAAATGTCGGGCTGTGGACAGATGGAGTTACGATAACTAAAAAAAAAAAAAAAAAGATACCGTCAGAAGAAAAAAATACGAACCTGAGTTGCATTTTGTTGCCCACTCTCTGATTGTAGTTTCAGTGACTGATCGGGCTTGAGTTATGTTTTATTGCTAACGTCATCCTGGGTCTTTCTATACTCGCAGAACGCGAGCCATTGTGGCAGATATTTGGTGGCCCTGAAAAGGGCCGTTTTTTTACTTCTTCTCGTTGCATTCTTTCTCTTAGTGTGCTCGGAAGACGCCGCAAATTCCCTCTCCATGGCCACAAGTAAGCTTCCTTGCCCCGGTTTTGCCGCAAGTTGCACTGCACAACGTGTGCACCTGAGGATCCTGGGCGTCAGGTGCGGTGGCGCAGGTGTCAATGGGGTACCTATCGCTGTGTGCAGGGCCCGCTGTATGCAAAACGCCAGGGCGTTGATGCCGTGCTTGCGGTCGACGTGGTAGCCGTCAGCAGCAAGGAGGCGCTTGTCGGCTAAACCGTGCTTCAAGAATTTGAACTGAAAGCAAAACATAAATTTCAAAGGGGGTCCCTAAAATCCGTATATAATGTATGGCTGACCAGAAATCTCTCACAAGAAGAATTACGATGTTGATGGTATCATTTCCTTGAGCTTGGGGGTGCATCAGGGACACCGTGATCAGGGATGAGACACGGAACCGGACGCTTTTATCTCGTCCCTACTGCGCCCTCAAGGTAAAAAAGAAAAAAAACGCTACCACCAATACCGTTACATTAGCCTGCATGCCTCCAATTGCGCTCCTCAACAATTACTTGCGTGCTATACAGTCGATCTATAACACATACGAACCAAGGTAAACGCGCTTCAAAAAAGATAGCAAGGAAAATACGAGGTTACCTCGGTCCCGACAATGTGTATGGTCCTGTCCGCCGCTTTTTTCAGGCGCCTGTTGAAGCGTTTGTGCTTCCGGCACAAGGCATCGTCAAGTCGGGGCATTAACTGGCATTGGAAAACATTCTCAAAGCTGCCTTGGAGGAAGTGAGCAAATTCCTGAAAAGGTGCAAGTGTTAATTAATTAGTGATTGCGCACTAGGCATGACTACTCAAACGAAAATAATGCAGGGAATCAGGGGCATACGTACCAAGAGGTGGTTGACAACATCGTGGGGTTCCCGGCCGCTGTCTATATCGTTGCCTCCAAGGTAAACAACGATGAAGTTCATTCTCTCCAACCGCAGCTGGTCAAATCGGAAAGGAGCCTCTCCAACTGTGAGCCCGGGGATAGAAAATGTACAGATCTCAATCTCCCTGTCAAGAAACAATCGTTCCCGACAGAGAAATTTTAGTTGCGATGTTCCAAACAGCACTCTCTTCATATTGCGAGACGCTCTGGCCGACAAAGCATGCATAAGTTGCTCTTATACGTCCAGAAATGTCCTTGAATCAACTACTTGCTTGGTATGATGTGAGTCAGTCCTGGCTTGACAATTATACAGATTAGGCTGTACAAGAGGCAATTGTACAAGACAGCCCAGTTTCTAACTTTGTTCAAAGGATTAAAGCGGCCTCCCGCCTTCAAAGCATTCGGCTACTTGGAATTCTGCAGCTTGGGAAAACACGGTCAGTGCGTGACCTGCGCAACCCTTTGACGTTTGTTCGGGTACATGTCCATGGTCCATGTCCAGGTGGTTAAAAAGAAGAAAGCTGGTTGAAGTTCAGTGAACTGCAGAAGGCTCCCTCTCCTGAACGTTTGAGCAAAAGATATCGCGCATATCACCAGAACGTTCTTGCGTTCTTCTCTGCCGTGATCAGTGCGTCACGTACGTCGCTTAGAGTTCTCTTTGCTTTTGGAGACGATCAACGAAGACTTCTGCGCCCCTGTCAAGCCAGCTGTGAATAATCGGAAAACCAGGTTCTATATCTTCATTTACTTTTTACCTTCGTTCTTTGATGCTCAGTGTACGCACGTAAGTCTGACAGTGCAGTTTTGATTTTTGTGCCGATGTCATGGCTTCGGTGACCCCGCCCGAAACGACACCGAAGGTTTTCAGGTGTTCTCATTGCCCGAGCGCATTTACAAACGTAAAAAACTTGTATCGTCACAACCGCACGAAGCATAATATCGCTCCTAATGTAACGGCGTCCCGTTTTCTTCTGCGGTGCGAAGAAGAAGAATGCGCGTTTTTTACCACAAGGAAAGACGACTTGCGGAGCCACCTTGCAAGTCAGCACAACATCGATATGAACGTCGTGAAAGTGACGCACGACTCCATGGATGAGTTCCTCACGTGGCTTGATGCAACTCTGTATCACTTCCTCAAAGCAGTTAAAGAAAGCGTCGGTGAAGTTACTCCTAATTTTTTCATGACTGACGAAGCGAAGCAATATTATCATGCATGGTGCGAAGCGTTCCAGAGCAGACCAAGGAAGTTACTATGAAAATGGCACGTCCGCAGAGCATGGTCAAATAAACTCAACAGCACCGTGAAGGACGAGCGAAAGAGGAAGGAAATTGAGAGCACCATCGACGTCCTCCTTCAACAGAAGACAGAAGATGCCTTCCGTGAGAAAATGACGAGCTTTGCATAGGTGCTACAGATAGATGAGTCCACTCATGTGTTCCTGCAATACTTCGAAGCGTATTACATGAATCGTGTCGAAGAATGGGCGACTTGTTTCAGGACGGAGTGCGATATTTCAACAAACATGAAGCTGGAATCATTTCACAAGGTTCTGAAATACTTGTTTCTCGACAAAAAAAGCCAACAAACGTACGGATAAGCTAATTCACACCTTGTTGGCCTACTCCAATTGGAAACAGTTCGACGTCCTCATCGGTTCAAGCAGAGGTAAGACGAGTAAGACGATGACCGCCATCTACCATGCGCATATCAGGGGCAAAGATATACCAGTTCACGATATAACCACGCTCGACAATGGCAAGTGGAAGGTTTGCGGCACCAAAGAGTACGAAGTACTCGCCAGGACCACCTGCCATGCGCCTTGCCAGCTCCGATGCCGCGAGTGCAATATTTGTGTTCATGCCTATATTTGTTCGTGCCCTTGTACACTTATGTGCAAGCACGTTCATGCAGTGCACCTACATTTTGGTAGTAGTCACCCCCCTTCCCTGCCAGTGTCATCTACTGCATTATTTGTTGCTGCAAGTAACTACCCATCTCCAGTTCCTCGTTCAAGTTCCCCCGAAGCAAGTGACAGCCCCGTCCAGGAAACTGATGAGCATCCCCCATCTCTTATACGGCCACGACTAGCCAAGGCATTCAAGTCTTTGGGTGATATTTCACATGGTGTAGCACGACTTCTGTCTTCAACCTCTACTCCGTTGCCTAACTCAGCCGCAAACACGCTTGCAACAGCAAATGAGGCAATCAAGGCAGCATTAGCTCTCAAGCGTGTTTTGACCCCTGCATACATGCCAATGCATCCAGATCACGATTATACACAAGCAAACAAAAGAATTGCCCCGCAACGCAAAGCCAGAAAACGCAGAGAGCTTTCACAACGCTCGACCAGAAGGAAGGCAACCGACCTTGATGCACAGTGCAGAGAGTCTGAAGAAGCTCCACAGGAAGCAGAGATGGGCGACGTAGACGTGGAAGTCGCAGAGGAAGATATGCAGCTCATAATTCTCTTCACTGGAAGTGACATTAAAGAAAGGATACTCCATGGCCACAAGGCAGATGAACAGCATGTTGAGAGTGCTCCTGACAGAATTCCGGATGATGTAGTTGATGCTGACGTTTCTTGCATTAAGTGTTATTTCACCGATGAAGGATGGCAGTGTGTCACGCAAGTGTTGGACGCCAAGCGGAAACACTGGGCTTGCAACTCTTGTACCGTGACCACAACGAAGCTTCCAATGATCCAATGTGACTCATGTGAAAAATGGTACCATTACCGATGCGCTCTTATCAAACGGGCTCCTCGGTCTACCTGGCATTGCAATGCTTGCCTAGGTAAAAAGCCACATAAATTAACATAATTTAACTGCTGTTGGCTTTGTATATTTGTGATTGTGTTCCTTTTATACTGACCATTCACATGAGTTACATTGTGAACACCTGTTGTCCCACCCCAGGCGTATGCACTGTTACAAGTGTTTCTTGAAACAATTTAGCACTACTTTGTACAGAGTAGTTCCAAGTGACAATTGCTTCATGAACCACTTGTAAATGTGATATGAGACTTGCTTGCAACGTTAGCTGTACTTTGTAGGTTACGTAAGTATGGCTCATTGACCACTGTCAACACCAAACGGGAGTTAGTGCTGGTACTGGCGGGTCTTCGGGCTCTTGCAATAGAGCACCTCACCCTCCCTTTTGGCCTTTGCCCATGTGTCGCTCCCTGTATTTAGTACTGTGCAAATAAATGTGCTAATGCCTCTCTTACGCATCCTTGTTCTGTTCCCTTGTTGCCATTATACCAAACAGGAGTTAGTGCTGGTGCTGGCGGGCCTTCGGGCTCTTGCAATAGAGCACCTCACCCTCCCTTTTGGCCTTTGCCCATGTGTCGCTCCCTGTATTTAGTACTGTGCAAATAAATGTGCTAATGCCTCTCTTACGCATCCTTGTTCTGTTCCCTTGTTGCCATTATGCCAAAGAGGAGTTAGTGCTGGTGCTGGCGGGCCTTCGGGCTCTTGCAATAGAGCACCTCACCCTCCCTTTTGGCCTTTGCCCATGTGTCGCTCTCTGTATTTAGTACTGTGCAAATAAATGTGCTAATGCCTCTCTTATGCAGCCTTGTTCTGTTCCCTTGTTGCCATGCCAAAAAGGAGTTAGTGCTGGTGCTGGCGGGTCTTCGGGCTCTTGCAATAGAGCACCTCACCCTCTTCCTTTTTTGGCCTTTGCCCATGTGTTGCTCCCTGTACTTAGTACTGTGCAAATAGATACGCTAATGTCTCACTCTTGTCCTGTATCAGTTGTGTAAATAAATATGTACGCTAATGTTCTCTTTTTTATAGTATTGCATGTATGTAAATATATTTGTAATGATTGCATGAAAATGGGCGTGAAGGCTGTAGGGCGGGAAACCTACAAATTGCAATTGTGTGGCTGTTGAAGCGATGTGTATGCCCAAATTCTTTTCCTATCGTTTCAGAAATCAATGACCGGTTCGTGCCTTTGTTGGAAGCCTCCACGGATCTTGACGGGCAAAAATGTGCAACATCAGTGCCTTACAAAGTAAAGCTCCCTGATTGGAGTCAGTAAATTCCACTCATGACCGAAGGCGGTCAGGGCTTAGAGTCATGCTGCATAGTCTCACCCCATTTCATAATGATGAAAGGCCTATGATGAAAGGCATTACGTACACTACATGAGGCCAAAATGTTTGTCTGAGGCAAAAAAAGAAAAAAAGCTTGCAGCATGAAAGCAGCAATTCCAGCTTTGAGTGTAAATGTAATTTTCACTTTTGAAAGCTACTAAAGATAGTAGATGGATTTTGTTCAATAAAAGATGTGCAACATGCAAAGCTTATTGCCCTCCAGGTTTTACTGCTGTATCCATAAAAAGTGCAATTATTGCAGAATTATAGTACTTGCTGCTGCAGTCAACTAAAGGAATTAGTACCACAGGACTCAACTCTTTAAAATAATAATGTGATACTTCATTGTTCAGAACGATATGCATGTAGACAGAGAAAACAAACCCAAAAATGTCCAATTAGGTCATCTTCAGTGCCATTACCTTTCTGCACAGTGCCATTAGTATAACAACTCCTTCTCCGAGTTCCGTTGTGAATGCCTTTTACAGTCAAGTGTTGTACTCCCACCAGTAGTTGCACCTGGAAATGAAATTTGTCTGTTTATTTGTAATACACTCAAGGCACATAACACTGCAGCTGCGAATGGGATACAAAGGTTTTTTTAACAAAACAGAGACACAAACTGCATATAATCACACATGCAAAAAAGGAAGATGGTTGGATAATACAGCACTAAAATTCTTAGCACAGGCAATGGTAGACACCGATGAGGGAAGACAATTCCCACTTAATGTAGTATGAATAACAAATGAGTTTTTAGACATTTAAACAGACGATTCGTAACCACCGCTCGACATTTTCCCTTGTAAATTCCGTCGACGCTTAAAACCTGACGGGTATCATTTCTGTTCAGTCACGTACCGATCTTCTTATAACCTGACGGTATCATTTCTCAAGTTATCGTAACCACCGCTCGACATTTTCCCTTGTAAATTCCATCGACGCTTAAAACCTGACAGTATCATTTCTCAAGTTATCGTTACCACCGCTCGACATTTTCCCTTGTAAATTCCGTCGACGGTTAAAACCTGACGGGTATCATTTCTGTTCAGTCACGTCCCGATCTTCTTATAACCTGACGGTATCATTTCTCAAGTTATCGTTACCACCGCTCGACATTTTCCCTTGTAAATTCCGTCGACGCTTAAATCCTGACGGGTATCATTTCTGTTCAGTCACGTTCCGATCTTCTTATAACCTGACGGTATCATTTCTCAAGTTATCGTAACCACCGCTCGACATTTTCCCTTGTAAATTCCGTCGACGCTTAAAACCTGACGGGTATCATTTCTGTTCAGTCACGTCCCGATCTTCTTATAACCTGACAGTATCATTTCTCAAGTTATCGTAACCACCGCTCGACATTTTCCCTTGTAAATTCCGTCGACGCTTAAAACCTGACGGGTATCATTTCTGTTCAGTCACGTCCCGATCTTCTTATAACCTGACAGTATCATTTCTCAAGTTATCGTAACCACCGCTCGACATTTTCCCTTGTAAATTCCGTCGACGCTTCGAACCTGACGGGTATCATTTCTGTTCAGTCACGTCCCGATCTTCTTATAACCTGACAGTATCATTTCTCAAGTTATCGTAACCACCGCTCGACATTTTCCCTTGTAAATTCCGTCGACGCTTAAAACCTGACGGGTATCATTTCTGTTCAGTCACGTCCCGATCTTCTTATAACCTGACGGTATCATTTCTCAAGTTATCGTTACCACCGCTCGACATTTTCCCTTGTAAATTCCGTCGACGGTTAAAACCTGACGGGTATCATTTCTGTTCAGTCACGTCCCGATCTTCTTATAACCTGACAGTATCATTTCTCAAGTTATCGTAACCACCGCTCGACATTTTCCCTTGTAAATTCCGTCGACGGTTAAAACCTGACGGGTATCATTTCTGTTCAGTCACGTCCCGATCTTCTTATAACCTGACGGTATCATTTCTCAAGTTATCGTTACCACCGCTCGACATTTTCCCTTGTAAATTCCGTCGACGCTTAAATCCTGACGGGTATCATTTCTGTTCAGTCACGTTCCGATCTTCTTATAACCTGACGGTATCATTTCTCAAGTTATCGTAACCACCGCTCGACATTTTCCCTTGTAAATTCCGTCGACGCTTAAAACCTGACGGGTATCATTTCTGTTCAGTCACGTCCCGATCTTCTTATAACCTGACAGTATCATTTCTCAAGTTATCGTAACCACCGCTCGACATTTTCCCTTGTAAATTCCGTCGACGCTTAAAACCTGACGGGTATCATTTCTGTTCAGTCACGTCCCGATCTTCTTATAACCTGACAGTATCATTTCTCAAGTTATCGTAACCACCGCTCGACATTTTCCCTTGTAAATTCCGTCGACGCTTCGAACCTGACGGGTATCATTTCTGTTCAGTCACGTCCCGATCTTCTTATAACCTGACAGTATCATTTCTCAAGTTATCGTAACCACCGCTCGACATTTTCCCTTGTAAATTCCGTCGACGCTTAAAACCTGACGGGTATCATTTCTGTTCAGTCACGTCCCGATCTTCTTATAACCTGACGGTATCATTTCTCAAGTTATCGTAACCACCGCTCGACATTTTCCCTTGTAAATTCCGTCGACGCTTAAAACCTGACGGGTATCATTTCTGTTCAGTCACGTCCCGATCTTCTTATAACCTGACAGTATCATTTCTCAAGTTATCGTAACCACCGCTCGACATTTTCCCTTGTAAATTCCGTCGACGCTTCGAACCTGACGGGTATCATTTTTGTTCAGTCACGTCCCGATCTTCTTATAACCTGACAGTATCATTTCTCAAGTTATCGTTACCACCGCTCGACATTTTCCCTTGTAAATTCCGTCGACGCTTAAAACCTGACGGGTATCATTTCTGTTCAGTCACGTCCCGATCTTCTTATAACCTGACAGTATCATTTCTCAAGTTATCGTTACCACCGCTCGACATTTTCCCTTGTAAATTCCGTCGACGCTTAAAACCTGACGGGTATCATTTCTGTTCAGTCACGTCCCGGTCTTCTTATAACCTGACAGTATCATTTCTCAAGTTATCGTAACCACCGCTCGACATTTTCCCTTGTAAATTCCGTCGACGCTTAAAACCTGACGGGTATCATTTCTGTTCAGTCACGTCCCGATCTTCTTATAACCTGACAGTATCATTTCTCAAGTTATCGTAACCACCGCTCGACATTTTCCCTTGTAAATTCCGTCGACGCTTAAAACCTGACGGGTATCATTTCTGTTCAGTCACGTCCCGATCTTCTTATAACCTGACGGTATCATTTCTCAAGTTATCGTAACCACCGCTCGACATTTTCCCTTGTAAATTCCGTCGACGCTTAAAACCTGACGGGTATCATTTCTGTTCAGTCACGTCCCGATCTTCTTATAACCTGACAGTATCATTTCTCAAGTTATCGTAACCACCGCTCGACATTTTCCCTTGTAAATTCCGTCGACGCTTAAAACCTGACGGGTATCATTTCTGTTCAGTCACGTCCCGATCTTCTTATAACCTGACAGTATCATTTCTCAAGTTATCGTAACCACCGCTCGACATTTTCCCTTGTAAATTCCGTCAACGCTTCGAACCTGACGGGTATCATTTCTGTTCAGTCACGTCCCGATCTTCTTATAACCTGACAGTATCATTTCTCAAGTTATCGTTACCACCGCTCGACATTTTCCCTTGTAAATTCCGTCGACGCTTAAAACCTGACGGGTATCATTTCTGTTCAGTCACGTCCCGATCTTCTTATAACCTGACAGTATCATTTCTCAAGTTATCGTTACCACCGCTCGACATTTTCCCTTGTAAATTCCGTCGACGCTTAAAACCTGACGGGTATCATTTCTGTTCAGTCACGTCCCGATCTTCTTATAACCTGACAGTATCATTTCTCAAGTTATCGTAACCACCGCTCGACATTTTCCCTTGTAAATTCCGTCGACGCTTAAAACCTGACGGGTATCATTTCTGTTCAGTCACGTCCCGATCTTCTTATAACCTGACAGTATCATTTCTCAAGTTATCGTAACCACCGCTCGACATTTTCCCTTGTAAATTCCGTCGACGCTTAAAACCTGACGGGTATCATTTCTGTTCAGTCACGTCCCGATCTTCTTATAACCTGACAGTATCATTTCTCAAGTTATCGTAACCACCGCTCGACATTTTCCCTTGTAAATTCCGTCGACGCTTAAAACCTGACGGGTATCATTTCTGTTCAGTCACGTCCCGATCTTCTTATAACCTGACAGTATCATTTCTCAAGTTATCGTTACCACCGCTCGACATTTTCCCTTGTAAATTCCGTCGACGCTTAAAACCTGACGGGTATCATTTCTGTTCAGTCACGTCCCGATCTTCTTATAACCTGACAGTATCATTTCTCAAGTTATCGTTACCACCGCTCGACATTTTCCCTTGTAAATTCCGTCGACGCTTCGAACCTGACGGGTATCATTTCTGTTCAGTCACGTCCCGATCTTCTTATAACCTGACAGTATCATTTCTCAAGTTATCGTTACCACCGCTCGACATTCTCCCTTGTAAATTCCGTCGACGCTTAAAACCTAACGGGTATCATTTCTGTTCAGTCACGTCCCGATCTTCTTATAACCTGACAGTATCATTTCTCAAGTTATCGTAACCACCGCTCGACATTTTCCCTTGTGTATTCCGTCGACGCTTAAAACCTAACGGGTATCATTTCTGTTCAGTCACGTCCCGATCTTCTTATAACCTGACAGTATCATTTCTCAAGTTATCGTAACCACCGCTCGACATTTTCCCTTGTAAATTTCGTCGACGCTTAAAACCTAACGGGTATCATTTCTGTTCAGTCACGTCCCGATCTTCTTATAACCTGACAGTATCATTTCTCAAGTTATCGTAGCCACCGCTCGACATTTTCCCTTGTAAATTTCGTCGACGCTTAAAACCTAACGGGTATCATTTCTGTTCAGTCACGTCCCGATCTTCTTATAACCTGACAGTATCATTTCTCAAGTTATCGTAACCACCGCTCGACATTTTCCCTTGTAAATTCCGTCGACGCTTAAAACCTAACGGGTATCATTTCTGTTCAGTCACGTCCCGATCTTCTTATAACCTGACAGTATCATTTCTCAAGTTATCGTAACCACCGCTCGACATTTTCCCTTGTGTATTCCGTCGACGGTTAAAACCTGACGGGTATCATTTCTGTTCAGTCACGTCCCGGTCTTCTTATAACCTGACAGTATCATTTCTCAAGTTATCGTAACCACCGCTCGGCATTTTCCCTTGTGTATTCCGTCGACGCTTAAAACCTGACGGGTATCATTTCTGTTCAGTCACGTCCCGATCTTCTTATAACCTGACAGTATCATTTCTCAAGTTATCGTAACCACCGCTCGACATTTTCCCTTGTGTATTCCGTCGACGCTTAAAACCTAACGGGTATCATTTCTGTTCAGTCACGTCCCGATCTTCTTATAACCTGACAGTATCATTTCTCAAGTTATCGTAACCACCGCTCGACATTTTCCCTTGTAAATTCCGTCGACGCTTAAAACCTAACGGGTATCATTTCTGTTCAGTCACGTCCCGATCTTCTTATAACCTGACAGTATCATTTCTCAAGTTATCGTAACCACCGCTCGACATTTTCCCTTGTAAATTCCGTCGACGCTTACAACCTAACGGGTATCATTTCTGTTCAGTCACGTCCCGATCTTCTTATAACCTGACAGTATCATTTCTCAAGTTATCGTTACCACCGCTCGACATTTTCCCTTGTAAATTCCGTCGACGCTTAAAACCTAACGGGTATCATTTCTGTTCAGTCACGTCCCGATCTTCTTATAACCTGACGGTATCATTTCTCAAGTTATCGTAACCACCGCTCGACATTTTCCCTTGTAAATTCCGTCGACGCTTAAAACCTGACAGTATCATTTCTCAAGTTATCGTTACCACCGCTCGACATTTTCCCTTGTAAATTCCGTCGACGGTTAAAACCTGACGGGTATCATTTCTGTTCAGTCACGTCCCGATCTTCTTATAACCTGACGGTATCATTTCTCAAGTTATCGTTACCACCGCTCGACATTTTCCCTTGTAAATTCCGTCGACGCTTAAAACCTGACGGGTATCATTTCTGTTCAGTCACGTCCCGATCTTCTTATAACCTGACGGTATCATTTCTCAAGTTATCGTAACCACCGCTCGACATTTTCCCTTGTAAATTCCGTCGACGCTTAAAACCTGACGGGTATCATTTCTGTTCAGTCACGTCCCGATCTTCTTATAACCTGACAGTATCATTTCTCAAGTTATCGTTACCACCGCTCGACATTTTCCCTTGTAAATTCCGTCGACGCTTAAAACCTGACGGGTATCATTTCTGTTCAGTCACGTCCCGATCTTCTTATAACCTGACAGTATCATTTCTCAAGTTATCGTTACCACCGCTCGACATTTTCCCTTGTAAATTCCGTCGACGCTTAAAACCTGACGGGTATCATTTCTGTTCAGTCACGTCCCGATCTTCTTATAACCTGACAGTATCATTTCTCAAGTTATCGTTACCACCGCTCGACATTTTCCCTTGTAAATTCCGTCGACGCTTAAAACCTAACGGGTATCATTTCTGTTCAGTCACGTCCCGGACTTCTTATAACCTGACAGTATCATTTCTCAAGTTATCGTAACCACCGCACGACATTTTCCCTTGTAAACTCTGTCGACGCTTAAAACGTGGCGGGTATCATATTTCTATTCAATCGTCTTCTCATCTTCTTATAACCTGACGGGTATCATTTTTGTTCAATCGCTTCCCGATCTTATGACCTGACGGTATCATTTCAGAAGTTATCGTAACCATAGCTCGACCTTTCCCACTTATCCCATCGACGAATTCCGCTGAACCTGCACACGAAAAGTCAAAAGATTGCCTACCTGCACGCGACAAGATCGGAGAAACAAAAAGACCACACAACACGCCGGAACACCGCCCAAGGTATATTTAAACAGGTAGCGCAACTCCCATAGGCCCCTGTGTCTTCAGAATGACGCCATGATTGAGACAGTCAGCACCATCCATCCGTTGCGCGGACTACTATGATTGTAAATAAATGACGTCAGAGATGACGTCACTAGTATGAATAATAATTAGTGCATAATTAGCCACGCACGTTTACATCGACCCACTTCACTTGCTCTGTATTCCCTTTTCCGCGCCCAGTCAACCATACCAGACGAGAACACAGAAAAATAAAGCATATCAGGTTTAATGAATCATGTCAATTCCAAATACATACGGTTATCACAGATTTTGACAACTCCAAACAGAAAGGCATCGTGATGACCATACAGAAATTAGGAAGGCTCACATAAGGCCCATTTCTCACCCACAGCTATACGTACACGTAGTGATTAGACATCTGCATTTATTCATTGAGTGGCCGTTATAGGCCCATTGCAACAAAACACGACATCGTTTGTGCACAGTTGGATCCTGCTAACACTCACACTATCATGGCCGCTCGTCCCATGACGAAATCTTTTCGCGGGCCCAGCAACAGGGGATGCATTGTATTCACCTGTTCACACGTGTTAATCTTGGTCTACAGCACGGAGATGTGAACGTCGCTTCCTGTTTGACCCAAAGAGTGTACGAACTCCGTATTACAATGCACGGACACACGGTACGGATACAGAGACGCACGGATAAACACCCCCAACTGTGACACATGCGCAAAGGAGCAGGATACGGAAATGTACTGAGTGGTAGATGATCTCTATATGTGCACGAGCGGGGCAACAGAAAGTTTTTTCTACATTGAAATTATGAATAACCTATATGTACACACACAAGCGACGCCCATGTTGCAAAGTTTTTCTGTTTACAACCGTACCTCTACTGTCAACACCCAGGATCGCTCGCGCCTCTTGCTGGTGGCCTTGCCGATGGGTCTGATTTGGTATTTTCGCTAGTTTTCGCTACCAGTTTAGATATACCAAGGTATATTTAAACAGGTAGCGCAACTCCCATAGGCCCCTGTGTCTTCAGAATGACGCCATGATTGAGACGGTCAGCGCCATCCATCCGTTGCGCGGACTACTACGATTGTAAATAAATGACGTCAGAGATGACGTCCCTAGTATGAATAATAATTAGTGCATAATTAGCCATGACGTTTACATTGGCCCACTTCGCTTGCTCTGTATTCCCTTTTCCGTGCCCAGTCAACAATACCAGACGAGAATACAGAAAAATAAAGCATATCAGGTTTAATGAATCATATCAATTCCAAATACATACGGTTATCACAGATTTTGACAACTCCAAAACAGAAAGGCATCGTGATGACCATACAGAAATTAGGAAGGCTCACATAAGGCCCATTTCTCACCCAGAGCTATACGTACACCTAGTGATTAGACATTTGCATTTATTCAATGAGTGGCCGTTGTAGGTCCATTGCAACAAAACACGACATCGTTGGTGCACAGTTGGTCCCTGCTAACACATTCCTCACACTATCATGGCCGCTCGTCCCATGACGAAATCTTTTTTTTTTTTCGCGGGCCCAGCAACAGGGATGCATTGTATTCACCTGTTCACACGTGTTAATCTTGGTCTACAGCACGGAGATGTGAACATCGCTTCCTGTTTGACCCAAAGAGTGTACGAACTCCGTATTACAATGCACGGACACACGGTACGGATACAGAGACGCACGAATAAACACCCCCAACTGTGACACATGCGCAAAGGAGCAGGATACGGAAATGTACTGAGTGGTAGATGATCTCATATATGTGCACGAGCGGGGCAACAGAAAGAATTTCTACATTGAAATTATGAATAACCTATTAGTACACACACAAGCGACTCCCATGTTGCAAAGTTTTTCTGTTTACAACCGTACCTTTACTGTCAACACCCAGGATCGCTCGCGCCTCTTGCTGGTGGCCTTGCCGATGGGTCTGATTTGGTATTTTCGCTAGTTTTCGCTACCAGTTTAGATATACCTTGGATATACCTTGCACCGCCGACGCCATCGACCAGTCGAGTGAGAATTGTAAACTTGCGCCAACCAGGGAACTACATCCTCACCTAACGCGTAGGAGCACGTATGTGCACTAGAGGTGTGCGCCGCCGCGCCGAAGAGCCGACGCCGGAGGTCGGGGCTTCGCCGTTGCCGCCGTACCAAAACTGTCGGCGCGCCGCCGCCAATGTTGAAAAATCAGCGCGGCTGTGTAATGTGCCCATTTTGATCCACTTTCTATAAACGAATATCTCCCATACCTAATATTTTGTTTGTTTTTCTTTTATCTTAGGTTCCAGGCTTCATTTGTGGTGTTTTTAGCAGTAACAATTTCATCTCCTGATATGCTGTTTACGCTTTAGAGTTTCGTTTCATAGTCGACCCTGGAATCACAACTCCAAGAAAACTTGTCATTCAATTCTTGCAGGTTGTTTGCAGGTCATCCACCAACAAATACCATAGCACTGGTCATTATCCATATACAGGGTGTTTTTTGTTTATTCGTCACAAAATTTTTGTTTAAAAAATAGCGGAACGAAATAGATGCCGCATTTGAGTTCATTAATTACCTCAAATTCATTAATTCTTTAATTAAGAGATTCCGCGTAAAAACGGGATAGCAGAACGGAAGATATTCATTGTTGAAAGCCATTCCATGTTTAAGCAATTCTTAAACGCGCACGTGTGTTGAAATGTCCGACGCTGCGAATGTCGCTATGCAAATGAGCCGAAACAAGAAGTACGCAATTTCCGAGCGCAGAAATGACGCGAGCTTCGCCTTATCTGGGTTGGAAAGTGATCTATCGGGCCAACAGATTAGCACCTACACCAATCAGCTCGATCGCTCCGAAGCACTTGGTCGTCTCACGTGGATTGCCCTTTTAATTTCGCGAGACCTTAATTTTCGCGAATTTTGCGAATCGAGAAAATTCGAGGAACTCGAGGAGCGCGCGAAATTTAGTTGTTGCGAATATATCCCTACTCGATTCGTGAAAATTTAGGGCTGCGAAATTAAATAATTTTACAGCATTGATCCATGATAACTATAGCCTCTGCAAAAATACTGTTCAATGACGTGGTGGGTGCGCCTTATGTCATATTGTTTGCTAACGTTCGCATTCTTCCGTTCGAGCCACTGGATCAGTGGACAGAGCTTTCACGCATCGCCGTCCTGTGAACGTTCAGCACTCGCTATAGCTGTTACGTGTATTTGCCATTAAAGGGATGGCTCGTCGTTCTGATTATCTAGCTATGTTGTTTTCTCCAGCACTTAACGCGCCCAGTCGAAGTTCTTGGGCGACGACCTTCTTGAAGTGCTTTACTTCTCCTAATGTTCCTTGTGTGTTCGGTTTTCTTTCATAATACTATCCAATGCTGACGCACTTGTTTGGTGCAAGGTACAGTAAATACTGCCACCGTAGCGGTGTCTATGATGGAGAAAATACTCCCGCTCTGAGGTGTTCGTGCGCCCCCTTTGGAGAAGAGAACGTATTGACAGCCCACGGGGCGCACGCCGATATGACAGCATCGGCGTGACGCCGCTGACGCTGACGCCGCCGGGCCTTCAACGTGCTCTACGCCGCCGCCGAAAAAAATGCCCACGGCGTACACCTCTAATGTGCACCCAAATGATACCCGTCAGGTTTTAGCGCCTTACGTAGGTGCTTCGGTGCTTCGTCTGTAGATTTTGTTTGCTTTTGCTCTTTGTACCTGGAGGCGTCCTACGTCGAAATGGCAGCTGTAGTCTGCTTGTTAGTCGTCCCTCACACCGAGATCAGGCGCAAATGTCATCTGGACGAGGGAACAGTTTCTGCACTTAAGCGTGCCATCGTGGCGTCCAGCGTTTTGGCGCCTCATGTCAAAATGGATGACAGGTTTCAGGTACGTTGTTTCTGTTCACAATATTTTATTGCGAGCCCATTGTAGTGTCTTATGTACTGTGTTCTTTCAGGTACTGGACAAGGACTTCAATGATTTCGTGGACCTGGACGACGGTGACGAGATATTGCATATGTCGACTATTCGCGCGGTGCGCGCAACATCAGCTCCGCTTGAAGATGAGGTAGTGTACGCCCGTTCATTGTTTCTGCAGTGAGGACCGTGAGGCATTCACGTTCAACCGTACGCTGCCTTGTAGTCGAAAGAGTGGCGTCACAGATACATTCCGCTCCTGTGCTGGTCACGGGTTGTAATTGCTGGCAGACGCGCAAAGGTCTCGTCGGGTTGACTCGTAACCTGAGAGTAACGACTGTGTTCTCTCCGCTTATACTTTCCTACACCTTTGAGTACAATGAACCAGTCTCACAGAACCCAGAGCGAGACGCCGGCAGGGCGGGTGTGGGGACACTGCTGGTCGCAAATGAAAAAGATGGGATCACCTTGGCTCAGTGGGCTCGAACCACCCTACGAAACTGAACCTTTGGTAGTGCATTTGGGACAGGGAATGGAGAGGTTTTTTTTTTTCCTGTGTACACCACGGCGTCCCTAAACCTAAACCTAAACCACTATTTTGGCGCCGACCATGTTTGGTTTGGAACATGGGCGCTGCGAAGTGTGGAGGGCGTCACCCCTATGACATTGAAAATTATTGCATCTGTAAGTAGAGTACTGCCCTGGGATTTTTAAGCGGGCCGGGTCGGGCTTAACTCTGCGGGGCCGGCCCAGGGCCCAGGAATGAAAAAATGCATTCTGTGGCTTAACATTCGGTATCCCAGGGCAAAAAGAACGTGTTGCAGGCTCTCGATGGCGCCGCAGTGTTGAAAGTTGTCGGGGCCAGAAGAGCCGGGCTCAGACCTCAAAAAATTCGGCCCGTGCAGTGCTGTACTTGGAAGGACCTTTGGACTGAAATTGCAACCCGCTACCCCCCCCCCCCCCCCCCACCCACACACACCTTTTGTGGAATAAATACTGGCAGCTCGCTTAGGGGTCGTAATGTATTAATGAAATGTGGTCAGGCAATTACGTAATAATTCGTTCAGGCTTGGTGATTTGGCATGTTTAGTTGGGTCTGGTTGGCTCCGTTGTCTATGACCTAAACTACGCAGTGGCTGCTCTTCCAGGATCTGGAAGATTGCTCACAACCATCTCTTGCTTGGTTTTTTCTGTGGGAGGTTAAGTGGCTGTTGTGAGTAATTTATTACGAATCTCGTGTTTCTTTGCATCGTTTTCAGGTCATATTGGGCCACCCCACTTGACCCTCAGCTGCATGATTAACCTAAGCATGCAAGCTGTCAAACAAATCCTACTCGTTCATGTTCAGGACACCAATGATACATGCAAGCTTTTTGAGAACTGAACGTAACATTCTCACGTGCAAGGAACTAGTAATCACTGCGAAAGGAGAGCTAATGCAGCTATTTTTTTCTCAGAAAGCAATGAAGTCACATACATACATTAAGAAACCACTACCGTGATTCGAGCACAGGGCATCCTAGAGCGCTGCACGGGCTGAATATTGTTGGCCTGTGCAAGAAGTCGCGAGACCCGACGTCGGGACGAAGAACCGTGCACTACACCCAAATGGCAACACCGATGCAGTGGGACGTTCACTTGGGAGAATACAAAAGAAATTACCTCTCCAGGTCACGGTTGATTTGCCACTTCGTTACAAATAAGGTAGATTAAAGGGATGGTTCACTCATCTGCATGTATGTAAAAAGCACGCTTTGCAAGCTCATTCGTTCCTAAAGAGATCCCCTTCCATTCCTTTTGATTGAAATTCAGTGTTTGCAAAGGCACATGCAAGTTTATGTTGCTGGAGGCAGAGCAGCCAGGCATTGGGGAGGAGCACCGACAGAATTGCTTTATCTGTGCACATGACATGCCCTTCAGTCATGCATCCCCTGATAACGATGGCCGCCAGTCTTACTTGTAATGGTGGAACACTGGACACTTCTAAGGCGCCCACAAATGGTCAGAATCACGTAGGAGCAGTTCTCTAACGCAGGAGTTTCAAAGCAATCCATCTAAAAGCGACAGTATTGTAATTGTAACGTCAAAGTAAGTGAAAATTAGAGCTGTCACATCGTTTGTCATGCTGACATGAAGACATTGCAGAAAAATATCCGAAATGGGGCTTGGGGAGCAAACAATCCCTTTAAGTTGTAACATACCCCCAGTAATGTAGGTCTGGTTGTTGACCCGGAAGTCCAATGCTAAAGCACTTCCTGTTAAGCTTGTAGCAGTGTCAGGTATCCAAATAAGCAAAGTAAGCACAGGCTGGTGAACCCAATGCTTTTCAGGGGTCCCAGGACAGGACTGTTGATGGCCATAGTGTTGGGCTGAGTTGTCCTTTGTGATTTTAGACAGAACAGAAGAAAAATTGCTCGACAATCACAGTATACATCTGTCTGTCCTGCGCCCACACAAAACTGTGCCTAGATTTGCTGCTATGCAAGTTCGTATGATGAATGTGAGAACCCGTCCTTCATGTTAGCATCTCGCGTTGTTGTGGACCCTGGGCAAACTTTGGCGTGGAGCTGAGATGTTCCCGCACCTGCTGTGTTTCTCACACATTTGCACAGGCCTCCTCAGCAGCCTAGTATCGTACCACTGGTTTTCGTCAGTGGAGTGCTCTCATTAGTGCACGACTTTAGCACAGAATTTTGGTCACATTCTAGCATGCATGACTAACATATTGATGCTGTTGGCTTCAGAGCCGTGCTGAAGTTCCTATATTTTCCTTGCCCGAGCAATCCACATCTTAAGCTCATCCTAGTGGCTCAGTAGAAAGCATCTGTCTGACGGAGATGTGAGTAGCATGTTATTTGCAAAGCACGGGCACTGGCTTTCAGAAAACATTTGCATAACGGTCACTTGCTCGTCAGTATAACAGCGTGTGAGAGCCGTGCAAATGAATTCCATTCCCCTTGCTGCTTCATTTGCTTGCATTACTATTGTACAGGAACGATGGCAGCGATCAGCACGGGAGAGACTATCTCTTCCCAGACTTTGGAACAATTCATACACTGTTGAGGGCTGACGCACCTGTGACGTCGTCACTGCACAAGAAAATTATTAACATCCTCTTCCAGTCTATGATAAAGTGCAGCATGTAAGTAGAAATACGTATGATGCGCACAACATGGTATGTGCCAGATGTAATGATCTGCACCAGGGGTCTCAAACTCGAATTGAATTGCGGGCTGCATTTGCTGTTACAGTACATCATGGAGTGCCACAGTACTCCTCCCTTTGCTCGAAACAGGAACAGATAATATGCCAGGAAATTGGCATATGACGCCCACAAAAGTTGTTAGTGTGGTTCCTCTAATGGAGGAGAAACGTGCCTTGAAACCCGGCGCGATTAACAAAGCAACCCTGCGGGAAACACCATGCAAAATATACCTGGTGTTTTTTTTTGCCACCGCAGAGTGACATAAGGAGACCGATAAAAGGAAAATTAGACCTATTTTTCTGCTACTTGAGTATGAAACCGGTGCTACATAATTGGTAACACCTGATTCTTACTCAAGTAGCATAAAAATAGCATCCAGTTTTCTTTTATCGCTGCCTTAGTGAAGTGATCTGTGGCGGCTAAAGACGCCGGGTATTTCGTAAAAGCAGTGTCCTCACAACAAAAACAGAGTTATTAAAAGCACTGCGAAGACCGAGCTGTGTTGACTTTTTCAATTGTACAATTTCTATAACATAAAATACAGAGACAGACACTGAATATTTTTGAAGTTTAATTTGTAGAAGCTTTCATGTGGAGGTCCACGGGAAAGCTTGTACAAATTAAACTTAAACAAAAATCTTCAGTGTCGGTCTGTGTATTTTGTTTATGTGATCTACAGGGCTTGAAACCCCTCTTCGTATACGAATTTCTAAAATAGAAAGAGAAAGTATGTCGCAGATCTGCCCAAATTTATCCTTAACACTCCCTGCGAGGTTGTTTGCTGAAGACAGTTTTCCTGCTATTTTTTTCAGTTACTTCCATGTGGGAATTGTTTACAGTTCACTTAGACAAATTCATGAAATAACTTTTTGTTTCTGTGCGCAGAAACCATGGGACCGACTACTTGCAAAATTTTTAGAGGCCAGTCGAAGGAAATTGAATTTTTTTTTGCAATTTAAAGCTGTTCCTGTGCTGTCCTAAGTGGCATTTGCAACCAGTACAGTAAACTCTCAATAACTCAATCACACCCAGTATCCAGCAGTGTTTGTTCAGGTTAAGTGCAGGTTCGGCTTATTGAGTGCACATTACAACAGAGTAAATATACCTGGTCCATTATGGTGTGTATGCGTTAAGCATAAATTTCAACTGATCTGATGTTGGAGAATCCACCGTATTATTTTGTTTGATCTTTTGCACATATACACACAAGATGGATCATGAAGGGCTTTTGATGCATTCGTCTTCCATAAAATGTAATTCTAATTTTAATAATTGGGGGTTTATGTCGCGAGACAACGGAGATCATGAGCGACGCCACAGCGGTCGATCTGTGGATTGCTTTTGCCCACCTGAGTGTTCTTTAATGTGCGATGAAAGCTCACCACACGGCTTCCTTAAAATGTAAGCCATTGCTTGCTGACATGAAATGCCAATGTGCAGCATATCCTCAGGAGTCACCTTATTGCCTTAGTCATGTAGTATGTCACACACATACCCAAAGATCAAAATCCCGCAGGTTGTGCTCAGGGACAGCATGCAGCCCGATGTTTGGCACCCCTGGTGTGCACCTAGTTTAGCACCCACCTAGTGATGCCACCCATTTTGCAGAAAACGTTTCTGCAACATCCCTCCTGCATATTGCCATGTTGCTTTCCAGCATAGTGCCTCTAATTAATGCTTGCTTTCCCTTGTACAGTGAATCCCAATTATAACGAATTTGGAGGTCACATGCAACCTGTTCGTTACATCCGAAGTTCGTCATAAATTGAGTCATTAAATTGAGCTAATTGTCATAACCGTTCGTGATGCATTTATTACTGTATAAATGGCTATTTTCGTGTGGAACTGTTTTTTGCATTTCCCGGGCAATAGGCAAACTTAAGTTCATGCAAAACGGTCAATCCACTATGTACAAAAAACTGCTTGGATCCCATCCCCGCGAGTTAAGTGCCCGTGAACAGACTCTGCCCTTCAAAGGGCAAAAATGTTTTCCTCGAACAAAACCGATCCCTTCTGCGTTGGTTCACTAGAATCGGGCTTCACTCTGTACTGCTTGGCTCTATCTCTTACCTGGGGTGTGGAAAATAGGTACTTCTTCTACGTTGCATGAAGGTGGAGTTCACTAATGTGCTTTCCCATACATTTTCCATGGCTTTTAGATGTTGCATCCCTTTCATAAATGTCTTGCTGAGGTGCTGCTATGCAGTACTCTTTACTTTGTAGTCAACTCGCGCTAGGAGAAGGTTGCTTTACCATGTCATTAATGTGCAGACGAAACTCCACCTTATTTTTACGTGACCACCATGCAGCTCGTTCTTAGCTCATTTGTAGATTTTCAACTTCTGTTTCTTCCTTTTTCTTTTCCTTATTGTTGTGTGTTTTAAGTTTGGGTATCAGTGGGTATCAACAAATCACATTCCTTCCATTCCTTGTTGGCATATTTTATTCTAGAACTCCCAGTAGGAGATTCTATTCGAAAGTTGTAACTATGCTCCTGGCTCGCTACCCATTTCTAGCTGATGCAATAGGAGCAGGCCATGTGAGTACATACATGAGTTTATAGCACTGCATAATTAGTGAACAAGAATTAACAATATGCAACGTGCAATGAAGCTAGGTGCAGGTGTGACCTTTTAATTTCTCTGGGACTGTTTCATTTTGGAGCTCCCCTTCAAATGGGAATGAGCGAACTTTTGCATGCTGTAGTGTGCCCTGTGCTTTCCTGTACTTGGTTCTAATCCTGCATGCATGTTACTATCGTTATTGATTGCGAACACCCTGAGCTCAGTTGCATTTGCTTGCATGGCATGGTAGCAGGATGCTGTTTCCTGATTTGTTTTCCAACCATCCTTTGTATTGTATCAAAGGCTGCTGTGCAACATTTGGCACCCCACCTTTCATATTGAGGTTCTCGTTAGAGCACTGCAACGGGCCGTGCTGGCCTGAAATCTTGGGCCGTGCTTGAGTTTTACATCAGATGATTACCAGTCATTATCCCTCACCTCATTATCGCAGGATACGAGAGTGTTGGAGAGTGATTACTGTAAGCAATGACTAGGAGTTGGGACACGTACAATCACAGCGAGCATATGAAATACCCCCAATACAGTGGGCTTCTTATTTCAGGAAAATTGTGGGTTTCACAAGGAGCCAAACCTAACGCACACACAAAAGAAACTCATCCCGGCTAAAGCCCAAAGCCGATGAGCTTTACATGACCCGCACCCGACTTTGGTGCAAAAAACTTCTGCATTATAAAACTTGTCACGGCATTCAAGTTGCAACATGACAGCAAAATTTCCAAATGCATTGTGTTCTCCTTTTTTTAGTTTTTGGAAGCTGCACTTCACATAACAAGCAATGAAAGGAAAACAGGCTGTTTGAAGCAGGGATCGGAACCGGTATTTTTTTCGGTCCGGTTCGGGTTCGGGTTCAGGCATATTGGTTCGGTTCGGGTTTAGCTCCGCTGAACCGAAATTATCAGCTTGAACCGGTTCAGGTATGTCGGTTCGGGTTCGGTTCGGGTTCGGCTCAGGGAGAACCCCTCCCCCCACCCCCGCACATACACAGACAAAAAAAGTCTGTCAGCGATCGTGGCGTTTACAGGGATTGGAACAGTTACTTTTTTCGGCATCGGTTTAACCGGTCCAGGGGCAGTAATTTTGCTACATGCAAGCAAGCTTACGCTCACCGTACACGATTGTAAGAGAAAGGTATGAGATAACCGTTCAGGTGAGCAAAAAAAAAGGTCGGTCAGTAGTACAATTAATTCACCTCTGAACCGATTCCCGAACCGGTAACCGTATCAATTTTTTTCGGTTCAGTTCCGGTTCGGCTCAGGACAAGCAAAAAAATCGTTCGGGTTCGGTTCGGTTCGGGTTCGTCAGAAAATAACGGTTTTTTCCGGTTTTCGGTTCGGGTTTAGTTTCGGTTCCGATCCCTGGTTTGAAGTATATGAGCTACAGCCAGGTGCTACTTCAAGAATAGCACATATTTTTAACTTAAGTACCATAAAGACAGTATCCGGTTTCCTTGTAACGTGGTCATTCCACGTGATACGATCCAATGGCTGCGCTCGACCTGTTGTCTTTCGGGCTGAACAAAATCATAACAGTTCGTAGTCACATGTTATGTCTACTGACCAAATATTTCGATGCTAATGTTAACCGTTTACGTGCCAGACATCACTGAAGTAGGCGTCCCACACACAAACCACAACTTACCTGAATGGCTGTAGCGACTCATCAGGTGTGCTAAGAACGTTGCGATTTTTTTGTTTTTTAAAGGCCGACTTTAGAACCTCGGTGAAATTCCTATGTCCCCACCGTGACCAATCAGGGTGTTCGGAACCAGTGACTAACGTGATGTCCGTTGGGGGAAAAATTTTTTCTCACGTTTATGGAGAGACACATTCGAGATTTTTTTATATGTTGTAAGGGAAGGGGTGTTCTACAAAACAACATCAACGCTGTGTTTTAAAACCGACCTTCTCACTGTGAATTTTTTTGCAAACATCGTGCAAAAAAATATTCACACAATTTCTTTTTGCCTACTGTGCGCAATAAGATGCCAAACTCGTGGAAAAATCGCATTTGGCACTGCTTCCGAGCACCGTGATTGATGAAAAATGGGAACCCGAGAAAGGGACAGAGGAGGGACGACACGACACGTTCTCGAAGACATTGTCGAGAACGTGTCGTGTCGTCCCTCCTCGGTCCCTTTCTCGGGTTCCAATTTTTCACCGTGTACCAGCTGGACTGAACCCTTGCCCTTTTGCCACCCTGACTGATCAGGGCAGGGGCACAGGAATTTCACCGAGGTTCTAAAGTCGGACTTCTTCTATGATTTAGAAAAAGTCGCAAGCTTCTAGGTACACCAGAAGCACCGCTGCAGGAATTTGGGCAAGTGGTGGTTTCTGTGTGCGACGCGTGCTTCAATGGCGCCTGGCGTGTAAACGGTTAACATTAACATCAAACTATTCGATCACGAGACATAAGATGTGGATACGAACTGTCATGATTTTTTTCGCAGGAAAGGTAACAAGCCAAGCAGAGCCATTGGATTGTTTCGCGTGGAATGACCAAACATTCTTTAGGTATAGCTGTGTTCGCAAAAACATACTGCGTTTAGACACATTTTTGCTAGCCAGGCCAGGAAAGGCCGGTTTGTGGCCCAAGTCAGGTAAGGTCTCCTGTGCCACACCCAAATGAAAAACTGGGCTCTCTCTTCCGTTTGGGTTTGGCACGGGTCGGCATAGCAACATGTATCTACTGGCCGGGCTGACAAATTGAGGCTCGTGCAGTGCTCTAGTAACTTTAGCATTTTTCCTTCAGAGTTGACACTGGATAAGGCATTTTTGGCATCAAATTTTAGGAATCGTGGCTAACGTCCCTCACCATGAAATTCAAGAATGAACGAAGGAAAATGCCAAACGATGAGAGGGTGGCAGCAAACAGACTCAAGTATGGCAAACAAACGAAACGTAAGCCTGAAGGTGACAGTTTTGATGCCTCCGAGGAAGTGCTCAAGCGTCGGAAGTTACATAGCGACATCACTGCCGTACGTAACTCATTTTGGAACATCATGGCACTGCACAAGTTGATATCTGGGTACTTTCACTTATAATTTGACCAGGCCTGTGGGCCTGAAATATGTCGCCTGTAGAGCCCAGTCGATTACAGGTGGAACTACCCATATCTTTTCAGTGCAGAATTTTGTAAAATTGGTTTTGCCATGCCTGAGAATGGAAACGAAAAATTGGTTGTCACTGAGTCCAGACGTGTTCATCGCTTCTGCCAGCTGTTGCATATCATACTTGTCTTAGTAATGGCAGTTTTCGCAGCACCTTTGGAATGTATGTGTGTGGAGATATATGTATGCTGTTCACAAGTCTGCTTTTTGTTGGTTTCTGCAGTATGCTTAATGGCCTTATCAGAAAGGCTAATTACAAATTATTTTTTTATCATAAACAGCATGCTAGCACTTCCCACGTAGAAGGAGACGATGATGCCAGTGCACTTGACCACCAGGATTGGCTCATAAAGGAGCACAAGAAAGATGCACCCAATGAAGGCTTATCGGCATCAGAATGCAGCTCACAATGAAACAAAGAACAGCGGCTCTTGTGACATTGCCAGTGCCCACTGTCAAACAGACATATCCCTACTTAATGGATGCCGCAAGAGTATGTAGGCCGTGTTTGCGATATTGCAGCATCACAGTGACCTTCTTGTTCATTTTCCAGTTCTTCAAGGAATGTGAAAGAAGATATGGGCAACACCCATATCAAGAGCTGGTAGCTGCTCTTCAGCGGCTACGGGAGCTCGCAGTCAGAAACAGAATCGACTGCAAGGAGGAACTACGAGAATTAATATTTGCTGATGAGGCACGAACTGGCATTTGTGAGAGACGTCGTAAACGTGAGTTTTTATGATTATCATTTTAACTTCCGATTTAGTTGGGTAGTCCTAGGGAAATACCGTTCCTGTTGCTTGTGCAACCTTCATTTCACATCATTATAAGTACGAAATCAGTCATTTTCTGCTATCTTTTCAACATTATGTAATTTAAATGTAGTCTTACATCATTGTCTCAGCTGGGCTGTTTTATTTACAAGTGGACCAAATCTCAGGGTCATGATGCCCACATAGCAGAAAACATCGACTTGAAAACAGCTTGATAATAAAATAAGTGTTTTGATCCCTCTGCTCGCATACTGATCAGCGAGACTGACTGTCGTGCGTAACACATGGGTCCCTTGCCAAAAGAGCCAAAAGCACTTTCCCTTTTAGGCCGCAAAGGTTGTCTTATTTCCTGCCAGTGATGAATGCCTACATGGGTGTAGAAATGTGCAATTATTTTTTTTTACCTAATTGTTGCCAAGTCAGTGTTTTCTGGAATATTGTCGTACTGTTGTACTTTCTTAAAATGTTACGAGTGGCACAATTCAAGCCAACATTTTCAGCTTTCCAGTTTGACACACTGGCACCAAGAGCTGCCTTAATTGTAATGCAAACCTGGGTTTTCTGGATGCTTTGATGTGTTTGCCCTTGCTGTTCCGTTAGTTCAACTTTTGCCATATTCTTTTTTACCGTCCAGATCTCCTGGCTACTCATGCACTGCGGATCCTTGGGGGCTGTGTCCGGGAACCTGACGCCATTGATGCCATGCTTTTCGAAGAAGTATGTACATTGAACACTGTTATTCTTGAAACAAAGACCTGATAATGATTACATGTGTGGATAGGAATTTTCAAAAATCCCAACTTATTGCTCATCTACATCGTAGGACAAATGTGTCTGTGTCTAGCTTTCTGATTTTTCAAGTGCAGATGTAATTCATTGTTCACTCCAGTCAATCAAATGGACTTTGCAGCTGTGCAAAAGCAATATGTGTTTCTTTTCTCTCTCTCTCTGTCTGTCTTGTCCTTTATGCCTTAACACATGAATTACTTTGTATATTTCTCTGACACATGCTTCTTCAGAGTATGTAACCCAAAAGCATGAGTCACATTAAGTCTCTTTATATGACTAGTAAAATAGATACTGTATTTCTTCTCTAGGGCAAGCCTCTTCCAAAAACGCCATGCGTAACCTTCACCGGAGCTACAATTGAAGATGCTGAGCACATGCACGTCTATGTGGACACGACATTGTTGTTTCGTGTCATTGACATCGAGGAGGCTGTCTCCGCTATTCTTTCAGCGTACTGGCTTTTTCAAACGGTGTACAAAAAGCCATACAACATGCTATGCTCTCTGGAAAGGCTGTGTTTAAAGGTGGCTGAGTCGCGTGCCCGATCGCCAGTGATTCGGTTTTTCAACCGGCACAGGAACATTCTTGACAGCTGCGTTTAGACGTCAACCTCTCACTGCTGCATCTTCAGGCTGTCCAGCTTCAAGTGAGCTTCTTTTAGGCATTTGGCGTCAGCTTGTTTTACACGCAGTACACGGAACAGTACAGTGTTTTACACGGAAGGTACACAAGATGTTCTATTATATCTATATATTCTATATTCTCTAATTTGGAAACTAGTGTAGCCAATGCAAAGATTTGCAAACATTTCCGTGGAGTTGCCAGTTACTGGGTTTTTCGCTTTCGACCCAAGCATCCACAACTTTATACCAACATTGCTTGCAATATTGGAGCATTGTGCTCCTCCTTTTTCACCTGTGTGGGTACTTAATGCACCATTGTATTATGCAGGGAAGCCTAAGAGGTGTGACCGAACGATAATGAGACTGGTGCCGTAGCTTTGAAACCGAGAGTGAGAGGAGAGAAATGGAGAGTGCACCACAGAGCATGATCTGACGCATTGGCGTCAAAGTCTCAGCTCTGTGGTCCCACTCAGTGCGACTGGGCACACAGTCAAAGAACGTCATCTGCTACCACCTGCCTGTTTTTGTTACAGCGAACGACTCTGCGTTTGTTACTGTCAACTTTGACTGCAGCTTATGGTGAGGGCAGAGAAAGTGTAGAAGCTGACAGTTGGTCAGGGTACTCACGCACAACAAATAACAATGTCAGCATTGGAAAAGTTTGGGATGTTCCATTCTTCTGTCTTTGATGTTAAATTTGGCCTGCAAAATCTGTTGAATAGTTTCCTTGTCCAAATTAGCTGCCTCCATTATTTCTTGAATGCTTAACCTTCGGTTTTTTCAAATCACATCCTAACTCTCAGCATTTGCATTAACTTCTGTGTGTGGTACACTGACGGATCATCATCTTGCACAGTTTCCCTGCACTTCGAAAATCGCTTGTGTTGGTTAAACGCACGTGACAGAGGCAAGCACTCCTCACCGGGCTTCAGTAAACAGTTCGAAAGCCTCTGCTACAGACCCCTTCAGCTTCCCAAAATGCCTGACGTTAACTCACTGCTCAGTCTTGCATTCCAATTCCAATAATTTCCAACTGAGTGTTAGCAGACGACAACATTTGAACATGCGCCCAGTCGCACTGATGGCATGCATGAGCGTGGCACTTGTTTCGCGGCAATATGTCAGGTTACGCTGTGTTGCGCCTTCTCCATTTCTCTCCTCTCACTCGGTTTCAAAGGTACGGCATTGCCTCGTTATTTATCTTCTGTCACCTCTCTTTGTTAAAAGTAAAAAAGGATGCTTACAGTGCTTTAGCTCCACCCTTTCCTTCCCAGAGCGCAAGCCATTCTTGCATTTGTAACAGCATTTTCTGAGTTATGTACGCCAGTGCCACTCATCAGACATGTAAACCCCAAAGTTGAGGGCAATTTTTTCATTGCTTCAACTGAAATGATAAAGAACTAGAACATGTGTTAAATATTGTTTGTGACTTATGTGGTTTCAGACACTCAACTGTGATACATGTACTTCAATGTCATTGCTTTTATTATTACTAGTATGTTTTAACCTGTGATCTGGTCATTTAAAACAAACATGTTCCAAAATATTTTGTTTGGGACTTTACTCTAGTCGTGGATGCTGAAATGGATGTTTACTGTGTCTCAATATGCTTATGCTATCTATGTTGCCAATGTTCGTTTGCTTCATGTAGCTATATATCATCAACAATTTTCACTGTTGAGTTCTGGTCGTTCTCAGCCTCAGATCTTCTTGCCAATAAATATTTTTTCTGGAACTGTAACACATTGTTCTAGAAGTTTCAAGTTTGTACAGTCTTCACATGGAAATTTTTGCTTTATTGCAGCAAAAGGACACACCATTCAAGCATGCTGCACGTGCCATTCTGGTCAGGGGCACCACGCGGATAGGTGTATTCCTGTTAAAACACTGATACAAATGGATGCTAAAAAAGGTGTTTTTAGCATTATACACCATTTGAAATGGTGTTTATTCCAGAATACACCATTTAGAAAAGGTGTTTCTCGTAGCAAACACCATTCCAAAAAGGTGTACTCGAACACTCTCATTCGAGAGGTGTAAAAAAAGGAGTGCGCCCTGGAACATGTCATTTACACTTAGAAGGGTGTTTTCGGATTTACTGTGTATGGGACGGATACGGAGCAATAGAGCTACTTTGTTAGACGTCTAATAGACATTCCCAAAGTCTACATTTGCACAGTTGCCTGGGATATGATGCGGTACTAATTACTCGTATTTTCTGAAAGACACATTCGATGGAGGTAGATGGGTAGAAATCCAGCGAACCGGTAGACATGTAGGAAGGGAGTTGCCTCAGGACAGAAGCCGCCGATATTTCGAACAGAGACTGCTCTTCTTCTGGGCACCGTCCTCATCATTGGCATGGTATTTAAAGAGTTAGGTGTGACGTGTTTAAAGGTTCATGCGAATTGTGGGTCAACAGCCCGGAGGGAAGAAAGGTTCCTTACGGGCTTCTACGGCCGGAGTGAATGGCTGCTTTGTTAGAGTGTGGAGGGGATTATGTGAACGTAGTGATCTAGGCTACAGACCGGTTACGGAAAAATGGAAGGTTCACGAACACGTGGACGAGACAACAGGCAAGAATTTATGTTCTGCATGGCCACTGCTTTCTGCTTTCTTTACTGCATGCCACAACTTTCTGTTACAAATATATATATATAAAAAGAAAACCTTTGCTCGTTCTGGAATTTTCCCCACGTAACCACTAACCTCCTTATCTTTCGCTATGCTTGCCAATTCTTGCCTGTTGTCCCGTTTCGTCCACGTGTTCGTGAACCTTCCATTTTTCCGTAACCGGTCTGTAGCCTAGATCACTACGTTCACATAATCCCCTCCACACTCTAACAAAGCAGCCATTCACTCCGGCCGTAGAAGCCCGTAAGGAACATTTCTTCCCTCCGGGCTGTTGACCCACAATTCGCATGAACCTTTAAACACGTCACACCTAACACTTTAAATACCATGCCAATGATGAGGACGGTGCCCAGAAGAACAGTCTCTGTTCGAAATATCGGCGGCTTCTGTCCTGAGGCAACTCCCTTCCTACATCTCTACCGGTTCGCTGGATTTCTACCCATCTACGTTCGCTACTGACGATCCGATGGCCTCAGGAGGTAAGCAACCCGTCCTCTCTTTCTCACATGTCGCACTCCTAGGGGATAGCTGTTACAAGTACATACACGAACACATCCATCACGGAGAACACGGACCTCACACACACTTCTCAAGCGGCGCAAGAATACGAGACATCATGACACATGTAACCGCTGCCCCACCGAACATCACGCACTTCATACTCCACGTAGGGACCAACGACATCGCACGGTCGGCAGCACAACATGTCATCCAGGAATTCGAAGCAATAGTTTCCTTCATCACAAACAACAGACCAGGCGCTGAAATAGTACTGACAACGATACTTCCCGAAGACAGAACAAACACCGAGCATACATATACCAGGACACATGGCTACACGAGTTCGACAGGAAGGCGCACGCTGTCAACAACCACCTCATCCACATGCGTCAGGTACACACCAACGTTATGGTTATCACACACGCAGCTTTCGAATACCACGCTGAAGCACATCTCGCTCGGGACGGCATCCACCCAAACCACGCAGGCGTACGAGCTATGGCACACAACATCAAACACCTAATGGTCCATAGATGCCGTCCTGCACTGACAAACGCTCAAACACAACATCCTCAACCAGCTTACACTTTAAGTGCCAGCACCGCAAACACGCCAGAACACACGATGGCACCAAAGGGGACCACGACGACCACTGCACCCACGCATACACACGCGGCAAACGACAACACTCCAAACACAACCCGCACACGCACAAAGTTCACGCAAACTGTGACACGGAAAACCACAAGCACGCAAACACAGACAGATGACATCGAGGAACACAGCGAGTCTCCACAGCCACTGACCCCACAGACACGACGCACGCGCACATCACGCAGAAAACACCGTTGACTATCTAATCACCAGCCTACAATGCAGTCAACGAGCTTTCTACGAATGCGAAAACTCATGGAGAAACGTAGCCGATAGCTACACCATCTACGGATCTACACCCACCACCTGGCTCACAACACAGTACCTAAAGGCCTCACCCCTAAAACAGTTCCTGCATTGGGAAAACTGACACCTGAACTAGAGCTAGAGTGGGCATCAGGCCTTAACAACAGCCCGTACGTTTCTAGAAGTATTAAAGAAACAGTGCCACGCGCAACTCGCTACGATCCGGGCCCATATGAACAATATCAGTCTCACCGACGCGGAGGCAAACACTCTCGAACTACACATTCAACAATTCAACCGCGAGCTAGCTAACAAGGAACACTCAAAACTCGGATAACCTAATTCCAACAACGACACGGATACCGGACCCACTAACACGACACACGCAGCAGCCGAACAAATCATTTCCAGCACCACAACCACAACTCTCCGCAACATCGCGGAGCCACCCCGAGAAAACGCTGACGCAAGAACCGTAATAGATATATCACGCTCACTAACCAGCGACGAACTACAAGTCCTCTCTAGGGGGTTAACATTCTGCCCTACACTCAATTCTGTTAACGAATACGAAATCCACAAAGACATATCAGACTTTGCGAGACGGCTACGCCTTAGAGAATTCTTCGCTCATACAACACAAGAAAACAACAACGACCTCCGACTACCATCAACCTGGACACCAAATCACGGCCGAGAACCCGTATTAGACCTGTACATTAAACAAGTAAGCAACGACATCCTTCGCGGTATTTCCCAAAGCTCGCGTGGTCACAACCTCACTAAAACACAGCGTGACATCATCAAAGCGCTAGCTGACAGAGATGATATCATTATCAAGCCCGCAGATAAGGGTGGGAGTATCGTCATCTGGCCCACAGATAAATATATTTCTGAAGCTCATAGGCAACTCAACAATACGCAACACTACCTCAAACTGGACCATGACCCAACCAAGGAGTACACGGCGCTAATAGCCCATACCATACAGGACCTCCACGAACGAAAGCTCATCACACGTGATGACCTCAGATATCTAACCCCATCAAACACAGGTGCAGGTCGTTTCTATTTACTGCCCAAAATCCACAAGGTACACGCCAGCGAGCTCTATACGGCTGACATCCCCGGCAGGCCAATTGTATCTAATAACAACACACGAACAGAAAGACTCTCGAAATTCCTGGACCACTATTTAAACCATATTCCGACAACACTGCCATCGCATGTACAAGACACACCCCACCTCCTCAGAATAATCAGAGATATAAACAACACTCGTACATTTGGTAGGGACACAATACTATAGCCACGCTGGATGTGACATCACTGTATACTAACATCCCACACAACGACGGAATCACAGCCCTCTGCAATACCCTTTCTACAACAAACACCAGAAAAGACACGGAAACCATACTCGCTCTAATGGACTTGGTCCTTAAACTGAACTACTTCGAGTTCAATGGCGAATACTACCTACAAGTACACGGTACAAGTATGGGCACACCTGTTGCACCCACATACGCAAATATCTTCATGGGGTTCTTAGAAAACAAAGTTCTCAGCGCCCTCTCATTAAAACCCACTGTGTACCTTCGATATATCGATGATATACTGATATGGGAACACGGGGAACATGAATTTCAAAAGTTCGTAGATCTACTGAACACCGCGCATAGCAACATAAAGTTCACATCACAACAGTCAACTCACTTATTCAACTTCCTCGACACCACAGTATCACTAGACAACGGCAACCTCATCACAACCCTGTACAAAAAGCCAACTGACAAACAACAATACCTTCACTTCAAGAGTCACCACCCGCGTCACTGTAAGGTTGGAATTCCTAATGCGCAGTGTGTAAGACTACGCAGGCTGCACAACGGGTGACAACTGCCATATCAACAGCCCCCACAAAGAGATGTAGAGCCGCTGAAATATGGTGATCATATGCCCTGAGCAACAAACAGGTCTGCATCCCAGCGAAACTTGTTTCGTAGCGAGTTTCGAGCTTGCAAATAGTTTCGCAGTAGCGGCGTCGAGCTGCGCCGTTTTGTGCAATCTGTGATATTTTGACTATGTGTGCTTCTTATTCATTTTTATTTTCTGAGTCATTGCTCGGTGAACAGGGTATTTTGCATAGTTTGCAAGTCTAGTCAATATTCACTGTATCACTGCCACAATTTCACAACTTTGCCGAAATAAAGTCTTCAATCCCCTTTGAAACAAATTCTGTTGGCTCCAAGCCTGCCTTCCAAGCCTGCGACGGGGGAGAGGGGAAGCAGGAGCACGCGGCGAGGGGGAAACGACCGGGAAAGGAGGAAACTGCGAAGCATAAAACAGACGCCACTTTTGTGGCTTCTCCGAGGGAAACCACGTGATGCGACGTCATTCCCTGCGCTTTCGCGTGGTCTCTACGTAGAAACCCCAAAATTACCGTTTTTCGGGTGTTTTTCGGGTGTACCGTTTTACCGGCATTGGGTGTTTAGTCGCTGCTGGCTGTTCGGAATACTGCAGATGCCCGTAAAGCCGGAGAATGCCGTCGTCATCTTTGTACCAACGGAAATTCTGAAGATGCGTGGACTTCTTGTCCAGGAACTTTGCTTGTGTCATCCTGATCCAGTAGCGCTCGGAATTTTTCAACTTCTGTGTTGTGAGCGGGCCAGTCTGCTTCCGACCCCTTGAGTTCTGTTCTGCGCCGCACCCACGCGGTTACTCGACAAAGTCGGTTCGCTCTACTGTACCGCTCTGGCGACATGAGGTTTTGAACCGTCGCAATTGCCACCGAGGGAACACATTGGGAGACCACTTCCTCCTTTCCTTCAGGACAAGTGGGTTCTGGTACGAGTGAACTTTTTCCGCATGTGCCTACCACGTAGGGCCGTGCCTCCACAAGGAGCTGCCCTGAAGCTGATGCCCCTAGACACCTCGAGTAAGGAGGTCAGCCGCATTCTCCTCACCGGGACAGTGTCGCCACCATTCAGTAGAAGTGATGCTTTGAATTTCTTGGACGCGGTTCGCAACAAAGATCTTCCACCGTGCTACTGGCCCTCTTATCCAATGCAACGCTAGGAGAGAATCCGTCCAGAAAACACAGTCAGGCACAATCTTCAAAGCAGTGCAGACATATCGGTAAAGCCGTGCGGCAAGAAGGGCTGCCATAAGTTCAAGCCTTGGCAGCGTTTGGCGCTTGATGGGAGCAACTCTGCTCTTACTGACGAACTCCGTGCTAGAAGAGCCGCTCGATGACGCTTCAACGTAGATTACCGCGCCGTAACGTAGGGACTAGCGTCAGCAAATACGTGCAGCTTTCTAGGCGTGGCCGAGCCCGAATATCCCAGGAATCGGGGGAGAGAGAGAGAGTTGCTCCAGTTCTGCCACTCCCACACACCACTCCTTCCACACTGATTGTATGTCCTCTGGCAGTGGATCATCCCAGTCTAGCTCCGCCTCCCAAATCCTTTGTAGCAGAATCTTCCCAGTAATGGTGAAGGGCGCAAGTAAGCCGAAAGGATCGTAGATCCTTGATACGGACTGTAAAATGTGCCTCTTGTCATTCATCTCGTTTGCAACAAAGTCCAAAATGGCTGCGAGAGGACATCAGGATCGTAGTTTGTCATTGTGTACGTCCCAGACAAGTCCCAGCACCTTCTTAGTATGATCTTGAGTCGTCTCGACGGTTGCGCTGCCGTCGTTGAACATCTGGCGTAATAGGATCCCGTCATTCGTCACCCACTTCTTCACTTTCATGCCTGCGGCCTCAAATATTCGCAACGTGTCCTGGTACAGAATCGCTGCGTCTGATGATGTTTCCACGCTGACCACCAAGTCGTCGACGTAGAAATCGTCCTGTAGAAGCGCCGCTGTCTCAGGGTAGTCCCATTCAGAGTGCCGTAAGTGATGTCGAATAGTGGCGGAAAGAAGAAAAGGGCACCAAAGGGTACTCGAGTCATCCGCCAAGTTTCGATGTCTGGGAGGGTTTGCCCAGTAACCGGAGTCGTAGAATACCAAAGTAAACGCAACGCGTCGGTGTCCTGCTTGTGAAGGCCAATTTGTAGAAAGGCCTTCTCTATGTCAGAAACAATGGCGATGGGATGCATCCTGAACCTCAACAGCAAAGAAAGAATGTCCGAATTCAGATTAGGACCCGCGTTTAGTACGTCATTCAACGATAGAAAACCAGGTGCCTTTGACGAGGTGTCGAATACGATGCGTACTTTAGTAGTCTCCCTTTCACGTCGGATCACTCCGGGCCAACCTTTGGCGCTGTGACATCTACGCGTTCAGCGTGACCGTTCTCGAGGTACTGGCGAATGACTTGGTCGTATTCGTTCATTACAGCCTGGTCTTTCAACAGAGTGCGGGTGGCGTTTGTTAGACGTACTTCAGCTGTTGTCTTGTTTGTCCCGAGCCTAGAGACAAGGTTGTCCTTCCAAGGCAGCCCAACACTGTAGCGACCGTTCTCCAATAGAGTACTGTCCTCGAATCTCTGTAGAACTGGATCTTTACCCGGTGGTTCTGCGCCGTCGGCAATCCCGAGGTGCTCCAAGGCCCAGAATGACTGGAGCCTCTCATCTAAGTCGTCTTGGGAGAAGCTAGAAACATCAACGTGGAAAGTGTTCACCTCTGGCGAAGAATAATCTCCCGCAGGGCCTTGCAGAGTCCATCCGAAAGTTGTTTCGAGGGCGATGAGGTTACCCTGAAGCCGCATTTGCTTGCCGGTGACAACCGGCCCGTAAAACTCTGCGCCCAAAAGAACGCTGATTTCTGTTGAGGGGACAGATGCCACGGCCACATCCGCTAACTGCATTCCAGTATCCCTGAAGCAGTCGAGAGCCTTGGCATCTATATGCGGAAGGTTACTGATGCATATTTCGGGTATTTCCAGAGCCTCAAAGGACACCTCCTGGGACGTGTACTGGGATCGGAGGCTTACACTGACCCTGCTATGCAAGGACTGCTTCCCGGCTTTTCCGACAGTGTTGATTGCGAGATCTTCCCTTCCCACGATTGGCAGCTGCATTTTCCGCGCCCGCAGGGGGCACCGGCTTCGGCTGGTGTTTGGTGAGTGGCGCCACCACGGACCCCAGCCCCCAGTCCCAAGGTGTTAACCGTACCGTGCCGAGGGGATGTGAGGTGAAGGGTAGAAACCTTGAACGGTGGCGGTCAGGGTCTTGGTCAGGCCCTGGCCGAAGGGTTTTTCTGAAAACTCCGGGACCTTCCCACATGTATAGGCATGAAGTGTGGGTGACCTGGTGGAATGTCTAGCAATCAAACCTATATGGTTAAACACTTATCTTCTCCCCCGATCGGGGGTGGCAAACGCCCCCGGACCGAAGTCTCCAGACCAAAAGAGCATTTTTTCTTGTCGAAATACATAGTGTTGTCTCCTAGTTCTTCGGAAGAAGACAAACGTGTACCACTTGGGAAGATGTCGCCCTTCTTTATTGAGAAGCCGGTGTCCTCCCTCTCTAACCACATCACCGAAATTAAGAAGTTACGATCAGGTGACCTCCTTATCAAGTGTACATCGGAAAAAGACTGCCAACAGATCTTGACCACCACAGAGATGCTTGGGCTCCCCATATCCGCATCCTTACATAAAACTCTGAACACATGCCGTGGTGTGGTAGCCGTTGCCGAATTAATTGACGTCCCAGTAGAAGAGATTCTTGCAAATCTAAAGTAACAGGCAGTAATTGATGTCAGGAAACTCAAGATACGGAAAAATAATGAATACATCACTACCAGAAATGTAGTTCTTACCTTAGATCGTCCTTCGCTGCCCGATAAATTGAAAGTTGGATATCTGTCTGTAGAGGTTCGTCCATACATTCCAAACCCTCTTCGTTGTTTCAAGTGCAACCGCTTCGGACATGCTGCTGATGCCTGCCGTGGGTCGCCATGCTGCGCTCGTTGTGGCCAGCAGGGCCATGATACTAAAGAGTGTAGAGGGCCTGATTGCTGTGTAAACTGTTCCAGTGATCACCCCTCTTACTCCAGGTCTTGCGCTAAGTGGAAATTGGAAAAGGAGATCTTGCGCATCAAGGTAACCGAAAATATCAGCTACCCCGAAGCAAGGAAAAAGGTATCCCCATTCTTCACTCAAAAATCTTTCTCCACTGTACTTCAACAGAAACCAAAGATGGTAACAGTGCACACACAGACAGACATTCCACCTAGAACACAACCAATAACAAGTGAAGACGGGGTGAAAACCAAGCCCCATAATGAAAATGCGGTAGTGACTGCGACAGCAGTCCTACCCTTGTCATCACCCTCCATGGAGGCGGGCTCTATGGAGTGTGATGATGATTCGAGCTCGGAGCTCTCCTTGGGGAGCACGAGCTCACCATTTCTGACACCCTCAAGAGGAAACCTCTCGAGGAGTGGTTCACTCCCCGAGATATCAGAAAAGGATTTGGCGGAGGCCAGAAGAAAAGCCCGGAAGCCGACGATTACTCCTCCCCAGAGGAGTAAAACCTAGCAGCCATCAGTAATGGCAATCCTTTTCTCCGGTCGGCAGAGCAAAGCGTTGTACACCCTCTTTCTTTTTCTTGTTTCCGCTATCATGACGGGCCACACAATCCTTCAGTGGAATTGTCGCGGTCTACTCTCTAACTTAGACGACGTCCATGATCTTTTTGAGAAGCACAACGCAGTATGCTTTTGTGTTCAAGAAACTTATCTGAACACACATGTCCAAAATCCGTTCCGTAGATACAATATTTTCCGCAAAGGTCGAGATGACACAAATCGTGCATCTGGTGGTGTAGCGATCATTACAAGGCAGTCTCTTCCAGCCAAAGAAGTTAATTTAGTTACAGACTTGGAGGCTGTAGCTGTGCAGGTGTGCCTCGACAGAATTGTTGCCATCTGCTCAGTCTATCTCCCACCATCGCAGTCCGTTACACAAAAGGACATGGAAGACCTGTACAGGCAGCTTCCATCCCCTCTTATCCTTTTGGGTGATTTTAACGCCCACAATCCCCTCTGGGGCAGTAGTAGAATCGACAGTCGCGGAAGAATGCTAGAAATTTTTTTGTTGTCATCGTCTAGCTGTCTCATGAATAACGGCTTACAAACATATGTGCACACAACCACTCAATCTTTCTCTGCATTAGACCTCTCCTTTTGCAGTCCATCTCTGTTTCAGGACCTGCAATGGACTGTGGATGAGAACCCTTATGGAAGTGACCACTTCCCAGTCATTTTAAAACATCACCAGTCTGTGAACAGTCTAACAACACGACCACCCAGGTGGAAATTGCAAGATGCAGATTGGAATAAATTTATGGAAAAATGCGACCTCTCACTAATCCCCTTTGATGTGGTGACAATAGAGGAAGCTAACAACCTCATCACCAACATTATTCTGGATGCAGCAACTGCGTCCATGCCCCAAACTTCTGGTAATCTCCCAAAGCGACCGAAGCCTTGGTGGAATAGTGAATGCCAGGAAAGTCGCAAACTTCAAAACCGGGCGTGGGGCACTTTTCGGAGGTACCCCACAACACAAAATCTCTTACTTTTTAAAAAGGCACGAGGCACCCTTTTAACAGAGTTATTAACTTCTTAAAAGACACTGGCATGTTTAGTCTTCTGTAATTTTATACAGCTGTTTTATGCATTTGTAAATATGTTTTTAATTTACTTCACACATAATTTTAACGATCCTATCAGTTTCCATGCACAGTTTTAACTAGTCATAATTTCACCATAGATTTGGCGCACTATGACCTTAGTTGTCCGTGCGCCATAAAAACCCGAATCATCATCATCATCAGCATTTTCCGCGACAGTGTCTTCTTAATAAATGTCCTTTGGCTGCCGCCATCGATGAGAATACGAATGGGCTTCCGTCGGCCATCAGTAGTGCAAAGTATGGCATACCCCGTCTGCAGGAGCACGACCTGCGGGTATGGAGAACAGTGCTGCCATGTACCGCTTGCTACGACGGTTCCATCCGTAGTTTTCTGACTCCCTTGCCTACATAGGACCGTCAAATGCCGCCCGCTGCATCGTTCGCATTTCAGGCCTTTGACGGATCGACAAACTCTAGCGGTGTGATTCTCCTTTGCGCAACGGAAGCAGCGGCGGCTTCGACGAAGCCGCTCTTCCAGGTCTGCCAGGTCAGCCTCTACACTGCACTTCCTGACGTCGTGGTCCTTCCCACAAAAGAAGGAAGAGTTGCCTGCAGTTTTCTTGGTATTCGTTGGTTTAGATGGCTTACTGGCTTCAGCACCGAGTGCTGCGGCGGAGGGCAGTCGGTCCTGTGAATTTCGAGTGTGTTTGCCACCTCGACTTTGTGCAAAACGTTGAGGATCTTGTGCCCCTTCTGCCGCTGCGATGTGCTCCCTGCATTCAGCTTCCATTTTGATGAAGTCTAGTAGCTTGCCCACGACCCTTTCATGACGATCGTCTGCGGTTCCAGTTGCGTCCGCAGCCTCGCTGTGAAGTCTCCTCTGAAAGCTGAGGACCAAGTCGACTGGAAGGGCCTGTTGTAATACCGGGTACAACAGCGAAGAATACGAACTCAATCCAGTTCCCAACGCTTCCAAACTTCGGATATGCGCTCGCGCCGTGTCATGCAGACGTCTACGTTCGGAGACGTTTCGGGACGAACCAACATCCTAAATGGCTAACAGTCGCTTCAGATGGAACTGTATGAGCGAGTCTGGATTCCCGAATCGATCTTGTAGCATTTTGACCGCAGTGTCATACATGTCGCCTCTAAGTTGAAGACCTTTAACGAAAGCTGCGGCTTATCCCTTGAGGACAGACGACAAATACGACATCTTTTCATTGTTGGACAACGATGAATTGCAGTGCACGATGGACTCAAAGCGGATCCAGAACTCCTGCCAATTCTCCCTACTGCCGTCAAACTTGATGAGCTCTAGCTTCGGTAAATTAGGACGACGAGTAGAGCTCAGAATGGATCCCGACGCCGTTTCACTAGTACCTCCCGGTGGCGCAGCAGGACCGATCTGGACTGCCGCCGCGCTAGTCGAGTGGGGAACGGATGGGGTCTGGAAGCTGGGCAGAGGCACAAGGCTCCTCCTCAATAAGCATGATATCGAGGCTACGCGGTCCTGATATTCCAATACCTTGTCAAATTCGGCTTCAGCTTGTTCAACGGTGAACAAGGTCTCCAGATTTCTGTCAACTTCTTCCAGAGAAGTAGCGAACGTCTTGATACGTTCGGTCAGTAACTCGCAACGGCCAGCATTGTCCGCGGGAACATCGGTCGTCTCGAGCAGGCGCTCGGCATCGTCTAGCACGGTCGTCAGCCGCTGACGAAGGGATTTCCTCTAGGATAAAAGCTAGGACTTCGTGGCTTGTTCCTGCGGTTCCGTCATCCTGCAGGCCTTGGAATGTCCTCTTCCCTGGTTTCGGCACCAGCTTATACTGTTGAGGAAAGGCAAGGACGACACACAGCAGGAGCAAGTAGACTTTACTGCTCCAAACGAAAACGATTATGCAAGCACATGCACATAACGGGCCTGCCCAGAAGATGCGCGAGAGCGGTGCGCAGTAGTTTCGTCTTCCTTAACAGCTATGTTGCAATCGCATTTCTTCCAAAACGCTTAATCAACAACGTAAATTGAACGTTTGTGCAATATCTTTATTTCAGTGTTTTTGCCGTTTCTCAAAAGCTGCGTAGAGCAAACAGTGTGATTGTGTTTCCAAAGCAATGTTCGTGTGCTACACTGAAGATATGTCGCAGTTACATTGCTGATGTGGTGTTTGGGAATCAATTTTAATGCAATGTTGCAATAGCATTGCTCACAAAACAGTGCATCAGCGACCTATTCTTAGCGTTGCAGCACTATCATTATATCAATGTGTCTGCTCATTGTCCATTGTCCATTGCCCATTGTCCATTGCCCATTGTCATTGTCCTATCTGTAATTCCCACCAATAAACAATGAATGTAATCTTCAAAACTTCCCGTGACGTTCACTCGTCATTTATCAGTTTGTTTTTGGCGACGTGTTGAAATGTTGCGGCAACGTTTGTGGAACTTTCGCCTTTTCGCGATAACGATTCTTTCCGAGCTTGTGATTTCGCGTTGATCTGTGCGTTGAAATTGCCGGCCATAGGCGGGCCGTGAGGCGATTCCCACACGTTTTATGCACAAATGGAATGTTACTACAATGCCTCTAGTTCAATATTGGAGCAGCATTTTGAGACGATGCATGTTACAAACATTACTATTATGTTGCTCAGGCAATGTTTCCTGTGCTGCAGTGAGGGAACATTACACCTAGTGTAACCATTATGGGGAGAATAGACCTCTGCCTAAGAAACGTCATCATGACGTTGTTAGACAAACTGAAACCGAAACATATCGGAAGGGGTTGGCCGGGTTCCACGAATGGGCACTTTTTCGCTGCCTCCCATTGAAAGAAAAGTAAGACCGAAGGTCGCGTCCTTTTCAGGGACCATCGTAATCCCCTCAAGACCGTAGCTTTCGGGCGCGACGTTGTTCGCCTCTACCAGGTTGGTGGCTCTGTCGAACACTATGGCATCATTTGTTTACAAACAGGGAGAAGTCTATATTAATTCAGACTGTGAAACATGGTAGAATGCGCACAAAAACACGGACTAGAGGTAGACAACACCAGCGCAACTCACAACTCAAGTTTAATGTGACAAAAAAAAAAACATATCACGCACACCGCGACGCCACCTACAGAAGCAACAGCCTCAATCAGGGTCATCCTATACAGACGTTCCAACTAGCCCAACGCTGTTTGTTATTGCAGACTGTGAGAGACATATTCTGGGACCACACTGCGGACGCACTATGTGAGATGACTATGGACAAAAGGATCGAGACCAAGACAACATAATCTCAAAGAAAATTGATCTGACCGAGAACTTAAAATTAATTACAATGCATTCTTACGCGCATGTGAATGCGCGCTGACCCTCGATATTACGTTCTCCCATAGTGTCAGTGTGACTACAGCCCTTGAGCCGTCGCGTGACATAGTGGTTCGAATGATCGCCTTTCGTGCAAAGACTGGGAGGTATTCTTTTAAAATAGATAAAATACCCCAGTGCGAAGGTAAAACAATGGGACGAGACGAACACAGACAAAGGGACGACGCACAGCACTGCTAAAATACTCCAGTGCGAAGGTAAAACGATGGGACGAGACGAACACAGACAAAGGGACGACGCACAGCACTGATAAAATACCCCAGTGCGAAGGTAAACGGGTTCGGGTTCAAGGTAACTGGGAGGTAACACGGGTTCGTATCCTGACTGTGTTGTCTGCGGTTCTCCCAGGGCTTCCCGGTAGGCTTTCCAGACGAATGTCGGCACCATTCCCCTGAAGTCTGCCCAGGAACATGACAATTACTGAGTATGTAAGCATACTGTGCTCACTTGCACATACATCACCAAGACTGTAGTGCTCCTCCGCTATTGCTTTTGGAACGTGGCTACACTGTAAAAGAACTGGTTATTGGCAATGTTGCATCAACATTGCAATATCACAGTTTTTACAATGCTGTTTCCGTAATATTCTTTGAACATAACGAAGCCGGTCTTTACCAATGTCTCATCAGCATTGCAATGTCACATTTTCGCAATATTGTTTCAATGACATCATTGCAGCATAACCAAAGCGGCCACTACCAGCAAAACATTGCTTTGCTTTGTTTGTGCTACCTTGACGATGTTGTCGTTTTTTCGGCTACGTTTGAAGAGCACCTGCACCGCCTCGAGACAGTTTTTTCCGCTTTCATAGCGGCTGGTCTTCAACTCCACATTGCTCTGCAGTAGCAAAAACAAATTTCGGGAGAAGACTGCAGAGAAGACACTGAAGAAGAGAAGAAGACTGAGAAGACACTGCACCAATATTGCCATGCAATATTGGTGCAGTGTCACTGCAAGAATTAGAGCTGACTGGGCGGGTATGTCTTCTCCCGAAATTTGTTTTTTTATTAAACAAAGATATCAAATTCTGCTTCAAAACACTTTCCAGTAGAAGAGTTTCTTTTCCTGTCTTTTGAAAATCATTTTGAAGAAAGGATTCGAATAATTCGAGATTCGTAAGATTCGTGGATTCGCAGAACCTTCCTTGGATTCGGATTCGAGAAATGCTGGATTCGTCCCATCTCTAAGATTTACCATTCACTATACAGTCCCATTCACGCGTCTCTTTACGGGCTCCCTCATTCCAGAAGATGGGGTAAAGCGTGGCGATATCGACCAGGGGGCAAATCGGATCAAGCTAAGGAGAACCCAAGCTGGGAATCGAATAAAGCTGAACTGCAATGGCTTACCCATGGGCTGCACATGCCACATTGGCGATTCTACGTTGAAGGTGCATGATAGAATATCACGCTTTCGACAAGGTACCGGGAGAATCTGGCACAGAAAAACGGGCTCACGAGAAAAGCAACAAATTAGAAAACGTCGCGCGGTGTTAACAGACCAATGAAAATTCTTGCACAAGGATAAATCTCATGTCATCGCGTCAAATGCTGGCACTCTTGGTTTTTGAAGACGTGTGCAGTGGGGCTAGTGGGGACAGTGACACGGCATTAATTGGACATTGCTCTTGCAAGTGCGCAAGGCAGCGCACGCTTTTGAGGCGGGTACGCACTTTTCCCCTAACATTTTTGTGTCACTATTATTCATGTATTATCATCCCCGCTGTGATGTCGTGCTCAGGGATTTTCCCAGCATTCCCCCTAACACTCGCTCCGCGACGTTGTAGCGTATAATTTACTTTGGTGACGTTCAATGGGATGCTATTTTATTCCGTTATTTACACTAAGTACATAATTATTAAATGCAATAATTTAATAAATTTAACCCTACGATGAAACGTTACATGAAATTGGTAACGCAGCAGGTGCGTGCTCTTTCACTAGCATTTACGTTTCACTAATCGTCGCGAATGCGTTTATTCATTTATTTCATTTATAAGAAGGCACCTGTCTTTAGTTATCAGCCAAGCCAAAAGTATCTCTCGCTTGTGTACGACATCCCTGACACAGCAGGATATGCAAGAATTTTACGACATTCTTGAAGAAAGAAAGGTTTTCACTGAACATCCTTTTATCTTGTTAGCCAGCCACACAGGTATAGTGTTGGCCAGACAGGATATACATTAAGCAACAATCCAGGAAAACTGATTGCCAAGAAATGAGAGGATGTTTTGTTCGCCAACACGCGATCACAGAACGAAGTGAGAGCATGATAGGCAGCTGTATAGGAACATTATTGTCTCTTTGACAGAATGTGTCTATATGTAGTTATCTGCCATTTTCCCGTTCAAGAGCAGCCTTGCATGCCCAGCAATTCGGGACAAAACGTAAAGCAGGCTTCACCTGATACTGCTACCATTGAAGCCATGTATTAGGAATAGAAAATCGCGTGCAGCACGCTCCGTTGTTGCCGCTTTACATTCGTTCTCTAGTGGGACGTTGCCTGTGCCATAGCGAAACATTTAGTGCAAGTTTCATTGACGAATATTGGGTTCTTCGAGGTTCCATTTTGGTTCCAAATTTCCGACCTGTAAAGGATGCTTCACGAGATACACTGAAGCTTTGGTTGAGGCCCTCAACCAGGTGAGTTAACGCAAATACACCACGCTTTTTGCAAGAAACGCGTGAGTTGAATGCTCTGTACGGCATCTCAAACACCCTACAACACAGATAAGTTCGCAAAATTTGTTGCGCACGCAAAAAGAAAACATATCCCTCGCTGTCACGAGACTCTTGCTTCGATGCACGGAGCTTGGGATGAGGTCTGAGGTCAGTGGCGCGCAGGCAAGGAATATCGTGATATGAGCGATGGTAAACTATCACAGAGGCCGATATTAGAGCACGAAGTTGATTCCTTCCGCCTCGTAAAGTAGGCATCATCTACCTACCGCCGCGGGATGCGCGCATTGAAAATCGAAGAGCGCGTGTAGTTTGTTGTTTTTCTTATGGCGATGCTTTTAAACGTAGATTTATGCGTGAATATTGTCAGGTACCTTCGAGGTTCCAAACTTTTCAGCAGGGCTGGTTGAGGGAGCTCCACTTGGGAGCCCCAACGTGGGTGGTTCCTCTGCACACTTACGCATCAACTGCGCGTGCCCCAAATACCGCCAATAATGCTAATGGACAAATAATGCTCAATATTCAAACGGTAATGGTAACATCCCAGTTACGAACGTCTGTTTCCAAAGTCCCCAAACTACAGAGCCGGCCTCGCCACCTTTGTCCTTTATGATTCGTCCTTGAGAAAACTGATTTACGTAGCCATTTTTGCGAATGGATGACTTTTTGTTTGCGCTACTTGGCTATTCGCGCGTTTCGGGTCATTTTTCCTCTCTTTGGTTGGTAACGTGTATTAACCAATATTTATTTATGTGCCAACTACCGTGACATTGTGGCTGGGATTTCCGCGGGTTCGAATCCCGTTACCGGCTGTAATGTCTGAGGTTCTCACTGGGTTTTCCGACAGACTTTCCATACGAATGTCGGCACAGTTCCCTCTGAAGCTGACCCAGGACGAATAAAAAAAAACGCTACTTCCTGCTGTCCTCTCTCCATCTGCCATGTCTGTACTCCGCTCATAGCCACAGTTGCTTCGCGGCGCTAACACGGAATTAACACACACAAAAAAAATCAAACAATTGTTTATGTGTCCTTGGTCATCCAATGTCCATCATCACGTCTCACTTTGTCAAGCCGGACACCCTGCTGCTCTGCACGCAAAAGAAAAGAAAGAAGAAAGCATTTCAGACATAGTACATGAGCAATTGGTGCAGCTTTTGGTAACAGTTTACGGAACACGGCGCTGACGTATTTCTTCGTCGAAGCGGCCCTCTGTTCTGATACCACGTGTTGTGATGAAACCATGTCCAGTACAATATCGATGAGAAAACAAACAATGCCTTCGTACAGTTATCGCTTATCGGTACTTCAGAGGCACATAAGAGGTAAGCAACGATGCCTCTGATGCCCCCGAATCCCACACTATCGTTTTTTTTTTCTTTTTTTGTCTCTTCAGGTTGAAGCAACCACAATTCTGGGAACTCCATGACGCACGCCGAAGTGCACACAGTTGTACGTTGAGCAACAGCCCAAGGGCTGTTCCTCAACGTACATCGCAACAACGCAGCCCCAGCTACATTTCTTGTTTAATCTTTTTGTGATTTTCTGTCTTAGCTTCCTTTGCGTACTGAAATTTCAGTGTTGTTGTTGTTGGTTGTTTAAATAACAAGGGGAGTTTGCAACCGCTCCGAAAGAAAAGAAACGGTACGATCGCACTACAGAAGGTGCGAGCGCACCCGCAACAGTTCACCGCGGCGAGTGTCCCGACCGCGACCACGCAGGACGGAGCGCGCCGTTTACCTCAAGGATCATAGTAATGTCCACGCACCGTCTAGTATAGGGTTTCTAGTCCAGATTTCACAATGAAATTGACAAGAGCATTGAAGGCCGCGTCCCTGTGCTTAGCGTCCCATACGCCTAAGACTTTCTCTATGCTGAGGTTCCTGTTGTCGAGATGGCCAAGGGTCCGCCTCAAGATGCCTCTTTGTGCGGCATGTTTTGGAAAATACATGATGATATGTTCAGTGTTTTCCACTGCCCCGCACAGTAAACAGTTGGGCGAGTCCACCTTGCCGACTTTATGAAAAAACTGGCGACCATAGGGCACATTCAGGCGTAGACGATGCAGGAGAGTTTCTATGTGTCTGGACGTTCTTGAAGGTATGGTAAAATTCAGCTCCGGGTCTAGCGTGCGCAGCAGTGACGGACCACTGTCGGCTTCGTGCCATTTTGTCCTGCGGATGTCATCCTCCATAGATTTTAGGAGAGATTTGATGTCCTGCTTAGAAAACGTGACTAGATGTTCTGGCGACGACAGGTGTGCGATATTCGCCATTTCGTCCGCCTTCTTGTTACCACTTACGTCAATATGGCAAGGTATCCACTGAAGACGTCGTGACCGATGTCTGTGCACTTGCGATACGCTAACAGGATATCTCGTGCTGTTGACGCCGTGCAGCCTTTTTCCAAGAACGATGAGATATAGTTTCAAGGCCGGCTTTGGAGTCGCACTGAAATATCCATTGCCTGCGCAATGGAAATTTCGGTGTTTTCCCTGACATTCCCTACCGTGACATTGTGGCTGGGATTTCCGCGGGTTCGAATCCCGTTACCGGCTGTAATGTCTGATGTTCTCCCACAGAGGGTTTTCTCCCACAGGTTTCTCCCACAGAGGTTCTCCCACAGGGTCTGAGGGTTTTCCGACATACTTTCCATACGAATGTCGGCACAGTTCCCTCTGAAGCTGACCGAGGACGATAAAAAAAAAAAACGGAAATGGACGCCAAGCTTGGTTGCTCCACGTGTAGTTCTGGTTTCAGTTTCGAATTCCTAGGTGTTGCCAGATGCCCTCTGGTTTCAAGCTATTGACCGACTGTAATTTCGGTTTCAAACCGCAGCACGCTAGTTTCGCTGTGACAACGTCAACGCAGGTTTTTGAATGGTTACCAGATGTCCCTCTAGTTTCAAGCTTTTGACCGTCTGTACTTTCGGTTTCATTTGACAAAAAATAAATGCCGCGTCACAGCATGATTCCCCCCCCCCCATGCTACTTTGATAAGTACACTCAAATAATGATGTATATCAGAGACCAGACAACACTGTATATATTCCTTTTTTATTTCAGCGCATTATTTTACTACTCTTTTATACAACTAATGAAAGATATGTTACAAATTACCAGAGTCTTGCTTGACTTCATCCTTGTACAGAAGCAATCTGCAAAAACAAAGGGAAAACGAAACATCCTGTGAATGCTCTTCTCAATCAGCACAAAGTCTAGGATGACTCAAATCTCGATCAGGTGCCACGCAACAACAACAAGCAGCATTATCAAAGAATCGGTTAACGTTTTCCACTTTCCGATATGTCTCTGATACTGTGTCATGCATTTGCATTGGAGTACGACGTTTGGAAGTAAATAACCCAGTGACAACAATCACTACAAAATAGAGGTGTTCTATACACACGCATTTCCAAACTTGTGTTGCGCATTGCGACAACAGCATACAACGAATCGAGAAGCATTGCATGACTACGTATTGCTGTTACCAGCTGTCATGGTTTCGAAATAAAAGTAACAAAAAAAAAAAAGGCATAAAGACAAGAGGTATACTCACATCTTTTCAAAGTTGCGTCGTCGATGAAGGTCTGATCGGTCTCAGTCGTCGATAGCTAGCTTATAAGACCCTTCATTTTTGTTTTATTTCAAGGGAAGGAAGGATCACGTGAATGCATCGTGGACAGCTTCTCCTTTCGCAGGAGTAGCATGTGAAATGCGATACCTCTTGCCGACGCGCTCTTTTTGCTTCTTCTTTTGGTATGATAACACAACCGCGAAACACCCGTCTGGCTTTTTCCAAACGCTCTTTGGGAACACCAATCACACACACAAAAAAAGAAAACGTTATCGCCCTCGCAAGATGCATTTTCGACTGGTGGTATACGCTGTCTGCCACGTACGAGCTTCCAGCAGTGAGTGCCACGTAAGAGCCAAGTGATGTGAGTATTTCAAACCATTCTTGTGTTACAGTGTATCTTATAGCTAAATAAAATGCGGGCATGTATTTGTTTTAAATTCTTTTTATTGTTTCGCTCAGATGAGACAGCAGAGACATGGTAGCCGATTTCGAAAGAGTGATACCGTAACCGCTGTGCTTTCCATTCCCAACGAGTCTTGCAATATTGTACACATTGCCGGGACATCGTTCTATTACTTGCCTGGGTTCGAAGCTTATTTCACATAGCTTCGAGCACTCGAAGTTATAATAATTGTGCGCGACATTTGCTTCTTTCAAACAATGCCATAGTTGACGTGTATCATTTTGCGACAGATTTACTCCGTATCTCGTCGGATGACTGTTGCCGAGCCAAAGGCGTACGGCAGTTACTGCAGCTGGACATCGGTGGACGTAGATGTTATGGTCAATCTGACTCACGGTAGTGCATTTTCCCTGTTTCAGTGTTGGTTGTGTAAATTCTGTTGTAGCTACGAAAACGAACAGGGAAACAGCACTCAGAAAGGACAAGGTGTAGCAGAACATCTCCGGACATCTATTTACCATGACGACCTACAGTAAAATGAGACAACTCGTCATGGATTTCAATATTTATTGGTAAGCGTCTTTGGGTGACAACCTATTTTGCAACAGGTCAATTGTCATGTCGTTTATGTACACAGCCAGGTAATGGTAGCCAGTCTTCATTGCGTAGTACATGATACATAGACTTTCGGTCACCAGTTGCATTACGTCGACGTCACGATCACCGTAATAGCTGAATATGGAGCTCATCTGTTTTCCCCATTCGGAGACCAGGTCGAACGGGTGGTCGGATAGGTGCTCACACTTCCTGTGTACCCTGGCATACATTGTTTTTGAAGACTCCCACACAGACTTTTTTGCGGGAAGGTTCAGAGGCAGGGACTGGAACAGGAAAATGTCTCTGGTTATCTTAAATGCTGCGATGAGCACTGTGTCGTCCGTTGACTTCGATGAACCGCATTCTAAGATGTCATTCCAACAGGTATGAGGACGGCGACATTTTCCTTGGAGTTGATGATCCTGGGTAACGTCCCGCATGCCGCACACATCATCACCCGATTGGGGCCAGGAATCGCCAGCGTTGGCTGGCTGTTCGACATCGGACCAGTGATCGCCAGTCATTTCGTCGTCGGTGGTGGCAGGTAGTTCTCCGGAACCCAAGTCCTTCTACGACTTCCAGAAGGTTGCAACAGGTACTGCACCTTTCCGTTCCGAACGCGTCTTTTTATAATGCAGTGGCCCTTTCCAGGCTGCACACGTGTTAATTCGCTTGCATAAAATTGACCTTCAATAGGTTCTTCATGCTGGTCACGTAAGAGATAGGTATTCGGGTAACCAATCTTGACTGCTCTCACCACAAAAATTTCACGCGTAAACGAACCAAGATAGCTTTTGACTAACTAGTGTCTAGACTTTGCTATTCTGACAAGGTCGCCAACGCGAAGACGTGGCTTCTCTGGGGGTTTGCTCGGAGTAGGATAGAGCTTTTGCCTAAATAAATGTTCATTTTCTTTGTTGACATCCACAGGTCGTGCCGACAGAGTTCTATGAACACGATGATTATATGCTTTGACCAGAGGCTGTAAAATTTTCAAGTACGATTTATGTCCCTGATATTCAAAAGCACGATAAAGTGGCGTCATAAGACTGCAAATAGATCGTTCTGCAATACTTGCTTTCGTATTTGAATTAGAGTGGAAGAGAGATATCCCTTTTGATTTTAAAAATGCTCCGACTGACTTATTGGTGAACTCTGTACCTCTGTCTGAATGAATCAGTCTCGGAGTCCCAATACGTCTAAAAGCGAGTCTCAGTCCACGTATAATTTCCGCTGCTCGTTTATTCTGCACAGGCACTACAGCAAGCATACGAGAAAATGCGTCGATACAAAACAAAAGATAGCGAAAACCCTTGCTGTATCTCGACAGTTTCTGAAGGTCTTTCAAATCTATTTGGAATATATCCTTCACACCCAAAACGATGGTCTTCCGGAACTGACGTGGTCGCTTAAGTTCTCTGAAGAGAGAGTACACATCACTGGTTTCCAGGAACTTGGCAACCTTCGCCGGCTTTTCACCGATTGCTCGTGCGAGTCGTTGAACACCACCTAGAGCACCAGGATGGTATACGTCCACGTAAGCAGCCATTAGCACAATTTTCTTCCACGAACACGAAGTCCGTCGAATGACAAGTAGGCATTTATAACGGCTGCAACGTCACCTTTGTACCAAGAGGGCGATCGATTGTGCAGTTCGAATTTTATAAGCTCGATGACGGAACTACTTGGAACAACGCGAGAATGACAGATAATCCTTCCCTCTTCATCTATCGCAAATACGGTCTTTAGCATCTGCAGAATGGCGAGGGCCTTCTTCCTGTGTCGTGTGGGAAAATGCGCCAGAATGTTTTCGTCCCGAAGGTAACCACAGTGTTCCTGTTGCGGTTCCAACGTACTCAATACTGGTTCCATTCTCGAAGTCTCTTAGCCGCTCTTGTGATAACCGGAGAAATGCGTCGACGAGGTGTCTCAGGTGTGAACGTAGGACTACTGGCTGATGGCTCTGCAGTCTCCTTTTCAAGTCGAGATGGATGTACGATAAGTGTCGGTATATTTAGCTTGACCAATAGTGGTAGGATCCTCTCGAGATACGCGGGTCGCCACACATTTCGCGCTCTTGTGACCAAATAATAAACAAGGTCTACAACGTTGGTATTTGGTATTTGTTGACCATTGACAATGAGCTCAAACGTTTTACTATTCCAGCTGAGCACGGGTTTTAGTAAACGCAGTAATTGGCTTGCTCTCATCTTGTAGCCGCTGCTCATAAAATTAACGATGGCATCTTCCTCCTCGCCCGCTTGAATCTGTGTCTGCTCTCTTGTCGATGCCACAGGATTTGTCTCCTCACCTGCTGCACTAGGCTGCCTTAATGTGTTCGCGGGAGGATGCAATAGCTTGTGCAAGCACTGGATGATCTCCTTGGCCTTGATATCATCAGGCTCCTGTTTATTCAATATCGACGAAATAGTGCTCTCCCGATAGGGAACAAGCTCGTATTTCTGCATTATTTAAATGCCGATTGCTTTTGCGATGCTTTTGCCCGATAAACTTGAAACGAGACCTAACAAGGGTGGCAACAAAAATTGCAAAAACCCGCCGGACTGATGAAGAATCCGTTTAACTTTCTTCACATCTGCACTGTCTTGCCTGGAAGCCAGTGTCCTAATGGGTGTTGCAAAAGGCTGCAATTGCTTTTTAACTTTCGGCGGTACGTCGATGTTTCCTTTGCAGAAGTTCATACAAATCTCCCTCATTGTTCGTAGCTGTTCCCTGCTGGCATGTTGAATCAGGTTGTAACGATCTTCCCCTGTCTTTGCTTCAGCGATCATACGAAGGAAACGAATGTGTTTGTTAAGCCTTTTCATGACCTGTATACGATCTGTCTGTGATCATCCGGGAAAATGTTGGTCCACACCTTATAGTGATCGTTGCTCTGTTGAGACAAGTCGATAACTAAGTATGAGTATGGTTTCTGACAGGCATCTTTATATATCGTGGGCAACAAATCATTTCGCCCGAAAATCTGCCTGGACAGCATACGCAGCTGGTCTGTAGTGCGTGGTGAACGAAATAAAACGAGAGCCGTGCTGTTGAATTGTATTGTGCGATACAAAGGGTCGTTGTATGACAACAGGTATTGCGAGATGAACACAGCCGTGATTGACAGGTGGTGACACCCGGCGATATAAAATTTGCAGATTTCTTTGAGTCTTTGCCGGTCGGCTAAACAGTCGTCGAATATAAATAATGAGTGGCTATAATTCTCCGGATCTGCAGGGATGTCTTGACTGAAATTTACTTCAGGAAGGGTATTGAATACCGGCTGCTTATAAAGATAGATATACCATATTTGCTTAAACGGTTTGTCAAAGAGGACAGCTCTGTGTTTAATTAGTCGTGCCACGAAGGTGGATTTCCCACTTTGACTAGCCCCTGAAATTGACACCGAGGCAGGCGTCACGAACCTAAAAGGTGCTATCACTGTCATTTCGTGCAAGGGAATGAAGTCTGGTCAAGATACGTTTCGTTAGATAAACAAGTCCGTGCTTGCAAAGTGCAGGAAAAAAAAAAGCAAACTGCAAAGGTAGGTTCGACTGCAGAATTGACGATGTAAAAAAAGAAGACTCCTCAAGGTTGCCATGCTGGCAACTTCTTATATAAGAACTGTCTGACGCTCAGCTCCTTCACTCTCGAACCTCCTTCTGAGGAGGTATGGTGTTCAGAATGATGAAATATTTTGCAGTGTTCTAACATGTGTTCCTTTTGTTTTCAGCCGGTCCAACGTGTCCGAAGGATCATCGTCGTCATCATTGCATCAGTGTACAAGTAAGCATCATGTCTTCGTCGATCTTGCATAAACTTGACAAGCTAAAGAAATGTGGAGAGTTTCAAAAAATGGCGACAATTCCTAAAAACATCAAGTATGATGTGGTTGATGTTAACAAAATTGAAACGAGGTATGGCGAGGGAGGCGGTCTACGTAGAAATTATGAAGGATCACGAGCACGTAAAGGTGTTCCTTCCAGCTCGGTTTCATAAACTAAGCACTCAAGACATCGAAGACATGAGGAACACGAGCGGACTCTGGATGGAGAAGAAAGAGCGAGTTGGAAAAGACGGGAAACGTCTTCTTTCGCCAGACATCGTGTTCGGTCAATCCGAGTAAAAAAATAAAAATAAATGGTGACATGCCACCTTTGTCCTCCGGCCGATCGGCAGCACTACACAACAGCGCTGGGACTTCAAATTCATCTGGCTAACGTTCATAACCTTGCAACACCCTGTATCCCATTTTGTGAGACACTCTGTACGCTCCGCAACTATACCAACCGCTATGAGCTTCATCTACATGACAGAGACGACGACGGGCAGGATGTCAGCACATTCTTTCATGAAAACGGACGCTACCTTGCCAGTGTACTTCGACATTTCGGATTTCCGTTACGCTTTTATGTTTTGCTGAAGGCGGAACTCGGTCGACATACGCCTGAGGATGAGATCATATTTGTCACTCAATTTATTCCTTCGAGTGTGCATACGCTGTGGTCGGAACGAGACGTAGAACGTGCTGTCATTGAAGTAGGCACTGAAGTCACCAACAATTTAGAAAAGCTTGAAATGCAAGGATCGGGATTTTTCTTATTTCGAATTCACGCCTGCATTCTTCATGTCGGTCGTCTCGCACCACAGCTCATTGGATGTACCGACTTTGAATTGCCAAACGAGTTGAAAAAAAAAGTGTCGGTGTCTTCTGAGTGTCGACCTTCACGAGGATAGTGAACAGAACATGTGTTTCGCATTTTGCGTACTTGCCGGTCTACATCCTGCAAAGGGTTCTTACAGACGCAGAGCTTCATCCTACAGGTCATACCTGTCTCAATATGTATTTCCAGAGACATTTCCTGTAGTGTTCCCGAAAGATGTAGAAATGTTTGAGAAGCAGAACGATGTGAGCATTAACGTGTACGGTTATGACAAAGATGAAAAATATGTTTACCCGATTAAGGTTGTCGACGACCAGTGCAAGAAGCATGTCGACCTACTGCTGATTGACTTCCATTTTGTACTCATTACTAATTTCAATGCTTTGTTCACACCACCTGGTTATTTTCACTGCAAACGATGTACGATGGGTTTCACCACCCCGGGTGTACTCGCCGATCATCTACTAATGTGTAAACAACAAAAAGTGTCCAAGACTATTTTTCCAAAGAAGGGTGAGACACTGTCGTTTGCCGGAGAGCATTTGATGTCGGAAGTTCCCTTCTACTGTGTATACAACTTTGAGAGTGTACTATCACCGTGTTCGGGAGGCGGGAATGTCTACGAGGAACACATCCCTTCATCCTTCTGTCTCCTCGTCATACGCTCGTGCGATTCGTACGTCTTGAAGAAACATATTTACCGTGGTGCAGACTGCGTTTCCGTTTTCATGGAACTATTGCGTAATTTGCATGATGAGCTGTATGCGATGTTGCACGAGACTGTGCCCTTGCAAATGACCCCAGGAGACGAACTCGAACATTCTGAAGCCACTCACTGTAACATCTGTAAAGAACCATTCACTAAGAAGCAGAAAGTGCGAGACCATGATCACGTAAGTGGAGAATTTCGCCAATCATTGTGTCAGGGATGTAATCTGAAACTGCGGATACCACGGAAAGTGCCCATCATTGCGCATAATGCCAATTATGACCTCGGATTCATAGTAGCTCATCTGCACCTGCTTCGGAAGACAGACATCAGAGTGATAGCCTCCAGTTGTCAAAAGTTTAAGGCTATAGACATTGGTGTGTTCCGCTTCATAGACTCGTTAAGCTTCCTCAATGCTAGTCTCGACACATTGACGAAAAATCTATGCGACAAAGGTGAATCTAACTTCAGGTGTCTGCGTCAGTTTTTCGAAGAGGAGGACTACTTCAAGTTGGTTGTACGTAAAGGGGTTTTCTGTTATAACTACGTTACCTCCTTTGAACGTTACGACGAGCCCTGTTTGCCATCACGTGACCAGTTCTTTAACCAACTGAACGGATCAGAAGTGAGCAAGGAAGATTACCGCCATGCGTAAAACGTGTTTGAAAAATTTCAACTGAAGAGTCTGGGCGAGTACTCGGATTTGTACCTTCTGACGGACGCATTGCTTCTGGCAGACGTGTTTCAAAACTTCCGAATATGGGCGTTGGAGATGCACAAAATTGAACCACTTCATTTCGTGTCACTCCCAGGACTAAGCATGTCTTGCGCACTAAAAATGAGCCGGATTAATCTGGATTTAATCCACGATCCCGATGCCTATCTGTTAATTGAACGGGGTCTGCGTGGTGGTTCAACGCGACCCAGTTCAACCCAGTGTTCAACGCGAATGGCCACTGCAAATGTCCCAGGGACAGAGCAGTACGATCCCGAAAAACCAAAGACCATAATTCATTACATGGACATAAATGGACTCTATGGCACAGTGATGCGTGAACCACTCCCATTCGGAGGCTTTGAATGGCCGTCACCCGAAGAGGTTGCAGGTTTAGATGTAACCCTTGTTGCAGATTATGCAGACGTTGGTTATTTTTTAGAGGTAGACCTGGCCTACGTACAAGAGCTCCACGAACGACATAAAGATTTACTGCTCGCGCCCGAAAAAATGAGCGTCCCGTATGAGTTGCTTTCGGATTATCAGAAAGACCTGATGAAAAAATTTAACCTCCCACAGCATGATATAGAACCGAAATTACTCCTTACATTGCTTGACAAGAAGAAGTATTTTCTTCATTATCGCAGTCTAAAGTTGTACCTACAGTTGGGTCTTCGGCTCGAGAAAATTCACCGGGTGCTCAGGTTCAAACAAAAACTATTCCTGCGATCCTATGTTGACTTCCATCGTGAACTACGCAAGCAGGCAACCAATACCTTCGAACGTAACCTGTACAAGTGTTTAATTAACTCCGTATATGGGAAAACATGTATGAATGTACGAAAGTTCGTCGACTGCCGCTTAGCAACTTCCGAGGAGCAAGTGTTGAGATTCTTGCGTAAACCGAACCTCAAACAATTCAGGGCTCTAAGCTCTAACGTAGTCTTGTTTCAGTTCGCTCAATCGATAGTCCGTATGCGACAGCCTCTGTACCTGGGGTTCACTATTCTCGAGCTGTCTAAAGTCATGATGTATGACTTTTATTATAACAACTTGCTTCGGGTAGCCCCGGACACAAGGCTCTTGTATATGGACACAGATTCTTATATCGTGATGCTGAGCGATGAGAAGGCCCTTGCGGAGCTCGCCGATACCCACCTTGATACATCTGGTCATTCTTGTGATGACTCGATGTATTCTACGAAAAACAAGATGGTGCTAGGAAAATTTAAGACGACCCCACGACCACATCCTAGGGTTCTGTTGCCTGAAACCAAAGCTCTATGCACTAGACCTCCATAGTAAAAGACGATACAATCGTGCTAAGGGGGTCGATACAATCGTGCTAAGGGGGTGAAACAATGTGAAGCACAGAAGTTGCATTATTCAATGTACATAGACTCTCTTAAGCTTGGTGAAGTGTACAAAGTTTGTCAGAACCTCATTGTGCGCAAGGAAAATATAAATAAAAGTGTATGTGTTACGAAAGTAGCTTTACATCCCCTAGACACAAAGCGTTTCATTTGTGAGGATGGTATCCATACGTTACCCTTTGGGTACGCATCCAATGGAAAGATGTAGACAGTTTTTATGCATATGTTGCCCTACCTGGCTGTTGTTGTTGTAATGCTGTTTTTTTTTATATATAAGATTGTGCCTGTAACGACATGGAAATAAATACAATTTTATTGTGTCAAAGTACACTGCAACATGACATGTTGTCTGTCTTTCTTGGGAATTGCTTCCGTACAAGGACGGGTACCAGCTTGTTGTTCAGTGTGAAGTTTGTTGACGAAAATCTCTGAGTGCACTCTCGGAGCGAGAATCCACAAGCCAGCATGCTGCCTACATACAGGCAGTAGAGGCCACATGTAGCTGATCCATAGCCCTGAAGTCTTTTCTTGTTATAGTAAAATGACCTGGTAGGATGAATGAATTGGTAGAATTCTTTGTAGACGGGCTGAATGCCGTAACTATCAAAATACGTAACCACATTGTCACCGGAAACATAAGTCATGGTCCAGTGTTCACCGTTACTGCTCCTTGGAGCTGTGTTAATCATGGTATGGCTTCCTGTCTTGCGATTTCATTGCATGCAAAGGTTCCCCGAAACAGTTCTCTGGTGCAGTAGTGTCTACTGAATGCTGCATAGAACTGCCACTCCTCCATGTTTATTTTTCAGACAAATTTCACTCGTCTGTCTTTGTTGATTTCAAGCACACGAGGTGTTTCGGATACAAACAACACCGTAACTGCTTCTGTTAGATTGGCAGCAAACGTTAGGGTCAGACGAACGTTGGCTTGAACAACAGGACAAAGAGCATTCACTTCTGCATCTGGAGTCAGATGGTAATAAAGCATAAATGTCTCTTTTGCATACGCAGCTGAAGCTATTGGTATATCCTTGCGTTTTAGTTTGTGAAGCAGGTGTATATAGGCTTTGGAATAGATGTCTCGTTGGAAGTCGAACTCATCCGTGTACTGTTGTCCATCAACGTCCAGTAGTGCTCATTTTAGTTTGAAGTTCTCAAGCTTGAATGGGTTTCGTGGTCTGCTACCTTGGTAGGCATCGCTCCTGACCATCAATACTGTTAACTTGGAGGGAACTCGCTCGCTTTACAAGTCGTCAAATATCACCTGAGATTGGTTAGGGGCGATGGTTCTGTACTTAATTTCCAGGCCTCGGAGAAGGTATACTGCAGGTGTTGTTTGAAGTCTTCGTTCTATACCAACAAGTATACTCGGCGATAACTGAACACGTTGGAGATAGAGCACGATACGTGAAAATTCCACAGTGTGCTTTTCTGTTGAACCATCAGCTTGCAAGAGACGAAAATCGTCCGACGCTTCACGTAGCACAACTCTTATGTCGGTTCCGTTAAGAATGAGCTTCTGTTGTTGACATATGTCGCTGAAGATTGGGCTGTACATGTCACACAGTGCCGATCCTTTGGTTCGCTTGTAACGAGCGAAAACTCCTTTTGAATCAGATGTGGGAGCATATACCTCACTCGTACCTAAAGGGTCTGATCCGTATAACATTGCTGAAAGGGTGTGTGTCTGAGTTACATTGTTGGCATTCGTAATGATGTCCAAGTAGGAACGGTAACCATAATGTTCGAAACTCGAAACCAAGGTTGAATTCAGGTAGATATGTACGTGTTGAAACAACGATGAACCAACCGCTTGGACAGGTATGACTGCATCAGGTGTTGTTGAAGTGCTTGTTGTAGTTACCGCTGGATCTCCATTCTTTCGAATGATCTTGCACTGAATATGCAAAAAGCTGGATTGAAGATCAAAGAAGCCCCCACCGAGTCCTGGAACATTGTACTCGATCACTCCGCTTGATGTCGGAGCAGATACTGGGAAAAACTCGACGTATTCAGACTTCTCCAAAGCAAAGTTTGTAGGTGGAAGAGAGATGAGTTCCAGCTGGTTTGTAGTACACAGACAGGAATCTTTATGCACTACTGCAATAGACCTTTTTTTTTTCTGTCAAGTAAAGAAGTCAGATTTCCTCCGCTTCTCCGCAGGTCGAGCTTTTTTAACGGCCTTGCGTTTTCTTCCTTTCCCTGTGAGTCTCTGAAGTATCTCGTCACGAGTTTTATGCACTGTGCGGTCTACTCCTTTCTTGATGGCTTCTCGAAATGATGCTCCTTGCTGGACTTCCTCGGCTATATGTCTTCCAGTATCAAGGAGCTTTCTTCCAACGTATGGCGCTACCTTCTTGGTCAGTATGGGCAAGAAACCCCTCAATACGTCACCAAATATGCCTCCTCCAATCTGATAAAGCTCGGGAGCAGTATAGTGTGGTAGATGCTCTCGCTTTCCTGCACCAAAATGTGCTATGCAACATGGTGGGTTTGTTATATACATTTACGTAGGTGGATCGTCAACCCGACACGTCCAGAGCCAGAAATGAATGGAATGAAATCACCTATCTCGTTTGCCAACTCGATTTGAATGGTTGTCAAATCCTTCGCAGATACATATTTATAGTAGAGGTTTGTGAATAAATAAGACATCACATCATTCCTACCCTGGACTCTGAACGGTATCGATCGAAGAAGTGGTGCTGTCACGTCACCCACAAATTCGTTCTCGATGACATCGCAGTATATGAAAATATAGTTTTGAGCAGGGAATAGACAAACGTCTCGTTCGGCGACTGCATAACTTGAGAAAGTTGTCCTCTTTCTGAAGCCCAACATCAAAGCCAAATAAGGATGAAAGGTCACATAGCCATCGTTCATGCGTTCCAGGTGACAAATTCCGTTGTATGGGTTACATACAAGGAGACGAGCATCTTGCGACAAATGAAGTTTTGTTCGATAGGCATGGTTAATGGAATTAACGAGGTCCTTCCCCGATTCGTAGTAGCCTTCTGGAACTTCATACTTTACCGTTCGTGAACGATAGGTAACTATGTTAATCGTTTCTTCCGTATCCACCTGGTATTTGAGTAGCTTCACGGGTGACCCTCTGTCCAACTCTCCACAGCCGATTATCTTTTCAGCCATGCCAAGCTTAGCGGCAAGAGTTGCGCTAATTTCCAACCCATAGTTCAGAGGAAGTTGTATCTCATAATGACCGCTACCACGTATAATTCTTGTCTTATACTGCAAATGTTTTGCTAAAAATTGTCTCAAAGGCAAGAGAATGTTTTCATTAGCGTTGAACTTGACCTTCTCTGTTGCTTCAATCGTAGAACCAAGGAATGTCGTTTCCGATATACTATTGACTGTGTCAGTTACATTTTTAATCGCAAAAGGGATGTTGATTTCTGTTAAAGCGGCCTCCCACCTACCCTCCAACGTCTGTGGATGGGCTAGCTTTACTCGGAACTTGCTCATTGTGTTGTCGGGAAACACATCCAAAGATGCATTTGAGAGCAGGTTCACATAGAACTGGTCAACCATGTTTTTTTTTCCTTTTCTGATGAAATTTCTACGCGTACGCTTAATTTATATCGCCAGAAAATGCGTTGACGTTGTCACAGCGAAACTAGCGTGCTGTGGTTTGAAACCGAAATTACAGTCGGTCAATAGCTTGAAACCAGAGGGCATCTGGCAACACCTAGGAATTCGAAACTGAAACCAGAACTACACGTGGACCAACCAAGCTTGGCGTCCATTCATTTAAAATCGAAACCGAAACTACAGACGGCCAAAGCTTGAAAACTAGAGGGCGCTTGGTGGGAACCGAAACTACCTGGCGCTCTAACGCGGCAAACAAACCAGGTGACGGACTGACGTCAACCCGATCGGAAAAATACTATTAAATGTCATCAGATGTTATTGCCTGTTATTAAATGTCATTTGTGTGTTATTACATGTCATTTGCGTGTTATTACATGTCATTGCGCGTTATTACATGTCATTGCGTGTTATTAAATGTCATTAAACGTGCATCCAGGTGCCCATCAAACACTATCGACACATGAGTTCCCATTGTTTACCTGAGTTAACCGTTACCTTATCCTGGCGGCGCATGTTATTGAAACCTGGGAACCCATTGTTCACACTATCGATACATGATTTCCATTGTTTTCTGATATATCTTATCGTGCGTGTGCGTGTCGCATGTAACCTGAGCGGCCCATTGTTACCAAGTGCTATATCTATCACTACTGATGAAACCGTGTCCAGTACAATATCGATGAGAAAACAAACAATGCCCTCGTACAGTTATCGCTTATCGGTACTTCAGAGACACGTAAGAGGGAAGCAACGATGCCTCTGATGCCCCCGAATCGCACGATATCGTTTTTTTTTAATCTCTCTTCAGGTTGAAGCAACCACATTTCCGTGAACTCCATGACGCACGCTGAAGTGCACACGGATGTACGTTGAGCAACAGCCCAAGGGCTGTTTCCACTGCCCCGCACAGTAAACAGTTGGGCGAGTCCACCTTGCCGACTTTATGAAAAAAACTGGCGACCATAGGGCACATTCATGCGTAGACGATGCAGGAGAGTTTCTATGTGTCTGGGCGTTCTTGAAGGTATGGCAAAATTCAGCTCCGGGTCTAGCGTGCGCAGCAGTGACGAACCCCTGTCGGCTTGGTGCCATTTTGTCCTGCGGATGTCATCAGTCATAGATTTTAGGAGAGATTTGACGTCCTGCTTAGAAAACGTGACGAGATGTTCTGTCGATGACAGGTGTGCGATATTCGCCATTTCGTCCCGCCTTCTTGTTACCACTTATGCCAATATGGCCAGGTATCCACTGGAGAATGACGTCGTGACCGTTGTCTGTGCACTAGCGATACGCTAACAGGATGTCTCGTACTGTTGACGCCGTACGGCCTTTTTCCAAGAACGATGAGATATAGCTTCAAGGCCGGCTTCGGAGTCGCACTGAAATATCTATTGCCTGCGCAATGGAAATTTCAGTGTTTTTCATACCAAAGCAACCCAAACTGTAGACTGAGGCGCCTCAATAGTGTGGTGCTCCAGATGACCCGCACGTAAAAAAGAAATAAAAACGAAAAGCCATAATTGTACTCTACATTACGCTTCGGCAGGTAAATTGCTGTTGGTCTTATGCGGGAGACATACAGGGTTTCCCAGAAAACGTATAATTGAATTGTAATTTAAAAAATTACACCACCTAGAATCATGCGATCAGCGGCATTTGTTCTAACTAGATTTTTGCCAGCTCCTGATGTGAATGTTGTGTAACGCAAGTTTCATTATGTAAGTTTTTGCGAAGTGAATTCGGAAATTTGCCAAGTAAAGGTCACTTTTTTACACCACAAGTGTGAGGTGCGTGTGTAATTTTCTCAGATTCATGATAATTGACAGGGATATTCAGGAGCTATCTCATCGGAAAAAATAGCCGTACATCATGTTCTACTGAGCTCAGAGAGGATAGCGTGCTACGAATTTTTCAGCGCAGTCGTTCACGGTCCGACGAAAGGAGGTTGGAAACCCAGCACAAACCCACATCGCAGAAAGAGATAACACAGGCATGGCTTATCACGTCCGGCTCCAGCTGGGATCATGCTTTCCCTCTCCCAATTTCAGGAACTATCACTTTTTCTACTATCACTCTGTGGGCTGGGTTTGGAACCTCCTTTCGTCGGACTGAGAGTCCGACGAAACGAGTACGACGCATTTTACTTTCGTGTTAGCGTCGCGAAGCAACTGTGGCTATGAGCGGCGCATAGATGAGGACAGATGGCGAGAGGACAGCAGGAAGGAGTGAGGGACAGGGGGGTTAGTATGCGTCCTGGGCTGACTTCAGGGGGAACTGTGCCGACATTCGTCTGGAAAGTCTTCGGAAAGCCCAGGGAAAACCTGAGACAGCACAGCCAGTGGGAGAATTCGAACCCGCCACCTCCCAGTCAGCATGACACCCACGAGCGAGACGCCGTGGTTGCGTTCAAAAAGTCGTCGGGCGTTATGGTCCGGTGCTCCGGAAAGCGTGACATTCGGCTATTTTTTCCGATGGGATAGCTCGTGAATATCAATGTAAATTATCATCAGTTTGAGTGAATTTGACACGCTCCTCATATTGGTGGGGTAAAAAAGCGACCTTTACTTGGCAAATTTCAGAGTTCAATTCGCAAATATTTACATAATTAAACTTACGATAAGTGACATTCACATCAAGAGGTGGCAAAAACCTAGTAGAACAAATGCCATTGACCGCATGATTCTTTGTGGCGTAGTTTTTTTAAAATTATTATTATTATAATCCAATGACACGTTTTCTGGGACACCCTGTATACTTCTGGAGCTGTTTGTAATCGAATCAGCCAACACTCCGGCTGTAAAAAAACATCACTTTATGCTCTTTTTTTTTTTCATCTTGCTGCTTAACTTTTCGCTATCATTCATTCAATCGCCAATGCTAAGAGTAACCTATTTACCGGAGTTTCAAACAGCGAGCTTTAGTGCAAAGTACGCTAGCGCCTTTGCGTACGTAAGTGATAGCATGATCGTTCTGCGCACTGTGCGAAGCTCTCTTTATGAACGCGTTCATGGAGTAGTTGGTACATATCCGATACATAAGATACGCAGCCAGAGACAAGGGTTGGCAGACTTCACGCAACAGTTGCTAGCCAACAACTGATAGAATTAAATGCAACAGAAAATAAGGAAAACACAAGGGGAAGTGGCAGGAAAAACTGGCTTGTTAGTCATTATCTTACTGTTCGGTGGTCAATTGACTTATCGCCACAAGAGATTAGCTACCTGTGCGACTCGCGCTGTTAGACCACCGAACACGAATATATTGACTAACAAGTCTGTTTTTTTCCTGTCACTTCCCCTTGTGTTCCCCTTGTTTTCTGTTGCATTAGATTAATTCAGTTATTAGTAAGCAGTTGTTGCGTGTCTGTGGTCCTTGTCTCGTTGTTGGTTCTGCGCTCTGCGCGCGCGCAAAAACACAAAGAGAGCTTCGCGCATTGCACAGGACCACCACGCTATCCCTTACGTACGCAAAGGCGATAACATACGATGAACTGAAACTCTGCATTATCGTGTTGTTTAGTACATCGGAAGAATTCTACGAAAACGATACGATAAAGGAAGTTATCAAATCGACAAGCTTAGCAATGTGACGTCACCCGTTTCAAAGAAGCAGTGCTTATCATGTAATATGTATCTCTGAAGTTCCGGCCGCTTCGTAGAGAGCTTAAAATAAACCGTGCTATTATCATGATGCTGATACACAGACCGCAGGTGTTGTACAGCAGGTGCTCACCCAAGCAGCAAAATGTACTGGAAGTCGGGTGCAATAGGGGTGGACGGGTAGGTGGAAGGCCTTGAACAGACTCGTGAAACTAAGAAACATCGATAAGATACATACCGTCCACCCCTATTGCACTCGACTTTCAGTACATTGTGCTGCTTGGGCACATAGCTTACATTGCTTGAGACCCGTGGGCTTCAACTGTAGTTAGATAAATCTGAAGATAAAAAAGAAGATATTGTGTGATTTGGAAGTGTCAGAAGAAGCGTTGCTTCCCTCTTACGTGTCTCTGAAGTAGCGATAATGCGATAACTGTACGAGGGCGTTGTATGTTTTGTCATTGATATTTTACTGGTGAACTAAAGGTCTATCACAACACGTTGTATACGCACTTGGAGCTTCTTGATCAAACACAGCAGGGTGCTGTAAAAGCGCCTTATGTCACCTTTACGCAAATAAATGTTTCAACGAAAATTGCTTGAAATGTGCGCTGCACTACATTGACCATGTACTCAACAAATGGAGTTGTGCTTGACTTTTACGGGCTTTTTGTGCAGCAGCATGATGTCAGGCTTGTAGGGATGAGACGGGAGGATGGACAATGGATGACAAATTATACATAAATAAATGTTGGGTAATACCTGTTACCAACCAAACAGAGGAAAAAACGATCCGAAACGCGAGTATCAGAGTAGCCCAACCAAAGACATCCACACGCAATGATGGCTGTTTGAAGAGAGATGGCATAAAGAAGATTAAAGGAGCTAGGGCGAGGATGATTCTGTACGTTCGGGACTTTGGAAACAGATGTTCGTTGCTGGAATGTTACCAATACCCTTTCAATATCAATATCTTCTCCCCTGATTTTCGTTGTCCTTTTTACAGTTTATTCAGGACTTCGGGTTATAGGAGGAGCTGGACCAGTTCCATATTTCCAATTCATGCAAGCGGCATTTGGACCACGCGAAATTTATGCGGAAGTGTGCAGAGGACCCCCCCCCCCCTCCCCCCCATAAAATGGGGTTCCCAAACAAACCGAGCGGAAATGTTTGGAACCTTAAAGGAACCTGACAATATTCATTCGTAAACCAGCATTTAAAGGCATTGCCATAAGAACAACAACGCACAACACGCGCCCTTCGATTTTCAATGCGCGCATCCCTCGGCGATAGGTAGATGTTGCCTCCTTTACGAGGCGAAAGGAGTCAACTGAGTGCTCTGATATCAGCCTCTGTGCTAGTTTACCATCGCTTATATAACGATATTCCTTGCCTGGCACGCCACTGGCCTCATATCCCCTCACAAGCTTCGTGCATCGAAGCAAGAGTCTCATGACGGCGAGGGATTTGTTTTATTTTTGCATGCTCAACAAATTCTGCGAACTTACCTGTCTTGTAGGGTGTTTGAGATGCCGTACAGAGCATTCAACTCACGCGTTACTTGAAAAATGCGTGGTGCATTTGCGTTAACCCACCTGGTTGAGGACCTCAACCAAAGCTTCAGTGTATCTCGCGAAGCCTCCTTTACAGGTCGGAAATTTGGAACCAAAATGGAACCTCGAAGAACCCAATATTCGTTAACGAAACTTGCACTAAATGTTTCACTATGACACAGGCAACGTCCCACTAGAGAACGAATGCAAAGCGGCAACAACGGAGCGTGCTGCACGCGATTTTCTATTCCTAATACATGGCTTCAATGGTAGCAGTATGAGGTGAAGCCTGCTTTACGTTTTGTCCCGAATTGCTGGGCATGGACATGCCATTACCATATTGGACTTTCTCCAATCTTACTTTCCGACTCCTATGAATACCTTGGGTACCTATTCACATATCTTTCTTGGAACCAACATATACGCATTATCATAAGTGATGCCAACCATGAGCTTCGTTATCCTCGCCGAAACATAGAATTAGCGCTCTGTTTGTTAAACTTTTTGCATACCAAACTTTAATCAGACTGAAACTTGAATACGCCTCCAGTGTCTGGGACCCTTATCAGGTTCATCGTTATTAACGAACGGGAATCAAAGAGTGATATTAAACGGTAGGAGTAACTTATCTATTCACACATGGTAAACAAGAGTTTCGTGCACGAAAGTCACTCTTTGATTTACTCACCACCGGCAACTTGACATCGCCTATTTTTGCCTTCGAACTGGAATCAGTTCAAAACCGCACTGCCCGCTTTATATTACCTGACTATTCTTGAGCCTCAAGCATCACATCTCGTAAATTATCGCTCGGGTTACCTCAGCTATCACTTGGCAGAAAGTTATTTCATCTGTGCGTTTTTTATAAGTTCATCTTCAACTCATCCATCCGTCCCTCCTTGTTGCTTTTTCCTCACTACACATGATCGACCATTCCCGTAAGATCTACCCCATTAGTTGTTGTACGTTTCACTTCCATCACACGCTTTTCCCGCGCACCATTGTTGATTGCAGAGGCCTCCCCCAGTCACTCGTAACACAACTCGACTTCACTGCATATCATAACCAGCCAGGTTGTTTCCTACAGCCCTGATGCTTGTGTGCTTCAGTTCTCATGCCTTTTTTTTAACTTTTGATGCTTATTAGTGTTTGCGTTGCGGTGTTACGTTACCTCCCCCCCCCCCACACACACACACCTAATGTAACATCCCCGTCTCTATATATGATGTACCGTCATAAATGAATAAATAAAGCGCCATCTACGGAGAAACAGCAACAACAGAGAATAAACAAAAGTTCACGTTTGCTCGCTCAACATGAGGGCTCTCGGTTCATAGATGCGTTCACTGCGCAGGTAAAAAGGATGAAAAACGTTTTATGACATACTTTCTGGTTCGCACAGATGCCACTGTTACTCATTTCTGAATAATTTTGTAAACTCATGGGACAATAAAAAACCTAAATTTACTGTGTTCACTTTAGCCCCAGTGTACTGGTCGCATGTGTACGCTGCGTGGGGCAATGTAACAAATTCTTGCTGTCCCACAAAGTCATTCGTCTTCCTTTTTACGCGATGTTCTCCTAGAAATGGGAGAGGAGGGTTCGACGGCTCAGGTGACATGTCTTACATCGTCTTGTACCTATGACTTGTGAAAGCTAGAAGTAAAATTCTTGATACTGTTCAGACCCGCTTTAACCTATGACGGTAAATGGTCGCAGCAGTGTTGGTGAGGTTAGCAGATTGCCGATATTGCCTCACAGCTGTGCGCCGTAGGCAGTAGTGTATCCAGAACCGCAAGCTCGAGGGGAGGGGGGGGGGGGCGTTGCAAAAAAATTGGGGCGCACTTACATTGTAACAGTAGTACACATGAAAAAGTGGAGGGGGGTGTTGCGGCGTGTGCATAAACTACTCGCCTTAGGTGGTGGTGGTGGTGTTAAGCAGTATTTTCCGCCAATCATGATCTCCTTACTGCTTCTTCAAATGATGGACTCAGTTGTCTCGCGACGTAAACCCCCAATTATTATTATATTCAAATGATGGAACAAACGACCCGAGGCAGCGGCTGGGAAGGGTCTTTGACAACTTGAAAGACACGTTACCCGCATTACGAACATTCCACTGGAACCTTGAGAACACTGTAGGGCTTCGCTCCTCACTCGAGGCTCATCGTTATATTCTTCCCAAATTACCTGGTTCATGCGTTAGAGTATTGCCTGTCACGGTGATATACTCCGACGATCATAATCACTAAATAAAGTTTCGCTGTAGCGTTGAAAGCCATAATCTTGTATATAGAAAATCTAGCGAAGCGATGAGGAAAATAGCGTCCTAGCTTCCCCGCAAAAGAACAGTCTATGTTCATGCTCTCATCCCACTAGTCTTCCTTCAACATTCCCGTATAGTCGCTTTTCTACGATGGGATGTATGAGCTCGAACGTTATCACCATGGAACCGCTTTTTTTATTTTTTTTTTTGCGACTGAATTTATCCCGGTGCTCTTCTTTAATGATGTGACACATGTGGAACGAGTATTTGCATGAAGCATGTCCCTGTTATTGTAGTTTCAGGCGTGAAAGGTAACCAATGCGCAATGCACAGTCCTCTCCCGTCCCCATCACTCCAAAGCAGGAAACTGATGCAGTGCAGATGTTGCGTTGAACTTTCGAAGAGGTGGAGAATCGTGATGTCTCCGCGCCTGGAGCACGGGGCACGTTTCATTTTACAGTCAACCAACGCTCAGGGTTCAGCAACATTCATCCTTAGCTAACATTTCGTGTTAACGTTCCGCTGCCCTGCACATCACGCAGCAGAGCGTTCGGTACCCGGCCCAAAGTATTTGTTGAAATCCCGCATTACCGCCGCGGATCAACTGTGGTTGTGAGCGGCGAATAGTCCAATAGAAGGAAATCACAAGGCGGTAGAGAGGGAAACCCAATGCATAAACTGAAGTGCTTTCTTTTTTCTTTGTATCGGGTCTTACGCCACAGCGTGCAAGAAATAAAACGTCACACTGGTAGTGACGGGATACGAGGAAGTTGTCCATCACCGGAGAAATTATAAAAAAAGAAATATACGATAAACTGAAGGGGTTGTCAAGGAAACTCCTTATCGGTTAGTGTCGAGATGTGCCGTCGTGTGTCACGCAGATAGCCAAATATGGTAAAATCGCAAATGGTGAGATAACCACCATAGCTTTATATAGACCGTTCAGTGATGGCTGGCACTCAGTTTTGGGTGAGCGTCTGTCCACTGAGGTGAGCTTACTATTCTACATTTCACTCTTCCCTCAAACTGTGTGGTCTTTCAGCTACATTTCGACAGATAGTCCGCTGTCATCAGAATGCAGCAGTTATTGTTATGATCATGGTAATTCAACTTACTTTCCCCAGTTGAAGCACCAACTACGTACATTTCTAGATACATAATATTCGTATTATGCACGAACCTATGCTTTAATATGCACTCAAGTTTCATTGTGCTTACATGTTAACCAATTACGTTGCATGTTGTTAGACATATGGCCCGCACGATAATTTATTTATTATGAATATATATTTGTGTGTGATATTAATTAATGGTATATAACAGGGCATGCTCTCATAGTTCCGTTTGTGATTTTTTCTTTTCTTTTTTTTTTTTTTTTTTTTTGATGTGCGCTTTCGAATAAAATCTTTGACTTTGAATTGGTGGAGTTACGTCGGGACCCAACTATAACCAGTAGGGCCCGGATTTTTAGGCACTAAAAGGCCCAAAATAGGCAGGCGTTTAACCCAAAAAAGCACCAAAACAGGCGAAGTTGAAACAGCGTATGTTGAAGTCCTGGTAAAGCTTTTCACGATGTGCGTTGCTGGAACTTGCGCTCGTTTAAATAATATGATACTAAACAAGAATACGTGTACGCATGCCGCCGATCGCAAGATGGCGTTACCACTTTTACACCGATGTTTTAGACACCCATTGCTCTGAAAGAACACTACAACGAATCATGTTTTCGGTATACCAGTCAAGCCTTGAAGGTTTGGAAACGCGAAGAAAGGCTGTGTGCCTTGATCCCCTTATCTATATGAATATCTTCTAGTTAAACAAATCACCGAAAAAGACAAAAGTGCCTCCACTACCGGAATGAAAGCAACCCAGGGTTGTGATCATTGTGTACGGACCTAGTAGGTCACACTTGTACTACATATCTACCGTGCGCTACCGTCGTCATTGGATGCGAAGATAAGGCCTTCCTGCAAGAGCAGTGTAGAGCATATCGCACGAAAGAATGGACCATAGTTGCGCCCTCAGTCTTAGTTTTTATGTGTAAATATACATTACAAGCGCGACAAAGAGGGCGTGGCAATGTTGAGAAACAAATAAATTATGGAATGGGAACGGGAAAAAGGCAGGCGAACTGAAAAATATCGCGTACAGTTTGAGATATTAAGGCCCCGGCCCTAATAATCAGCTACGGTATTTTTTCTGCGATTAATTTTGTGTGTGTTGCTCTAAAGTTTAGCTTATGTAGCTTAGTTGTTCTACAACCACGCTTACTCGCTAAATTTTCTCTTATGTATTTATCCTGCTCTCACATATCTACAGAGAAGGCATTACTCTACTGCACCACTGCAAGTGGCATTATGTAGAGGAGAGGGTACAGTATCACAAAATAAACACTGAACAAGAAATACACATCAGGGATGATTGTCACAAGTAATCTGAAAGACTATTCATAAAAGAAGGGTTAGAACAAGAAAGTACGAGATCACATGGAAGTCCATTCCATTCTTCTATTGTGTTAACAAAAAAAATAATTCTTAAACAGGGACGTTCGGGAAGTATAAGCCTTAATCTTTAACGGATGATCCAAACGTGGAGAAATGAAATTAGGCGGCATTAAATAATGGTTTCGTGGAATACCTGATTGATTAAAATAGATATCACGAAGAAGTTTCAAGCGAGCCTCCATCCTGCGTCTTTCAAGTGGGGCCCATCCCAGAATAGCTTTCAAGTCAGTAGATCGTGTGTTCCTTGAATAGTTGTTTAAAACAAAACGCGCAGCTTGACTTTGTATTTTCTCAATTTTTTGCGTCAATCCTATTTCAAAGGGGTCCCACACTGGGCTAGCATATTCTAAGATTGGGCGGACATATGACTGGTATGCTACTTCGTTGATATCTTTGGGTGCAGTCTTAAAATTTCGTCTCATAAAACCAAGAGCCCTACCAGCTTTAGAAACAATCGCGGCTACATGTTTTTCCCATTTCAAATTTCGATCAATTATGACACCTAAATATTTGTAATACTGAACAGTTTGAAGGACTTCGCCGTTCAATTCGTAGTTTAGGACATGTATGGAGTATGTACATGTATGGAAAGCAATAGACTGGCACTTATTATTATTTAACTTCATTCCCCAGCATTTGCACCACTGTTCTAATCTTAGAAGGAACAACGGAACGGAACGGAAATCGACGCAAGCGGCACTTGTTGAACAAGAGAGAAACTGATGTTCTGAGGCTGGAACAACAAGGGACAGATACAAACAAAGTCTCAAATTGCCTAAGACTGGCAATTTCTTAGGCAATTTGAGGCTTTGTTTGTATCTGTCCCTTGTTGTTCCAGCCTCAGAACATCAGTTTCTCTCTTGTTCAACAGGTGCCGCTTGCGTCGATTTCCGTCGTATGAATGTGTGTATGAGTGAGCTAAAAATGTAAGAGTGAAAGGAGGGTGAGTGAGAGTGAGTGGCTGGTTTGTCGTCCCTTCAGATGACGCACCCAGAAAGTCGCTGGAGAGGTGTGTTAGCTTAGCTCAATTGGTAGAGCCCTGGACCGATAATCCAGAAGATGTGGGTTCGATCCCTACAGCTGGCTAACCTTTTCAGTGACTTTCATCTGTCGTCCTTCTCTATGTTTATAGCCCTATAAATTACACAGTCGTCCGCGAACAGCCTAATACACGAATCAACGGTTTCAGCAAGGTCATTCATGAAAATCAAAAATAAGAGGGGACCCAAGACAGACCATTGTGGTACACCTGAAGTCACGTCTGCCAAAGTCGATCGTACTGCATTTACTACTACGCTTTGTTTCCTGTTATTTAAGTAATCTTTAATCCAGTCGAAGACCGGCATCAAATTTAAACGCGATAACTTGTACAGTAACAGATCGTGCTTAAGTGTCGAATGCTTTTCGAAAATCGAGAAACACACAGTCTGTGCGAACTCCCCTGTCAAAGTTTAGTACAAGATCATGGTAAAAACAAATAAATACGAAGGCAGAAAAATAGGCGATGTCAAGTTGCCGGTGATGAGTAGATCAAAGAGTGATATTAAACGGTAGGAGCAACTTATTTATTTACACATGGTAACAAGTCTTTCGTGCACGAGACTGCACTTCAGGTTAGAAAAATATAAAAATGGTACAGGAACATATATACAGTTGACGGGGGAGTTTTGGTGTGAGAGGGTAACAGGGTTCCATAACTTCCATAACAGGGTTCCTTTCCATAACCCTGTTACCCTCTCATACCAAAACTCCCCCGTCAACTGTATATATGTTCCTGTACCATTTTCATATTTTTCTAACCTGAAGAAGTGCAGTCTCGTGCACGAAAGACTTGTTACCATGTGTAAATAAATAAGTTGCTCCTACCGTTTAATATCACTCTTTAAAAAAAATAAGTTGTGTCGTACACGAGTAATTCTTGCGAAAGCCATGCTGGGCGGGAGAGAAAAAATTGTTAAGTCATAAGTGATTCACAATGTGAGAATAAACAACATGTTCCAAAATTTTACCAGTGATACTCAAGAGGGAGACTGGCCTTATCGCCAGCTTTAAAGAGAGGGACGACATTCGCAATCTTCCAATCTGACGGTATCCCTCCTGTCCTTAACGAGCACTTGAAAAGCACAAAGAGATAGTGTTGCTCTAAAGTTTAGCTGATGTAGCTCAGTTGTTCTACAACAACGCTTACTCGCGCGATTTCCCCTTATGTATTTATCCTGTTGTCGCATATCTACAGAGAAGGTGACAATAATTGATGGTAATTCAAAGTTTAGTGGCGCAGCTATAACTATGACCGTCATACAGAGAAGAAAACGGATCATAGCATAAGCTAGTATAATCCGAGAATGTCATACTATTTGCTTTCTTGTGCAGAATTTGGTAATTACGTAAAAACAACAGTTTAAAAGACGTGCCGACAGAGACTAATTGTCTAATAGTCAGTTACATATAGTCAGAAACTACTGAATAAATGCCTTCCGAAAACGAAAGAGGTAACGAATTTAATTTGACTGCGCCATGGTAAGCGATGAGGGTCGGACGTTACAATAGTGACCAGCGGGTTAAGGCGTCCCTCTCGTTGGTAGTAGCCAAGGTCGTGCTGAAGACTGGGAGGTGGCGAGTGCGAATCCCCTTATGGAAATTTTATAGAATTGTATTCAACTCAGCTATAGTGTTTGTATACACCTTGGTGTATAGAGCATTTCTTATAGCTATTTAAGGCACATTGTATACACTCACCCTTATACAAATGTACACACAGTTATCTATTGACAGTGCATGTCTCTTTTTCTGTCTTTGTGGGTATGTGTGTCCAATTTCTGATTCAGATGAGCTGTGCCCGTCGAGTTCAACCACAGGCACTCGCGTTACACAAAAACATGCACCAAAACTCATCCAATGCACAGACAGTCACCGCAAAGCTCGATCAAGACCATCCTTAGTGACGAACACGACAATTCCTCAGACGAAATGGCCGACGAACGATTGTCCAAGGAAGTGACACCAGGGGGGGATTTCGCGTGGGGAGACACGCTCCGATGTGAGAAGCAGTTGCAATTTTGCACACATGAGCGACCGTCGAGACGGAGAACTATCTGCATGGAAACCGTTAATAGTTAATACCGGCTTGCAGTCTTCTCACATGAAAGTTCCTCCAAGTAACATCGACGGTGTGAATATACATATACTTTACTAAGGCATTCGACTTTCTGGACCACTCGGTGTAGGTCAGCAAGTTACAAATTTATGGCATTCGTGGCACAGCATATCACTTCATTCAGTCATATTTGGCATCATTAGAGCAATACGTTTCCATAAATATTAATAAATCAATCAGACTTACAGAAGTGAACGACGTTCCCCAGGGTAGCGTTGTTGGGCCACTGCTTTTTAATATACACGCAAACGATATAGTTCACACTTCTACAGCGGCCAAGTTTTACATTTACTCTGATGATACCACCCTATTTTTCTCTGCCTCATCGATTGAACAGGTACCAGTTGATGCTAACGTTGCATCATCCAAAATAAACCATTGGGCTCGTAATGACCACCTAGTTTGGGAATAAAACTAAGGCTGTGCTCTACAGGCCCCAAAGACAAACCGTTTCAGCATCCAGTCTGTATATTTATTGGGCAAAACCGCATCGAACTTGTCAAGTCTAAGGATATGGGGGAATATTTTTCTGAAAACTTATCTTGGGACCGCATTGTTGATGTTGTCTCCATATAGAGCGTATTTCTCTCGCCGATTTGTGAAGGCTGTTTGCTAAATCATAACATTGCTTTGTTTTGCCTCTTGCGAATATGCTCATGAAGTGCTCTTGGGAATATGCCCCTGTCAAGCGGCTACTATTGCCGCTTTTTGGCAAGTCATTGCGTGTATTCATTGTAGTGAACTGAAATGAATAAAGGAAAGAAAAGGAAAGGAACCCTCTAACAACCGAGTCACTGTGGAGCCTGAAACTTTTTCTACTTCTTTATATCTACTGGATTTGTAGATCTGTGTAGATCAAAATCTTTTCATATCTACTTTGACTAATAAAATGACCAACTTTCAAACATTTGTATCAGTTACTTCCACACCACATTTGGACTACGGACCATGTTTTATGGTGCGTTGCGGTAAATCTACAATGCACATTTCATTTCCGTTAAAAACGATGGGTTACAGGAATTTCGGGGTTCAACCGAAACAAAAAAGTGGAAAAGTGAATTTCTCGCAGTTGAATAATATACAGATTATCGTGAGAGATGGCACAAGTTTCGGAATACAACAACTTTATTGCGAGATGATGAATGAAGAGTTTCATCGCCAGGGGCGTTACTCTACCCCATTGCTGGTGGTGATGCAGGGAATGAAATAATGAGCCCCTTCACAATAAGGATCGAAGTCCTATGGTATCCAGAAAGGTGAAGAGAGCTTTAAGGGCAGAGCTTGGTGGGCGGGACGTGGCCAGGGCCCAAGAAATTTTGTGAGAGAGAGGGGGCGAGGGTCTAGCTCGTTAAGGGATCCGGAAAGTACTCTTCGGGAAGGCTGGTAGTGTGGGAAATGGAGAAGAATGTGCTCTACATCTTCTACAGCACCGCAGTTAGTGCATTGGGGAGAGTCAACTTGTCTCAAGCGGTAACGTCACTACGCTGTAAAAGCCACGTCGAGGCGCATTCGATGACCTAATGCAGCATCTTGACGAGAGGTATGTCGAGGTGTAGCGGCGCTTCCAGCCGCCGGACGAAGAAGCCGACGAGACAGCAGCGCCACCCGGCGCGAGCTTAACATTCTGGCTCGCAGCTTCTCATCCTCACGGACGTTCAGTCCAGTCCTGCCTTCTCTCGCCTCGGCTGTCGGCGCCTTCGTCGCCTCTTCTATGTCACAGATCGTGCCACCAAGTTACGCCTTCTGGTGGACACAGGCGCAGAAGTCAGCGTTCTCCCTGCTACACCTTCTGACCGGCGTCTCCCGCCCTTATTCCACCTTACGGCGGCCAACAATACCACCATCCCAGTTTTCCGCCAGCAGATTCTCAGCCTTAACATAGGCCTACGCAGGAACTTTTCCTGGCTTTTCCTGGTAGCCAGTGTCGGCCAACCCATATTGGGGGCAGATTTTCTGCAGCATGTCGGCCTCACGGTTAATGTCCGGAACAAGCTACTTCTCGACACATGCACGAGGCTTTCCGTACACGTCATGACCGGCAACCGACCTCCCTGCGCCGATACCGTCACGCTTTCTGCATTGACATCGCCGTACGCCTCGATCCTTCGAGAGTTCCCTTCTCTCTCCTACCACCGGATTGGACGAGACCCGTCGCGCACGATATTGTGCATCACATCTGCACCACTGGACCACCTGTTTCTGCTCGACCTCGACGTCTCGCCCCGGAAAAACTCAAAATCGCCCGCACGGGGTTTGAGCACATGCTCGATATTCGTGTCGCCCGACCTTCCTCCAGCGATTGGTCATCCCCGCTGCATATGGTCCCCAAAAAGACCGGGGACTGGCGACCTTGCGGCGATTACCGTGCCCTCAACCTCGCCACAGTTCCAGACCGCTACCCCTTGCCTCGCCTGCAAGATTTCACCGTCAACTTGCACGGCGCTACCATCTTTTCTAAAATCGACCTGGCGGAATTCTGCACGCAGATCCAGTATGTGCAGGGACGCGCCAACGGTCCAGCCGATGCCCTCAGCCGCATCGCGCTGCTCTCTGTACGTGCCACATCCGTCTCGCCGGAAGACCTCGCATCCGCTCAACCCTCCGACCAAGAGCTCCTCCGACTCCGTGAGACGCAGTCGTCTTCCCTAAGGCTGGAGGACATTCCGCTGCCCGGCACGGACATCACGCTGTGCTGCGACACTTCGACCGGCCGTGCAAGACCTTTCGTGCCAGCAGAGCTCCGGCGCGATATCTTCGCTTCCATTCACGACCTGTCCCACTGCGGCGCCCGACCTACTCAGAAACTCATCGCCGAGCGCTACGTGTGGCCATCCATGAATGCGGACATTCGAGCTTGGGTGAGGTGCTGCGTCGCTTGTCAGCGCTCAAAGATCCAGCGTCACACCATCACCCCGCTTGGCAAGTTCGCGCCGCCCGACGCCCGCTTCGATTCCGTCCATCTTGACATAGTTGGTCCTCTTCCCATCTCGCGCGGATACCGGTACCTTCTCACGGCCATTGACCGGTTCACCCGCTGGCCAGAGGCTACGCCCATCACCGACACAACCGCCGAAACCGTAGCCGCCACCTTCCTAAGCAGTTGGATCGCCCGTTTCGGTGTGCCCTCACGAGTAACAACTGACCGAGGTCCTCAATTTGAAAGCCGCATTTTCACCGCCTTCACCAATCTACTTGGCACCTCGCGCGTAAGAACAACTTCGTACCACCCTGCGTCGAACGGTTTGGTGGAGAGGTTACATCGGCACCGCAAGCTGCCTTGATAGCGCATCAAGTCCGCTCCCACTGGATGCCTTACCCCTAGTGCTTCTCGGCGTCCGTTCTGCCTTCAAGGCCGACCTTGGCTGCAGTCCAGCGCAGCTCGCCTACGGCTGCAGCCTGCGCCTCCCCGCCGAATTCTTCGTCGAGTCAACCTCGCCCTCCACCCCTTCCGAGCTCCTCAACCGCCTCCACCGCGTCTTCGACAGCCTCCGCCCCGTACACACCCGTGCCAACTCCTCCTGCAAACCCTACGTTCCGCAACAACTTGCCACTGCCACCCATGTTTTCCTCCGCATCGACGGAGTTAAGCCATCCCTTGTTCCCCCCTATACCGGTCCCCATCCCGTTCTGCACCGCCCTGACAAAACCTTCCGCATACTCATCAACGGATGAGAAGAGACAGCCAGCCTGGACAGGCTTAAGCCCGCCTTCCTGGAGAATGCGAACCCTTTCGTCTCGTCACTCTCGAACACCACAGACTTCGACCGTACACCTTCGCCCATCGACTGCCAGGCCCGAGCACGCAAAACCGTCACCTGGTCCGATCGTTCCTCGCCATTTTCAACGAGGGGGGGGGGAGGGGGCACTGTAGCGGCGCTTCCAGCCGCCGGACGAAGAAGCCGACGAGACAGCAGCGCCACCCGGCGCGAGCTTAACATTCTGGCTCGCAGCTTCTCATCCTCACGGACGTTCAGTCCAGTCCAGCCTTCGGACAATAAACTGCTGTCCACAAACTTGGAATACACTCTCATTCCTACAGAGGCATGCGGAAAGCGAGCGCTGGATCAACTCTGCTCAGCATGGCTGAGAATGTTAGCGGTCCATTGGCGGGACACCAGAGGAGTCACGAGGCATCGAGGTACGGAACGACGATCTCCTCTCAGCAGCGCAATACGCATCCGTCTCCGAGACGAAACAGCTGCTTCTGCGGCGCTGTCAGCCTGTTCATTCCCTTCGACACCGCAATGGACTGGAACCCACTGGAGAACCAGCCTGTGCCCTGCTTCGTAGACAAGGTTGTAACCCATTAACACATCCATCAGCAGCGGTGCGGATGAGCCTCGGATGCCAGAATTTTCAATTGTTTGCAGGGCAGATGTAGAGCCAGTGAACACGACCCATTCCCGCTGGGTAAAATCAACTATGTGCTGCAAAAAGAAATGCATAGAGTTCCGCAGCTGTGGATGAGGTTTGATGCGAAAGGCGACGTCCTTCCACTACGCCTTCGGACGGGATCACGAATGCCGAGACGGACTTGCGGCACAGGTAGAAAACTTAAACTTAAAATTAACTTAAAGCATAAAAATGGGCTAGCAGGACCTGATCTATTCGTTCCTGGATGTCCGGAAGACGTACGAAGGTGGGTTGCACAGGCAGTGACCAGGGGGCGTCCGGCGGTGTGACGTCCTTAGCTATGAAGCCAGTGAGAGCCTGGCGTGTCCTCTGCGCTACGCGATGGAAATCACTTTCAGGACGGTATCGAATTTTCCTGAGGAGTGGGTGACGGGGAATGTGCGCAAGCAAGCGTAGGAAGTGTCGAGCCGTTTCACGCTCGCGGAGAACCTCCACCGGGAGTTCACCAGCTTCAGCCAGGACTTGCCGTGTTTCAGCCATTGTTGGAACTCCAAGGCAGCGACGAAGGCTTCGGGCAAGCAGTGTCCAAAGGGTATTTAATGACATTGTTGAACTCCTGTGCAAGATTGGAAGGCTGTAAGGCACAGTCGCCCTCACCAAAGCCGCGTGAACCGCTAGAAGGGAGCGCTGATCACAGCCCCATCCTAAGCCAGAAAGATGTTGAATTGTAGGAACCATCGCTGCACTTTGATTTCAAGGTGCTGAATGTGGCGAGCCCACCGCAGGTCCGAGTCCACGACCACACCAAGGATGGGAACGTACGGGCTCGGGGTTTTTTGCACCAACCCAAAGAGGGCAATTTTTCATGGCCTTGCTGGTGAAAGGGAGCTCGACGCACTTTTCGGGCGATAGGTCCATCCCAAGTCGCGTGAGGAATACAAGTGCAGAAAACCCCATAATTTTCCGACAAATAAATTTTTTCAAGGGCTGTACTTTCTTTTTCTTTTCTTTTCTTTTTTTTTCATGTTAGGCGGACAGCCTGTATGCCGACTTTCCTGATAATGCAATTGGGTGTTATCTGCATGGCTGGTACTGTGAGCTCCTTTCGCTCGGAGCTGGGCTGGGGTGGGGAACGAAGCGAAGATGGGACGCGGCGTCATTGTCCGTTCCCACCGCTCTAAAATTTTAAGGGGAGAGGCGCTAAATTTCACCGAGAATGGGGTGCATAACGCCTCTGAAGGTCACCTGCTGCAGTGCCGCCTTATTCCCGAGCAGTTCCAAACGCACATGGGCAGATGTCACGCTCCCTATCCGTTTATGAACTGCTCAAAAGCTACTCACAAAAACTTCCTACTGATGGTTGGAAACTATGAGCTTACATGTATCAATTACTTTCAGTTGATGGTCCTACAATGCTTTCTCTCTGGATCTTGGCTTTCTGGGTCGCAGCTGTTTATGGCCCTGCAGTGTGTGCGAGGGCGGTAGGTGAACCAGGTGAGTGCCATATACATTTTAGAACCAATTCAAGTGCATGATCAGATGCTGTGACACGGGCCTCTGGTCCACCTGCGGTGTCGTGGCGACCGCCCAGCACATTCTTATGGAATGTTCACTCTACTGCCCGCAAAGGCGGATATTGTGTGACGAGCTTGCCCGTATCAGCAAGAGGCCGCTCACCTTAGGTGCACTCATTGGCCCCTATGAAGATCCTGTGCTCCATCTTCGAGTTCTTCACCTGTTCATGGCCTTCCTGTCGTCCACTGGATTGCTCCAGACACTTTAGTTCTTTCTTATATTTTCATCCATCCTTCCTTCATCATCTTCACATAATGTTCCACGTGCAATGGGGTAGGGTACCGCACCACCGCGGTGAAACACCCCATCTCATCGTCATCATTTATTGTTGTTGTTGTTAGAAATGAATTCATCGGTCCAGACTAGAGCTCTCTATTAAACGTTTAAACGTTTTCTTAAGAAACGCGTTTTGTAACACGTTTCACAGATTAAACATTTTCTTAAAGCACGTTTAAACGTGTTCTGTTAGATATACGTTCAACAGCACGCATACGTATTTAAACGTTTTCCGAGGATACGTTTAAACGTTTTCGTTTACGTACGAGGGGCGTTCAAGTCAAACAGGGACTTTTAATTTTTCTCAAAAGTAAAATGACCTTAGAGGCGAGAAATTAGTTTTATTTTTCAAAGTAATCTCCAGCTGCACTAATGCACTTGTCTCAGCATTTCACGAGGGCTTGTATGGCAGCAGCGTAGAAATCCTTACCGGCGCGTAGCAGTCACGATCGGACCACATTCTTGACCTCGTCGTCGCAGCAGAAGTGGCAGCCCCCAAGGAACGCCTTCAGTGGACCGAAGAGATGGAAATGGCTGGGGGCGAGGTCTGGACAGTAAGGGGGATGTGGCAGCAACTCCCAGCCAAGTTCCTGTAAGGTGCCTGTCGTGAGATGTGCGGTATGCGGGCGTGCATTGTCCTGTAGGAGGATGACTCCTTTGGTGATGAGGCCCGGCTTTCCGAAACTGGAGGTGTTAATGAATGATAGTGTTCAACGTTCCCACAGAAAGGTCAATCTTTCGAGCCTGTTCGGGACATGTTATCCGTCGGTTCTTGAGGATCGGGCGCTCCACAAGTTGGATGTTCTCAGGAACTCCGACACTGGGCTCTGAGCCGTCCCAGCCGGGATCGTCCTGCACTGATGTACGGCCGTCTCGGAACCGTTTGCACCACTCAAAAGCTTTGCTGCGGCTAAGTGTATCGTGGCCATACTGAGCCTGAAGTCTTCTGTGAATTTCACATGACTTTACGCCTTCATTCACGAGAAACTTCATGACAATTCGCTGTTCGATGTGCGCGCTCACCTCGTTGTCGGCCATCATGTCCAGGACGTGTCTTCTGTTTTGCGCAAACTTTGGACCACCATGTGGTGAACGCGGAGGCCTGTCGCGTGAGAAAATGACGAAAAAGAAGTAGCGCGAGCCATTTGTACACTCAGGAGACAGAAAGTCCCGGTTTGACTTGAACGTCCCTCGTATATAAACGTTTTCCTAGGAAACGTTTAATCGTTTTCCTTTACATAAAACGTCTCACGGCACGATACGTAAACGTTTTTTGTCAGGAAACGTTCCCTTTTTTTCCTTTTTGGTTATTATATAAGCGATAGATCACATGTGCGTTAAACGCGGTCTGTTATTGTTCGTTATTTGTATATGTTACGATGACCACGAGGGTGATATTATTATAAGGAAGAAGTGAACTGCAAATTTTCGCTATTTGTTTTTTTTTTCTTTCCTCTTCTAAACGCTAGAGCTTACTTTCCTTGAAGGACAGTGCAGGGTATCGTTAAAGACCAGCTCATTTCTGATCGTCTTATGTTTAATAAAGAAATAAAGTCACAACGCAGGGCGCATTTTATTCCGTTTCTTGGTGGTTAACAGAGCGCTGCCACGACCCCGTTCGCGGCGTACACCGAACTCTGCTCCGCGTGCACTCATGGCATTGGGATCGCTGACACTCCAAAAACGGAGCTTTATCTCATCGACATCGTCCGGCAGAATTACAATCCTGGGTGTTATCCTTTTCTCCATCCCAATTAGTTCATAACGGGAGGTGTTCCGCTCTTTGTGGGAATTCGTGTCAGTGCATGATGCCTCATCCATTTTTTCCCCACTCCTGCGCAAGAATGATATCGTTCGGGACAGTGGTTGGTTCCTAACGCATCATTGGCAAATGTTCTGGTTTTAGAGTGCAATAGTGGGAACCAGTAGGGAAGAGCAGGTTATTACATGCTTCAGGCTAAAGTAGTCGCTCAAGGTCACAATCTTCCGCGTTGGTCTTTTCACCAAAACGCTACTCGCGTAAAGAAGATAAATGCGGAATTTTTAGTATAAACTACCCAAAAGATTCAAACGTCATCACCGCCATGACGAGCTCGAAATGTTTCAAACTGTAGTGAAACACGTCGGTTCATAACGAAATGTTCGACGAAAATGAACACAAATAGGGCTGCTTAAAAGCCAAATATGAACTGAAGTAATAAGCTACTTATACGACAGTGAGAAACTGGCGTAGTTGGTAATTACTGATGGGAACCTTGGACGCGCCAGGCATAACGGGGATAACTTCTGTCGCTGTCCCCGTAATGCCTGGCGCGTCCATGTTTCCTATTGATAAAGATAAGAAGTTGCTTAGATAGCTATCCGTTTCGAAAGGCGTTTCGTTTCGTATTAACAAGACGTTTAAACGCTTCACCTTGACATAACGTTCAACCGCTTCATTTTAACAAAACGCTTAAACGCTTCACATTAACGACACGTTTAAACGTTTCGCATTAACAAAACGTTTAAACGTTTCGCATTAAACAAAACGTTTAAACGTTTCGCATTAAACACAACGTTTAAACGTTTCATAAGGAAAGGTTTTCCAGACTATACGTTAATCTAAACGGCGTATAAAACGTTTAAACGGAAACGTTTTAAACGAAAATCGGAAAAACGTGTTAGATCCCGAGCCCTAGTCCAGACTATCACACGTACAATGTTCATCTATGACAAGCATCGTAGCAAACATACCGAAACAGAAACGATAAGCGGACATAAAGGTCCCGTGCACGACATTGCGAGACCACTCCTCCATTCCTTATCTCGTGTGCCCCCACATTTCTAGCAGCAATGTCCGAGTGGCATCGCCAGAGCTGCGAGGCGTCGTCAATCAAGATCACGGAAGCTTGCGCAAGAAAATAACGTAAGCTACTTGGCGCATGCGCCGTACGCAACGCAGTTTCTGCGGCGAGCGTGCGTACCGTATTTTTCGAATTTAGCGTGTGTACACTTTGCAGCTTACGTTTCGCCGTGGTGTCGATTCCGCTGAGCCCGTTGCAGCTCCATTGCTTTATGACGTTGTCGATGCAGACAATGGGCACGTTAACGGACACAGCATGTTACGACAGGTTGAACCTTTCCCTCTTATCGTAATACCATCAATCAATCATGTCACAGAGCATTTTCTATCAGAGTGCACTCTCAGCAAAAGACTGCTACTGCTTTTTTTTTTTCGGAACACGGCGAGCAGATCACGAAGCTTGGCGTCAACAGTGACAAACTCTGTTTAAAAATGGCTAAATGGCAAAATATATTTTTTGTCGTTTTATCTTGTGTTATTTTTTCAACTGAGGTGAGCATTTCGAGAAGTAAAACGATTTACCCATTTTCTCCGATAGAAACAAAACTCAACAAACGAAGTTCGTGCGGACATATCCCTCAATTGAGGGTCCTGGAAAAAGCGATCACAGTTTAGGCGCTTTTAAGCTTTCATAAGCTTTTTCTGTAACATATTAGCGGACTACGATATGGCAGCAGGCCCCTAAAAGCTCGCGCTCAGTATATTTCATTCAAAACGAACAAGGTGGCGCAGGCTGCGAGTAACGGCGTGCCGGTGCAGCTTGTGTCTTTTATTTCCCTGTCGTTAATTGGACGCCACCGCTGCATAACAATGTGCCCCGCGCTGGTTTCGGGAGCGACTCTGCTGCTGTCGGGCAATGGCGTCTTGCACTGAAGCCAGGCTTCCGCAGGTGTCCATAGAGCGCACGGTATAGATAAAATCGGGTGACACTGGGTGCAGGACCAATGAAAGTCACCGGTCATTCTCCCTCACCCACTCAGTAGCCACCGAGGTTCGCTTGTTACTAGCATGATTATCATGGTATCCCTCTGCCAAAGGTTTTGGGTCGCTTGCATTCACGTTCAAGCCTTCACATATTTTTCAGTTTTAAAATAATTACGCAGTGTTTTCCGTTAAAAATATTTATTTGAAGCTCTGCATTGATTCAAAATGGCAACGCGTGCACATGCAATGTGTGAAGGTTCCACAGAGTAGCGATCGCCGAGGCATAGCTACGAACGTGTTGTCACCAAGTAAACTTGCGCGGCGTGCTCACAGACTATCCCGAACAACGAGCAGGCGCCACACGGTTGAATGAAATTCTGTGGTGTGAACATCTTATCACTGTGTATATCATGTCAAATAATGATTCACAGTGCTGCACAGACGATGCTCTTGTTTCGTAACACACCAAGTCGGACAGCGCTCGAATGTGTTGATCACTCTCTCACTTAGGGCCACGTTCTGGTCTTAAGCCTGATAGGCTGTTCGTTAGTCGACGAACAGTACAACATGAACACAGAAAACCTGTACCAAATCAACCCGAAGAATAAACATGCAGGTCAACGAAATAAACTGCCACCTCATCATCACCATCACTTACTGTTGTTGTCGTTGCCACGGCAAGGCAACCACCTTCCAAACTTCCTCAACGGCTCAAAAGAGACTCTGCACACGGTCCTCATCCGCCAAAGCGCGGAGTGAAGTGCCATTTTGAAATCAGCCAATCAAAGCAAGCCTTACACGCTCGGCGAACGAAGGTTAACCGCTCGTCTTCGCGTGGGGTGATACGTCGCTTGATGACGCTAATGAGCCACTTGCGGGCGGCCTGGCCCAGCCTCTCGCCCGCAACGATTTAAGTTGCGTTACGGGTTTCACGCGCAGTCGTATTTAATTCCGATTTGTTCAAAAGGTTTTAAACCAGTCTATGAATGCATTGAAATTTTGCATAGAAATCTTTAGCTGAGGAGCCAATGAAACCGAGTCATCTTTCGGAGCAGTATTTGGGACAGGTTCCCGTACTTTGGTGACTGCCGTTCACTGACGCTACATTACGCCTCACCGCATCCCGCTAAAATTTCGCCGCTGTCCTACTAAATTTCAGAAAGCCTCCATTCTTCAGTTGAGCATTACATATCCATTAATAGGTAAGGGTATATCTTGCTTATACGTTCAAAGAAAACTATGACAGGACACTCTGGTCCCTAATGTTACTTTGCCTAACACAACGAAGGATGACTGTTGCCTTGCGGACCTTTACGACATGTTTCTGTTGAAGGCCTGGGAAAGCCTACTTCAATTTGGAAATGGCATTATTAGACACGGCGGAAGCTATTAAACAGAACATTGAAAATCAATTATTAACTATGGAGATTTTCATAGATTTAACCAAAGCTTCTGATCTCGTTAATCATGACTTGCTTCTTCACAAATTTTATCGATATGGAGTACGGGACATACCACTAACCTTAATAAAGAGCTGTTTAACAGGAAGAAGCCAATATGGCAACGTTCAACAAATTAACTCAAACACCAGGAGCACTTCGTTAGGTGTACCTCAAGGGTCGATTTTACGTGCTTTCCTCTTTCTTGTATTCATCAATGATCTGCCTTCCATTTTAACCTGTATATCAGTCCTGTACGGTGATGACACTTCCCTCTTTATAACCAGCAAAAGCGTTGATGAATTATATAACATTGCAAACAACGTTATGCTCCAAGTATCCTGTTGGCTAATCCAAAATAAACTCATAGCTAATTTCAATAAAACAACATACATCATTTTCCACCCTAAAAATAAACACCTTACAACAGAAAATAAAGAGCTAAGTTTTTTTGATACGGCTATACATATAGAGTAAAGCATACAATATTTCTCGGAATCACCATGGATCACAAGATTTCCTGGGAAAAACACATTGATTCATTGTGTAAAAGTATCTATTCTTCAAACACAGTATTATTTAGGCTCGGTGACATAGTTCCTTTGTACTCTCTACTTATTGTTTACCACTCACTGATTCATTCGAGAATATCATACTGTGCGCTTGTCTACGGCACAACCTACCAATCATCACTACACAATCTCGAATCTACAACGCCCAGAATAACTGCATCAGAACCATCATGAAGATTAGACGCAATGAAAGCTTCCGGCGCCTGTACCCTCTGTTCAACCTTTTACCTGCGGGTAAACATGTGACGCATCGCGCTTTGTTACTTACGTATAAATTACTACGTAACCAGGTTTCTATGCCACACATCGATGTCGTCTGCAATACTAACACTGCATTCACTCGATCATCTCACCTGAATCTTCTCTCAGTACCAAAATGCAGAACAAACTATGGTGTCTTTCGGTTTATTTACTTCTCATCGAAACTGTGGAATTCTCTACCCGAAAATATGAGAAACACAGCTACATTTACTTCCTTTATTTATTTATTTATTGCAACTCTCAAGGCTCTGGGAGCTTTAGAACAATGCTCAATCATTTCATTCATAATACGTAATGTTTTCATAGAAATTTTGATCTTGAAATGTGTTAGCTGTTTTCTAGCTCATTGTTATCCATGTTGATTGTAAATCTCTCTCGTTTTTGTTATTCTAATTGTTAACTGAGTTGTACCTTCTCAATATTTGTAATCAACGGGGGTCCCCACACTAGTGTATAACTACGGGACTCCGATATGTATGTTGTAACCTCTTGTATAATATTGCTTTTTGTCAAATAAATCTGAATCTGAATTTCATATAGTAGAATTTCTTACTAGAATTTCGTAGACAGTTCATGACTATGTTGTAATGTAGTAGATGGTTAATACCTCTAGTTCTCGCAGGCCAGGGCTACCAAACTCTGCCATGCCACTGGGTTGAAGAACAGGGTCGCGAATGGCTGGACAAAGGTGTTATTGGCGGCCATGAGAATGGTCGAGCCATGTACGTCGGAAGAATTAGCTATCAAGGCGGCGTCATTCCAGGCAAGATTATTCCTTGGGACGTCGTCATGCTTATAGGGTCTGATGGAAAAGAGGCTCATTTCTATAAATATCAGGTGAGACAACAAACGTAGGGTAAAGCACATTCACTTAGCGCCGTTTCAAGTTTTCGCAAGCCTACAAAGCGCATAGCACGACTCACAAGCTCCAGCACTGAATAAAAAAAAACGTTAACAAATGTTAAGGCGCAGTACCTACCGTAGTAGTAGATAGTAATAGCAATAGCGCGTGTAGCAATAGCAATAGTGTGTCGCTTGACTTGCTCGATATAGGAAGCATAGTTAAAGACGATAATTACTTACATAATCAAATAGGTCATTTCCACTGAAGCAGTGACTCGATTATATCTTCTTTTCACTCTGCCAGAAGACAGGTAACTGCCATGATCCCGAATATCACACGCCAATTATTGCAGAAGTTCTTTTGAATAAATTGGTCAATTAGTCAATCTGGTACGCGCTTAGCAAACGTGAGCCTACGTCGCCTAAGCCGCCTTGACTCTGAGTGTAACTCCGTGTTTTCCAAGCACCTAAATTCTGGCAGGATGAGTGACCCTACATTGACTTTTAAGAACACTCTCTCAGCCTCTGTAAACCGCATTAGGTAAACGTCCATAATTTCCTAAGTTAGCCCATTCATGGCGTCACCCCGGTTTTCAAAAACTCTGTTCAATTATTCCTTTACTTGCCGACGACAAGGATGTCCGAAAGGGTGTGCTTCATTTGAGCCTTCGTGTTGTGTTGTTTACTGTCTTTCCCATAGCTCAGGCTTGCCTGTCATGGGGTATGCCCTTTCAAGAATTTATGCCATGAACTCATGACCCAGCCCTCGACGGCTACATTTTGCTGTTTAGGCAATGGCGAGTCATTACACTTCTGCACAGAGAGCAAAGTCTCGAATACTCCGAATGAAAGCGTGATAAGCAACATAGGTTTCAGGCGTTAACATGTAATTACCTTACTCTTACTTAAAGTCTAGTCAATCCTTTTATTTTTTGTTACTTTTTTAGGTTTGAGCATAAAATTATTACTAGTATTAGTGTTGCTTGTACTATACAACCAAGCATTAGTATTACGTACCAAAATACCTGAGCATAAAAAGTGTTACATATTAGTAATGTGATGCCCACCTTATTCCACACTTTATACGCATTCATCAAAACTGGAATATAATTATCGCACTTGTGAGCTCCCCAATTTCAATTCAATTTTAATGGCAATTGAAATTTAAAGGTTCTATACAGGGTGGTTACAGCATCGGTCACTGATTTAAATTGTGATTACGTGATTCTAATTGCTATCTAAATAACCGGATTTTGTGCTATTTAAGCGTGCTTTTATAAAAACCCGAGTAGTTTGTTTGCATGCAAATTGATTCACTTGAAAAGCCTAAACCAAGGTATCCAAAGTGAGGCGACGTGAGAAATAATGTCGGGTGTGTTAAGCACCATCAGCATTCGGGCCTGTAAATCAGCGCGATAAGATGGGCTGTGTGGGTGATGCTACATGATGGTGGGCCTTGAAGCGCGTGTGAGACCACGTGGGAGGCTTTAAACACTCGTGCAGTAATGCTTCTCAAACAAAGTGAGCAAAACTTTTTTTTTTTTTTTGCTTCTCATACACTCTGTGAGAAAGATGAACTCCGCAGCCTTTTTAGCACGAGGAGGGCTTTGAAGATATGACGATGCGTGGCTTTGGTTGTACATACTATTATGTGCTCTAAGTTATGACCTCGACAACTTTTTGCTGCACGCTTTGTTTTAACACAGGCTCTGGAGTGTACAAGCGGCACTCAGCTCACTTGGATTAAAGCAGCCGACGGGAAGTTACCCACTGGTGCCCTTCAGGGTGGAAACACGTCAACGGGCGAGCTTCTCTACATTGGTCGCGTACATCACAATGGCACCCTCACTGTGGGCAAATTGCAGACCTCTCTGGGATGTGTCTCCATCGGGTACTTTGGGAAAGAATACTGTCACAGCGAGTACGAGGTGCTGGTGTGGCCTATTGTCCAGCTTGTGAAGTAAACCTTATGACGGTGCGATAAGAAGCCACAACGCTCATGGCGCAGAGAAACTCCATCGAACCAATATGAACATCCCCTGATCACTGATGTTATCCACAATGAGAACCCATCGGTGTTGCTCATAATAATGAATATTGCTCGGCAAAGTAACCCCTCAGCTGTGTCTCTGCTGCTCAAACTGAATGTAAATGAAAAGCACAATGCAGCCTGGTTTATTAATAAATGAGTCGATTTTCAAATAAATAGCCATATGTGAACTACAACAGACTCGCTTTGGTTTCTTGCTACCTGAGAAGCACACCGAGCAGAAAGGGCGTCTATACCAATGCCCAGTTTTATCCCGTTGAAGGGGTGACTACAGGGACCACGACCACTGCCAGAAGCCACCAATTGGGAGACAAATTGAGTGCAAAGGGTTCCAACCTATGGTCGGCCTAATTTAACTTTCTTCGAGGACAAATGGCCGCCCCATTGGACGCATGACCAATGGGTCGGTCATTATTTATTTATGTGACATAAACTTAAAGTGTGCTTCACCCGCATACTCCCATAGGCGCAATCCATTAACGAATGCAAAATCGCCCGTAGTTGGTTCGGTTGATGTCATTCTGCGTTTGATCTATAGAGGTACGTTCTTTAAAGGGTCTCTGACCAGAAGCTGGAGTGACCTTTCCGCAGCTGCCGCCGATAGACTACACGAAAGCAACTTCACATGCGAAAATGTATGTGTTAAAGGGATAGTCGCATCCGGAAGCGTGTTCCGGAACTATTATGGTCATGTTCCCTGTCGTTCATAATGTGCGCCGGCAAATTTTCTCCCCACAAATCCACTTGGTTGACTCAGAAACGATTTTTAAATGTTCGCGCTTCCGGCGCGCACGGCAATCCCCGCAAGGCGCCGACACTGGATGACGTCACCCGGATAAACCAACCATCAGGAGGCGCTCCTTCCCGCCGCAGATTCTGTGTGTGTCTGAGCGTGCGGCTGCCCCCTTTTCTTGTTGTCTTGTCGCGTTTGCTTTGAAGTACTTTGAACCACAGCGTGTGGCCTAGGATTTCACGCCGTTGACGTGCGATGTCACAGCCAGGAAACCGGTGCTACGTGCTCGGGTGCAGAAAGACTTATAACGCGAATCCCGAGCTTAGATTTCACCGACCTCGCAATGGCGAAACGAAACGAAAGTGGGAGGCAGCGATCGCCAGCCACTACTGTGGTGTGGCCCAAGGATTGAATGTTTCACGCGTCTGTTCCTGTCATTTCGCCGACGACGCCTATTTTGATGAAGATGTATTGCAAATTCCGGAGTTGGAGATGGAGCAAGTTGGGCTACGGCAGAAACAGAAGCGGCTGAAGATTGACGCCGTGCCTACCACCCCTACCACATTCGATCAGGAACAAGGGCAGGAACCAGTAACGGAGGTAAGTGACAATTTTGCGTGGTCACAGCTATACGCTGCGATGAAAAATATCAGTTGTCACAGTAAACATCATCGCGAACACCTGGCCTCGCCGCCGATTGTAACGTCACAGTCACATCGGCTACTAATGTACACAAATTATTACAATGATTGCAGCATCCTGACGCAATAGTACGCGTACTCTAGAGAAAAAAGATTGGTGTGTTGTTGCGGTGCTAATTGTCGCCAGTATTATGCAGGAGTAACGTAACACTCCCACATGACAGCATTATTTTAATCATATTGCAGCTAGTGGATGTTTCTACAGTTCATAGTGTAAGCCTGATGGCAGCATTCAGGGATGTGAAAGCATCGCAACCTGTGTTTGGCTACGTCCGAGACACTTGCATCAGTATTCTACTGCAGCCTTGTTGCTAACTTCTGGCTCTATTTCAGGCGGCAGCAAGCACGTCAACGGAATCAACTGGATTTGGTATGTTTTGTCAAGCCACGAAAATATTGCAATTCTTTTTGCACGTCCCACAAAATAATGGATATGTACGAGTCCTGAAAATTGTAGAGTTCTGTGAAAGGAATCTTGTGTGATGCGGCTGCCAGCGTTTATAACGTAATGTCGACAGGAAAATAACTGTGCCAGTGAAATAGGGACCGCAAAGGGGAAGATTTATTTGCATAGTCATTTTTATATTTGTTATTGTACCTGCTAGGCCCTCAACATATTCTTTTGAGTGTTAACACTCAAGGCCATATTTCAGATGTGGAGGTCATGGCTGAAGCAAGTGCTGGGGACCCACTTCCCACTTCACGGCGCATCTCACAAGGGGGTTGTCATCCCCTGATTCCAGGAAGAGGAAAACAATGGACACAGACTTGCATAGCGTACTAGTACACCAGATATGGATCTGCCAACATGAACCCTCCTAACATCCCTGTGGCAGCGTACCTGTAACCGCCCAGACTTCACACCACATTAATGTAGAACCACAGCACAACATAATAAAATAGCTTAGGTTTATTTGCCTCCCATACATAATGGGAGGCAAATAAACCTAAGCTATTTCGTTATTCCCACTCCGTCATACTCCACTGTACAATAAATCGATAAATTATAGGGTCATTCTTTATTCCCGTCACTACACCGCATTGAAAATCTGCACAGAATTCAAAATATTCCCACCTTGGCACTAACTTAGTGCAGTACAGTCTGGATTTGATGCAGGAGCTAATACTGCCACGTGTAGTAGTTTTTGCTGTACAGATGGGTAGACAGTCTGTTGACTGCAACTGGAGATACAGAGTGACAAGACAAAACATCCCCCACACTGCAATGACGAAAAGACGAAAATTGCAGCAAGACGAAAATTTTGCTGACATAGGCACCCTACATTGACTTTTAAGAACACTCTCTCAGCCTCTGTAAACCGCATTAGGTAAACGTCCATAATTTCCTAAGTTAGCCCATTCATGGCGTCACCCCGGTTTTCAAAAACTCTGTTCAATTATTCCTTTACTTGCCGACGACAAGGATGTCCGAAAGGGTGTGCTTCATTTGAGCCTTCGTGTTGTGTTGTTTACTGTCTTTCCCATAGCTCAGGCTTGCCTGTCATGGGGTATGCCCTTTCAAGAATTTATGCCATGAACTCATGACCCAGCCCTCGACGGCTACATTTTGCTGTTTAGGCAATGGCGAGTCATTACACTTCTGCACAGAGAGCAAAGTCTCGAATACTCCGAATGAAAGCGTGATAAGCAACATAGGTTTCAGGCGTTAACATGTAATTACCTTACTCTTACTTAAAGTCTAGTCAATCCTTTTATTTTTTGTTACTTTTTTAGGTTTGAGCATAAAATTATTACTAGTATTAGTGTTGCTTGTACTATACAACCAAGCATTAGTATTACGTACCAAAATACCTGAGCATAAAAAGTGTTACATATTAGTAATGTGATGCCCACCTTATTCCACACTTTATACGCATTCATCAAAACTGGAATATAATTATCGCACTTGTGAGCTCCCCAATTTCAATTCAATTTTAATGGCAATTGAAATTTAAAGGTTCTATACAGGGTAGTTACAGCATCGGTCACTGATTTAAATTGTGATTACGTGATTCTAATTGCTATCTAAATAACCGGATTTTGTGCTATTTAAGCGTGCTTTTATAAAAACCCGAGTAGTTTGTTTGCATGCAAATTGATTCACTTGAAAAGCCTAAACCAAGGTATCCAAAGTGAGGCGACGTGAGAAATAATGTCGGGTGTGTTAAGCACCATCAGCATTCGGGCCTGTAAATCAGCGCGATAAGATGGGCTGTGTGGGTGATGCTACATGATGGTGGGCCTTGAAGCGCGTGTGAGACCACGTGGGAGGCTTTAAACACTCGTGCAGTAATGCTTCTCAAACAAAGTGAGCAAAACTTTTTTTTTTTTTTGCTTCTCATACACTCTGTGAGAAAGATGAACTCCGCAGCCTTTTTAGCACGAGGAGGGCTTTGAAGATATGACGATGCGTGGCTTTGGTTGTACATACTATTATGTGCTCTAAGTTATGACCTCGACAACTTTTTGCTGCACGCTTTGTTTTAACACAGGCTCTGGAGTGTACAAGCGGCACTCAGCTCACTTGGATTAAAGCAGCCGACGGGAAGTTACCCACTGGTGCCCTTCAGGGTGGAAACACGTCAACGGGCGAGCTTCTCTACATTGGTCGCGTACATCACAATGGCACCCTCACTGTGGGCAAATTGCAGACCTCTCTGGGATGTGTCTCCATCGGGTACTTTGGGAAAGAATACTGTCACAGCGAGTACGAGGTGCTGGTGTGGCCTATTGTCCAGCTTGTGAAGTAAACCTTATGACGGTGCGATAAGAAGCCACAACGCTCATGGCGCAGAGAAACTCCATCGAACCAATATGAACATCCCCTGATCACTGATGTTATCCACAATGAGAACCCATCGGTGTTGCTCATAATAATGAATATTGCTCGGCAAAGTAACCCCTCAGCTGTGTCTCTGCTGCTCAAACTGAATGTAAATGAAAAGCACAATGCAGCCTGGTTTATTAATAAATGAGTCGATTTTCAAATAAATAGCCATATGTGAACTACAACAGACTCGCTTTGGTTTCTTGCTACCTGAGAAGCACACCGAGCAGAAAGGGCGTCTATACCAATGCCCAGTTTTATCCCGTTGAAGGGGTGACTACAGGGACCACGACCACTGCCAGAAGCCACCAATTGGGAGACAAATTGAGTGCAAAGGGTTCCAACCTATGGTCGGCCTAATTTAACTTTCTTCGAGGACAAATGGCCGCCCCATTGGACGCATGACCAATGGGTCGGTCATTATTTATTTATGTGACATAAACTTAAAGTGTGCTTCACCCGCATACTCCCATAGGCGCAATCCATTAACGAATGCAAAATCGCCCGTAGTTGGTTCGGTTGATGTCATTCTGCGTTTGATCTATAGAGGTACGTTCTTTAAAGGGTCTCTGACCAGAAGCTGGAGTGACCTTTCCGCAGCTGCCGCCGATAGACTACACGAAAGCAACTTCACATGCGAAAATGTATGTGTTAAAGGGATAGTCGCATCCGGAAGCGTGTTCCGGAACTATTATGGTCATGTTCCCTGTCGTTCATAATGTGCGCCGGCAAATTTTCTCCCCACAAATCCACTTGGTTGACTCAGAAACGATTTTTAAATGTTCGCGCTTCCGGCGCGCACGGCAATCCCCGCAAGGCGCCGACACTGGATGACGTCACCCGGATAAACCAACCATCAGGAGGCGCTCCTTCCCGCCGCAGATTCTGTGTGTGTCTGAGCGTGCGGCTGCCCCTTTTTCTTGTTGTCTTGTCGCGTTTGCTTTGAAGTACTTTGAACCACAGCGTGTGGCCTAGGATTTCACGCCGTTGACGTGCGATGTCACAGCCAGGAAACCGGTGCTACGTGCTCGGGTGCAGAAAGACTTATAACGCGAATCCCGAGCTTAGATTTCACCGACCTCGCAATGGCGAAACGAAACGAAAGTGGGAGGCAGCGATCGCCAGCCACTACTGTGGTGTGGCCCAAGGATTGAATGTTTCACGCGTCTGTTCCTGTCATTTCGCCGACGACGCCTATTTTGATGAAGATGTATTGCAAATTCCGGAGTTGGAGATGGAGCAAGTTGGGCTACGGCAGAAACAGAAGCGGCTGAAGATTGACGCCGTGCCTACCACCCCTACCACATTCGATCAGGAACAAGGGCAGGAACCAGTAACGGAGGTAAGTGACAATTTTGCGTGGTCACAGCTATACGCTGCGATGAAAAATATCAGTTGTCACAGTAAACATCATCGCGAACACCTGGCCTCGCCGCCGATTGTAACGTCACAGTCACATCGGCTACTAATGTACACAAATTATTACAATGATTGCAGCATTCTGACGCAATAGTACGCGTACTCTAGAGAAAAAAGATTGGTGTGTTGTTGCGGTGCTAATTGTCGCCAGTATTATGCAGGAGTAACGTAACACTCCCACATGACAGCATTATTTTAATCATATTGCAGCTAGTGGATGTTTCTACAGTTCATAGTGTAAGCCTGATGGCAGCATTCAGGGATGTGAAAGCATCGCAACCTGTGTTTGGCTACGTCCGAGACACTTGCATCAGTATTCTACTGCAGCCTTGTTGCTAATTTCTGGCTCTATTTCAGGCGGCAGCAAGCACGTCAACGGAATCAACTGGATTTGGTATGTTTTGTCAAGCCACGAAAATATTGCAATTCTTTTTGCACGTCCCACAAAATAATGGATATGTACGAGTCCTGAAAATTGTAGAGTTCTGTGAAAGGAATCTTGTGTGATGCGGCTGCCAGCGTTTATAACGTAATGTCGACAGGAAAATAACTGTGCCAGTGAAATAGGGACCGCAAAGGGGAAGATTTATTTGCATAGTCATTTTTATATTTGTTATTGTACCTGCTAGGCCCTCAACATATTCTTTTGAGTGTTAACACTCAAGGCCATATTTCAGATGTGGAGGTCATGGCTGAAGCAAGTGCTGGGGACCCACTTCCCACTTCACGGCGCATCTCACAAGGGGGTTGTCATCCCCTGATTCCAGGAAGAGGAAAACAATGGACACAGACTTGCATAGCGTACTAGTACACCAGATATGGATCTGCCAACATGAACCCTCCTAACATCCCTGTGGCAGCGTACCTGTAACCGCCCAGACTTCACACCACATTAATGTAGAACCACAGCACAACATAATAAAATAGCTTAGGTTTATTTGCCTCCCATACATAATGGGAGGCAAATAAACCTAAGCTATTTCGTTATTCCCACTCCGTCATACTCCACAGTACAATAAATCGATAAATTATAGGGTCATTCTTTATTCCCGTCACTACACCGCATTGAAAATCTGCACAGAATTCAAAATATTCCCACCTTGGCACTAACTTAGTGCAGTACAGTCTGGATTTGATGCAGGAGCTAATACTGCCACGTGTAGTAGTTTTTGCTGTACAGATGGGTAGACAGTCTGTTGACTGCAACTGGAGATACAGAGTGACAAGACAAAACATCCCCCACACTGCAATGACGAAAAGACGAAAATTGCAGCAAGTCGAAAATTTTGCTGACATAGGCACACTTTGTGTAAATGAGCCCTTGGCCATCCCCCTTGCCTCCCATCAGAGGTTTTGGAGGATACTATAGGTGTGTGGTGTACGGATAGGTTTATCCGTACACCAGACACCAATAGTATCCTCCTAAACCTCTGATGGGAGGCAAGGGGGATGACCAAGGGCTCATTTACACAAAGTGTGCCTATGTCAGCAAAATTTTTGTCTTGCCACTACATGTCTCCAGTTCCAGCCATCAGTATGCACCAGCTTGTCTCTCTTGTCAAGACACCCTTGCTTCGATGGTCCTAACGCTGATAGCCTTGATAGGACGTAGATGGGAACTCCCTCCTGATGGCTCGGACAACGCATCCAGGAACCTGTCGTCTGTTCCTTGGACCAAGGTATCCCCAGACCCATCTCGTGAATGACGAGTATGCCGTGAACCTCAGGCAGCTGGAAAAGACAAATCCACATGACATTTCTTTTTGTTTAGCATTATATCTTGTGGGCATTTGCATACCTGCCAAATCTCCCACAGTGTTGGGAAGACGATGTCCAGAACAGAAGAACAGACACTATCCCAACCTTGGAGTTCAAAGCCTGTGCATTCCTTTCTTAGTTCCGGGGTCTCCCGCATTTTGAATGTGGAAGGTTGGCAGGTGTGCAACATAGTACAACAGAAAAATGGTCCGCCTATTTCAGGATGAACCCGATTCCAACAGCTAACTCCCTCCCGAACCAGCTTCCCTCCAATTCCGGCAAAATACAATTTCTCCCAAAATATATTACTCTTACATTCTTCAGTAACATGCTCCCCCCCCCCCTTTAATGGCACCTCAAATGCTTCTGTTTTCAGACTTGTAAGACTATCCTTCGGAATTCCCACTGGATATCTGTCAATCAGGGTTTTGTGTTGCCAATCAGGCCATGGCTAACTGGCATTTTGAGAGCATGTCGAGACTAGCTGAGGCGACTGTGTTGCATCACCTTTCCTAATGGAATTGTTGGACCAGGATTCTGGGTCGTTCCACGGCTGTCGGCCACGCGTATGATTTATGGGGGGCAAACTTGCGTAGGCCAAAAAGCTGCTGAGAATAGCCGCCCTTTTGTATACAACCCCTGTCCAATTTAGGTTCGACAATTTGCGTAACCAACAACACCCGACTAGCACCCGAGTTTACCCTTCCGAATCTTGATGGGAGGTCATTTACCGAAAAAATCATTACGGTCGTAATCATAGCAAACGGAAGAGCACTGCAGCAGGCTTACCTGTGGTCCTGGGGATTGAGTCGCCTAAAATGTTGATCATAGCGGCAGAATTGGGGCGCGTACACCACTAGAAACTCCCTACGGAGGCAGATGTCCCTGAGTAATGGGTGTTGTGTTATGCACTGCACGGCGGCACTGTTGCACATTTCTACCACCCTGGCAACAGAATGGCAACACAGGCGCTCGTCGGGCTCCTGTGGGTCGCAGACTCCACACAGACACCTGCCGACAACAATTTCAACATTCTAAACTGTTTCGCACATCCGACGGCAACCATGCAAAGAGATACGTCACCTGAAAATGTCATCCCGCGGGTTAGCGGCAGCCACATCTCGTGCATGGTCGGCGGGTTCCAGAGGCATTGGGTCCGTAGAGTATGGGTCATCATCCAGCATTAACTCGTCGCCGCTACCGCTTACATGTTCGTCAGAATCTCCCCCAGACAGAGAAACATCACTCTCGTTTTCAGACTCCATGTTTGCTACCTTCGCCTTCGCTTCGCGATCGCCAAACAGGCGCGCGGCTCGCATTTACCCAGGGCGCGCGCTGATTGGCCTTATCCGGGTGACGTTTGCTTCCACTTTTAGAGAGCGAGGGCGCAAGGATTCCGGTTTCCTTTTCATCGGATTGCGCGGAAAGTACGCCGCGGATCGAAATGGTATTTTCGGGCCCATTTCAGTGGTCGGCAAGGAATTAGAATTCGCATTAGTTTCGAAATTGACCTCGGATAATGCGACTGTCCCTTTAACACTTGGTAGTTTTCGTAAACTCGAATTTTAAACATCACGGTTCGCTCCGACACTGGCACACCTGGTGTCAAACCGAGAAAACTTACGCATGTATAGAAAACTCATCTGGGCACAGCGCTGAAATGACGTCAGACGCCCATGCTACCAACGCGCAGAATTCCGTCACGCGATCAAGCACTACAACAAGAACTTTCTGCAAGAATCGACATTTCTACGTCAATATAGTGTTGTCACAATGTCTGGAAATAAAAAGTTTACACAAACTTCAACATCTGCGTCATATTTTATGACTGCGATAATCCAATTGGCAACTTTTGTGGAAAGCGAAACTATAGCTACGACAACTTTCGGGATCGAGCGAGCTCTTTCACTAGAGTTCGTGTTTGTATTTCCAAGCTTCTATTTTAATATCTTTTGGAACAACCGACCAATTTATCGAGTTACACTCTTGGATTTCATTCGACATGCCTCTCGGTTGTGTCGTCGAAGGGTGCCCGCCAGGGATGTCCAAACACCCCCCACGTTCTGGTAGAGAGTCTCGCGCAGCGAATTACATCCTGTACTGTCAAACTTGGGCTGTAGGACCACAGCCATGCAGATGATCGTCTTCTTTGTCGGTCGTTTGATTATGCATCTTAATGTTGAAATGCCGTTCATAATGAACCTGTATTCTAATGTACTGTGTTCTAACGTAATAACATGTACAAATAAAACGGGAAAGCTGTGCAGAGATGTCACCATTGGGCCACGATTATTTCCGTGTCTAAGAAAAATTCCTTAAGTGGAACCTTCACCAAGCATACTCCCCCACCCCCCACAGCAGTGAATTTCTGGGAAAATCACTGGTGTACGCACGGAGAGTTCTTGGCGACGGTTACATCCGATACCGCACTATCAACCGCAGCGGCAGCTATGGCTTGACATTATTGGAGGGTGTGCTGGCAGTGATGTAGAGAGGCGCAGCTTTTGCCAATTCCATTTTAAGAGTGCAGACTATCAGAAGGACCCGTCAGTTGTGCAACAACTGGGTTTGAGTACAAAGAACCTCCGCCTACGAAAGTCCGCACTAGTTCCTTGCCTTCCTTGAATCTACCTTCCAGGAGTGTTGCATCTGGACGTGACGAAGTTAGTGGCTTCTGTATAATGGATACTATGATTACTCTGGTTGTGAGAACTACGTTGCGGCATGCAGATGTTATAAGATCATTTATGCAACAAAGAAAAACAAGGATATATGTCAATTGCAGTTTATGCACTAAATCAAAACATTGTACAACTCTGTGTGTTGTTCACAATGCAGCTATGCCAGTGCAGTAAGCAATACCCACAGTACGTACAATGAAGTTGTGTACTCTGCGTGCAGGTGTAGTTTTTAATTGTTGTCACAGCAGTGTGCACCAATGTAGTTCGTGACTTTTTTTTGGGAAGGATGTGGAACCAAATGTAGGAAATAGAAAGGAGGGATCGGGTACAAGTTTCATTTTGTTTGTTCTCGTTGTAATATGCAGCATGCTGTACATAGTAAAGGAGGGTTCAAGATTCTAAACCAGTTTAGCCCAACTGAAATCCTTAGTTTACCCCAAACTGTACTAGTGTTGTCTAATCTGGGGAGAGGGCTACTACGATATAATTGCTGTGAACAAAAAAAAAATAGCCTGGCGTATCACAATCACGTCTATAGATGCACATGCCCATCAGCTCCTTCAAGTCATGCAAATACTTAGAGTAGACAAAGTGTTGACTTGGAAATTAGGCATTTACACAAAATCGCCTTGTAAAATCAGGATCTTCGAGCACCATCCCAAACACTGTCATTACGGTATGAAATCCGAAACTGTGCCCCTTACAAAGTCCTACTGCTCCAGACCAACTATGGAAGTCAGGGGACACCCTTCCTCATTCAGACTTTTCCGAACAAATTTGGTCAGGTGATTGGAAATCCCCTCCTGTGTCCAGTTTCAAAACAGAGTTACATAAACTTGTTGGAGTCTTATTAAGGATAGGCCACTATGTTATATCAATTTTTTGTATATCCGTGTGAATAGGTGTACACTTTCGTGCAATTGTGTATTTTATTTATGTGATTGTGACTTGCTATAGGCTCATGGTGGCAATATCTCAGTTATCGCACACTGCATTGGTGCCAGGCATTGCACCTCGCTCCTCAGGCTAACGCTTCGTATGCCTAGTAGCCTCATTTCATTTTCTACGAGGGGTGTTCAAGTCAAACCGGGACTTTTCATTTTTCGCAAAAGCAAAATGAACTTACAGGCGAGAAATTAGTTTTATTTTTCAACGTAATCTCCAGCTGCAGTAATGCACTTGTCCCAGCGTTTCATGAGGGCTTGGATGCCAGCAGCGTAGAAATCATTACCGGCGCATAGCAGCCATGATCGGACCGCATTCTTGACCTCGTCGTCGCAGCTGAAGTGGCGGCCCCCAAGGAACGCCTTCAGTGGCCGGAAGAGATGGAAATCGCTGGGGGCGAGGTCTGGACTGTAAGAGGGATGGGGCAGCAACTGCCAGCCAAGTTTCTGTAAGGTGCGTGTCGAGAGATGCGCGGTATGCGGGCGTGCATTATCCTGTAGTAGGAGGACTCCTTTGGTGATGAGGCCCGGCCGCTTTTGCTTCAGCGCCTTATGCACATCCCTGAGAACCTGGCAGTAATATGCACTATTCATGGTGGTACCACGTTTAGACTCAGGAGTGAAATGGTGAACCCACGTTTCATCACACGTGATGATCCGATCAAGGAACGGCTGTCGTCAGTGTCGAAACGGTACCTTAGCTCTTGGAAGATTTCCAGTCTTCTCTGCCGGTCAAACACGGAGAGCTGCCTCGGGACCCAACGGGCACTAACTTTCCGAAACTGGAGGTGTTCATGAATGATAGCGTTCAACGTTCCCACAGAAAGGCAAGTTCGAGACATGTTATCCGTCGGTTCTTGAGGATCAGGCGCTCCACAAGCTGGATGTTCTCAGCAACTCTTACACTGGGCTCTGAGCCGCCCCGGCCGGGATCGTCCTGCACTGATCTACGGCCGTCTCGGAAGCGTTTGCACCACTCAAACGCTTTGCTGCGGCTAAGTGTATCGTGGCCATACTGAGCCTGAAGTCTTCTGTGAATTTCAGATGACTTTACTCCTTCATTCACGAGAAACTTCATGACAATTCGCTGTTCGATGTGCGCGCTCACCTCGTTGTCGGCCATCTTGTCCAGCACGTGTCTTCTGTTTTGCACAAACATTGGACCACCACGTGGTGAACGCGGAGGCCTGTCGCGTGTGAAAATGACGAAAAAGAAGTAGCGCGACACATTTGTCCACTCAGGAGACAGAAAGTCCCGGTTTGACTTGAACACCCCTCGTATGACATGCAAAATCAAAATGAACTGAATCAAAAATAGAGACCTTCATCAATTTGTATGGCTTTTTAAAACAATGTTAGGGTGATGACTTCATGGATGGGGAAGGAACAGTAGAGGTAGACTCATCTGAAATGGTCACAACTGTTGTCTGTCAGGTAGGGGACCAATTTATTTGATAAATGTGATAGATAGCGTGAGTTTTCTAGTAGAATATGATCAGCTCAAGAAGCCGGCAACGCACACAGTAGCCTGGACGCCATTAATTAGCAATTAGAGCAATTTGGGACCCCCACAATAATTAGGATCATTCAGTGAGTCATTACACTAATTGGGGAGCATCTAAGACGTGTCCAGACCACAGTGCGAGTTGCCGGCTACTTGAGCTGATAAAAAATAAAAAATAGGTAGAAAATAAGATAAAAAGATAGAAATAGAGTGGAGAGAAGGAGTTTAGTTGAAGATCAACGACGCCATTTTGAAGAAAGGGGTACGGAACGGCCGCTGACCATCGCTGGGCGACGGAGCACAGAGGCAGGTTGGAAAGCATCACAGCTGTGACCCACCAGTTCTAGACATCCTGTGACGTCATCATGGCATGTCTGGGCAGGTTAGGACAGCTCTGGACATGCAAGGAGAGAAACACTCATAAGGGCCGGGTCCCATAGCTTTATGCGAGCAGCAGCAGCATAGCAGCAGCGGTGCGGCAGCAGCAGCACGGCAACATGGCAGCAGAACAGCTTTCTGCTGCCGCTGCTCTGCTGCTGGAGGCGTCCCATAGCTTCGTTTTGAATTAGCGGCAGCAGCGGCTTAGGAAACACAAAACGGGTTGGCAACTGTGGCATTGTTTATATTTCGCACATTCCGAAGGCGTACGCAGCGGCTAAGCGTTTTAGTGCACACACCTAGGAACGCAATCCTAGGTGAAAGGCGTTTGTGTGAGAGATATATTGTGGATTTGGAGCTCATAAGTGAACTTTGAGATGAGTGTAGTGGTGGTCTGAGCTACGTATTACCTGGCTCTTCGTTGATGTGTAGTCAGTTTCATGACATATTCAACGTAGGTTCGTCCTACTGCTGTGCAGAACAGTCCTTGCTGTGTGGTGTGGAGATTCTTCTACGGGATTTTGTCGTATAAATATTGCCTCGCTACTATAGTATTCGATATTTTGATTTACGGTGACTGTCAAATGCGTACGTTGCTCATAGTGAAATAAAACTGTAACGAAAACAAAGGCCCCTTCTGCTAGTACTCACTGCTTTCTGCCTGTTTTCACAAGGAATGGGTTCATTATCTATCTCTATCGAACCTTTTTTTGTTGTCTGAACGTTGTCTATCTCCATATAACCCTTTTCAATGGTCAGTTTCATTTACAACTACCTAGCAAGGTCTTGGAATACCGACCACAAGAAATTTGTTCGGTTTGGTTTTCACACGGCATGGACGTGAAAGTAATTTGCTTGTACGTTATCAGGTCACGGGTTTTGAAGTACTTTCCAGAAAACAAGCGAACATGTAGCTACAACTGGTACACAACATATGTATCACGTAGGTTCGGTCGAACACTTTATGAACTGAATTATGTCCTGAAAGCGCACTTCACGCAGTCCCGATGATTGAACACTCGCTCCAAACTACTGGCAATCACAAGTGTATCCAGGTCTTCAGAATCAAATCACAGAACAACCAGAAACAAACCTTCTGCCGTCACTCACCGCCATGCTAACCCTAAACACCGTCGAACGAAAACAATACAATACCAACCAGCCTCCTGATTGGCCTTCGAGACCGGCTGCTCAGGCTGCAGAGCAACAGGGCAGCACAGCAACCAAAAATTCGGATACGACAGCAGCAGGGAATTTCTGCAGCTCGGCAGCGCTGCTGCTCTCGCCCAGTGCTATGGGACCGTTGGTGTCGCTGCAGCTCTGCTGCTGCTCTGCTGCTGGTGCTCAAATCGAGGCTATGGGACCCCGCCTCAATACAGAGGCTGTGAAAGCAAGAGTAAATATGCTAACCATCAATAGCTAACAACAAAAATAATTAGTTACACAACAAATCAGCCCACCACAACAGGAGCGCAGAACGATGCGACTGCTCCATCCCTCAGCCAGGCAGAGAACTGACTCGTAATGGTTTTTTCTCCTCTATATAGTCATGCAACTGCAACCCCCTAGCGGTTACTTTCTCAACTAATTTCATGACAAAATTATTAAGAATCAGGCCAGCACTACTCTCGTTTCCAAGGCAGAAGAAGATAGAAAATGGCGGGGATGCCTGGACAACAGCAACCAGCACCCGACATGCACGGGCATGAACGAGCTTACACAACAAATCGGCCCACCACAACGGCAGTCGCAGGAGCGCAGAACGCTACGTCCTTTCCATCCGAGAGCCAGGCATAGAACTGAATTGTAATGCTTTTTTCTCCTCTATAAAGTCATGCATCTGTCCCTCTTGCGGTTGATTTCTGAACTAATTTAATCGCAAAATTATTAAGAATTGTTCTACCACTATTCCCATTCAGGGCAGCACTAGCGTCATCGTCAAGACAAGAATAATCAACATGAATCTCTTCTCATCCAAAAAAGAAAAAATACAAAGCTAGATGCGTCAACAGAGGAAAGCATGCATGTCGGGGCATGTCAGGAGCGCTATTACACGAGAACAAATCGCACGAGCGCTGGGCAACAGAGGAAAGCAAACACAGAAAAACACTTGAACAGAGTGAAAAGACGGGTGTTGTTTCCAATGCAGCCCCCAATAGACCGATTATCTCCGATGAATAGAAGGATTACCCATTGTGTAGGGTACACCACTAGAGGGCGCTACGAGCGACGCCTCACCACTAGGGGCCGCTGCTGTCGCATTCCGCGGATGACGTCATTGCTCTTTCGGGGAGCATGGTGAGAGATAGCGGGAGGCATTGGATGGCGATGCGAAATAGAGCGCCCCCTGGTGCGAGGCTGTGGTGGCGCTGCGGGCGACAGGACAGACGCTCTCGGTGGCGGCTCTCCACGGCGTTGTTATGGTCTCGTGACCGCGATACGCGGCGTCGGCGGCGAAAGGGTTTCGGGTCCAGCGTTGTGTACGAGCCTTTGAGCGAGTTTATATTAATCTCACTCCGTTTATTGTTCAACTGATGGTTGTTGTTTGAGAGCTCAATTGCTATGCTGTGAGATTGGGGTGTACGGCACGCATACGGCATACGACAATATAAATAAATAAATATAACCAAAAGGACGTGCACGATAAATTACGCCACATTATTATGGCTTCCCGTGTTGCTACACTTTGCATTATAAAGGCGCTTTCGCGAACCAATCCGTTCACAAACAGCCGTGTGCATCCCATCGTGTATATATTAGACTTGGATACTTTCCTTTTAATTGCCTAATAACGCTTTTGCGACTCGAGCGCGTATATTAGCAGGCTCCAGACTCGCGCAATATTATTTTGGTGGTGGTGCATATGTTCAGACAAGAGCGGAGGAAAGTGGTTCCCCCTATTTGCTTTATGTATTTATTCACTTCAGTGTATCATTCTCACAGTTTAAATTTAATTAGCGATTAGTAATACTGCAGTATATGCAATTTAGCACACTACAGTGCTGTCAGACATATTGTAAGCACGTTGGCTGCAGAATCACTGGGTAGATATCTGTAAAATTTTAGTGCCTTCTTTTCTGTGGTGGTCACTGTCACTAATAGTGATTCAGTTAAGTGTTGTGGCAATTCCAATGTAAACAGTCATCTGCTATATTGGAAAGTGAGTGACTATGGTCAAACAAGTCTCAATAAACATGATACCTTCTACAATACCATCTGTGGTTCCTAAATGTCGGTATGACAAGGTATGAAGAAATGTTAACGTAGTGCATGCTATTCAAAGCAAGTTCTTCCACGTCGCCCCCCCCCCCCCCATCTACAAACACCCAGAAAACAAAAGCAAAAAAATGGGTCTTGGGTTTGCCTCTGGTAACATAATTTAACTACACAAATGCAGATATGTGCAGTCAAACACATTTGCAATAAGGAAAGCATGAAGATTATTGCAGTTGCAACGATCATGTCAGTAGGTCATGTACATCTTGGTATTTTTGAAATTTCTCAAACATTTCCATATCTTTTATATTCAATGTGCTGGACATCTAGTGTGCACCACCTGATATCGAATCAAAATCTGAGCCAGTATGGGGTCACGAACACACCGGTGTAACCTGAGCAAGAATAAGGTAGACGGCATGTCAACAAGTTGCAAACCGCTGTTCCATCTTGCACATTTGTCATGCTCATCTAGGTATTTTTAAAATTTCTCAAACATTTCCATATCTTTTATATTCAATGTGCTGGACATCTAGTGTGCACCACCTGATATCGAATCAAAATCTGAGCCAGTATGGGGTCACGAACACACCGGTGTATCCTGAGCAAGAATAAGGTAGACGGCATGTCAACAAGTTGCAAACCGCTGTTCCATCTTGCACATTTGTCATGCCTCATCTAGGTATTTTTAAAATTTCTCAAACATTTCCATATCTTTTATATTCAATGTGCTGGACATCTAGTGTGCACCACCTGATATCGAATCAAAATCTGAGCCAGTATGGGGTCACGAACACACCGGTGTATCCTGAGCAAGAATAAGGTAGACGGCATGTCAACAAGTTGCAAACCGCTGTTCCATCTTGCACATTTGTCATGCTCATCTAGGTATTTTTAAAATTTCTCAAACATTTCCATATCTTTTATATTCAATGTGCTGGACATCTAGTGTGCACCACCTGATATCGAATCAAAATCTGAGCCAGTATGGGGTCACGAACACACCGGTGTATCCTGAGCAAGAATAAGGTAGACGGCATGTCAACAAGTTGCAAACCGCTGTTCCATCTTGCACATTTGTCATGCCTCATCTAGGTATTTTTAAAATTTCTCAAACATTTCCATATCTTTTATATTCAATGTGCTGGACATCTAGTGTGCACCACCTGATATCGAATCAAAATCTGAGCCAGTATGGGGTCACGAACACACCGGTGTATCCTGAGCAAGAATAAGGTAGACGGCATGTCAACAAGTTGCAAACCGCTGTTCCATCTTGCACATTTGTCATGCTCATCTAGCTATTTTTAAAATTTCTCAAACATTTGCATATCTTTTATATTCAATGTGCTAGACATCTAGTGTGCACCACCTGATATCGAATCAAAATCTGAGCCAGTATGGGGTCACGAACACACCGGTGTAACATGAGCAACAAAAAGGCAGACCACATGTCAACAAGTTGCAAACCGCTGTTCCATCTTGCACATTTGTCATGCTCATCTAGGTATTTTTAAAATTTCTCAAACATTTCCATATCTTTTATATTCAATGTGCTGGACATCTAGTGTGCACCACCTGATATCGAATCAAAATCTGAGCCAGTATGGGGTCACGAACACACCGGTGTAACATGAGCAACAAAAAGGCAGACCACATGTCAACAAGTTGCAAACCGCTGTTCCATCTTGCACATTTGTCATGCTCATCTAGGTATTTTTAAAATTTCTCAAACATTTCCATATCTTTTATATTCAATGTGCTGGACATCTAGTGTGCACCACCTGATATCGAATCAAAATCTGAGCCAGTATGGGGTCACGAACACACCGGTGTAACATGAGAACAATAAGGCAGACCACATGTTTTTGAAATTTCTATTATTGTAGAAGATATCATGTTTATTGAGACTTGTTTGACCATAATCACTCACTTTCCACTATAGCAGATGACTGTTTACATTGGAATTGCCACAACACTTAACTGGATCACTATTAGTGACAGTGCCCACCACAGAAAAGAAGGCACTAAAATTTTACAGATATCCACCCAGTGATTCTGCAGCCAAGGTGCTTACAATATGTCTGACAGCACTGTAGTGTGCTAAATTGCATATACTGCAGTATTACTAATCGCTAATTAAATTTAAACTAGTATGTGAGAATGATATACTGAAGTGAATAAATACATAAAGCAAATAGGGGGAACCACTTTCCTCCGCTCTTGTCTGAACATATGCACCACCACCAAAATAATATTGCGCGAGTCTGGAGCCTGCTAATATACGCGCTCGAGTCGCAAAAGCGTTATTAGGCAATTAAAAGGAAAGTATCCAAGTCTAATATACACACGACGGGGCGCACACGGCTGTTTGTGAACGGACTGGTTCGCGAAAGCGCCTTTATAATGCAAAGTGTAGCAACACGGGAAGCTATAATAATGTGGCGTAATTTATCGTGCACGTCCTTTTGTTTATACGTATTTATTTATATTGTCGTATGCCGTATATGCGTGTCGTACACCACAATCTTACAGCATAGCAATTGAGCTCTCAAACAACAACCATCAGTTGAACAATAAACGGAGTGAGATTAATATAAACTCGCTCAAAGACTCGTACACAACGCTGGACCCGAAACCCTTTCGCCGCCGACGCCGCGTATCGCGGTCACGAGACCATAACAACGCCGTGGAGAGCCGCCACCGAGAGCGTCTGTCCTGTCGCCCGCAGCGCCACCACAGCCTCGCACCAGGGGGCGCTCTATTTCGCATCGCCATCCAATGCCTCCCGCTATCTCTCACCATGCTCCCCGAAGGAGCAATGACGTCATCCGCGGAATGCGACAGCAGCGGCCCCTAGTGGTGAGGCGTCGCTCGTAGCGCCCTCTAGTGGTGTACCCTACACAATGGGTAATCCTTCTATTCATCGGAGATAATCTGTCTATTGGGGGCTGCATTGGAAACAACACCCGAAAAGACACTCACCATCATCGGACACGTACACTGCATTCCTCCATTGTAAATCCGCTCGTCACAAAATCCACCATTCACCAGTGACGAACCACACATCCGCACCCCATCAGACGCAAACGGAATCCCACCGAAGCTGCGCTTTTCCACTAATGGCCAACACAATTGCTAGGAACAGAATTAAGGCGTCCACACCCGCCAGTGTCCAAGAGAGCAGTGATTCCTTGCGCCCTCTGCAGACCTTTCTCATTGGTCGTGACGTCATCCTATTGTCTCAGGGCCACACCGTTTTTTCCACTAATGCTGAACTGGACAAGGTCGACCTGAAACAATAGAGTCGCGGTATGACGTCATCACCTAGGCATGCACCTCCGTGGCTCAAGGACGCGTACGCTCTAGACAGGGGACCTGTTATTTATTTAATCACTATCCCAAGATTATTTCATTTATTCTACTATAACGATTGCATATGAAACTATTGCAGAAAAACACCATGCATGAAAGCTGATTGTAGGAATTAAGCATTTCATTCCCAAAGTCTTACTAAATGAGACTCGCAAAAGAACAAAATATCCTAACACCATCAATGGCTAAATACGACGAGCTAATCGAGACATGCCCGTCCCATCCGAGAGCCAGGCAGAAAACTGAATAATGACGCTTTGTTCCTCCTGAATAAAGTCACACACCTGCCCCCCTTGCGGTTACTCTCTGAACTAAATGAATCGCAAAATTATTAAGAATCGTTCTAGCTCTACTCCCATTCAGGGTAGCACTATCGTCAAGACAATAATGTTCCTTGACAAATAGAAAAAAACTATATGCAGAAGGAAAGCATGACAGAACAGGTCAGGGCATGTCAGCGCATGTTTGTCGGACAACAAGGGGGAAAAAAGCGAAGAGAAACACTTGAACAAAGCAGAAAACCAGCATCCAACTATTCTAAACACACACACACTCCCCTTATTCAAAAACAGTGCTCATCATAAATCCGTCCCGGACAATGCACACCATCCTCCATTTTTCTATTGCTACACTTTTTTCCAGTAACGGTCAATGCATTGCTACAGACACCTGAAACACCGCGTGACATCATCACATCCTGTCTGAAGAAGACAGCGGCAAAGACAAAGACTCCTATTATTTATTGTATCCGACTCTTAATGATATTCATTCTTACATTAAAATTAAAAAAGCACCGTGCATATTAGCGATTTTCACCCCAAAGGCTCATCATGGTCATTAGAATCACAACACCAGTAAACTACCATTGCTCTTTAAAATAATAAGTGAGACCACTCAACATCATCACCCGGCTTCTGTAATACATGACCTTTTCTATGCTCATACATTCGTTGTCTGAGGCTACACCTGCGAGCAAAAAGGCGCGAAAGCCTGGGGGCAAAGTTCCATTCGCGCTCGACGGAGGACTAGACAGAACGCCATTACGGGAACATGATTGCACTCCTACTATATTAATGATTATTGCATTGCAGTTTAGAAAGACTATCACAAAAAATGCGTACTACGCTCAGCTATAATTTAGGAGCCTTAAAATTCTACTTTCTAGGGAAACTATAATTGTCCTGTTACTTAGATCACTATTAATCAAGCGCTCCAATTTTTTCTCTCTTCCCATTTCAGCCTTGTCATGCAGTGAAGCAGTCTCACAACCAAAATAATTAATTTACACTGAGGGTGGCGTGCTAGGAATTTCTGTCCTGCGCTCAGATGTAAGCATTTCTGCACAAATAACTATAACAGCTGACTTCCTCAACACACCGTGCTCCTAATTACATCTAACAAACAAAAATCATACAAACCCCCTTCTCACGAATTCAGCTGTACCATGCGACTTTCTTCTGCGTAAAATCGGTGAAAAAGGGAAAGGACAACAAAAAATTGTGCGCACTTGTGCTTGAATTGCAATGACTTCAAAAACCGAAGCACACGCTAATAAACTAAGAAAAAGACACCCATTTCTGCTATCAGGTAATTCTTGCATAATGCTACATGCACAGACGCATTGCCCTTGCGTAAAGAAGGACAAGGGCACACAAATTCCTTTAAGCGAGCAGGGAAAAGGCTTAAAACGGAGCGCTCAGGAATAATAGCAGAGTCACCACACACCGCTACGAAACTCAACGGCTAACACAAGATAACAACAAGATACTAGCGGCGGGTAAAATTGTAACAAGAAAGACACTGCTAAACAAGCCCCAACATGTCATGATGACGTCACAATCCAGGAAAAAAGCACACACACACAGACAGCAGCTCGGGAATGCACAAGGAGAGGTGCTTTATAGGAATTTCTCCTCCACGCTCAGATACCAGCGTTTCTGCACAAATACTTATAACTGCAAACAGCTTACTCCATCAACATATCACGCAAATTGAATACTGACACTCAACAACATCTAACACAAAACAAACAACAAAGAAATTCAATTCTCATGTACTGAGCTATATGCTATTTTATTTCTTGGCTTCACCAGCAACAGAGCTGACATTGTAGTGCCCTCGCGATAAATCGTTTATTCCAGCGACAGCAGAATATATTCAAAAATGCTTCGGGTGTGTAAGGTCAGCCCAAGGCGTGTCGATGGGAGCGCACTGCTCTGTTGGGTACCCAAACTTGCAGCCAGCGATGGTGGATTGATTGTTTTATTTTATTTTGAGTTATTAGCGGCTCACCTATTTAGTGGAGGCCTATGAACACATGTTAAGCGGTTTGGTTTAAAAATGATGAGAGCTACAGTGTGTATCGAATGATGTTCACATTTACCCGTTCCACTCTATAGATTATTGCAAAATATATGGGTGCAAGGAAATAAAAGCAAAAATAAGTGAATTCCCTTCTGTACCATAACTGCTGCGCTAAAGCGCGGCACCATTTTCTCTTGGATGTATAGCGAACATGCATTCCTTCCTTTTTTTGGCTCGTGCCGGCCAAGTGACGATATCCTATTACACCCGGAACGAAGACCTATTGTTTTGCGTTCGCATACATGTCTGTACCGTCTTTTGACGATGGTAGGGTAATTATTGACCTGAGGAATAATATGGATTTATGTGGTTGTGAAAATAGACTTTGCGTTTGTGAGTGTGAAAATGTGAGTGCGTGTCTGTGTCTGTGTGTGTGCGCGGGCGCTTTTTCTGAACCAGGGACCCCACTTGACAAGTAAATGCTATGTGTTTGCCTTTTCGTGTGACACGAGTGATACATTTATGTACTATTGCGTGAAATAGTGGTTTTAAAAAAATAAGGGTAGTCACATTTGCATTGTTATCTGTAGGATAGGCCGAGCGTTTTTAATGGAATTGCCTCGCGAACCTGGTGAAGTCTTTGTTTTGGGCAGGCTATTTTATGAGTGCCCGACGCCGGTCCTGTTGCGGTGCATTTGATATGCTTTCCTGAAACAGTGTGCTTTGTTCTTGTAGTGTGGTTCACGCCTTTAGCTCCAATTCTAACAGTAGAAATGAATAGGAGTGTTTGTTTGTTTGTTAGTATGTGTCTGTCACGTTCGTAGCGCTGTTCAAGCTTTGTTGTCTTTGCAAAAATTCAGACTTATGGTATTAAGCTGTCCGAGAAGAACTGACTTTCCCTGCTCGCGTAAGATAAATTGTGTGTCCTTTTTCTGTGCTTTCTTCACGCAGGGAAAATGCAATTGTGTATTTAGCATTATGCAATAATTATCTGATAGCAGAAATGGGTGTCTTTGTCACAGTTTATTAGCGTGTGCCTCGTTATATTATTTTTTCTCTTATAGCTATGCGAGCAAAAGTGCGTGTAATGTTTCGCTGCCTTTTCTTATTTTCTCTATTTTTACGCACAAGAAAGCCTCCTGGTAAAAGCTGAATAGTGTTCTATCAGTGGAAGTGGGGTTGTTTGTTTGATTTGTTGGGTGCTCGATATGTTGATGAAGTAAGCAGTGCTTAATTTTGCAGTTATGGGTTTTTGAGTAGAAATGCTGGTATTTGAGCACGGAGTAGAAATTCCTATATTTCTCTGCTCCCTAAGAAAATTTGTACGTCGTTTTCCAAGCAACCCGCGTTTAGTTTACGCGAAATAGAAAAATGAAGTTGTGTATGCTCTATGATGTTATGTCGCAGGCTTAGGCCTTTTCCCCGATGAGCTGTATTTTGTATGCGATGTCGCATGTCTAGACTTGTTCAGTAGTGTCTTTTTTGCTGCAATTTTTACCCTTCGCTAATATCTTGTTGTTGTCCTCTTGTGTTAGCCGTTGAGCTTCGTAGCGATGTGCGGTAACGCGTGCGTGTGTGTGTGTGTAATTGCTCAACAGTGGGTTGCAATTTCCACCCGTAAAAAATTCGGCATATATCGTATTATGTGCTGCGAGTAGAAGTGATTTTCCCTGTTCGTTTTGTGTATACCTTTGTCCTGTGCTTTCTTTACCCAGGGACAACGTAGCTGTGTGTATCGCATTATGCAATAGTTTTCTGATATCAGAAGTGAGTGCCTTTTTCTCAGTTTATTAACGTGCGCTACTGTTTCTTGCAGTTACAGCTTTTGGAGCGCAAGTGCGTGTAATTTTTCACGACTCTTTCTTCTTTCACTGTTTTTACTCAAAATGTAGATGAGGGGAAACAGTCAGCATCCAGGCAGAGCAGAAGAAAGCCGCTTGGCATATAGCTATAGTACAGTTATATAGTTATGGTACAGAAGGGAATTCACTTCTTTTTGCTTTTATTTCCTTGCACCCATATATTTTACAAGAATAACTATAGAGTGGAACGGGTAAATGTGAACATCATTCGATACACACTGTAGCTCTCATCATTGTTAAACCAAACCGCTTAACATGTGTTCATAGGCCTTCACTAAATAGGTGAGCCGCTAATAACTCAAAATAAAATAAAATAAAACAATCAATCCACCATCGCTGGCTGCAAGTTTGGGTACCCAACAGAGCAGTGCGCTCCCATCGACACGCCTTGGGCTGACCTTACACACCCGAAGCCTTTTTGAATATATTCTGCTGTCGCTGGAATAAACAATTTATCGCGAGGGTACTACAATGTCAGCTCTGTTGCTGGTGAAGCCAAGAAATAAAATGGCATATAGCTGAGTACATGAGAATTGAATTTCTTTGTTGTTTGTTTTGTGTTAGATGTTGTTGAGTGTCAGTATTCAATTTGTGTGATATGTTGATGGAGTAAGCTGTTTGCAGTTATAAGTATTTGTGCAGAAGCGCTGGTATCTGAGCGTGGAGGAGAAATTCCTATAAAGCACCTCTCCTTGTGCATTCCCGAGCTGCTGTCTGTGTGTGTGTGCTTTTTTCCTGGATTGTGACGTCATCATGACATGTTGGGGCTTGTTTAGCAGTGTCTTTCTTGTTACAATTTTACCCGCCGCTAGTGTCTTGTTGTTATCTTGTGTTAGCCGTTGAGTTTCGTAGCGGTGTGTGGTGACTCTGCTATTATTCCTGAGCGCTCCGTTTTAAGCCTTTTCCTCACTTAAAGGAATTTGTGTGCCCTTGTCCTGTGCTTCTTTACGCAAGGGCAATGCGTCTGTGCATGTAGCATTATGCAAGAATTACCTGATAGCAGAAATGGGTGTCTTTTTCTTAGTTTATTAGCGTGTGCTTCGGTTTTTGAAGTCATTGCAATTCAAGCACAAGTGCGCACAATTTTTTGTTGTCCTTTCCCTTTTTCACCGATTTTACGCAGAAGAAAGTCGCATGGTACAGCTGAATTCGTGAGAAGAGGGTTTGTATGATTTTTGTTTGTTAGATGTAATTAGGAGCACGGTGTGTTGAGGAAGTCAGCTGTTATGGGTATTTGTGCAGAAATGCTTGCATCTGAGCGCAGGACAGAGATTCCTAGCACGCCACCCTCAGTGTAAATTAATTATTTCGGTTGTGAGTCTGCTTCACTGCATGACAAGGCTGAAATGGGAACAGAGAAAAAATTGGAGCGCTTGATTAATAGTGATCCAAGTAACAGGACAATTATAGTTTCCCTAGAAAGTAGAATTTTAAGGCTCCTAAATTATAGCTGAGCGTAGTACGGATTTTTTGTGATAGTCTTTCTAAACTGCAATGCAATAATCATTAATGTAGTAGCGGTGCAATCATGTTCCCGTAATGGCGTTCTGTCTAGTCCTCCGTCGAGCGCGAATGGAACTTTGCCCCCAGGCTTTCGCGCCTTTTTGCTCGCAGGTGTAGCCTCAGACAACGAATGTATGAGCATAGAAAAGGTCATGTATTACATAAGCCGGGTGATGATGTTGAGTGGTCTCACTTATTATTTTAAAGAGCAATGGTAGTTTACTGGTGTTGTGATTCTAATGACCATGATGAGCCTTTGCTGCCACAGTGAACCACATGTACTGGTGCGCTGTTGTAAGTGGTGGTAATGCTGGCTTGTTCTCATATATGTGGAGAAGCTGAGTAAACGACGTAGTGGATGTTCACGAGGGCCATTCACCGAACCACCCTCGGTGCCTTCACAAGCCCAACCAAGAATCCACATGGCTCAAACGTGGTAGTTTGAAGAAGAAAACTGTAACATATGCTGTAGTAGTACATCAAAGAAGACAGACAAGACCAAATTCTTTGCTGTCTTAGATTCTCCAGCACACCTGAAATTCAAGGCTGTTGTGACTGCTCCGCAGCTCATGAAAGCAGGTGGGTCAAGCTGCCGTTAAATCAGCGTCAAACAGCGGAGGCTGCCATCTTGTGGAACGCAGTTGCCAGACCCGGAAACCCGAAGTTCGCCCGTTACGGCGGCACAAAACGCCGCTGTTGTCTTTTTGTCATATTTCCTTAAACAAACGAATTTATTGAAAAATGATGCAGTAAACGGGTAAAAATTTGTAATAATTTTTGTCTTTGACATTCTTAGCGATTGTCGTAACGCTCGCATTGTAACGCATGCACAAGCTAGGATGACAGTCTCGGTTTCCTGTTTGCGGGTGTTGGCGTGAAACATATCTATCATATGCAGGCACTTCTGGAACTACATGTTGAGTCAAAATCTTACTGAAATATTTTTGATATATTTGCAAAGGAGGGGGAGGATGGAACGTTAAACACTCCGCATTACAATACTGCTAAGGGTAAAACCTAATTGATAAATTCAGACGACCATACATCACGAAATTTGGACCATACCTCGATGGCATAATCCTGATGTAAAGCCTCCATGGACAAGAGGGGAAGGCATAGCAAAAAAAAGAAAAACAGAAGACGTCTACCAAAATGTTACAGATCAATGACTTGATGCTTCCTCTTTTCCTCTATCGTGATTACTCAAGCAGCTCATTTCTAAGGTACAGCCGTGACGAACTCTCACAGCACGCTGGTGAGTAGCCTGCCCTTTCCTGCACCAAAACGAGTAGCCTACACTAAGCGTATATTGGTATGATGGTTGACCACAGTGGGAACAGCATACTTCTGCTTATGGAAAGCAGTCTCAATATAGCTTATCCCTCCTTATTGGAGAAAATCTTCTTCGCTGTGATGAGCATACATACAGGTAAAGTGAATATGTTGCTTTGCAACCACTTGTCACCTGTGCATTTTAGATCTTCGCATAGAGACAGCGCTTTGGAAGTGCACAACTCAGATATTTTACTGAAGGCACAGTGCACGTGATTTCAAAGTTCCTCGGAACGACGTGCCATTCAGACACAGGTAACGATCATGGTACATGACAGAGCTCAGGCCAGATATGTTGTACACGTCCATATATAAACAAATTTTACTTCAAAGAAATAAGTAGTTACGTCCAGCAAAGTAATGGCACTACTTGTGCACACATCTTGTGTACGCAATGACTGTGTTCCACATTTCACTTCTATCAAGCATGAAGCGTTTGTGTGGAAAAAGCAACAAGCATATGGGTGGGTGAATATGAATTTTGCAGATGTTAGTAACGTGTAAGACAAACCATTTACTCATCTTTTACTGCTGCACAGATTTCTTAATTGCATGCGTTCCTCGACTCATGTGAAAGCGAAGCAAACAAATTTTGTTAAGAAATCTATCATCAGTGATCTACAGCAAAGTAAACTTCATTTGTGCATATGCTTTGTGAACGTAATCACTGTTTCACGTCTTACGTCTAATATAGTTAAAAACGATAAAACCCTCAGTGCAGGAAAAGACGAGAACGGAACACAAAAAAGACGAGGACACCACACTGAACTGCCAACCAAAAAATTTTTATTTTGTGAAACGAGGCCTTAAATACATAAGAACCCTCCTCTCCCCCTTTATTCCCTCTCGTGTTGGACTTCCTGTTTACACCACCATCTCTCGCACACACAACAGTTATGATTAAGTGGTCGACATGAATGCTGATACTTTTGGGAAAGATAAATACAGGGGTTATTGACGAAGTTACTACTTGCTTTTTTATCTCATGCGCCTCTCCAAAGAGAAGGCTACCTTGTTTTTTACACCTGAATAAATTTTTGTTTTTTGGAATTCTGCTTGACATCCCACACATGTCAGTAAGTGGTCCCCCAACGCACTATCTCCATTAGAGGTATTAGTTGAATGTGCTTTTAAACGAGTATTTATGCACCTTGATGATTTCCCGATATACACCTTGTCACACTTTAGTGGTATAGAGTAACGTATACGAATATGGCATTCTGCAAATTTCTCCCCGTCGTCACCAACCAGGCCAAGTTTTTCATGTTATATCTAGTCAATCAGGCTTTCTGTTATTTGATATGAATCACCAACCAATCCTTTTTCACGTTACGTCAATATGCTTGCATATGTGGAGAACTGAAAGGTATATGCTACGTGTGAATATGAATATCAGCAGACTGGACGGTGGAAAAGGTATTTTATGATAGAGCTGAACACACAGCGTCCAGTCTACTACTATCATACACTGTGTTATTCCACAACTCAGTCGCAAATATATTTGCAGTTACGAATACCGTTTGAAACAATATCCACTGGCAAACCTTCGCAACATAGTTTTCAGGGTCGGGGACATAGTCAGGGTTTTCAGGAGAAAATTGTTTCATGAAGCACTTGTGATACATTCTTCACTTGCGAAAGCGAAAACGAAGCTGCCTACTTCAAGCACTGTCGTTCATTGGCAATCACAAAACATATTCTGCGCACTAACGAAGAAGTGTTTTAGCCAACATGCGCAGGACTACGGGTATAAATGTACAAATGTACGTAGTCACTTCTTCGCACACTGTCGTCGTAGAATTACGCTGGGCACCTTCCTCTACATCATCCAAAGCAGCCTCAGCTGGCTGGCGAGCATCACAATATTTAACGAACATCACAGTCCACAGACACAACTGGATAGAACGCACAGGATCGTACTTTCCGCAGTGATTGGAAATACCGTGAACACATCCACACACCCATTGAGGAGCGACGGCAGCTATAACTCACGCTGGACTGGATACGGAATGAAGTGGCTATTTTGAGAAATAGCTTGTTCGGTGCACATTGTTTGCAGATAATTTCTACTTCGGTACAGATCTAGGTGGCAGATTTTGCAATGTTGGCAACAACCGTCCCACAAGATGGCGATCCCCGTTGTTTTACGCGGGGAATGGGCCGAAATACATGGCAATATGGCGACTTTGACCCATCTGCATGAAAGACACTGGACAACTGTCCCCTACAAGACAAACATATGGGCTGGAGTCCTACCACAGTGTACTCAATACCTTTGCGTCAAAGTCTGTGGCTTTTTCTCCTGAAGGAATGTATGAAAGGTATGTAGAGGTTTCCTATTCACTTCAAAAGCGACGCCTCTAGACTGGTACAGTTTACATGTAATCGGGCTATTCTAATCAAGCATTATACACGACGCATTATACCCTTTATCATGTTTTGGAATGAAATTTCATGTAGCCCACGCAGCATTTACTTATTTCCAAGGAATATTTTCCACAAATACTATGTACTGAATAGCAATATTGCTCTCAGACAACATCATGCTCTTTTCTATCAATCAGAACTTGTCTTGCTGCGATACATTTCAACGAAAAAAATTCCTGTCGCAAGCAAGCCAGAACTCTAACCGATGAACAGAGGTGCAAATTGAAAGTGCCCAAAGGGAGAGGAGGGCATGTTACTTGCCTGCTCTGTGAAAGGAGATGCAACATTCCGAAAGTGTGCACACCTGCAACGCGTACTTATCCACAACATTTTTTTTCCTGCAGAAGAGTTTACCTATTGGCAAATAAATTGAATGTTGTAGGATTCCCCTCCGCTAACCCCACCGGGGTTTCCTGCCGTCCCGTCCTACAGCTTCCCGAGAACACGGACACAATCAAGAAATGCAACAATAACTTTTATTGCTCACATGCATATCAGCAGTTCCTGTTAGATTCCAGTACGCGGCGAACACACTTCCCTCATCCGCTGCACGCCCAGTTCTTTTAAGCAGTTCAGGGGAGAGGGGGTCACGGCTCTCGCCCTTCTCTGCGGTGCCGATACATCGCCACCTTATGGCGTCCACATCTTCACCTCCCAAAAAGCTTAGATGTCTGAGAAGTCGGGAAGGTCCAAAATTCGTTCATCCTGCGGGCGTACCCGGCCTGGTGTCCCGGTGAGAAGATGGGGTTGGTTGCGCCGCACCAGGGACAATGCTGCTTCGAGGTCTTGCGGTCCAAGCATGGGAGCCGCTGCGGATACTTGCTGCTGTGCACGGGTGAGGTGGAGAGGCCCCGTCCGACGTGCTTTCAGGCTGACTTGTAGCACCCCACAAAGAGGACAGAGGCGACTCCTCTCTTCCGGGGTATAGACGGCCGGTGGCTGAATTGGGTGCCTATCCTGGAGAGTGAGTCCTTGGAAGGGCTGGGGACCTGGGCAACTGGGTCCCCTTGAAGAGGTCGGGCCTGGTCGCGCCAGCTTCTGCGGGATACGAAGGAGACACTGGTGTCCCCTCGCAGAACAGCCCAGGTCGCAACGTGACAGGTAAGGAGGTTGCATGGTGTCGCACCATAGGTGGGTGGACGGGCGTCGCGTTCCGGGACTCGGCTTCGTTGGTCTCGTGGAGGGCGGGACCTCGCTTGAGGCCTGCATCAGAAAAAAAAAAAAAAAAACGAAAAACGTCACCTCGGTCGTATACGTGGGCGAAGGTTATAACCGGTAGTCCCGGGAACCCCGCCCTGGGCAGTAGCCTCTTCGAGGGATGGCAGACCGGCCCTCATGGACTTGAGGGAGAGCGGACTTGCGATGCTGGATCGTGGTCCTGCTCTTACCTGCCGTTGTCCGAGACGCGCTGACGGAAGGTCTTGAGGTCTTGTACGTGGACGAGGCCCGTTTCCTCGTTGTCACTGCAACGCTCGAGCCTGTAAGTGACCTGAGTTAGCTGCGCGCTTACCCGATAAGGACCGTCCCACCGGTCAGCGAGCGAGGCAGCCAAGTCTTTCGTTGCATCACTAAGGCGATGTGTTCGCCTTAGAACCAGGTCTCCAACGCGATAAATGAACTGGCGTCGACCTTTGTTGTACTGGAGAGACTGCTACAGTCTTGCAACCTCGAGACTCTCTCGTGCCACACGAATGGCAGTAGAAATCCTATCGCGAAGATCATTAGCATACTTCGCGTACGAACGACCAGGCTGTCCTTGCCGTGTTCGCAATGTGTCCACGAGGGGGAATACAATTTCCCGCCCGAAATTCAAATAAGCCGGGGTAAATCCTCCCTTACAAAAATTACTTTTGAATTTCTGCTGAGCTCCTATTGATCTTCTGTTGAGTCAACAGAAATTCAACAGAATTTCAAATTGAATTGAGTTTTCTCAATTTGATCTCAACAGAATTTCTGTTGTGTAGCTCTCAACAGATGTTCTATTGAAAAAATTCTGTTGAATTTCTGTTTAATATTTAATGTGTTAGTTTACTTCTCAGAAATTTAACAGGTTTTCAATGAAGATTTTTCAATACAAAATTAGTTTGTCTGCCTATACAGGGTGTTTGCTTAACGTGTCCAGAAAATTTATTTAAAGCGAGCGATAAAAGAGAAACGAGTGCTACTTTTCAGCTACTTGACTAAGAAACAGGTGCTACTAGTGAAACAGTACCTGTTTCTTACTCAAGTAGCAGAAAAGTACCACTTGCTTTTCTCTTATCGCTCTCTTTAAATATAATTTCTGGACACGTTAGAGCAAACATCCTGTATATCCTTCTGTGATAAATTTCAGAGTAGCTATTTCATCTATTTTGTATACCTTGGTATACACACACAAGTGCAACTTAAGAGACGCATGCACAAACAGTGCATCTTTCCATGGTACACACACATATAAAGCTTTTTATTTATATCGTATTACGTACAGGCGTAACAGAGTTTTTTGTAAATTCAATTGTGCAGCTATAACGCACTGCAGAGCAAAAATATTTTGCATGGTAACTCCAGGTGCTTTACAGAGGAGGCAGGATTTCGAGCTATCTACACAGGTAAATACGAGGGGTGCTCAAGTCAAACCGGGACTTTCTGTCTCCTGAGTGTACAAATGGCTCGCGCTACTTCTTTTTCGTCATTTTCACACGCGACAGGCCTCCGCGTTCACCACGTAGTGGTCCAAAGTTTGTACAAAACAGAAGACACGTGCTGGACAAGTTGGCCGACAACGAGGCGAGAGCGCACATCGAACAGCGAATTGTCATGAAGTTTCTCGTGAATGAAGGCATAAAGTCATCTGAAATTCATAGAAAACTTCAGGCTGAGTATGGCCACGATACACTTAGCCGCAGCAAAGCGTTTGAGTGGTGCAAACGGCGTACATCAGTGCTGGGCGATCCCAGCCGGGGCGGCTCAGAGCCCAGTGTCAGAATTCCTGAGAACATCCAACTTGTGGAGGGCCTGATCCTCAAGGACCGACGGATAACATGTCTCGATATCGATAATGCATATAGTGCGATCAATAGTGCATATTACTGCCAGGTTCTCAGGGATGTGCATAAGGCGCTGAAGCAAAAGTTCCAAGTTCCGAAGCACCCCGTCTGCGCGTAAGGTCATGGCCACGGTTTTCTGGGCTGGCGTTGTTCATATTGATTTTCTGCCCAGTGGTACCACCATAGTGCGTATTACTGCCAGGCTCTCAGTGACGTGCATAAGGTGCTGAAGCAAAAGCGGCCTCATCACCAAAGGAGTCGTCCTCCTACAGGACAATGCACGCCCGCATACCGCGCATCTCACGACACGCACCTTACAGGAACTTGGTTGGAAGTTGCTGCCACATCCCCCTTACAGTCCAGACCGCGCCCCCGGCGATTTCCATCTCTTCGGGCCACTGAAGGCGTTCTTTAGGAGCCGCCACTTCAGCTGCGACGACGAGGTCAAAAATGCGGTCCGATCATGGCTGCTACGCGCCGGTAAGGATTTCTACGCTGCTGGCATCCAAGCCCTCGTGAAACGCTGGGACAAGTGCATTAGTGCAGCTGGAGATTACGTTGAAAAATAAAACTAATTTCTCGCCTGTAAGTTCATTTTACTTTTGCGAAAAATGAAAAGTCCGGGTTTGACTTGAACGCCCCTCGTAGAATCTGTGAGGTTCAGACAAATGCACTTCTTGAGGTGCTCCGCACTCCCAATACGTGTCTCTACAGTAGGATGCACTTTTACAAACTCTAGGAAGTCACCTTGAGGAAGATTACGGAACAGCTTTTCCTCCACATGAAAAACCAATATGTGCACTTCGACCTCTGGGTTACGATCACCAACTGACAAAATCTGAAAAACCTGTCCAAACACTCCGTTCGCACAAACATAAGAGTTTTTTCTTCGCGATTTGTCCAAACGTGCTGCACAAAATCGTGAAGCTCCGATTATCATTTTCTGGAACTCTCTTCCCTGTGCATGTTGTTTACTTTTACCAAGAAGGTGAACGCATTTTACTTGTACAAAGTTTTTTTCGGAGTTCGCAGCCCTTGACCAAGTTTCAGCACAATCCTTTGTCTTTACAGATTACTTTGTCCACAATCGTGAAAGTGCTTGCAAAATAGAATTTTTTTGTACAATTTGATAGTGTGGATACCGTGTGCCTTGAACAAATCGTACCAGACTGCCGTTCATCGATTCAAAAGGGAAAAGTGAATATCCCCAAAGTGGACTCCAGTTTTGGACGCTGTCAACAATGTGCAACAAAAGATGTGCGTTGTAGCTCATGTACTTAGTCCCGTACAACTGTTCATATTGAATGAGAAACGTTACCATTTGCTCCCGCATTTTAGAGAGTTGTTCAAAGGAAACAGAAGGTCCCAGCAGATAATGCATCATGCCAACAGACTGCATCCACTGCTCATAGTGTCGTCTTTGAATGCGGTCCTTTAGTACAGATGGAGAGTAGAAAAGCATCCAGCTTCTCCAGTCAGACGCCTTCCAATCTGCATGTCTGATAACGATCTCGGTAGTCTCGACATTTCCCACGTTAGAATCAGGCTCATGAGGCACCTGCTTGCCTCTCCAAGATGTTGCCGTAGAGGAAACTGCCGACAGCGCTCAGATTTCAGCCACATAAACATCGTTGCTCTCACAAAACCCAAGCATACGGCGTGCATATAATCTACGACGAAACCTGCACCGAAGGTGAAAAATGCAAGCAATGCGAGGATGCTGTTTCCTTTTAGTCCGCAGCTGGGTCGTTGCGTGGACATTGCTGTACTGGCATGGTGAAGAAACGAGTCGGGCGTCCTCATTTTAGGAACTGGGGTACTTGGTGGATACACACGACAGAACCCATTTCCTTTACGTACAGTCTTGCCTGGATGCTCACACCACGCACATCCATGCGCACCATTGAATTGGGTAATGTTCATTACGTCACACCTTGCTACGGTATCCACTGTACACGGGCAAGGGTACACTCTCGTTGTTCATATTTCGCCATCTTTTCCACACCACGTGATACCCTCAGATGACAACTGGTTCATTGTCTTGACAAACGTGAGCAAGAAAGAATTGAAGTCTGGTTTGCGACCACCAAGCTGCCAAGAGTAGCTTCTGAACACGTTGGTTCTAGGGCAGCTTATTCACGATAACAAGAAGTGGCCACATGCTTAGCTTACGACTTTCGAAGAGGGGCATTCTGTCGGTGATAAAGGTGAGGGATATGTCTCCTGCAGCCAAAGGCAGCCTGTTGTAATGTGCGCTTTGGGTGATGTCAGCTACATCATACGACAGGGCGGACCTTTCCTTCTGAAGAGTTTCGGACTCCAGCAATTCACGAAGTTGTCGGTGAAGGTGCAGGGCAAGAAAAAAAGATGGCGATTTTGTGAGGCTTTGACCTGTGTGTTCAGATCCACGTTTATGACACGATACTTCTGCTTCTGTCAGTTCCCCCATGTGCTCGTTGCAGGTACACTGTAAAAAAATGTCGTGAAAAATACGGGCATATCGCCGCGAAAATAACGGGCGCAATCCCGTTGTTTCAAATCACACGCGTTTCCTGTTATTTCACGGGGGAGGAGGAGTCTGGGCATGCGCACTGGATCTGCATGGCCTTCCGGAACCGGCAGTCCAGTGTTGCCACACCTACAGATTTATCATGAGATCTACCTACTTTTTGAAAAATCTACAGATCTACAGAAATTTATGGAAATCTCATGATTTTTGGTCCAATGAATGGATCACTCGACGCAGTACGTGTTTCGCCTCAGTGCACAAAACGACAACGATGAAAAACGTTAGCAGAACGCGGGAATGAGTGTTTGATCGACTGTTTTTTAGAATATTTTCTGCAGTTAATTTGATGAAAACGAATCAAAGCAACAGCCTCTCAACGACCACCACAACTGGCCTCCTGCACACAAAACGCATGTTGTTGGGTCAAGCTGCTTTGCCTTCGCCATTGACAAGGATTTGATCCGTCGATCACGAAACTGGAGGGGCTCGCCGGAGGAGAAGGACGTCTTCAGCGAACGAAGCATTGGCGAGCCTTAACGGTAAATCAGTTTTCTTGAATATTTGGCGAGCTCTTTCACCAGCACCACCTCTTGAGTATGTGCGCGTTACCACTTTGCCTCACAGAATTGACTTGGCTGGCTTTGAAGTGAAACCAAACGTTTATAATTCACGTCGCGCATGTACGCTTTCATTATGCCTGTGGAAATAACATATCGAGCTTTATTGTTTTTGTGGTCCACTGCGATCCTCGCTCATCACTGCGATGGTGGAACGAGCGAGAGAAATGTTCCTACTACACGGCGATAGGTTATTCTTGCATTGGAGCGCCACAGCTGATGTGAAAACACATGTCAAAGTATTAAAGGAACTGTCAAGTGAATTTCAACCCAGGGTTACCTTATGATTTTATGAAAGCCTAGAAAGAGTACATTTCGGTTACGAAATATTTCTTTTTGAATCCTTTCTTTCTTTGAGTAATCGAATTTCAAAGATTACATTCGCGCGCAAAGCTCAGTACTCCCTCAGACACAACACTGGGTTGGCACGTGTCGGCTACGGCTAGTTTCGCCTTTCTAATTCGCCTCCCGGTCTATGGCGAAAGCGTAATGTTGTTTTGAGGTCCACTTCGTGTGATGTTGATTTTTCCAAACTTGAATGCCCTCGAGCTTGTGATAGTGCAGCAGTCACGCTCGCAAAACGTTTGTTCGTACGAGTGCCCGCGGTAGACGCAGTATGACACGACATCATCCGCAGAATCGTCGACGGAGGATGAATTACCGTCATTGCAGTTACGCAGCCGCCGTGGGGAACTCTCTTCATGTGTAATGAAAATGTTCAGAACCTCGCAGCGGAAATATGGCATTGCTCTTTCGGTTCAGATGTCCTTGTGGCACATGCGTGCCGATGCCGACGGCAGAAGAATGTCTTTGTTGCCGCGAAATGAGACATTACTGAAGCAGCGCTGTGGTTGCATTTCAAGAAATATGTACTTTAAAATACTGTGGCTGAAGACTGAGTTGCTCCAGGTATCCTACTGCTACGTGAGAGAAAGCGACGAGTACGCTGTTAAGAGTAACAGCAAAGTGAACAGGTGAGTTCATCCATGTGTGCCTTTGGTTTGTTATTAGTAAAGTTACATATGATAATTTTACGCTGTCCATGGTATATGCAGGAAGTTTCGGTACAGTTTACCAGGTGGCTCTGGGGACCATTAGGAATGCTGAAAGCACTGCAGAAAAGTCCTCGAAGCATGTGCTGTACATGCCATAAGGGAAAACTTTCCTTCTGAAGCACACAAAGGTTTTTGCCTTTTTGACGTGTGACGCAGTAGATGCTGTCTTACCATGTGCATGTTTATTCGCTTTCACTGAGATGAAGCTCTCACTTTTCTTTCAGGTGCTTTTACACTGCATTGAATGCCTCCCATCTTGACAGCAGTACACTGGATGGTTTGAACACTGCTTGATCACTACAGTATCCCTTTCATGAACGAAGAAGGTCTGCCATATACCCTTCTGGAATAACCAGACAGCCATTACACAGTAAAATACATTCTACAGACATCAAAGCTTGTAATGTTGCTTTATTGATCACTGTGTTTATGAACAAGCAAACAATGAAGGAGAACATCCCCGTACTGTGTTCATATCAATTGCAAGTGCTACTTCGCACCAACCAGTAACGCAATGTATGTGTGCTTCTTTTTATTCTGTTCAGTGCACAGGTGTTTGCCACAAACACGTTCCAGTCCATAAGCTCTAAGAGAACATAGGCTATCACCTTGCCTATAATCGATTTATATATCGATATAGATATATATAGATTCAGCCGCGATCGTATCAAGGCTCAATTTCTATGTTCCACATTGCAGCACTAGAACCCACAAAACATTTTATGTATGTGGTAATAGTTACGAGAAATCACCTTCTTTGAGGCTTCAGATTGTATATAACTCCCATTCCGGGGTTTTTGATCTGTTCAGTGGTGATTTATTTAGCGTCGTACGCCAACTTCGATGCCGCCCTCATGATGGGTCCAAAGCAAGACCAGTTGTTGCCTCGCCATCTGCATCGTTTTGTCTTTGTCGTAGTATTTGTTTCGTTTTATTTTATGTAATTATGGTGTTTTAATTCAACTCTTTGTATTGATTGTTTGTATGGAGCACCATTAAGGAGGCCCTCTGTCCGTTCATGGCCACCAGAAAAATAGAAATAAATAAATACATAAATAAAACATCTCGCGTTCATGACTTTGTCAGTAAAAGAAGGCCTTAGGTGGGGTCATGCCAATGGCATCAACAGAGGCTTCTCTTCAGAGGCATCCCTGTCGTTGACAAAAATTTTAGACCTTTTCTGTGTCTCTGCACATCGATCTTTGCAACACTTTCTCAATTTCTTATTATAAATTTCCCATGTTTTCCCTCATACCAGTCCAATTGCAGCCATTGGTGTGGGCTCAGGGTTTTGCAGACTGCTACTATTTCACTGTAGCTCACATCTTTGCAAGTTGTTGGTGTTTCACTCAGGAGGTGATCTACATCCTCTGCGAAGATAAGGTATGGTCATGGCTAAATTTCTTCCCTATTCTCTTTCTATCGAAACATGGTCTCTCATGGCTGTTGAAAGCGTGCCAGGTCAAACCTAGACACATTATCTCGAAATTTGTATACATTGTTTCCTGAATCACAGCCGATTTGTATACGTAAGCTCATACTTCTCCACATGCTAAGTAGAAGCGCTGCCTGAAGCACCTGTAAAGGGGGTTGAAAGTACGCTGCATCTACGGGTTTAGCTCAGCAAGTGCACGGAACTTGACCGCAGATTCAAGCTTCTTCTTAACCCTCTGTTACAAGATCCTCGTGTGGACTACATGGCCACTAAGCATTCCCGAGCATGGCATTTGCATATTGCAATTGTACAAGCTTGTTCTTTTTACCTTTTACTACGTGTATTTTTTATGTCATTGTTGCAGATAGAATTATTGCAACAGAAAATTCAACTACGCAAAGCCCGTGTGCCTTGTTTTGTATTATTTTTTCGTGCCCTCAATGCTTTCTAACAAGAATTTGGATTTCCTCCTCACTACCTTCTGTGTTCCCTTTCTCTAATGTACATCAGTATAAATATCTGTACCATGTATGTCTGTATCATGCCTAATGGAGGACAGACTCTATTCGAAAGCTTGTGTTTCTGTAAGATTATTTAGATGTTTCAGTCTCTCATGACCGTGAGTTCTGATAATCCCACCTGTGTCGGTAAAAGGAGCCTGCGACCTTTCTGGTAGGTGTTGTAGGTGAGGTGACTTTAATACTATTAATATATCAGCTCGAGTAACCACGGAACCTGGTCAGCAGCAAATACTACAAGGTGTCATTTGAATCTGTGAAAACATAAGGCGCTATGAATTCACACCTTGGCTGCACTGGTCCCATTGAAAAGGATTGTGCAGGATAGCAGGATGTTCCCTGCAGCCATCTTGTTCACTTCTGGCCGAAGTTTCCAAGATAAGTTGTATTCACTTGGGCACTCGGCTTTTGTGGTGAGAAGAGTGACTCAAACATCTGTGGCCACTTTGTGAGATGCACCGGAAGTTCTGAATATGATGCACATTTGATGTACAGCTTGGGACAAAAGTTTACGGAACACGGCACCTGTGTATTTCTTCATCGGAACTGCCCCCTGCTAGATATGAGGAAGAGATCCAATAAGAAACGGGTGGTCCGCAATTCCATCCATCTCTCAGCATGCGTGTCCACTCTTGTTTGCTGATAGGTTGTCGCTCCATTGGAGAAATGCGACACCCCAGTGTTCCGTAAACCTTTGTCCCAAGCTGTACTTCTTCTGGTCTGGTGAAGCAGAGGGCACAACACTGCAAAGTAGAAGAGCTTTTGGTATCTGAAACTTGTATCAGCAGGCCATTCAAAACTGTTGTCTGCAGATTTCAAGAATTACTCAACAGCTGGTTCCACCAGTGGTCCAGATATTGTCATATCATGCACCTTCAAGGCATGCAGAACTTAATATGTTAAACAAAACAAGAGCTTGACCCACCTGTGAGCATGAGTGTATATGGACAATAGGTGTTGAATTCATTACTGGATAAAGGTTGAGAGGTGTTGACGGTAAATCATCACTGGTGTTCGCACCGTCAGACATCACACGTTGAAACACTGGTGTCGGGACTGCTCTCCGTGTGAGAAGTTTTCGACCGTCCGCTGCTACCATTTCGTACAACTCGTCAGAGAAATGGGTTGAGCAAATACGGCGTGGCTCACGAATGTCTTGACCAAGGGCTTGCAACAACTTTCGTTTCCGTGCATTTTCCGTTGGAATCTTGTGGTACACAACGTCTCTTGTCAAACAGCACACTTGGTGTATCCCCTAACATTACAGTAGATACCTGGCATAGCTGCCAGGTGAAGCTTTGTTCAATTTCGGCAGGAAATGAACTTTTTTTGCGTACACAAACCTGGCCGCAATAAACGCCGTCGCTGTGCAATATGGTTGAGAGGAGAGCAAAGAGAGGGCGCTGACCGCGCTGACAGTAATTTGATATACTGTTTCTTCGATATTTTGAAGAATTGTCTCGGTAATTCTTGTGAATCTAAAAGTAGTGTTTATTGGAGATTAGTAGCCGGTCGTAAGTTCATTGTGTATTACTTAGGTATCACGTGACACGAGTACTCCCATCATAACTTTTTTAGCTGTTGCAAGGCGCAACCTACCGTCAGATTTAATTTTTCTAATTTATGTTGTGTAATAATTAACTCGCTTTGAGTGCTTAAGCTCTATGTGAGGCATCACACAGGCAAACACTACCACGTCGCACACAGAAACAGGGGGGTCAAATTTCACTTTACAATTCCTTTAAAATCTACGTGCAGTGACACTTTTTTTGTGATTGTAGCAGACACTTAAGTCCGTTGCAATCACAAAAAACGCGACATCGCAAACCGAAACCGAAAGTTCCAACGGCAGTGCGCCGCAGCAAGAAATTCCGGCTGTGGTCTTCAGCAGTGGAACGAAATAAGCCCTTGCTCTTCCACTAATTTAGAGACGCAGGCAGACATTCCAGACTCGAAGGCAAAACGTTCAAGTCACTGAGTTTTGAGTGGCTACAGACTTTTAGCTCGATCTACAGATTTTTCAGACTCTCATCTACAGATTAGTGATGGGCAAGTCAGTTCATTTTTGTGAACTAATTCAGTTAACTCCACTGAACTGTCTAAAAGAATAGTTCATTCGTTCACCTGTTCGCAATTAAGCACAATCAAGTAATATAGTCCCAAACTTTAAAGTGGCTCGACCAAGAGAGATACAACAAAATGATCTTCCAATTCAGTTTTCCAAAGGTTCGAGAACATCAACATAGCAAACGTAATCTTTTAGGTCGCTTTTTTATTTTGCTTTAATCTTCTACGTATATTTTTAACGAGAAAAGTAATGCACAGATCAATATGCAAGGTGCCGTCGTCGTTCAATGTTACAATCGTGTATTTCTGATCACTTACGTCTGCTTGCTGCGAACTTGAGAACACAGAAGTGTGATAGAGTAACCGCAGTTTCAACTCATTTCATTCAAATGCATGAGAGAGCTTGAAGAAAAGTACAACGTAGCGTTGTGGAGGAAAAATTGGGAAGCTTGCAGTGTATTGCCGCAAAAATAGCGTGCCCGCTCCAGAGTGTGCCAGTCACACAAGCAGTCAGCCAGAAGTCAGAACATAACGGCGCCACTAGCAGTCTACAATTGCGAGAAGGAGCTCAGAGCGATCTCAGCGCAATCAGTTCTAAATGATTTACTCTTGTTCAGCGTTCGCCGTTCATATAGTTCACTTGCCCAGAGTACTTCAATCCATACGACGTTCAAAGCCGCTCTGTTGGCTCTCCCTCCCCCGTGGACGAGTAACAGTTCTGACAGGCGCTGCGAGTACTTCCAAACGACCCGCGGCATCGTTTAGTTCTTTAGTTCATCCAGTTCTCTTCCTTCACACCTTCACACAGTCCACTCGAAGCTCTCCCTCCCCGCGCTTTTTCTTAAGCGCATGCGCTGTGGACTAGCACCTTCTCTGACGGCCAACGGCAGACCCTGCGAGTGCTTCAAAACGTCCCGCGGCATCGTTTAGTTCTTTAGTTCATCCAGTTCTCTTCCTTCACACCTTCACTAAGTCCACTTGAGGCTCTGCCTCGCCGCACCGCCCGCGCTCTTCCTTAAGCGCATGCGCTGTGGACGAGCAGCAGTTCTGACAGGCAACGCAGGCTCTGCGAGTCCTTCAAAACGACTCGCGACGTCGTTTAGTTCTTTAGTTCATCCAGTTCTCTTCCTTCACACAGTCCACTTCAGCGCAGCGTCACAGCCACTCAAGGCCACAGCGTATGCGCTGTGGTCTCCCGCCCTTCTTCATGCGCGCATGTGCTTTGTTAGCTTTTCAAAACGTTCGTTAGATGGCGCAGATGTCACACTTGGAAGCGTATCAAAGCGTATGCGTTGTGGGTGTCGAGGCCCAATGAACTGAATTGAGGAACTAATGTTTTGGTTGTTGTTGAACTAGTTCGTTCAGTTCACCCGAATAACTAGTTCAGTTTGAAGGGTTCGTCCACGAACGACACATCACTACTACAGATGCCAATATTTTTTGCGTGTGGCAACACTGACCGGCACTCGTGTGAGGAACGCAAGTGTGCGCCGACTGTCAAAACCGTCAAAGTCAAAGCTGTGCCTGCCCTTGTGGGCTTTCGCAAGAAGAGTTTGAAGGTATGTGAACTCTTATTATGCCCTTTATGCTGTCAGCTTTTTAAAATAAAGCGAAATATGCGCCGCCGTTGTGTGTTACCAAATACGTAGTGAATGGCGCCTTCTTCAACGGAATGCTGTCGCCTTCCGCTGTGTTCTCACTTGTCACACTGCCCATGCCGTAGCCATGCATGTTCTTCAAACTTCCCTCTCAAACCACTAAAATGAGCAATGTGTAACATTCTGGAACTAGTGGATGGGTGTGCGTTCACCCTCGTGGACATTTGAAATAGGCCGGGGTTCATCAACGCCGGTTAACGATACTGAACGCTCTACCGAGATTCAGGATCCTCCTACACCTTTTTATTAATAAGGTTAATTCGGGACGCAAGATTTATTTTAGAAATGCTTGACAGTGCTGTCGAAAGAGATTTGAGTCGCCATTCCAAGTCGAGGGCCCTTGATCTCGTTTAACCAACGTTGATCGAATGAGGCCATGTGTACGCCCGTCGGTCATATAATTTTTAAGTGTTTGCACTATTTATGAGGCAAATATCGATGCTCTATATAGAATGCATGAAACAAACACGTGGATAAAACAGTAGCAGAAATATTGGTAAAAGCGTTGGCGAGACGTATTGTCCCTTGTCCCGTATACGCGAGAGAATCTTCGTTGTTAGCACCAAAAGGGTTCGACGACATCTCCCGATATGAACGGCTATCAAGTTACGGCACACCAGCAAGAAGAGTCCTCTTTGAATGGGAAGAAAAACGATTGCGCGTCTCTGAGTTTAACGAAAATCTGGCGAAGGGTACGCGATAATGTTGTGACACGTTTCGTTAGCTGAGGGGTGTTTGCATGATGAAGTGATAGTGTAGCCGCAAAATACTTTTTTTGCTACAGAGCTTTTACTCTGACGCAGACAGCACCTGTTCCTTTTCAGGCATCTTCTTGTATACGCCCTTTTTAATACTTTTGTGGCCTTATCTCTTTCTCTATTTTATTACCAAACAGGGTCTGGGCATATACAGACAAGAAGCAAGCAGCAAACGAGTATGTACTCTGCTGTGAATGCAAACTACCTCAAGTATACCTTTATGACTATCAAAGGCACTTCCAAATACATTCATCTATACATAACGTATCTGCGTCATGTACCCAAGGAGGCTGGAATGGAAGCCGCAAACAAGAAAGTTGGTACAGCCCATATAGGGCACCCGTGATGAAAACGGCTGCCCAGGACAACATATCTTTGTGTTGAAGCTGGTCTGCGCATATTTTAATGAAGACTATGAGGTCTGCACCTCGTTCCACGCTGTAAGTTCTCATGCACCATCTTGATTCTGAGAGTTCTTCTGTGATAATATGATCATTGACATATTTCTTGGTGACACACATGAAAAAGACAATATCAAAGATCAATGTAGTTTGAACATAGAAAATATCAAAGATCAAGGTTGTTTCAGTGCAGGGTGTATGAACTTTAATTCAGACAAGCAGTTCTAAAGGCAGCAACTAGGCAATCACAGGGGATTTGCTCCATTGTCTCTGTTTCCTGTCTGTCAGTGATACAGCAAAGCGCAGACAAAAATTTTGTAAGTAACGATTGCGCAATGCTTTTTCATGTTTATGTTTTTTATGATATATTCAGTTTGTTTAATGTTGCATATTTTCTTGTGTCTGATGACTATTATATGACTGTTCAATTGTTTGCCTTACTGAGTGAGGTGTACAATCTTTCTTTAGCACGGAGCTGGGCCAACAGCTGTGGAGTGCGCACCCCCAACACCACGCCTCTGCTATTGGTATGAGTGCTTCCATTTCCTGGAAGTCTTCTTTGCCTGATATTGGCAGCTTGCAGTGGTCATTTCTTCTTCTTTATGTAAAACATATTTCGGTTTTGTGCAACTGAAAGACAGTATGCTGTCACAAAACAAAACAGACATTCTTCTTCCCTTGGACAACGACAAAATGCTAACTGCAAGGAGCATGGAGAAAGTGGCGCTTCAGCTCGGAGTGTATTTCAACTACGATGTGCGGTACCTGTCACCAACGTTTCTCATGTTAGAATTCATGCAATGGTATGCCTTCTCATATACTACACCCATCGTATCATAAATCGTTATCACGTAGTCGACAACTTCTCCGCTGTATCCATGCTGGTATTGTTCATAGTTACCGTGGGGTGACAATAAGCTTTACGGCCATGTGTTTCAAATGTTTCTTTCTTCTGTCTTTATACTCCTTGGTTTCACACATATTGAAAAACCTGCTGCTACTCTAGGCAACGTGGCGTTATTGGGCAACTGGGTTATCATACATTCACTTGTGGACAGCTAGGTTTGCAAATTTTATTGTGCCACTTCCGGCGGCAGAAGAAAATTAGCAGCCCTATCTAATTCATCAACAGATGGCCGACCTGCCCATGAAGCTGGGAAGGCAACCTGACATGGTACAGCAGGAAAAATTAGGATTGTTGAAAAATGCCCTCCTTTTTATTTCACAGCTGTTTTGGACACATCAGCCCTGAAAGAGGAACAAAGCGCCCCCAATGGTGAACAAGATTAAGTGGCATGCCTGTTCGCGATCTATCACTCCTCTGCAAACTGGGTAAAGGTAGGTAATCCCTTTAGCCCTTTCTTAGTCTGCAGTTTGGTACTGATTATTTCTATTTGGTCCACATTTCCCAAAATTTCATACTCTTAATTTTACCATTGTGCTTTTGAGTCCCTATTTGTGAGTCTTGATATTGTTTCTTGCATCTTCTTCCACATGTGTTAGTTAGGATAAGCTGAATTCTACAGGGTAGGCACAACAGACATACTTCTGTGCTTTCACGTACTTTGTCTACGTACGTGCATTGTGCTTTTTCAAGTGCACAGATTCAAACTGTGTGTTGAGCACTTCAGTTTATACATAAATATGTCTCTTCTTATGCCTTACACGCAATGTTCCTAATTTCATGTTTTGTTCTGATTTCAGGAGCCGTTGCAAGCTGCCGTTCTGCAGAAAGTTACTGCACTGTACACTTCAGTGAATATATTGTTTTATGAACACAGAACATGTGGTGTGGGTGCCTGATAATGATACAGGTCGAACACGATACCATAAAATGATAGACTAACTTTTACAGGCTGGTGCGTGTCTCTATAATACAGTATCCCATCATAATAACGGTGAACCATTAAACAACAAGAACACGGTCTCACCTTTTAGATGGGGTGAACACGTAATGTAGGAATACAGCGACATGTGAATTTCACGAGTTTGTGTCGTATATCTCGAAAACACTTTCCCGTCTTTTTCACGGTGTTCACAATTAATACAGCTGCCATGTATTTTCACGTTTTTTTCACTGAATATTTTTTGCAGTGTTGCTAACAAGGTACGAAAATGAGGTTAAACTTCACTACGCAAGCACATTCTAACAACCAATATGTATTCACCATGTCCTGTATCGCCAGTGCAGGATAGTGCTCTAGAATCTCTGCTGTTGCGGGATGGGTATGTAAAATCCATCGTCGTCTGTGGGCATATGTCTTCTTCATGAGATTGCTTGTTTCCTAAGTATCTTGCACTGCCCTTGCGATTTCGTTTTTCATTTGTTGTTGAAAGTCTTGAGTGTCACTCTCGCTGTATGTAGTCTCCTCCAGTACTGACAGCTGCTGAAGAAAAAAAATTATTTAAATAATATATTGGTGTGTCATTCCATGCAAAATGATTCAATGGCACCGCTCGACCCCCCTCATATCTTTTGTAAAAAAAATACCTTAGATATTTCGTCTTGTCAATAAGCATTTGCCGAAGTTTTACTGAAAATATTTAATCGCTCTCCAGTTAGGACGCCTCAAAATTTACGCAGAAAGCGAAAGCGATACTACGTAGGAAGAAGCCAAGAGGGTGGAGACTTCTCCTCACGGACAGGGTTTTTTGGCACAGAATGACACAACCGGGCCCCAGCAATGTGCCATAGGCAATCTCTTCGCCCAATTTTTGATGTAGTTCGAGACATGGGCCCATGTTTCGGAGCTATTTCTTGCATGTTTACGATTCTTTTAGCCTACCTTGCATTCAAGGAGAAAGAATGTGCCATCTTGTGCTTAATTGCCACACCCGATACGAGATATTGGTAGATTTGGCATTTGTCCGGGCGGCAGATTTTGCTATATAAATTCTAAGCATGACAGTTTTGTCAAAGTTGGTCGTTTTCAAGGCCGTTTTTCACACGTGAAGCGGTTGACGCAGAAATATAAGAATTGCAAATGATAGAGCCGAATCTAGGGTCAGACATAAACAAAAAGCTAAAAGGTACTTTTCCATAAGCAGGAGAAAATATTTTTTATGTTCGACACACTACACCAGGGGCACGCTCCACGCTCCACATGGGAGCGTTTTGGTGGCTTTGGCCTACTGTTTAACTGTGGTTCAGGATCACGCATATCTTCTTGTGCCAGACTCCTGAGACATTTCAGGGCAAAATCTTGGGACCTCAGGATAATAAAATACGCCACTCGTGCGCAGTGACGGAGAGCGTGGTACCTTACTACTCTTTTTTTTTTTTTTTCACACGTGCTCTCCGCGTAAAGAATTCATTGCTCTCCTCGTAATTTGAACTGGAACTAAGTTCATTGTTAAGGCTGTATACCACTCAGGGGTGTACCCTCCCATGTTCGGTAAAAAAACAAAAATACTTCAATCTTACTACTGCAGATGTACCCTGAAGCATTGATTTGCACGATGGCCCATACTAGTGTAATGTAAACAGGTATGTTATCTGGAAAGCTGCAAAGCGGTATGAAAGCGGATATGGTTCATACAGTTTCACTGCCACTTCACGGTGCAAGTGAAGCACCGACCCGTTATGACACCTATACGAATGACGGTTCTATATGATTTTACGGTTGTTTCCAACAGTGCAGTTCATTTAAGACTATTTACGTGCAGGGTACGTGTGAGAACAAAGTTCAGTAAGATATACTGCATGCTCCGTTACACACGTCACGGAGCGTAACCACGAGAGGCGTATTTTATTATCCTGAGGTCCGCAGATTCCGCCTTTAAATGTCTCAGGAGTCCGACTCAAGGAAATAGGCGTGATCCTGTGCCGCAGTATTGACCCACCGAACTGTAGGCCGAAGCCAGCAAAGCGCTACCATTACGATCGTGCGGCGTGCACCGGTGCAATGAGTCGAACATAAAATATAATAATAATAATGTTTTATTGGTGCCCAAGAATGGTCGTGACGACCCTAATGTTGGCGCACACAAATACAATACAAAGCACACGTACAGCAATCGCACGGCAACAAAAGGGAAATTATCAGAAAAAGTCAAAGAAAAGAAAGTTCCGAAAAATGAGAAAAGATATGGCACCTAAATGATGTACATGATGATGAAAAAAAATCAAGAGATGAAGGAAGCGAGCTAAACAAAATTTGGCACCGTGTAAGGGGATCATTAGGACAGCAGTGGTTGACATAGAACGTTGGGGGGTTCCGCAGAGTAGCACGTGGGAGACAAAAAATTGGGCGGCGTAACAGAAAAGGGGAATCAAATATGGAGTGCACACATTTATAAAGAAACATCATGTCATGAATGTGGCGGCGGTTAACAAGAGGAAGCACGTGCAGGTAATTTGAAAGCTTGTCATCGTCATAAGATAAAATTGCGGGGACATTCCCGAAGAAACGCGAATGACTAATATGAAGTGCCCTCTTTTGCACAGCTTCAAGACATTTGATATCGGTGGCACATAAAGCATTCCATACCACTGACGCATATTCAAGTCGGGGAAGGACGCAAGCTTTATAGAGAGTAAGAAATACCGTGTGAGAAGAAAACATTTTACAGCTGTAGGTGAGCACACCAAGCATACGCATAACAGCAGAACGAATTGCTCTCACATGCTCATGAAATTGAAGCTTCGCATCAAAGACAACACCGAGATCACGAATGGTGTCGACTCGGGCTATTTCTCCATCAGAAAAGTACTGAAATCGGGTTACTTGAGACTTGCGCGTGAATGAGATAACTTCAGTTTTTGACGTGTTGATTTTGAGGAAATTAGAAGTACACCATGAAATAACACTGTAAACATCCTCCTGATGCAGTAAGCAATCTGAAGGCGAGGTTATGCTTTTCATTATTTTGAAGTCGTCAGCATATACTGTAGCATGGTGGAATGTTTAACACAGGATACAAGATCATTAATAAAAATATTAAACAGTAGAGGCCCGAGATTTGACCCCTGGGGTACACCAGACGTAGAAACATAGGTATCAGACTAGGATCCGGACACACAAACAGAGTATAAGCGATGCCGTAAGTAAGAGGCAAAGAAACATACAAGAGAGTCAGAAACACCATATAAACTGAGCTTACGAAGGAGCAGATCATGGTTCATTAAGTCAAATGCTTCCGAGACGTCAAAATAGATTACATCCATTTGACCACGAGAAAGAACCGCTGGGGAAGAGACTGACATTAACGATACAAGATTTGTGACTGTTGATCTCCCAGGCATAAAGCCATGCTGACTGTCTGCAATTTTGCGCTTAAAGAACAAGGATAGATTAATATAAATAATGTGTTCAAAGACTTTGGAGCAGTCGCATAAAATACTTACAGGCCTAATCAGTAACAATGTTATGGCTGCCCGATTTATGGACAGGAATGACCAGGGAAGACTTTCACGGTCGTGGAAAAGTATTCAGTTTAAGAGAAAGGTTGAATATGAATACAAGCACAGGCGAAAGGATATCACGATAAACTTTAAGGAAAATAGCAGGGATACCATCTGGTCCCGGTGTCCTTGTGGACCTTAGTTTACAACAACAACAACTTTATTTTCGACCTTGGAGAGTGGGGAGTTTCATCGCCACAGGCGATACTCTACCCCATTGCTGGATGGAATGGGGGGAATAAAATAACGAGCCCCTTCACAATAACGATCGAAGTCCGATGGTGTCCAGAAATGTCAGAAGAGCTTTGAGCGCAGAGCGTTGCTAGGCTGGATTGGGCCAGGGACCAAGCAATTTCGATAGGGAGAAAGGGCGAGAGTCCAGCTGACGAAGAGACTCGGAGAGTGTGGTTCGGGAAGGTTCGTAGTGAGGGCAATGAAGAAGAATGTGCTCCAGATCCTCAAGAGCACCACAGTGGCAGCAGGTGGGAGAGTCAACTTGCCTCAAGCGGTAACGCCACTGAGCTGTAAAGGCCACATCGAGGCGCATTCGGTGGATTAATGTAGCATCTTGACGAGAGGTGTTTCGTGGCATGCGGAAAGCGAGCGTGGGATCAACTCTGTTCAACATAGAGGGGGGAAGAATGTCGGTTGTCCGTTGGCGGGAAGCCAGGGGTGTCACTAGGCGTCGAAGAATGGAACGGCGGTTTCCTCTTAGTTTACGAATTGAATTGTGGACATCATTCTCAGTAATAATAAACGAGGGCAGATGATCATCGTGCATTTGCGTAAAAGAAAAGGCAGAATCTGTGCTGGCCGAGTCATCAAATACAGATGAAAAGTGACGCAAAGATATTTGCCACGATAGGCGGATTGCATTGCATCACATTACCGTCAAACAAAGACATGGTGCTGGCATTCTCACGCTTACATTGTTTATGCCAGGTCCAAAAATTACTAGGATTGCTTTTTACTTCATCTTGAATCCCTTCCAAATACGCATTACGGTCTGAGTCAGCAGACTTCTTGAACAGCCGCCGAAAAGCAGCAAACTGTTCATAGTCAAACGGCCTTCCAAATTTCTTAAATCTTCTATGAAAATATCTCTTTTTACTAAGATAACTGCGTTTCAGAGCAGAAAACCAAATTGGGTATTTGCGCCGACGTGGTATGGTATATGGGACAAACTCAGAAATAGCATTTCTAATAATATTCGTGAAATTCAACACTGCATCACCAGGATCAATACAGTTATACACCGAGGAGAAATCGCATGCCGCAAAATGTTGATACAGTCCAACATAATCTCCCTTACGCAGATCCAATCGAGGTGGAGATGACAATGAATGTACGCGCGCGCACAAAAACAGAAGAGAGAGGGGAGGATGGTAAGTGTCAACGGGAACAATGGGCGAAACTGAACACTCCAAAGAGACTTCAGTAGCACAGATATAAGCGGTATAATAATCGTTACGTACAACGACATCCTTTTTCTAATCCAAGATGGCTGATTCTAATCCAATTCTAAGCCAAAATCCAGTTCTAAGCCAACACAATCCAGTCCTAAGCCAACACAATCCACTTGTAATCCAACACAAGCCAAATCCAAAGCCATCTCATTGGCTGATTGGCTGACCGTGGCTCCGCTCCTTTATGCTAATTAGTTAGCTGGGCTCCGCCCAGTTCACGCTGCATGGCCCATGCTAAGCCTACTGATCATTGATTGGTTGACCGTAGCTCCGCCCCTTTATGCTAATTACTCGGCTCTGCCCACTTCACGCTGATTGGCGCACGCGTATCGCTGAGCACAGCTCCGCCCCTTTATGCTGATTAACTGGCTCCGCTGATTGGTCCATTCGAAGCCTACTGATCACTCTCCCACACTTTCTAAGCCCTCTGATTGGCCGTCCCCAATTGAAGCCTACCGATTGGCTCATTCTAAGCGCACTGATTGGCTGACTAAGCCCGCTGAACGTAGCCTTCGTTAGCGCCCGCCAGATGGCGCACTCGGCAGCGACCCCGCTGCGGCTTTATCTAAGATGTTCAAACTTACCTTGTGGCGTCCGCCCACTTCATGCTGATTGGTCTGATTCAGACGTCTAAGCCAAAGCCTACTGATCACCCTCCCAATGTAAGCCTGCCGATTGGCCCGTTCTAAGCCCACTGACACCGGATGGTGCAACCCTTAACTGGCTCCGCCCACTTCACGTTGATTGGCCTATTTTAAGCCTACCGATGGCTGGCCCTGATTGATCCACGCTAAGCCTACTGAACGGTGGTTGGCTAGCCTGAATTTGTCGGCAGCAGCTTCAGACAAGACACACGACAATTGTTGATTTCAACCTTTATTTGGTACAACAGCCAGCTGTGGGTAGGTTCAGCTGCATCAGAGAGATCATTGGTCCATAATTCTATGTGGACATCTCTCACGCTCACTCAGCTCCCTCGGTAGATTCCAACTGTTATTGGTTCATCTGACTGCACGTGGCCGCTCACCCAGCTCCTTATTGGTTCTAGTTGGTCACAGCTCCCTCATAGGCTCCAACCCCGATTGTCTATCTAACAGCAAGTGGTCACTCACCCACTGCTATTGATCCATTGAACTGCAAGCCATTCATTGGTCACTCACACTCATCTCTAGACGAGATAAATTTAACTGTGGAAGATTGTAACTTTTACCATAAGATAACTTTAGCGGGGGTTGGTAGGCTCCAACTGCTATTGGCCCGTGCTAACCGCATGCCTCCACCCTGCTGCTCATTGGTTCACAACGCACATGCTCTGACGGTGCCGAAGAAGGTTCCCTACACATTTAATAGAAATTATGCTATTGGCCCAGCTGCGTCATAGGGCACGGCTTGGTTCTGCTGTGGCTGGCCCTGATTGGTCCACGCTACTTACTTCGTGGCGCAACTCTTTAATGGCTCCACCCACTTCGCATTGATCGGTCCATTTTAAGCCTACTGACTTCTAAGCCAGTCCACGCTAAGCCTACTGATCACTCTAGCAGCGCTCTGATTGGCCGCTACCAATTGGCCCTCGTTCTAAGTCCACTGACACCAGATGGCGCAACTCTTCACCAGCTCTGCCTACTTCATGCTGATTGGTCCATTCTAAGCCTACTACTTCTAAGCCGAACCGCGCTAAGCCTACTGATTGTCCCTTCACACCAAAGCCTACCGATGTCTGGCCCTGATTGGTCCACGTTAAGCCTACTGAACAGTGATTAGCTAGCCTGTCACTCCTAAACCACAATGCAGCAGCTTCAGACAAGACACACGACAATTGTTGATTTCAACCTTTATTTGGTACAACAGCCTGCTGGTCCAGCTGAGGGTTGGTACAGCTGCGTCAGAGAGATCCCAGTCATCTCTTGCGCTCATTGGTCACTCAGCTCCCTCGATAGACACCATATGGCTCATCTAACTGCAAGTGCTCATTGGCCAATCTGACTACAAGCCTTTCATTGGTCACTTATGTCTAGAGCTCCCTAACAGGCTCCAACTGCTATCGGCCCATGCCTCCATCCGCGGCTGCTCACTGGCTCACAATGAAACTTTTTCACATGCTCTGCCCTACACAGACAAGAGATGGCGCCGCTTGTCTTTGCAAAGATGGACAGCTGCCATTGCATTGGTGACTCATTTCTATCCAACTGGTTCTAGAGAGCCAGCGTTCTGAACAGCTTACATGCCGCCGCCTGCCGCTATTCACATAGACGCAGTTGGAAATGAAAAAAAAAAAAATTTTTTTCAGGGTACACATCTCAAAACACGCTCTACACAAGTAAAGTTGGCTTCCCCCGGTTGCATGCCTGCGTTAGGTGAAGCCCGTCCCATCTGGCTGCTCACTGGTTCACGATGAAACTTTTTCACATGCTCTGCCCTACACATACAAGAGATGACGTCGCTTGTCTTTTGCAAAGATGGACAGCTGCCGTTGCATTGGTGACTCATTTCTATCCAACTGGTTCATACTTCTAGAGAGCCAGCGTTCTGAACAGCTTACATGACGCCGCCTGCCGCTATTCACATAGCCACAGTTGCAAATGGGGAAAAAACTTTTTTTTTCAGGGTACACATCTGAAAACACATTCTACACGAGTAAAGTTGGCTTCCCCCGGTTGCATGCCTGCGCTAGGTGAAGCCCGTCCCATCTGGCTGCTCACTGGTTCACAATGAAACTTTTTCACATGCTCTGCCCTACACATACAAGAGATGGCGTCGCTTGTCTTTTGTAAAGATGGACAGCTGCCGTTGCATTGGTGACTCATTTCTATCCAACTGGTTCATACTTCTAGAGAGCCAGCGTTCTGAACAGCTTACATGCCGCCGCCTGCCGCTATTCACATAGCCACAGTTGGAAATGGGAAAAAAAATTTTTTTTTCAGGGTACACATCTCAAAACACATTCTACACGAGTAAAGTTGGCTTCCCCCGGTTGCATGCGTGCGTTAGGTCAAGCCCACCCCCTGAGAACAAGCTTAGGGTCGTTTAGGATGTGTGTGCTCTGCAGTTCAACCTAAAAATTGTTTCAATCAAGCAGAATGGCAAATAATGCAATGGAGCGCGTTCATTCTTGAGAACGAATTTTGTGACAGAACATAAACAAAACAAAACATTTCAATGTGCAAAAAACTCATCGTGATGCTAATCAGGGAAGCCGACACGCGTTCGGAATAAGCAAGAAGAGGCACATGATCGAGAAAACAACGATAGTTGATGCTGTGCAGAGAAGCTGGTTTGAGGGAACAACAGCTTGTATGATCAACAAACCCTATAGAGCTTGGGCCTGTTTTTATTTTAGACAGCGCGCATTCAACACACGAAATTAAATAAATCGAGCAGAATGACAATAGCATAGTGGCGCTATGTGGTGAAGCTCAAGACGCACTGACACTCCAACGCTTATTAAACAATGCTATGCACGCACGTACTGAAGCTCAAATAAAAAAAAAAGGCAGACTCAACCCAAGCTGAGTATGAAGAAACACAATTTCACATTGCTCGCCTCAGAATATTCTGTTCAAACATAGTCAGCGTACACGACACAGCTCGCACTCATGGAAGCACTCTTAGAAATATAAGTTCAAGGCACAACGTCGCATTATGAACAGGTTCATCTCGGAAAAAATGCGCTCACCTTCGCTGACGGGCACATACATTCACGAGCACCATGCAGCAATATCTGAAACATGCGGCGCGCGGGCAGCTCACGCGACTTTAGCCTGCCCATGCAGTTTTAGACTTCAACATAAGAAATTAACTAAATCAAGCACAAAGCACAGTGATGCTATGTCGTGATGACGCTCCAACGCTTATTAAACAATGCTATGCAGTGAAGCTTCGCACGTACTCAATGGTAAAAACGGACACTCAACCCAAACTGAGTATGAAGAAACACAATTTCAGATTGCTCTCTCCCCGAACATCCCGTGCAGTCGCACCTCCGCGTTCCTTCTCTATACTGGAAGCAGCAATATTAAGATCGTCGCACCATGAACAAGTTCATCTGAGAGAAAAAAAAAGGGCTCACCTCATCACACCGGTATGACGCACGTAGATTCTTGTGGCGCGGCGCGGTACAGCCGGGTAGGGAAACACGGGCGCGCGGACAGCTCACACGACTTCAGCCTGCCCGCGCACACCTCACAACATGCGCCGACACACCAAAATGTCGCGCACATTCCTGGTTCACCCGCATGTCGCCAACTTACCGTGCCAGCCACACGGAAAACTAGATAGCCGGATCACAGGCGCGTAACACACCCCTCCGGTTGGGACCATCTCTTTTATATCAGTGCTCGCTCGATTCCGCAAGGTTGCAAGTACGAGAAATTGGGTCACCTTGAAGATGAGCCGATGTTGGAGCCATCTGTTTTATATCAAAAACGCACTTCATGGTCAAAATAAGTTTATACTATAGAACGGTGAGCTTTGTTTTATGCTCGGGGAAAAAATGTTGCGTCAAGGTGATGTAAATAGGCCTTCTCCGAGAAACTGGGTCACCTCGTAAATCATGTTTTCCGAGGCCGCACGTATTAAAACCAAAAGTAAGAAGTGATCTAACCACCGCTATACGAAGAAAAAAAAATATCCCTATGAGCCCACGTCACCACCTGCTCATTGCCGAAACAAGCTTTCTCTAACCAAGAACAAAGGGTTCGCTTATGCAGTTTCCAAGAAGTTCCAAATGTCTTTCGCAGCTAACGGGCGCGCATCACGGGCCGTTCCTGCGTGATTGTGTAGACAAAATCGCACCACCCTCCAAGGGCGCATTTGAGTTCCGTCCGTCGGTCGACTCTGGGTCAAGCGCACAACGAGGAAGATTAGGAAATTTCTCATTTTCAGTTCATTCGGCAGTAAAATAAAAGTATTTCTAGTTTTTAGGGGGGAAAATTCTGTGTTGTGTGATGGAGAAGCTATACAGATAGGTGATAAGGAGAAGGATTATATAGCACGTACTCATCGACTAAGCGAGTATAGTTTGTGGAGAGCGCCACGCTATTTTAAAGCCATTTTATATCTCAAACGTCCTGCGCGATCAAACAGCATTATGGAAAGAAGAAAACCGTTTCACGCATCACGGTGCGTGCGCGTTTCAGCGTGCTCAAACAAGTTCTGGCTATTAGTAAAAGTAGTAGTTTTGGGTTCCCAGGCGGGTTCTGCACGGTGTTTCCAGCGCATCAGGCGATGGTCTACAACAACAGAAACTGTTCTGTGCGATCAATTAAGTCCCGCTCCCGCGCGAGTGCCATATCATAACTTGTTTCAGCGTGCTCAAACAAGTTCTGGCTTTTGTGGTGGGACTCGTGTGATGGTGCAGATTTGTAAGAAACACTGAAGAGATTCAAGGATGATCCTCCGACATGAGAAAAGTGATGAGCAGCGACTTGACAACCGCGAAAGTGCGAAGCCTCAGTGTGTCGTGTGAGATGGATCAGTTCGTATGCAAACGCATGCTGGCAGATTTACAATGCCTACACAACTTTTTAGATGGACACGGAGAAGAGAGTGATTTTGGTGACATTTTGAGAGCAATTCCCGTGCGGAGTACTCATAAAATAATACAGTTTGTGAGATACAAGTTGGAACTGTTGGAGCGATATAGAAACGGAGAACCCATCAGCGAGACAATCATAAATGCCGGGTTTTCCATCCCCGTGGTGCGTGACTACTGGAAAAACAACCACACGAGCTTGGACATTACCGTCGTCGAGGGAAAGGAACGCGTTGTCTCCACGTTAGAAGACGTCCTCGCTAAAGTGTTGTGAATACAGTGTTTACCACAAACAATTTTTTCATAATCTTTATTGTTTGTGACATAAAGTTCGCGCGAAATAAATGCGGGAATGAAGCAACCACTATAGTTTTATGATGTAAAACAAATCCACCTCGCGAACGCGAACTACGCGGCGTATTGCCCACATTGAGGAGATATGTAGTGACAGCGCGAAATCTTCATTGTTTACGTAGATTGAGATCATCCATAGATTTTTTATGCAAATAAACGTTTATTTGCCTGAGCTAGTTCACTCAATCCTTGGGAATATAAACCGACCGCTCACTTGGTAAATCGTACAACAACATTGATTCCACCGATAGACCAGCATGCGTAGCAGAAGGAGAGCTTGAAGAATATCTACAGGTACAATGTCTTCGTAGCTCGACCTCCTTAGGACTTCATCGAGATTACGTGATATTTTGAATAGAAATGAGACTCCTTGCTTTCGCTCGATTACGTAGTACATGCGTAAGATCTTGTCCACGGCGCTGTCTACCCTGTCATCTGCGCTGAATCTTTTGTTGATGAAAGCTTCATATATTCCTTCCGGCACTTCCTGTTCAGGTATCAATTGGAAGAAGGTTGTTACAACATCAAGGACCACGCGTCCTACAGAAAATGTGATTTTCGTCAGTTCTGTGAAGAGAGGGCGGGGGCAAGAAATCGATTTACCCCTTCTTCTATCAAACACTGTGTCGATGTGCTATCCCGAATGGTGTGCGGTGGGAGCTCGAATTGCACAGCGTGTTGCCTATTTACAGATATAGAGGGAGAGTATTTTCGCACATCAGGCTTCGAAAGTACCTTATTCCCCATACTTTGTTTTAGGGTTACCCCATGTGCGGTTATAAAGATACGCGATGTCAAACGCCCGCGTGGCAATTTCAAAAAATGCGTCGAATGAGGTAGGCTGGACGTTCGAAACCGTCTGTTCATGCATTCAAAAATCTTTTGCGCGAAAGAAAGAGCTTTATTTTACGTGAGGATTACACATCAGTTTCACTCGATCTTTAGGGGGCAGCCATCCGGTTCGTACATGATACGACAGCATTCATTCCAGAGGTAAGCCAAGACGTGCAGCAGATGGAGAGCTTGAAGAATATCTATGCCCGCGATGTCTCTGTAGTCGTATCTCTTTAGGACTTCGCCGAGATCGCGTGATATCATGAATAGCCTTTTCTAGCTCAATTTCGTGGTATACTCGTAGGATCTCGTCCACAGCATCGTCTACCCTGTCGATGGTGGTGAATCGTTTCCCGATTAAAGCTTCATAGAGACCCCGCGGTACTGCATCTTCCGGAATCCAACCGAAAAACGCCGTCAAAACATCGAGGACCGTTCGCCCTGCTGAAAATAGTGCTTTTGATTAGACAGCGAGGATAAAATCGCAATACCTTTTATAATTCGGCTGTCGATTTCCATAGTGTGTGCTCTTGAACCTCTTCAGTGTTTCTTACGAATCTGCACCATCATACGACCACAAAAGCCAGAACTTGCTTGAGCACGCTGAAACAAGTTATGATATGGCACGCGCGTGGGAGCGGGACTTGTTTGATCGCGCAGAACAGTTTACGTTGTTCGCGTTCGCGAGTTGGATTTGGTTTACACCATAAAAATATAGTGGTTGCTTCATTCCCGCATTTATTTCGTGCGAACTTTATGTCACAAACAATAAAGATTATGAAAAAATTGTTTGTGGTAAACACTGTATTCACAACACTTTAGCGAGGACGTCTTCTAACGTGGAGACAACACGTTCCTTTCCCTCGACGACGGTAATGTCCAAGCTCGTGTGGTTCTTTTTCCAGTGGTCACGCACCACGGGGATGGAAAACCCGGCATTTATGATTGTCTCGCTGATGGGTTCTCCGTTTCTATATCGCTCCAACAGTTCCAACTTGTATCTCACAAACTGTCTTATTTTATGAGTACTCCGCACGGGAATAGCTCTCAAAATGTAGCTAAAATCACTCTCTTCTCCGTGTCCATTTAAAAAGTTGTTTAGACGCTGTAAATCTTCCAGCATGCGTTTGCATACGAACTGATCCATCTCACACGACACACTGGGCCTTCGCACTTTTGCGGTTGTCAAGTCGATGCTCATCACTTTTCTCATGTCGGAGGATCATCCTCTTGAATCTCTTCAGTGTTTCTTACAAATCTGCACCATCATACGACCACAAAAGCCAGAACTTGTTTGAGCACGCTGAAACAAGTTATGATATGGCACGCGCGTGGGAGCGGGACTTGTTTGATCGCGCAGAACAGTTTACGTTGTCGCCTGATTCGCTGGAAACATCATGCAGAACCCGCCTGGGAACCCAAAACTACTTCTTTTACTAATAGCCAGAACTGAAACGCGCACGCACCGTGATGCGTGAAACGGTTTTCTTCTTTCCATAATGCTGTTTGATTGCGCAGAACGTTTGAGATATGATATAACATGGCTTTAAAATAGCGTGGCGCTCTCCACAAACGATTTACTCGCTTAGTCGATGAGTATGCTGCTATATAATCCTTCTCCTTATCACCTATCTGTATAGCTTCTCCATCACACAACACAGAATTTCCCCCCCTAAAAACAGGAAATACTTTTATTTTACTGCCGAATGAACTGAAAATGAGAAGTTTCCTCGTTGTGCGCTTGACCCAGAGTCGACCGACGGACGGAACTCAAATGCGCCCTTGGAGGGTGGCGCGATTTTCTTTACACAATCGCGCCCGTTAGCTGCGAAGGACATTTGGAACTTCTTGGAAACTGCATAAGCGAACCCTTTGTTCTTGGTGCTTGTTTCGGCAATGAGCAGGTGGTCGCATAGCGTGGTGTGATCACTGGTTTTAATACGCGCGGCCTCGGAAAACATGATTTACGAGGTGACCCAGTTTCTCGGAGAAGGTCTATTTACATCACCTTGACGCAACATTTTTTACGCTAGGGTCCGCCGCAGAGTTTGGCCATGAAGCGCGTTTTGATATAAAACAGATGGCTCCAACACATCTTCAAGGTGACCCAATTTCTCGTACTTGCAACCTTGCGGAAACGAGCGAGCACTGATATAAAAGAGATGGTCCCAACCGGAGGTGTGTGTTACGCGCCTGTGATCCGGCTATCTAGTTTTCCGTGTGGCTGGCACGGTAACGGGTGCCTGGAAGGTGCGCGCGACATTTTGGTATGCCATCGCATGTTGTGAGGTGTGCGCGGGCAGGCTGAAATCGTGTGAGCTGTCCACGCGCCCGTGTTTCCCTACCCTGCTGTAGCGCGTCGCGCGACAAGAATCTACGTGCGCCATACGGATGTGATGAGGTGAGCCTATTTTCTTGATGAACTTGTTCATAGTGCGACGATCTTAATATTGCTGCTTCCAGTATAGAGAAGGAACGCGGAGGCGCGGGATATTCTGTGAAGGCAATCTGAAATTGTGTTTCTTCATACTCAGTTTTGGTTGAGTGTCCGTTTTTAACATTGAGTATGTGCGAAGCTTCACTGCATAGCATTGTTTAATAAGCGTCAGTCACGACATGGCATCATTGTGCTTTGTGCTGGATTTAGTTGATTTCTTATGTTGAAGTCTAAAACTGCATGGGCTGGCTAAAGTCGCGTGGGCTGTCCACGCGCCGCATGTTTCAGATATTGCGGCATGGTGCTCGTGACCCGTCTGCGAAGGTGAGCGCATTTCCTCCGAGATGAACTCGTTCATTGTGCGACGTTGTGCCTTGGACTTATATTTCTAAGAGTGCTTCCAGGAGTGCGAGCTGTGTCGTGTACGCCGGCTATGTTTGAACAGAATGTTCTGAGGGGAGCAATTGTGCTTCTTTATACTCAGCTTGGATTGAGTCTTCTTTTTTTTAGCTTCAGTACGCGCGTGCATAGCATTGTTTAATAAGCGTTGGAGTGTCAGTGCGTCTTGAGCTTCACCACATAGCGCCACTATGCTATTGTCATTCTGCTCAGTTTATTTAATTTCGTGTGTTGAATGCGCGCTGTCTAAAATAAAAACAGGCCCAAGCTCTATAGGGTTTATTGATCATAAAAGCTGTTCTTCCCTCAAACCAGCTTCTCTGCACAGCATCAACTATCGTTGTTTTCTCGATCATGTGCTTCTTCCTGCTTATTTCGAACGGGAACTTCTTCCTGCATGCCACAATGTGGCATTGAGGAGTGCTCAGTCACCCTCCCAGGTGTATATCGCTCGCTGAGTGACCCCTGGTTTGCCAATTCGGAACGATGCGCAGCTACCCAGGGCCGACGAGCCGCAAACACGGCGAAACACGTGTCCTCTGGTGCTGCCGCATCGTTCCATGAGTATCTGTTTCTCTGCGTGCAGCCATAGAAGCCATATTAATCTGTAAGTTTGAATTTCAAACACGTCTAGTTTCATTTATTTGTTTCTTTAATGGCTTTTTTTTCCTGCATTACAATTCACTGGCTTGCACTGTGGCATTGAGGAGTGCTCAGTCACCCTCCCAGGTGTATATCGCTCGCTGAGTGACCCCTGGTTTGCCAATTCGGAACGATGCGCAGCTACCCAGGGCCGACGAGCCGCAAACACGGCGAAACACGTGTCCTCTGGTGCTGCCGCATCGTTCCATGAGTATCTGTTTCTCTGCGTGCAGCCATAGAAGCCATATTAATCTGTAAGTTTGAATTTCAAACACGTCTAGTTTCATTTATTTGTTTCTTTAATGGCTTTTTTTTCCTGCATTACAATTCACTGGCTTGCACTGTGGCATTGAGGAGTGCTCAGTCACCCTCCCAGGTGTATATCGCTCGCTGAGTGACCCCTGGTTTGCCAATTCGGAACGATGCGCAGCTACCCAGGGCCGACGAGCCGCAAACACGGCGAAACACGTGTCCTCTGGTGCTGCCGCATCGTTCCATGAGTATCTGTTTCTCTGCGTGCAGCCATAGAAGCCATATTAATCTGTAAGTTTGAATTTCAAACACGTCTAGTTTCATTTATTTGTTTCTTTAATGGCTTTTTTTTCCTTCATATATATATATATATATATATATATATATCGACAGACGCTGGTATCGGACACCTCGGCGCCTTCGGACCCGAAAGGACCAGCCGAGGGCAAAGGGGCACATGCAGTGCCTCCGTCCCAAGGTACGTCAACTACGGTACCTGCAGTGCCGCAGTTTGACTCCGCTATAACGACAGAACTCTTGTCACGCATGACGGGGTTATGTTCGTTGGTGGCACAACGCCTTGATGCCGGGTCGGTTTCGCCGCCGCAGGCACAAGCGCCCCTGAGACTGAATTTACCGGTCCCTAACTTCTCAGGGTACACCGATAAAAAGTCGGTCGCAGACTTCTTGGATGACCTTACAGCCCATCAGACTGGTATGGTAATCTCAGATGAAGTCCTGATACAACGCATCCTGCAGGTTGCTTTGATCGGAGACGCCGCTCGCTGACTTCGGCTGCAGTCGAGGTTTACGTCCGTTCAGGACTTCCAGAAGCGGTTTAAGAGCGATTTTTTCCCCCCGGATTACGAATATCGTATCCTGGAGGAGCTGCATAAGCGTGCTCAGCATCCAGATGAGACCTTAGCAGAATTCGTTCGGGCCTTACAAGAGCTATATAGCAGAGCTGAACCTGCTGCTACGGAGGAGCAGCGTGTGGCACCAGCTATCCGTCAGTGTCATCCTCGCTACCGGCCCTATCTTCGAGCCCATCGCTTTAATAGCCTTGAAGCACTGGCGCAAGAGGCTCGCACAATTGAAGGCGACCTCTTACCGGAACTCGAGTATCGGCCCCCGCCGCCGCCTGAATTGGCGTTAGAACCGCGCTGTGCGTGGTCAGCGGTAGCAGCCTCGGTTGAGCGCTCACCTGCAGTGGGACTGGATGAGCACAACCGCAATTATTATGCGGAGCCATCACGCCGAGCACCTGATCCCTTCCGTTATGAAGAGAGGACGATCCCCGCAGGAACGAGCCTTGGCAGACCCGTCCTGTCCCATAATCATGGTCAACCCGGCTATTTTGCTGGCGAAACCCCAAGGAGGCCGCAGGAGCAGCGGCATGTTCCGCGGCACCAACGCAGAATGCCCGCCGGCTGTTGGACGTGCGGCAGCCCTGACCACTTTCGTCGGGACTGTCCGCAGCAAAGACCAAACCCCCGTAATGTGCCAAGGGGAAACGGTCGCAGCCGTACGCCGGTAAACAATCGCTCAGCGACGTCGGATATCTGCCGAAAGAGCGAACGAACGGTTACAATCCGTGACCCTGACAATTCAGAAGCTGGCTTCGCAAGCAGCAAGAAAAAAGGAGACGCCTTAGCTCATTTTGCTCTTTCTGTCCGAGATAACATCGAGGACAAAGAACCAAACATCGCTCTTCGAATTTTGGGGAGAGATTACATCGCCCTTATCGACACGGGAGCTACAGTCTCCCTTATCGGCGATTGTGTTTATGAGCACTGCGCATCACAGAATGTGGAATTGCAATCCACAGATGTCAGTCTACATCTTGCTTCCAATGACGTGATTCCAGCACAAACTGCAGTTGTGCTTTTTCTTTTTCTTTTTTTTTTGCTTCCTAGATGACCTCAACTGACGAACAAGCTGCAGCACATTATGCTGACAAATGTTTTTGTTTTTATCAAGAAAAAATAAACCTGTAGATTTTCGATATGTTATAGGAGAGGACTGGTTATACAAATAAGGGAAGATTTGTTTTAGACTACCTATATGTGAATATACTATCTAAACAAAAATAATTTTTTGCAAGTGCTTGATATTCTCAAACGCTTGGTTAAACAATGAATATAGATGAGCTTGATATTTTTATGTGAAGCTAATCCCCATGCAGCAGTTTACAAGCATAAATAATCTGGGGCTCCTTCAAGAATGCTAATTTGATAGAAATTTATCGTAAACTTGACCCAAAATGTGCTGCGTTCTTCAGTTCCCACCACGTCACCAGATTTATTCTCGTTCTACATGCCCTTCGGGATGGCAGACCCATGCTTCCCCTCTAACACCAGGCAAGGAAAGCGCACAAATGATGTATATGTAGATGTCAGAAGGAAGCTCGTAAGGGACAACTTCATATTTCGGCACAGTTTAATGCGCCCCCATTGTTCAAGAAAACAAAATGATGATTTACATTCTATATATGCATCGTCTAAAAAATGCATACTATTTTTTTTCAGTGATATTTAAGAGAGTCAAGCTACATCTATGGCTGGTTTTGGCTGGAATAGCCCAGATTGACAGTTACACAAGCAGATGTATGTCAACATTGAAATGATGAAGGAAAAAAGGCATTTTAAAATGCCTCACTCAGTTTACTACTTTTCATAGCTTACACCTTGACAGGTGTTCTTTATCCTAAAATGGTTTTATTGCCAAAATCCACGAGAATGACCGTCAGCTTGTGGTCTGCTGGTATCTTTTGAACGTCATCACTCGGGAGAGTTCAGGAACATCGAATAGGCTGTCGCAACTCCAGTACAGGCACACTTGTGGCAGGGGATGAGCGCTCATTAGGATAACCATGCCTAGGTAGGCCTTCAGCTCAGCCACCGTGATGTCTGTCCAGTTCTTTTTCTGTGTTTGACTGGCATAGATGTTGGTTTGAGTGACAATGTGGTTGAAAATATCTTCGGCGAAATACAGGGCAAATGCGTCGCTCGCACTGCTCTCCGCAGTGAGCTTCTTGGAATAAGTTGGAGGCTTCTCAGCTATGTCCTCTGGTATGTCAGTGGGTTTCGCATCCGGCTTCTTCTGCCGGGGCACGTTGTGCCCTCGCCCGCTTCTGTCCTTGCTTTCGCTTCGGCTTGTTGGTCCGTTTCGACTTCTTTAGAGCTGACTCCTCTTCACTGTCTGTTCCTTCATCAAGTGCTGGAGCGAGCGCAGGTGTGAACAAAGGGTTGAGCTCGTCACTGTCAGAATCGGAACATTCGCTACCCGACACTTCTGGAAGGCTCCAAAACACTTCCAACGCCTCCTCGGCACTCAGAACTTTATTTTCTGAAATGAAAATAAAGTTATATAAATGCGAGGGCACGAATATGGGACAAAGGCTAAGTACAGCCACAGTCTGTCGCGGCGGAGCACATTCGACTCGGACGTAAGCCTAACACTTTTGGTGCACCCACAGTAAAATAGCCACACAACAGACCCTCCGCATATTTGACAGCTATATTTCCGGCCACTACCTTCAAACGGCCTTATGAAAACTAGAACAACATGAATAACTCACTTGGCATCTTAGAAGCAATTATCTGTCAACAGAAAATCGTCGTCGTCGGTGCACGTTCATCAAAAACGTCGACGAAGTTCGACACTGTTTTTGGCCTGTTGCTCCACCTGTTTGCGGCTAATGAATATACGAATAGTTAGAGCTATCTTCCCTGCGTGGCGCTGTGCCAAAAATGGGACTAGGGTGCTTCGAAACATTTACACCCAAGTGGGACACCATGTGTCCCAGTATCGCAAAAAGGCTTAACAAGTTTCAACTGTATACCAAGTAATAACAAACATGTGCTTACTTTTTCTGCAATCAAGGTGTTGATTACATCGTTGAGTTGCAGGCTTCAGTGAAAAATCACTGCTAGTGACATCGCTGCTGAGTGAGTACGTCACTGCTAGTGACGCAACATGTGATGCCAGTGTATTTCACCCCACCCCATGTTATTTCATGAGCAGTTAGCATCAGAATCAATGAGCATGATGCACTTATGAAGGGTAACTTCATGTGTACCGATAAACATACTGCAGTGCTAATTTAAAATGTAGTTTGTGGCTGTGGAGCACGCTCATATTCAGTATGCCATGTGAACTAGGGGAGCATTTTCTGGCATAAACATTAGATGAGTGAAAACCACAAAAAAATTAAGCATTGTTTACGTGCATTTGACAACCTGCATTTTTATTACTGAGAGGCTCTCTTCGTAGCAAGAGGGAAAGGGTGCTGGCAATGTGGCACATGTTCATAAAATGTAGAACCAGAGACACAGAAAATAATTGACAGCATATCATGATCTCAATCATGTCACTGTGTCCGTGTTTCTGTCTCCTGTTCTACATTTGTTAATCTTTTTGTGTAGTTGCTGGATTTTAGCCCAACAGCAGGGGTCAGCAATTAGGGAACATCCAGAACATGCAAGGCATACATTTCCTCATTCTCCGCATTCCTCATTCAAATAACGTTGAAGAAGTAACCATGCGAAGAAACAATACAACAACAACAACAACAACTTTATTTTCGGTCTTGGAGGGTGGGGAGTTTCATCGCAACAGGCGATACTCTACCCCAGTGCTTGGTGGAATGGGGGGAATAAAATAACGAGCCCCTTTACAATAACGATCGAAGTCCGATGGTGTCCAGAAATGTCAGAAGAGCTTTGAGCGCAGAGCGTTGCTGGGCTGGATTGGGCCAGGGACCAAGCAATTTCGGTAGGGAGAAAGGGCCAGAGTCCAGCTGACGAAGAGACTCGGAGAGTGTGATTCGGGAAGGTTCGTAGTGAGGGCAATGAAGAAGAATGTGCTCCAGATCCTCAAGAGCACCACAGTGGCAACAGGTGGGAGAATCAATTTGTCTCAAGCGGTAACGCCACTGAGCTGTAAAGGCCACATCGAGGCGCATGCGGTGGATTAATGCAGCATCCTGACGAGATGTGTTTCGTGGCATGCGGAAAGCGAGCATGGGATCAACTCTGTTCAACATAGAGGGGGGAAGAATGTCGGTTGTCCGTTGGCGGGAAGCCAGGGGTGTCACTAGACGTCGCAGAATTGAACGGCGGTCTCCTCTGAGCAGAACAATACGGGTCCGGTTCCGAGACGAGAGTGCTGCTTCTGCGGCGCTGTCGGCCTGCTCGTTCCCCACGACACCACAATGGGCTGGAACCCACTGGAGAACGAGCCTGTGGCCTGCGGCGTAGATAGTGTGGTAAGCCATTAACACGTCGGTGACTAGGGGTGCGGATGGGCCTCGTATGCCGGAAGTTTCAATTGCTTGAAGTGCAGATTTGGAGTCTGTAAAGACTGCCCATTCCCGGGGTGGAAAATCAGCGATGTGTTGTAGAAAGAAAAGGATGGCATAGAGTTCCGCAGCTGTGGAGGAGGTTGGATGTGAAAGGCGTCTTCCGTGCACGACGCCTTCGGATGGAATGACGAAGGCTGAGGCGGACTTGTTGTTTCGGGATGCGCCATCAGTATATGCTGCCGTAAACGTAGAAAACTTCTCGTCTACCAGAGCATGAAAATGGGCTCGGAGGACTTGAGGGGGGACCTGATCTCTTCTTTGGAGAAGGTTTGGGAGGCGTACAAACGTGGGCGGTACCGGGAGAGACCAGGGGGCTTCCGGCGGTATAGTGTCCTTAGTGATGAAGCCAGTGAGAGTCTGGCGTGTCCTCTGCGCTACTCGGTAGAAGTCGCTTCCAGGGCGGTATCGAATTTTCCTGAGTAGCGGGTGGCGGGGAATGTGAGCACGCAAACGGAGGTAGTGCCGAGCCGTTTCCCGTTCACGGAGAACTTCGAGCGGGAGCTCACCAGCTTCAGCCAGTACTTGTCGTGTTTCAGCCATTCTTGGAACTCCGAGGCATCGACGAAGGCTTCGAGCAAACAGGGACCGAAGCGTATTTAATGAAGTTGTTGATATCCTGTGCAGAATAGGAAGGCTGTAAAGCACAGTTGCCCTCACCAATGCCGCGTGAACCGCGAGCAGGGAACGCTGATCACAGCCCCATCCTGGGCCAGAAAGATGTTGGATTGCGGGGAGCCATCGCTGCACTTTAGTTTCAAGGTGTTTAATGTGCCGAGCCCAGCGCAAGTCCGAGTCGATTACCACGCCAAGGAAGCGGTGAAAGCGTACTGGTTCTAGCTTCTTTGAGCCAAGCCAAAGTGGGAAATTGGCCATAGCTTTACGCGTGAAAGGGAGCTCGACACACTTTTCGGGTGAAAGGTCCATCCCGAGGTGCGTCAGGTACGTATGGATATTGTTTAAAGCGAGCTGCAGGCGGCGCTGGAGAGCCGGGCGTGATTTTCCTACTGTCCAAAGGGCGACGTCATCTGCATACACGGAGAACGACACTTTGCGAGGAATTACTGATTGTAGGCCGGCCATCACCACGTTAAACAGTGTCGGGCTGAGAATGCTTCCTTGGGGGACTCCTTGGGGAACAGGATGCTGAGGGCTTTGGCCTTGGGACGTACGGACAGCGACAGTTCGGTCCGTAAGGAAGTCGTGGAGCCAGATGAAGAGCCGACCGGATACTCCAAACGAGCGCAAGGCATGCAGCACACAAATGTGCGAGACGGTATCATAGGCGCGCTTGATGTCGAGGAAGACCGATCGGACGATCCGTCGATGGGCTCGAGCATGTTGAACTGTAGAGACTAGGTCGAGAACTGGATCCATGGAGCTTCGGTGGCGACGAAATCCAGCCATTTCGTGAGGGAACGCACGTCGTTTTTCGAGCCACCAGTCGAGGCGATGCAGAACCATTCTCTCCATCAGTTTCCCCATACAGCTTGTCAGGCTCACCGGGCGAAAGGAGGATAGGGCATTTGGGGGCTTGCCTGGTTTCAGGATGGGAACAACCAAGGCCTCCTTCCATGTATGTGGTAAAGATCCTTGTTGCCAAGACGTGTTATAGACATGAAGGAGAGCTTGGAGTGACCGCTCGTCAAGGTTTCGGAGGGCGGCATAGGTGATTTTATCGGGCCCAGGGGACGAGCTGGCGTTCACAAGCTTCAACGCTGCCTTTAGCTCGATTAGTGTGAAGTCGCGGTCCATAACTTCCGGGGGACGGGGCCAGTCGTGGTGAAGTTCAGCCGTCAAACTGTGGACAAAACTGCGGTGTAGGGGCGTGGTCGAGGCAGCCGCCGGAGTCGTTAGTACCACACAGAAGTCCGTCGCAAGCGTGTTCTCGTCTACACGCTGAACGAGAGCCAAGGCCGCGAGAGGATTCTTTTGAGGGGGCGCCTCCTTCAGAGAACGGATTGTCCGCCAGATCTTCGTGGCCGGATCGAACGGTGAAAGGTGGTGGCAAAACTTACGCCAACGCTTCCTGTCCTCGTTTTTAAGTTCTCGTGTTACTTTAGCTTTCATCCGGCGGTATTCCACAATGTCCGTAAGTTGCCCTGTCCGACGAGCCGTTCTTTCTGCTCGGCGACGTAATGCTCTAAGGTGATTAATAGCGGGGGAATGGCCGATATGGCCTGTTACCCTTTTAGACGTGACCACCGCGTCCTGAATACCGCGGGTAATTGCTTGAGAGAGAGCCTCTGGGGACATACCGGTGTGCACAGATGTTCTGAGGCCCTCACGAAAACGTCTCCAGTTTGTGAAAGAAATCAGTCCAGCAGTGGCTGAGAGGGGCAGTCTGTCGTGCGAAATATATAGAGGAAAATGATCGCTGCCTCTAGTGTCGACGTCCGTAGCGCACGACAAGTGGCGAATCATGTCGGTTGAGGACCACGAGAGGTCCAATACATCAAGTGACAGTGGGGATCGCATGTAAGTGGGCTCGCGGTTGTTCAGCAGGCACATGTTATTATTCTCCATTGCCTCTAACAACCTCCTTCCCCTACTGTCTGTCCTTCGGCTTCCCCAGGCCGAGTGATGTGCATTGAAGTCCCCTAGCACAAGCGCCGGGGCTTCCAGAGAACCAAGTAAGCGTTCGAGGTCACTCCACGGGACCTGTACCGCGGTACGGATATAGATACTGACGACCGTTAACAGCATGGGGCCAAGGCGGATCCTGCATGTGACGTAATCATAAGAGCGATGACAAACTGAGCCGATGGGTGCAGCAACGAGGTCATTGCGAACGTATAGCGCTGCTCTACTCTCAGGGGAATCATGAGAGCGATAGATTGTGTATCCACTAACACGATGTGTACAATCCATGCCGTGTTCGCATATAGCTATGAAAGGGAACTTGTACTGTTGGAGATGTAATTTAAAATCTGGGAGCTTGTTACGCAGGCTTCGAGGATTCCACTGCATGGCCAGGGCTTTTTTATACAATTCCGTCATGCTGATGCGAAGATAATGCCTCCAGTGCCAGAAGCGCTTGAACCTCGGGCAGTTGCGCCGCACCAGGAAAAGCAGAGACAATGGCCTTAAGGGCAGCGAGTACCGCTGAGAAAAGTCCCAGAGGAGGCATATATTGGGGGGCTGATGAGGGTGCTGGTTCCGTCACACTGGCGTAAGTGTTTGTAATCTGTCTCGATGGACGAGGAGGCGGTGCGCTTGTGATAGGCGTAGCCGCGACTGTGTTCAGCGACCCTCGTTTACCTGGTGCAGATCGAGGGGGTAGTGCAGGAAATTCTTGTACATTTGTACGAGACGGGAGTGTGGCACTAGCATCCCTAGGAGCGTCAGACGGAAGTCGTAGGGTTCGGTCTTGGTGCCTCTTGGTGGCGGCGGTCTTGACAGGACATAAAGAAAATGATGCGGGATGGCTGGATTGGCAGTTAGCACACTTTGGCTCTCGTTTATTGTTGCAGTCTGATCTCCGGTGAGGTCCGGCGCAGATGCCACACCGTGTAGAACCTCGGCAATTTCGTGCAATATGGCCAAATCGTTGGCAGTTATAACACTGTATGGGGCCTTCTATGTACTCTTGGACTGTGAAGGTCTGAAACCCAAGGGCAATTCGGGGAGGAAGACGGATTGTAGGTTCAAAAGTCAGGATAACGCTCCGTAACGGGGTGAACACATCACTGCCATCTTCTGCTAGGGAATGCCGAACCTGTCGCCGTGCTGATAAAACCCCTGCGTCTTTAAGATAGAGCACGAGGTCGTCGTTCGAATACTCTCTTGGAACATCATATATCTTGCCCATATTTCTGGCGTACGATTGGGGTATGGATGGTATCACCGGAATGCCAGCTAAGCAAAAAAAAAAAAAAAAAAAAAAACAATACAACAGTGAAGCTGGCTTCAGTACATTACAATATGTTACATGTAACAATATATAGTATGCCTCAGTGTTACCCAAACCATGTGTCAGGACCCCCATTGAGGCCGCGATAGCCCAAGGGGGGCCCAAGAGAAAGCAGATGAAGTGAGCGCAATATGCCACAAAACCAAGGAAACTATCTCGCTACAACTGCATTATATTGAAGTTGTTTTACAAAAATGCAAGTTCAGTTCAGCGCATAATCAGTCGGGAAACAAGCTAACTCGCAGCAATGCTTTCAATCAAGTGTGTCGCAGTATTCCTCACTGTATCATGACGAGACCCTGGACCTACATCAGTCGTTACTTGCGCGCACTAGTATAACATTCATATTACTGTATATGTATCAGGGCAGAGTTCAAGCTTCCTAAACAAGAGCGCACACACACACATGCACAGACGGTGATCTCAGTTCTCTCGCGACGTAAACTCCCAATTATTAACACACATGCACAGACGGAGAAAGACACCGGCTGTCACACACACAGCCATCCCGAAAGCTACGCCCATCTTCGTTGATGCACCCACGAATCCACAGGAAGACTGCCGAAGCTCTCCAACGCGTATTAAGTACCTGTACCTTGAACTGCAAACAGTTCGGTGCACACTCCACAAAACGAGAACAGCTGATTGCTGATTTCATGGGCGCGGCCATGCGAGCCGAGAAGGACAGTTAAACGTTCAACAGAGGGACAATTTTAGCTGAGTTCAAAGGTGGCGCTAGTCGTCGGTGCAACAATTTCCAGAGTGAACCGACCTCGACCAGCTCAGATAGCTCAGCACTTTTTCATTCTTTTTCTTTTGAGCATTATTTATTATTATTTTTGTTTCATTTCCAATTCTAATTCCAATTCCAGCTCAACGGCGCAACCGCTCAGCGCGCTGACACTAGTGCAACATAGAGTCAAAAAATAGCTGGTATAAAAACAGCGGTTCAATTTCACAGCGTGTAGCAAAGGAACGGAGAACTCTCGCTTCCCTAAGGAGAAGATATATTCGTGTTTTATGATTCCTTTTTCCTCTCTCTACGTTCCAGAAACATACGGTTTCTGAGCCAAGACAATATAGTTGCGAGCGCAGTTGACATACAGAAGTATATACAGATCCCGTACCGTGAAGACCGCCACTCCAAACGTGGTTGCACCGGTTTCGGTTTTGGCCCATATGCATGTCAAAATTCAGGGATGGGTACTTTAATACACGTGCGTGTTTCAAAATTTTTAAACGTGGTGTGGATTTTAACTAGGACAGTCTCCCATATCGGTATCTGGCTTTTGTTCAAGACGTCCTAATTAAAGAGTTAATTAATGAGTTTAATTAATTAGTCATCCTTATTAGTCATTATAGTCTTTCTTGGAAAAGATATGCGCCTGACCGTAGAACTCAACTGTGAAAATGACGTGCTCTCGTGGCTTTTTTATAAAAATTTGTCCAAGCTGAAACACACACACACAAAATAAACGGGAACGTGCCACAAAGGCATACTTCGTGGTCGTAGCCCTTTTTAATACAGATTTTTTAAAATAAAACAACTAGGACTACCTGTACATTAGTTTCGCATTTACCAGTATGCGAGCGGAGGAAAACCTTATCTGCAAGGTATTTTGACATTCTAATTTCCATAATTCACTAAGATGTAATTTTTTTAATGAAGCTGTTTTTCTTTCTTTCGAGAAACAGAAAGAGCAGAATTGCTGGCAATCTTCCTTCATGTTCATTTTAGATATGAGATGAATCCTTCATTCTGCATGCTTCAAATTAGTATCCACAGAGGTAATATTTGTTTGTAGTGCACCGTTTCAGGTTTTCCATTACGGAGATACCTCGCTCGCACTATTCTACTTCCCTTATTATCCGTAGGGGCGTCGGAAGTCCTTCACGGCAAGGGGGAGCGAGCCCTACCTAACCTAACCTAACCCAACCCAACCTAACCCAATCTAACCTAACCTAACCTGAAGGAGAGCACTGCGGGACATGGAGATTGAGAAGTGCGGCATATACAAAAATAGGATCCACCAGCAATGACTCGTCCAAGTGACGGTGGAGGTTGTAATGCAGATGGGGAAGGCCATCCCGCGTTCTTGATTACCTTGAGGCGAAAAAACTCGCACTATATAGAGCAGCAGAAACTGAAATGCTTGTTGGTGGTTTCACTAAAGGCGGTAAGACAAATTTATAGAAGTGAGCGAGCGATGGCGTGTTTCCTTATTTTTTTAAAATTCATATTATCGTCATAAGTACATTGATTTCTTCGGTAAATGGTGTTTATTGATGCACTATACGCTCTGTCGATTATTCTAGTCATGGTTGAAGCAAAAACAGCCAGATAAGCTTCACGAGTCATCAAACGTACCAGCGAACTCCTCGCTTCAGGATAAAACCTGCCACTGAAGGCTTCCCTGCGTTGACCAAAAACAAGGCAGTGTCCTTTGCTGGAGAGAAAATCTGCGTTTTCTTGTACCATGTACGCAAGGCAGCTCCATGGCATGTCACTGCTCTCCGCGTAGTAGGTATGCATATACAGTATCACGTAGATGGTACCCATTCGGGTGAATTTCGTGTTTTACTCGTCTTCTACGTACTGCTTTTTAAACTGGTGTTCATTTTCATTCTGCGGTAAAAGAGCTGAAATGAAATCTGTCTCTGATGAGACTTGCGGACGAAAGATGGGGTGGTGGGGTCCTCAGAGCGAAAGTTCGGGGGGGGGGGGGGGGGCAGAGCCACCGTGAAAACTCGAGGAGAGGTGGACTGTTCCCCCTGCCCCCACATTCCGAAGCCCCTGCTTATACCGAAACTAAACAGGAGCAGCTTCCCGAGCCAGGGCTCCGGAACGAACCGACAACAGTAAAAAACGATAAAGAAAAAAAAAAGAGAGGAAGGAAGCAGCAAAAAAGGTATACTCGCTGGAACCGCAACGGGACGAAAACCATTGCAAACACGTTTTTCTTGTGCCGGCCATCGGCATTTAGCAGCATTTCTGAACCCTGATGTGGATTACAGGTCCAAATAATAACAAATGAGCAAGCAAGCATCCTCGCTGCCCACTTTTTAGTGTTTTACGTCGTTTGAAGTGCAAATTGTTGCGGCCACCACTAGCGCCACCTTCGCGTTCGCCTATAATTGCTCCTCTGTTGAACTGTCATTCTCGGCTCGCATGGCCGCGCCCATGAAATCAGCAATCAGCTGTTCTCGTTTTCTGGAGTGTACACCAAACTGTTTACAGTTCAAGGTACAGGTACTTAATGCGAGTGGGAAAGCCTCGGCGGTCTTCCTGTGGATTCGTTGGTGCATCAACGAAGATCGGCATAGCTTTCGGGATGGCTGTGTGTGCGACAGCTGATATCTTTCCTCGTCTGTGCATGTGTGCGCCCTGACACATATACAATAATATATATGTTATACTACTGTGCGCAAGTGACGTATGCTGTTGGTTCGGGGGTCTCGTCATGATACTGTGAGAAATAATGCAACGGACCTGACGGAAAAGCACGTTGGCTCGGTTCCCGAGTGTTTGTGAGCTGAACTGTAAAAGTAACTGTAAAAACTGTAGTTGTAAAACAACTTCAATATATTGCAGTTGTAGCGAGATAGTTTTCTTGGTTTTGTCGCATATTGCGTTCACTTCATCTGCTTTCTGTTTTCGCCAAGTGGTGTAACCCCCCTTCGACTATTGCGGCCTCCCTAAGGTTTATGTGTCAGTTTTGGAAACACTGAGGTATACTAATTTTGTTACATGTGACACATTGTAGTGTACTGCAGCCAGCTTCACTGTTTGACTGATAATTTGCACGGTTACTTCTTTAATATTCTTTGAATAGCTTTCATCTGATACTGTACCACTAAATAGGATAGGAATCCATTATGGTTTAGAATTATTTTTCCTTTGCGATGTTCCCACATTAATCTTGGTGACAAGTTCTCCCTCATTAAATTCCTTTTGAGTTGTATTTCACACTGCTTACAGTATAATGTGAGAATGAGAAAATGTATGCTTCCATGTTCTCAGCATCCTCTCCAGCAACTGCTCTTGGGCTGAAAATCCAGAAACTACACACGAAAAAAAATTAACAAACGTAGAACAGACGACACAGAAAAACGGACACGACAAAATGATTGCGACTGTATTATGCTGTGATTTTTTTTTTTTGTGTGTGTGCCTCTCTGGTTCTGCATTTTTGTGAACGTGTGCTATGTTGCCGGCACCCTTACCCTCTTGTCACAAAAACAGCCTCAGACATAAAAATGCAGGCTGTGAGAGGCACATAAACACTGCTTACATTGCTAACCTGTCTATCACAAGTCATGTGAAAGGACTGCCAAATTAAAATTCAATAATACAAAAATGATTCTGAAATACATAATTCCAATAGAAGGGAGAGTAAACATTGTAATAACAGGTAAATGTAAAGCACTGAAGTGTTGGCATTGTTCTGATGTGTATGATATACTGCTGTATTTAACCCATGACATATATGTTGTCAAACATTAACTTCTTGCATTCAACATCAACGTGCTATACCTATTCCATCTAAGCGACTCGTCTTTAGCCAGACACGTGGCACACCATTTTGGCACAAAGATTGGATACCTCTGCTTGTTGGATATATCAAGCAAATACTGTGCCAAAATTGTGTTACCTGTATGATATTATTACGACTTCATCGCCATTTTGGGCATCCCTGGCCACTCGAGCGGACATCTTACTCGACAGCAGCTGGAATCTTTCCACACCCGCAAGAAAAGGGAAAAGAGGGTCAGCTTCTCGGAACCCACCAAGGTCTCCAAACCCTCTCCCACGACGCGCCGGCTATTTAAGCGTTGACCCGGCGCCCAGACTTGTCTCTGTTTGTACATTATGTAATATATACGTTGTCTCCCTTGTCATCTGGCCTCTGCCTCGTTTGTGCCTACCGGCGTTGGGAAGTTCGGCCACCTATCTTCCCCAGGCTCGCAACAACTGGATGGCAGCGACGGGATCGTCCACAGTGCTCGACTGGCAGACGGCGGCGGAGCGAAGTTCATTGGTCCTGTTGTACAACTGGTGAGTGATTTGCTCATGTTGCCCTGTGGCCAGGATTAGATTTGTGGGGTTGAATCATTTCTAATTCCGGGAGTCCCTCCGAGCGCAAATAGTTTTGCTGAGGTTTAACGGAGGAGTGTACGGGCAACGTCACTAGCAACAGCATGGATCTAACACAGTTCCTTAGGACAGACTTGCTTCGCGTGTGCAAGGAATTCGGGCTAAAAGTGAACAGCACGGCGAAAAAGGCACAGGTTATCGAAGCCATGAAAGAGGCTGACCTAGGCGAGGACGATATACTGGAGACATTAGAGCAAATCAGGTGCGAGAAAGAACGGGAAAAAGAAGCACAGGAACGAGAGAAGGAAAGCAGAAACCATGAGCGAGAGCTCGAGAAGCTGAGGCTAGAAGCGGAACTAAATCGACAGTCAGGGGGTCAGTCCCAAAATGCACAGTTTGTCCCCAGAACCGAGAGCATTGATATGTCTAGGCTGCTGCAGCCGTTCAAGTTGGGTCAGGACATTGGCTTGTTTTTAGTTAACTTTGAACGCGCTTGCGAAAGGGAGAACTACGCCAGGGACTCGTGGCCGGCTAGATTAATGACAGTTCTGCCGTGTGAGGCTGCCGACAGCGTAGCGCGTTTGTCCGCCGAAGACGCCAAGTGTTACGATAAAGTAAAGCAGGGCCTCTTGAAACGGTTCCGTCTGTCGGCGGAAGCGTTCCGTCTGAGATTCCGCGACGGAGAGAGCCGCAACGTCAGTAGCTACGCGGAAAGGGGGTTCGAAATCAAGGCAAACCTTCGGGAATGGTTAGAGAGCGCTGACGCGTTGAAAGACCCTGATAAAATGCTAGAAATAATTGCGTTGGAGCAATTTTTCAATGAAGTGCCCGATCAGGTGCGAAATTGGGTTCGGGAAAAATCCGGTGTCGTGACTATAGAAGCAGCTGCAGACCTAGCAGACGAGTATGTTTCTATAAAAGGTATGGATTTGAAAGAGGGAAAACTGGCTGGGAGACACAGAAAGCCCCATCCCGAGAATGGCCGGAGAAAGGAGACACGGAACAATCAAGAAGCGTCCGGGAAAGATAACCCAGTTTCAGAACGAGGTCGTGAGCGACCGGAGGAGAAACAGAAAGTGAGAGCTTTCGAAAAGAAGCGGCCCATTGTTTGTCATAGATGTAAAGAAGAGGGACACATTGCGGCGGGTTGTAGGAAACCACGGGTTGCTTTGGCTTACGGAAGCGATAGTGGCGAGGTCGGAGAAGACGAGTTAATGAGACCGTATCTATACGAGCTAACAGTAAATGGTCGTCCCTGCACCGTTTTGCGGGACAGTGGAGCAAGTCTAGATCTGGTGCACCCATCTTATGTCTCGGCAGAGCATTTCATGTCTAAGTGTGCTTGGATACGCCAGGTCATGGAGGAAGAAAGCGTGTGCCTCCCAGTTGCCGAGATCATCATTGAGGGGCCTTTCGGGGAATTTCGTACGGAAGCGGCCGTGACGGACAGGCTGCCGAGGGAGTACCTGTATCTGCTGTCAAATCGTACGGCTCACCTAATGCGTAAGGCAGGCATCAGAATAGACGAGGGAAAAGTTCTCGCTGTAACCAGAGCCCAAGCACGCAAACTAAGGGTCACCGAAGCCGAAAAGTTGAGGGAAACGGAGCAGAACGATCACCGTAAAGAGGAAAACGCGGGAAATGGGGATGAACAGGAATCAGGCGTGACAGACAGTTCTAACCACGTAGAACGCGGTGAGGGCATAGCGAGCGATATGGTAGAGCTTGATGCAAAACAAGGGAGCGAATTGCTTGCACCATCGGACGGAGCCGTGAATAGCTTGTTGAGAGTGGACAAAAGGGAACTCATAAGGCTCCAGGCAGACGACCCGACGTTAAGAAAACTCAGTAGCGCGCCCGAAGAGGGCATTGCACGGAAGAACGTAAAAATAGTAGTGAAAGAGGGCATCCTTTACCGTCATTATGCCGATCGTAATGGGACAGTAGTAGATCAGGTCGTCGTACCTCAAAGCTTGCGAGGGGAAATTCTCAAGATGTGCCACAGTAACTCGTGGGCGGGCCACTTAGGAGTACGTAAGACGAAGCAACGACTCTTGCAAGAATGGTACTGGCCGGGTTGTTTCAAGGATGTAGAGAAGTACGTTCGCGCTTGTGATACGTGTCAAAGAGTGGGAAAACCCAATGAACGCTGCAAAGCCCCACTAACGTTGGTACCGGTCATCTCGGAGCCGTTCCAACGGTTAGTGATTGACGTAGTAGGACCGCTCCCGGTCTCCAAGTCAGGCTTCCGGTATATACTGACGCTCATCTGCCCCGCGACAAAATTTCCTGAAGTCGTGCCCTTGAGGGAACAGTGCTCACCAGAAATTGTAGATGGGCTTCTTTCGGTGTTTTCGCGTCTCGGATTCCCCAAAGAAATACAATGTGATAATGGGTCCGTGTTCACCAGCGCGTTGACGACAACTTTCCTTGAGAAGTGCGGTATTAAGGTTATTCATAGTTCACTCCACCACCCGCAGAGCAACTGCGTGGAGAAATGGCATTCGGTGCTCAAACGAGTGTTACGAGCACTGACCTACGAACACAAAGCAGACTGGGAGTCATGTCTGCCAGGTACTATGTTTGCACTGCGTTCAGTCCCTCATGAGGCGACGGGCTTTAGTCCAGCGGAGTTAGTCTACGGGCGCAACCTACGTTCTCCCATGAGGTTAATCAGGGAAAGGTGGGAAGGTAATGAGAGCGACAACACCGTCGTAGATTACGTCACAGACCTTCTGCAACGCCTGCAGGATTCGAGAGAAATAGCTGAAGAAAACATGCGCGAAGCCCAGAAACGAGCCAAGGCATACTATGACAGGAACGCGCGTCCTAGAACTTACAAGGAAGGCGAGAAAGTGCTCGTTCTGCGACCCACTCGAGCAAATAAACTTCTAGTCCATTGGGATGGGCCCTTTTCAGTTGTGAGGAAGCTATCAGACACAACGTATATGATCGAGTTCCGTGGGAAAAGGAAAGAAGTTCGTACGTATCATACGAACCTGATGAAACCCTACGTTGACTCAACCCATACTGTTAGCGTCGCATTAAACATGCCAGAAGAGCAGCCTGTGGATATACCCGAATGGGGCGAAATTCGAAACGAGGCACCTAACGTAGAAGAAATTGTCTCAACGGTAGTGGCGGGAGAGAGGATCCTTAGCGAATCCCAAGTTGATGATCTACGAGAGTTACTGCGTGAGTTTGAGGGGTTATTCTCAGACAAGCCGGGCAAAACAGATTTGATTTGCCATGATATAGAGCTGACCACCGACGTCCCTGTGCGATCCCGAGCGTATCGCATATCTCCCCGTCAAGAAGAGATTATGAAAAGGGAAATCAAGCGTATGCTCGAGTTAGGTGTTATCGAGTCTGCTGACAGCGACTATACGTCTCCCTTAATAATTGTAGAAGTCCCAGGTAAAGAGCCAAGGCCCTGTATTGATTACAGGAAACTGAACAGCGTAACAAAAAGCCAAGTGTACCCCATACCGAATCTGGAAGAGAGGGTCGAGAAGGTGAGCAAGGCGAGGTACATCTCCACATTGGACCTTGTCAGGGGTTACTGGCAAGTGCCAATGACGGAGAGAGCCAAGAGATATGCCGCCTTCACGACGCCAATTGGAACGTTCAGACCGCTCATGCTGAGTTTCGGTCTGAAAAACGCACCCTATTGTTTTTCGAGGCTGATGGACGAGGTGTTACGGGGTGCAGAAAAATACGCTGTCCCGTACCTAGATGATGTGGCTATTTTTTCCGAATCGTGGGACGAACATATAGAACATCTTCGCGACGTATTCGGCCGACTTACACGCGCAGGGCTGACTTTGAAAGCCACGAAATGTCACCTCGGTCAGGCCGAAGTGTTGTATTTAGGTCATCGGGTAGGACAAGGTTACCGCCGACCAGCTGAACTCAAAGTGGCAGCAATAGTAAACTTCCCCAGGCCCCAAAATAAAACCGAACTTCGTGCATTTTTGGGACTCACAGGGTACTACCGAAGCTATATCCGTCAGTACTCAGAGCTTGCTAGCCCTTTGACCGATGCGCTTCGAAAATCGGCACCAACTAAGATTCAGTGGGACGGCGCAAAGGAAAACGCTTTCTTGCTCTTGAAAACTGCACTGTCTGAACCTCCCGTCCTTCGTGCACCAGACTACACGAAACCGTTCATTGTACAGTGTGACGCCAGTAACAGAGGAATGGGAGTTGTGCTATGCCAAGAGGCCACAAATAATCAGGAACACCCTGTCCTTTTCGCAAGTCGCAAACTGTCAGTGAGGGAAGAGGCTTATAGCGCTTCTGAGAAGGAATGCGCGTGCCTGGTGTGGGCCACCCAAAAATTGGCATGCTATTTGTATGGCACACAGTTCATTTTGGAGACTGACCATTGCCCGCTGACATGGTTAAATCAAATGTCGGGAAAAAAACGGCAGACTACTGAGATGGAGTCTAACGCTGCAACAGCATGATTTCTCTGTGCGCTATGAAAAAGGGAAAAACCACGTAAACGCAGACTGCCTAAGCCGCTGCTAGAAAAGAGAGAGAGAGAAAAAAAATGTTGCTCTTTTGTGTCATGCTGTTCGCCAAACGGGGCAAAAATTAATCTACTGCGTTTTGTATGTTCCCATGGTATCCTGAAGGAGCTTTGTTGATAATGAGTTTGCTAAAGGGGTTGTTGCCCGTCGTGAAATTGAAAACAAAACATTAAATTAGTAAGTTTTGCGTTGACCGTGTTGAATCCTGGCACAGTGGGGACAAGGGTGGATTGCTCTAAGGTTGGACACTGGTATCCGTGTGCTTTGTTCTGTTGTTGTTTGTTGTCGTCATTGTGTTTTCTTGGAGTGATCCAGTTCCGCAACAAGAGACAAAGGGATGAGAAATGCCATGAGTCATGGGAAAGTCTGGACTCTCCAACTGCCTCATTGACCACTGTCGGAGATTCAGGAATCAACCGCAATCGTGAGAGCCGATGATTATACTCGTCACACACTGAGCAAGAGCCATTTGGATCGTCGACACCTCTGTAGCGACAGCCAGGGAGCACGGGTGCCTTCTACTGGGCTCTTCTACCAATTGGGTCGGAGCCTGTTACTTCATCTTCTGGCTCAGAGACCAACCTCGTCCTGCTACCAGCGTTAAGCTGCTTGCTCGTCCGAGGTCTTCCCGGGGCGGCGACGAGCTATTACGACTTCATCGCCATTTTGGGCATCCCTGGCCACTCGAGCGGACATCTTACTCGACAGCAGCTGGAATCTTTCCACACCCGCAAGAAAAGGGAAAAGAGGGTCAGCTTCTCGGAACCCACCAAGGTCTCCAAACCCTCTCCCACGACGCGCCGGCTATTTAAGCGTTGACCCGGCGCCCAGACTTGTCTCTGTTTGTACATTATGTAATATATACGTTGTCTCCCTTGTCATCTGGCCTCTGCCTCGTTTGTGCCTACCGGCGTTGGGAAGTTCGGCCACCTATCTTCCCCAGGCTCGCAACAATATGCTGCATCTGCTGAGGTATGTTACGGGAGAGAAAGACTCCTGGAGCGAGTAAAGAAAGTGCATACGAGTACGTATGGTTTGCAAACAAGTTGTTCCAAAGTATAATTATGTTCATGTTGAATTGGCAAAGCATTAGTCATCTCATAACAAAGTGATGAAAGAAACTAGTGAGAAATGCAAAGCTGCAAGCACTGTTGCATGGCCATGTTCACAATGGGCAATGACGCTTTTCACTTTGCGTACCGCGGACTGACTATGCTCAGTGAGTGGTTTGCAGTGTTTATGATTGGCGTAGGCCATGGCAACTACAGATGAACTTTGTAGAGTGTGCAATGATGTCTTTTGTGAACAAGACAAACCTCAATATATTCCCTCGTAATTTTGGTCCTACTATTAATTGAGTTTAGGGTTTGTGGGAATCGCCTCACGGCCCGCCCAGGGCCGGCAATTTCCACTCCCAGGGCCGCACCACCCGCTCGCTACCGGAGTACCAAATGCACCACACCGACCAAGTCGGCCAGACTCAGTTTATTCTCATACCTTTCAACGGAAGCCAGGTATCCGCACCCAACCGCCCGGTGAACACCAAAAGGCAGCCCCAGCCTTGAACGGAACAATCTCAAGCCCGCTCGGAAACCGAGCGCCTCTTTTAAACCAACAAACCCCGCCCACAGTTCTCTCTAGAAGGGAAACCGTCAACAAAACAGGTAAGGGACACAGATAAGGAGCGTAGATATCAACGCACAGATCTACGCGAAATCAGAAGCTCGGAAACAATCTTTATCGCGAAAAGGCGAAAGTTCCACAGGTTTCAGGTATTTAGGTGTGCACCTCTCTTCCGATCTTTAGTGGAAATCACATATTAGTTACGCGTCTTCTAAGGCTCTTAAAAAAATGTCTTCTTGAAGTGCACACGAAAACTACCTTTCGCAGACACTACGCTGCTGGCATACAAAACCCTTGTACAAAGTGCCTTGGAAACGGTTTGGAAATGGTTCAGTTGAAGGCTGTTAAGTTTATCACTAAACAGTATGCTGAGGATCAGCTTAGAGGACTCATACTTTGTCCTCCCAGGATCCTCTTCACTAGGCTGTGCACATCATCTGAATATTGTGCCCTCTGTTCAGGTATCAACGTTTTTAAGTACAGCTTTTTGCCTTCTACAATTGCCAAACAGAATGCTATTGGTGGTGGAAACAGGGACGATACTTTGAACAAATGTTTGCAGACTGCTCGCTCCTGCCATAGCCAGAATAATGGCTGCAGTATGTATAAATAAGTTTGTAAAAGGCTAAACAAACAGGCAACACATATTGTCATATTGTGGTTTGAGTATGGTGAATGGGCGCGAAATGCAGAAGTAGCACAGGAAACACAGAGAGCTTAAGAAAATGGACAGAACTGCACAGAAGTATGTGGACTTTATATCCTGCTGCATCAATAGATCTCTTCCGGTTTGTAAACAAATGACATCATACTGTTCAACAGGGCCACCAATTTGGTACAGTTGAGCTACGCTCAAAGCTAGGGGCGGCCAAGTTCGTGCCTAAAAGGCACGGTCTTGAGGGGATTACGGTGGTCTCTGAAAGGGCACGCGACTTTCGGTCCTTTTCTTTCAAGAGGAGGCAGCGAACAAGTGCCCATTCGTGGAACCTATCCCTCCCCTCCCGATTTGTTTCGGTTTCAGCCTGTCTACCAACGCCATGATGACATTTATATTCTGTTGAGTTTCTTACGTGCTGTCCGGGACATGTATATAGGTAGGGATAAATAGTTATGCCAATAATTTTTTTATTATTAACGGTCATGAACAGTCATGAGATGAACGGTCATTAAACTGTGTGTTTCACTAAAGGAGTTATTACTGAAACATTCACAGCATCACCGATGAAAACAAAGAAGTGTGTGTTAAGTTCAAGAATTGCCAACACTTGATCTTGGTTCAGTCAACCAGAGTTGGTGAAACCGGGCCTACGGAAGTCACCGAAACATTCATCACATCACCAACCAAAGTTTGTAAAAAGAATTCAGTGCTAGCATGAAGTTTTGGCAATTGTGAGTAGCATTTTAGCTGCTGCCTATGTAGCTGCAGCATAATTACAACTAATTCAGAAAAATTGGAAGGTATTCTACTCGATCTTCCTCTGCATGGTACTAAAAACTATGATCATTCCAAGTGCTCATCCTCTTGGCCCAGATTCTGTAGCAGATTTATCAGCCATTTGTGTTCCTATTTGTGGTACTGTGGCAAACTAGCCACTCCACCCACATACCAGCATTCCTAGGTTACACAGAACATGTAGTTATAAGAGCGGTTTAAACCACCTCGCAGAAGTTGCAGATGCTGTTCAGTAACATTATAAGAAATGAAAATAATCGTTCCAATGTCAACTTTATTTTGAGATGGACAGTGAGTTTCATCGCCAGGGGCGATACTCTACCCCATAGCTGCTGGTGGTGTGAGGAAGGAAATAATGTCCCATGGAGTCCAAAATTGTCACAAGAGCTTTAAGGGCAGGCATTCGTGGGCTCGATTTATCCATAGGCCAAGCAATTTTAGAGAGAGTGGCAGGAGTCCAAATTATTAAGGGATCGAAAAATGGCAGTTTGGAAAGCTTGATAGTCTGGGCAATGACGAAGAATATGCTCTAGGTCTTCTACAGCACTGCAGTGACAGCATCTGAGACAGTCAACTTGCCTCAGGTGGTAATGCCACTGAGCTGTAAATGCCCCATTGAGTCACAGTCAGACTTGTGCGTAACGCGTTACTAGTAATTGCGTTACTTGTAATCAATTACTTTTCTGAGTAATTTTTCGAGTAATCAGTTACTTTACTGTCAAAGTAATTTTTCGAGTAATCAATTACTTTTGTGAGTAATCGATTACTCAGTAATTGATTACTGTTCCGGCAGGTATTAGCTTATCTTTTAGATGTTCTGCCCCAAGTCAAGCCCCTGGTGCCGTCAGCCTATGTTGGGCTGTTGCTGTTCTACTATAGCAAGCGGAGGTCATTGTAATGACGTTCTGGAATTTCAGGGTCTCTCTCTCTAATCCCTTCCTACACCAGTATGATGGTACCTGAAGATTTGGAGGTTTATTGAGTCATGGGGAAGTTCCACGCAAAGCTCTTCCACAATCGGGTCAACGTCTTCCCTTGTGATAAATACAGTAGACATACAGATCCAGTTATCCTAGGCGTTTTTGTTTTTGTTGTTATCTCAGCTGTTCGGCTGTTGAACATTTCTTTGTTTGTTCTTTTTTTTTTCTGAGGCACACAGAGACGGTTATAATTTGCGTGAATGCAGAGTAACGACTGCAGTAACGCGTTACTTTTTTACTCGTTACTCAATTACATTTGGAGTCGAGTAATTGGTAACGGTAATCAATTACTTTCTTCGAGTAACGGGCACAAGTCTGGTCACAGTGCACCATCTTGGCGAGAAGTGTTTTGTGGCATCCAGAAACCCAGCTCTGGGTCAACATTTCTCAGTATAGACGGCAGGAAAATGTCAGTTGTCCATTGACAGGAAGACAATTTGTACAATCCATTGATCTGTTGGTCAACGAGACCTGCTTTCTACATGACCAGTAGTAGTCCTTTGATATCTTTCACTGTGATCTAATTAAACACCTCCCTCCTACGACGGTGTTCCCGGCACAGTTTTACCTTGCTGAATCACTTTTCGCGGCACTTATCAAACATAACATTAGCGGTTCTTCGTAGGCTGAGGCCGAGGAAAGCATGAGACGTTCACATGATGTTTACGTGATTAACGTCGTGACAAATGGTTGACACAGCAGTTTTGCGGTACGTTTTATATGTTGACCATCCTGGACATTTTTCACTACCCCATTTCCTGTCCAAAACAGCTACGACTGCATCAATGTAACTTCACCCATGGGTTCCTTCATGAGTTGCACGCGTGTTAGCACACCAAGTCGTTACACGTCTGAAAAATACCTGACGAAATCGGCAGAAGAAACATATGCTTTATTAGAGCTTGCAGTGATTATCCTTTTTTATGCAGCACATCCGCAACACCGTACGAATCATACGACTCCGTCGTTACACCATTTTGTCAGATAGCCTCGTTCCCAATGGTAGCCGAACGGCCGAACCACTGAAGCGTTGTTTTTCTAGTATTCATACGCGTAGTTATTTACGCCTATAACTTAATTAAATTAATGAATAATTGAGAGATACATGCTGAATACGACACAGAATTGCATAAAGACTCGTTATTCTGGAGTGTGACCCTTTTAAACACTGATTTTCTCACGTGAAACTATGCTTAACACTGGACTGTATAGACCCAATGTGATTTATTTTGACAGCGTGAATTTCAAAGGGATGGATTTTGAAGGTTGGATTTCTTAGCGTGGATTTCAAAAGTTTTATTATTAAGAGTGGGTAACAGGGTACACCCATATACGAGGTAGGACTCAAAAGTTCAAGGACTGAGCCTATAACTTAAAAAAAAATTGCAGTAGAGTGACAACAATAACATTTCTGTGTTACTACGTTCTCCCCCTCTTCTAAATGTGGTTTGACCCAAATCACGTGGTCGGTGGGTTGCCACTGCGTCGTATTTTGTAGGCGGGTGCATTTAGTAACAGGCGATTGAAAGAAATGGCGTTTGTTGAGCAGAGCATTAATATCAAATTTTGTGTTCGCTTGGAAAAGAGTGTTACGGACACTTACGAAATGTTGAAGCATGTGTACGGCAGTGATCATTATCGCGAACGCAAGCTTTTGAGTGGCATCGACGTTTCAGAGAAGGCAGCGAAAGTGCCGAAGACGACGGACGCGTTGGCCGTCCGCAGACTTCCCGCACCGCTGAAAACTTGACTTTCTTGACTTTCGCTGACTTTCTTGCGACAACGAAAACAACTGTCTTCATCACAACATCTTCCTTACTCCCCTGATCTCGCCCCCTGTGACATCAGCCTATTTCCTGAACTGGCAAGTCGCTGCAGGGTCGTCAGTGCAGTCGCTGGCAACTGCAGGGTCGTCGATTTCGACCTGCAGATGAAGTTAAAAGTGCATCGCAGGCTGAATTAAAGGACATGGCTAAAAATGGATTGCAGAAATGTTTCGTTGACCTTTAGAAGCGATGGCAAAAGTGTGTTGTTGCGCAAGGGTCTTATTTCGAAGGAGAATGTGTTTCAGCAATTTAATTGATAATACTTTTTAAGTTATAGACTCAGTCCGGGAACTTTTGAATCCTACCTCGTATATAATTCATATATTCATATATATATATATATATATATTCTCGCTTATCTAAAACTAACGCTTTACTTTTTTATATGTCTGACTCGAATCTCTGGTCTATCATTTGCAATGTTTCTCACATTTTTCACTTCTGAAAACGGCTCTGAAGACGATTCACTGACAAAACTGTCAGTTTAGAATTTAATGTAGCAAAATCTTCTGCCGGGACACGTTTCAAAACGTACCGATACCTTTTATGGGGAGTGATAAGTAAGCACAAAATTTCCCGCTCTTCTTCCTTGAACGCACGGTACCTTAAAAGAATCGCAAACATGCAAGAAATAGCGTCAAAACATGTCAAAGTGGGCGAAGAAATCGCGTTTGGCACATTGCTAGGGCCTCGTTCTGTCATTCTGTGTACAAAACCCTGCCCATGTGGAGATGTATGCCCTCTTGGCTTCTTCCTTCGTAGAATGGTTTTCGCTTTATTTGTAAATCTTGAGACGTCTTAAGAGCGGTTCAATATTTTTAGCAACACTTCAGCAATTGCCTAATGGTATAGGATGGAGTACTTTTCCAGAAAAGAATTGAGAACCATTGGATCATTTGGCGTGAAATGATCGTGGTGTCATGACATTTGGTGTATTTCATAGACTGCACAAAACCTGTCTCTAACGCTTGCTTTGTATGCACTAATTCGCAATGTGATCTATCCAGCCCTGTTGTTACACCACATCGTTTTCTTTCCTACACAACGCAACTGGTGTTCTTTTTATTTCCAGCCTTAGGCACATGTCGGCGATGATGCATAAAGGCAAAAGGCTCTTACAACTCCAATGAACAATTCCACGCGAAATGATCCGGAGACCCTGCTTGGCAATCATCAATTAGTACGAAAATAATTGTGGATGCTTCTTTCAGATGAGCACTTGCTGTACGACATGGACGTTTCGGAGGATTCTGTGCATTTTCGGACACTTTTCTCCGAACAAATTTAGTTTTAGCCTCAGTCACGGGTTTTAGATGCGTCATCTCCTGCCTTAGGTATACAAGACGGTATTTAAACCGTACTTTCCAGGAGTCCTGTAGACGAAATGCAGAACAAGTTTTGCAACAGAACTGCCTCTACGTAATGTAATACACACGATTATTCCACACCAAAGGTATCAATTATGTTGCCCAGCCATTTGGAACCCCTGCGGTAATTTCTCCCAGCATGACAGGAATATCAAACAAATGTGACAAACATATCCCCCAAGGATAAATTATTTCGGCAGACATACTCGATGAAGTATCAATTTTGTGCCAAGACGTCTACACTTGTTTTGTGTCTACATCCCTTCGACAATATCGCACATTTATGTATCTGCCATAGCAGAACAGTTTGTTGCTGAATTACAGAAACGGCACGTGCAAACTGGAGTAACCAAACCAGGTCAGCCAAAGGTGCACTTTTGCTGATACCATTACAACCCAGAGATCAATGCTGTGCATCGCTCGTACAACATGGTGAGATGAAGCCCAATTTAAAACACTGTACGGAACGTTGGTGCTTACATAGCCTGCGCCAATTGTATCGCGAAGTTCTGGGTAATGAAGTAGGAATGCCTTAGATGCCTCGGTCTACAGGCCTAGTGGGTATGTGAGAACAAATTTAATATTCGTTCAAATGAATGCACACACTAATATGTCACAAAATTATGGTTGAAAGCAATACAAACACACAAACACAACACAGGCCTCAAAGCTCTTCGACGACTGCCATGACAACCATTGGATTATTCTGCTCTTAAGACTAGATTCCACCTTGCCTCGTTCTGCCTTGCAGATTGCTGCATGTAAATCCACGGGTGCCTTCGGCAACCTGTATGCTCCTCTGCCTGCAAGTTGTCTCACCCGTTGGGGCGGTGAGGTTGTCTGATGAAATAACTATCTGATCTCCCGCTTCCGCACTAAACATGCAGGCAAAGTACACATGTAAGACAAAGCACGTAACATGCTTAAATCAGGCGATTACCCCGTTGTTCCAGCTGGCATCTCCGACTCGTTGATTAGTTTGATGACATCGCCATTCCAAAAAGATTGGTTTGCATCGGGGTCGGCAACCTCTTTGAATGTGGTGTTGTACACCTACGACAAATTGGAAAGTGTAGTTTCATTAGAAGAAAACTTTTCGTGTGAGATGGAGTTCTTTGTAACAATAAGACATAAGGGCGATTCCACGCGAACGACCCAGCGGACCTGCTCGGCCCTCAGAATATTTTTCCGAAAAATTTTGTAGCACTCTCTAATAGTCCAAAACGACATACCACGAAACCTTTCTTCCCAGATATAAATGTGGCGGGTGCTAGGCACGAGCAAAGCTCGCAGCGCTGGCGAAAACCGTGGCTGGCGTGAACGGCAGCTGCGGCTCATAGAAACACCTAGAAGTGTGCGGTTTCTTTTGCGTATAGAGGAAGCCATGCTCAACGCAGCGTCGCAAATCCCGGTTGTCATGCTGTAATCGCTACTTGTATGCACAGGCCGGAAGATCCGCAATTTCCCCCCTATTTCGCGATTTTTATGGAAAATCAAACCATTAAATTGTTTCCTTACAATGTCTCATGGAATACTTCAACAGGAAAAATTGCAAGACACGTAACTTTCGTAGTCATTGCGGGAAAAATAGGTGAAGTATGCGCTTTTTCCAGAATTCGCTACAATCGAGCGTAAAACACGCAATGAAGAGGTCGGAAGAGACGTCTGAAACCAATACAGTTTTATAGAACGAGCCTTCCTCTAGAACATATTAAAAAATGTCGAGGGTGTTTTTTCGTATTCAAGAGAAAAAATATATATATATATATTTTAGTAGAGGGTATTACGGCCACTGTGACCAACGTTGCATGTATCCGGTGGGGTGCTATATTTATTTCTTCGGCTCTTGTTTTAATTCCCTTATTTCCAATGTTTTCTGGTCTGGTTGGGTTTCAATGTGCAAGCGATATGCTGTCGTACATACTTCTGCAAGGTTGCCACAGTCTTTTCTTCTGTAGCATAACGCGCGTATTGCAATCCTGGGTGGTTAGGTTTATGGCATTGTTTCCAGTGTGCACGGTGTCAGCGACGGAGATTCAGGATTAGCGGTGTAGCGGCTTTTTGTCTTGTGAGCTAAAACCCTGCGCAGATGAGCTTTTTCGACATCTGCATCCTACCCGCAAAATCCGCGTCTCCCACGGCACTACACCGCGTCTCCACGGCACGCAGCAATTGTTCAGTTTCTCTGCTCGATATATCTAACCAATTTTCCAGGAAATAAACGTTATTTCCCGTCAGCACATAACAGCTCAGAAAAAAATACCGACAAAAACAGCTGTCACCGAACTTCATCCACACGGGCGACTTCCTCTCTCTTGTTCTGACAGTGAAAACACCGGAGTGGCATAGCTTCTGTAGCGAGGACAGGCCCTGAGCGTCCGTGATGCCACCAAAGGATACATGACCGCAAGCACAGATTTAGCTACCACGAAACAATACACGGCACCAAGCACAGCAACACATTTTGCAACAAATGGAATAGGTAAAGTTTATTGCAAGTGGAACGCAAGATCGGCACCGAACGCGCACTTCGATTCGAGACGCTAGAGATCTCTTCTACACGCGCGAGCGGCTTGCGTTTACCTTGTACTCTGTGTTTAGTATGTAGTGTGAAGAAAATTGATGGCGCAATCTCGCGGTTTATCCGCATCCGATCCGCTCCTGAGCTGGCGCTATCCGCGTCCGATCCGCAGATCACAACAAGCGTCAATATTTCATGCGAACCCGCCCGCAAGTTTCTTGGGGATATCCGCCGATATACCATTCCATCCGCGGATAGTGCAGGGCTTTAGCTGTGAGCCTGACTGGAACGTAGCACAACATGGAAGAAGGACCACCACCACAAGATTCCGTCGCTTCCAGTAGTTCCGCCATGTAAATGACGTTTTTGTATGTTCGTCTTTTCCTGCAACGTTATCATTTCTTAAACTTTTCGTGGTTAATATCTTCGCTGAATTGTTCAGCATTTAAATGTGTCAGTTAAAGGGAACTTTGATCAACTGAACATGTATTTACGCGCCCAATATTCATACTGGTGAATTGGAACTCCATAGCGCTCAATTGGAGCCATGTTCCTTTGTTCCGGATGGTTGTCATATTGAAAACCAACTAGAGAAATCGGAAATAAAATGGATTAAAACAGGAGCCCAAGAAACAAATCCAGAGCAGCCCACCGACTACATGCAACGTGGGTCACTGTGGCAGTTATACCCTCTACTACAAAAAAAAATTATTTTCTGTTAAATACGAAAAAAACAACGAGATTTTTGAATATGTTGTAGAGGAAGGCTCGTTCTATAAAGCTGCGTTGGTTTCAGACGTCTCTTCCGACCTCTTCATTGCGTGTTTTACGCTCGATTGTAGCGAATTTTGGAAAAAGCGCATAATTCCCCTATTTTTCCTGCAATGACAACGAAAGTTACGTGTCTTGGGATTTTTCCTGTTGAAGTATTCCATGATACCTTGGAAAGAAAAAAATATTCATTAAAATTTAATGGTTTGATTTTCCACAAAAAATAGCTAAATAGGAGGAAACTTACGAAACTTCCGGCCCATGTATACCAGCACCGATTACAGCATGACAAACTGGACTTGCGACGCTGTGTAGAGCATGGTTTCCTCTATCCGCAAAAGAAAACCGCGCACTTCTATGTGCTTTCTATGAGCCGCGGCTGCCGTTCACGCCAGGCACGGTTTTCGCCAGCGCTGCGAGCTTTGTCGTGTCTAGCACCCGCCACATTGATATCTGGGAAGAAACGTTTCGTGGTATGTCGTTTTGCACTATTAGAGACTGCTAAAATTTTTTTCGGAAAAACTGGCGATAGTTTTCTCAAGGCCGAGCAGTTCCGCTGGGTCGTTTCGCGTGGAATGGCCCATAACGTAAGTACTTACTTCAATTCGGAACTGCTGTAGAGCGTCTTTAAAATCCGTGGACTTCAGTGCTGTGACTAAGTCATTTACTTTGCGATCACCCCCGAAAGTGACAACTTACTTTCTTCCTTCGTATTCCACGAGGCATTGGAAGGCAGCACCCGCTTCTAGCTGGTCACTGTCACCCATTTTGACAGTTGAACGGAATGAAACTACTTGACAGTGTGTTTCTAACGAGTTCACACAATGAACGCATAAGACGCAAGCACAAACGTGCGCGCGCACCGATGAAACGAAAACAAGTATACCGGAAACGGGTGTTGGTGCATGATGATGTACGCCATGGCAACACCATTGACAACCTCTGTTTTCTTGTTCTGTTCTGCACGTCAGCAGCAATTTTTGAAATGTTTACGTAATCTTTTAACCCAAATCACATCTAATCACAACAGTCGCAGAATATAGCCAAGCGAAGCCAGTAGGCCTTCAGTAGCCACAGCCTTGTCCAAAACGGCCAAAGGCAAGAGCCGGCTGTTCGGACGATGAAAAGGTGAAAGCATGTGAACGAACATGAAAGCGTGTAAAAGGATAACAATGGATCCCACAAATCATAGGTATCCCCGCTGTTCATTCACCTGTTCGAAGTTCTCAAGAATTGTGTCTCATATCGGCAGCGTACACAGACATTCTACGAGAACAGAATATGTATGCGGCGTGGGAGGCTGTTCTAAGGCATACAATTTGCTTCATAGCTACCGAAGACATGATCATCTGTCATCGAAACGAGTTGGATCTTGAGGATGGACCAAGCAGCACCACAGTCCCCATACCTGACTCTCCAAATCAGGAAAACCAGGCACCTATAGTGGAAGGAAGTGACTCACAAGGCGAAGTTGAAAAGGGTGGCACCTACACTGAACAACCCGGTGACGCTGAACAGTACACGCACGATTTCCTCTCACATTGCCGGAAACAGCTTAGTTTGTTGTTCTTCCGCATAGCAGAGGTCCACAAGATTCCATACTCGACCACGGAACTTCTTTTTGAGGAATTCCAAATGACATTACGGGACGTCCTTCAAAGCTTCGCTGCTCAAGTAATGCGCCATTGTGAACCAAACGGTGAAGCTAGTGACAGTGTGAACTCGCTGATAAAGTGCAATTTTGTGGATGAAATCTTCGAATATACGCAAACACAGTACCCAAGAGACAAATGTGCCAAGGAAAACCTTCCCTATGTGAAACCCCAGGAGCATAATCTAGATGAATCTGATACATTTCAGTATGTGCCTGTCAAAAGTGTGCTGCAGAATGTTAAGCAGTAGCCGCAGGCGTAGCAATACGAGAGACAAGCAGTCGAGACGTGTGTCAACGTTACCACAGAAGCCTTTAATGGCGCAGAGAAGAATCAACAGAGCACGCCACGCGAGACGCGATGGCACGCAGAAGAAGTGCCGCACAAACACAAAACGAAACGTAATGCCCCAAACAGCACACAACATATTGCACATATCTAACACTACCCCTCAATGTGTCGTCCGCACGCCACTTCGGAGTCCCATGGCGTCGCATACTTGCCGGGTTTTCACCCATTTAGGACTTTAGTCATGATGTCCGCTTGGTTGGCAGACGTATTTACGTGCTGCAGTCGTAGCTTCCCTTCTTCGCAGCTCGATGTGCTCATTCCGCTCCGACGTTACTTGGTTCACCGCTACTGCTATCGCACCTTGGTTGTCGACGAACAATGTTTGCGGCTCCAGTACGAAGTTCTCTGCGCTGAGTTCCTACGCTAAACGTTGTAGCCACAGGACCTCCTTGGCTGCATCGCACATCGCTAGGTACTCGGCCTATACTGTTGACAGGGCTAACGTAAAAATGCAACCGCTAAAGGAGCGCCTATCCACCTTGTCGCGCGCCCAGTCCGCGTCACCATATGGCTCCACGGCTTTCCCGGTCCTTGTAAAGGTTAGTGCGTACCCTTGGGTCTGTTTCACGTACCCTAAAACATGCTTCACTCCATTCCAATGCTGCGTTGAGGGGTTTGCATTGAATTGACTCAGATATGACTCTGCAAATGGCAAATCTGGTCTGGTGCCTCCAGCTAGGTAAAGCAAACTACCAACTGCTTCGCGGTATCTGTGACAGAAATCCACTGGCGATTGGCCGTCTTTGAGTGTCTGAAACTTTGCTCCTGGATCCAGTGGCGTTGAGGCTCCCTTGGCGTATTTCATCCCAAATACGTCCAGAATGTCTTCGGCATACCCCGACTGATCCAGGGATAAACTCCCATCAGCTACACGTTGTATTCTCATAGAGATAATGTGGCTAATTTCCCCGATATCTTTGATATCAAAGGTGGCTCTACTGCTTTGTTTGAACTTCCTTACTTTGTCTTCATTCTCCGCAATGATCAAGATGTCATCTACATACACATCTACATACATACCTTCCCTGCGCAGACAAACCCTACGTGTAACATCACAGTACCATTACCATTACATTACATTACGATACCTTCCAGGTTGTCGAAATAGATACATGGATCCACTTTTGACCTCGTTAAGCCCACGCTCTTGAGAAACTCGTCAAGTCTCACATTCCACTGCCTCCCGGACTGACGTAACCCGTACAAACTCCTCTTCAAAAGGCATACGTCATCTCTATTTCCTTCATGAAACAGCGCCGGCTGCTACATGTATATGCGTTCGTCCAACATCCCGTTCTGGTAGCTGGCCGTAATGTCGATTTGGTGCGCGGGTCACCCTCTTTCGACTGCTAAAGCCAACAGTATACGAACCGACTTCAGTTTAATCACCGGCGAAAATGTTTCCTTGAAGTCAATTCCTTCAACCTGTGAGTAGCCACAGGCGACCAGCCTGGCTTTATGCCTGTCTAGATCACCGTTTTCGTTGTACTTCTTCCCGAAGACCCATTTACTTTATATGACATGTCGATCGCTCGGCCGAGGAACCTCCCATGTTTCGTTGTTCTTCAAATTTGTTAGCTCCTCTTGTATGGCTTTTCTCCATCCGGTTCCGTCAGGCGCTGAAAGTGCTTCTTCCACAGCTCTTGGATCAGGCACGAAATCACTTCTTTTTACTGCAAAGCACGAATAACTTGGCTTCGGCTTGGCGGCTAACCGTTCGGAACGCCTGGGCAGCGGCATCATAGTCGCTGATTCAGAACTTGGACCAGTCGCGACGTCAACAGTTGGGGGGCATACGTCTGCAGTCGCTGGCGTATCCTCCAACGGATCCACTGGCGCTTTCGTTGGGTTTTCGCCGTAAAAGCTTTCAGAGCCCAAGTCGAAAATCATGGAACCATCGCTGAATCCGGGTTCACAAGGTGGGGTCGGCGTCTCGTTTATGCTCTTGCACGGAAAGCTATCTTCGTCAAAGGAAACGTCACGGCTGACGAAGAAACTGTCGGTTTCTCTGTTCCACAACTTGTACCCTTTTACGTCCTCGGGGTACCCCACCAACATACACTCTACGGCCTTGGGGTGCAGTTTGGACGGTCGACAATGTTTCTTTATAGCCCAGGCTCTGCATCCATATACCCTTATGTGGCTGATACGGACTTCTTTCCCAAACCACAGCTCCTTTGGCACCTCCCCGCCCACCGAGCTTGAGGGACACTTATTTCGTATAGGTAACCGGCAGTGACAAGTGCGTCGGCCCAGAGTGTTTTGGGAATACCATACTCTAGCAGGAGACACCTTGTCATATATAGCAGAGTCCCACTCATCCTCTCGGCTACGCCGTTTTGCTGGGGCGTGCCTGGAACCGTGAGTTGCGACGTCAGCTTCGCAATCTTGAACTCGTCTCGTAGCGCAATTCCTGCTTTCCGTATTGGTTATCTTCCTATCCGCCAAGCGTCCCAGTGCTAGTCGTCGAGGCGTTCTGGGCCCATAACCTGTTAAGCAGTAGCCGTAGTAGGCGTAGTAGGCGTAGCAATACGAGAGACAAGCAGTCGTCACGTGTGTGAACGTTACCACAGAAGCCTTTAATGGCGCAGAGAAGAATGAACAGAGCACGCCACGAGAGACGTGATGGCACGCAGAAGAAGTGCCGAACAAACACAAAACAAAACCTAATGCCCCAAACAGCACACAACCACATATCTAACACAGAACTTACTCCTATCAGATAATTTTGTAGGCCATTTGCAAGACTACGCAAGCCACGGAAACAAGCCTCACTTTGTCTACACTTCGTGACGGCTTGCTCTTTGAGCGAACGACAGCAGATCTAATCCAAGCGGAATCACAGTTCACACTTGTCATTGTACTCTACAGTGACGAACTATAAATAGTTAATCCGCTTGGGTCCAAATGTGGTCAGTACAAGCTTTTTGTAGTTTACTACAGCATAGTGAACATCCTTGCTAGGTATAGGTCACAGCTGAGCTCCATCCACGTTGCAATAATTGCAAAATGCACCAGTGTGCAAAAGCATGGCTTACCAGCTGTCATTTATTTATTGGTTTTACGTGCGTGAGCCTACATAGAGGTGCACGAAAAAGAAGGTCAACTTACAAAAAGATGAAATATTACAAAGAGGATAAAAATGAAAAAAAATATCAGCAAAAATGTCATTGAAGCAACTCCGCATGCGCGCCAAAGGAGAAGACGAGTGACAAAAACGTGGATAAAACGTACGCTGGACTCTCCGATGTCTAGATGGCGCATGAAAATCAACACTCGCTAACAATAAAGGAGCATCTATTTTACCATGCACGACACAAGAAAGTCATATCTCGAATATAACGACGTTGTTTTGTGTTAGAGAGACAATTCCAAACGACGGATGCGAACTCCAACTTGCTTCGTACTAGACAATAGAACAAGCAGACAACAGTGCGAAAGTCACTAAAATTCTTAGATATACGACAAATTAAGTCCATCATCCTCATTGCGGAGCAATACAGGGATGACACATGGTTGTTGAAATTCAGCGCCCGATCGAAAATGACCCCAAGGTCACGAATGGCTTCCACTCTCTCTGGACGCCCTTTATGTCATAATCAAACAATAATGTTGATTGTTTTCTTGTATAAGATAAAACTTTATTTTTTTTAACATTTAGAGACATGCCGTTTCAGTAACTCCAGTCGCTGATAGCATTTACGTCTTCCTGAATGGACAGGTGATCGCCGTACCAAGATATGGAAAGAAAAATCTTAACGTCATCAGCAGACACCGGCAAGATCATTTACAAAGACCAAAAATAAAAGAGGACATAGGTTAGTTCCTTGCGGTACTCCAGACACAAACTCAAACGGAACGGAAAAAGTTCCGGCAACTCGTACCACGTTCCTCCTTCCGAACAGGTAATTTTTCAACCATTGATAATATCTATTACACAATCCAAACTGACCACCACTTTGTTATGAAACCATTTTTGGAAGATATAAATATTTTAAGTGATGTTGGATACACTGTCAAGCACTGTAATACTGACGTCAAGGTAGCGGCACTTCTTGTTGCTTCTTGTGGTGACAATCTTTCTATGAACAAAATGGGAGGCTTCTGCTGCAGTTCCAGCAAAGGAAGACCATGTTGCAGTTGCACAGCACCAGTTACAGATCTGGAAACCATTTGCCACGAAATGGATGTTGACATACGAACAGACGATACACATAGGTATCACCTCGCAGACCTCTTGGAAAACCCATCACAACGAGGTAGATCCCATTGGGGTTAAAGAACGGTCACCACTGCTGGACGTGACCACTTTGATGTTACGCTGCAGCTACCTCCTGACCGCATGCATGATGTTCTTGAGGAAGCCATTCCTCATGTACTTCAACAGGTGCTGAATGGATTGATCGGTGACTAGGTTATGAACTACTCAGACTTGGACAAAGTGGCAGCTTTTGACTATGGGCTACATGACCGGAGCAACAAGCCAGAGCCGCTAAGAAGAGGATATATGCAAGGTAAAGCCTCATATAAAGGCACTGCATCTCAAAAGTGGCGTTTCTTTTATTCATTTTCTATCATATTTGAAGACATTATTCCAGAACATAATTATGAGCACTGGGAAATTTACCTCAAACTGAGAAGTGTGGTGGACTTGGTTTGGTGGTTTGGTTTGGACGTGGTTTGGACTGATGAACTGCCACATGACCACGTTGCATACCTCCAAGATGAGATAAGGCATTTTTTGACAGCGTTTAGTGCAGGGTACCCAAGAAAAATGATTCCCCACCCCACCCCACCCAGGATAATAAGCGAACTTGGAACGCTTAAGGAGTACTCGTGCACGCGCTAAGAAGCGAAGCACCAGTCCACGGCTATACGAAATAAAAATTCCAGTAATACATGAAGTCTGTTGCTGCCAGACATCAGTTGCTGCAAAGCTATGAGGTAGCCAACCTTGACCTCGACACAGCCCTTGAGACCACGAAGGCCAAACCTCTGGTGGATGGACACCTGCCGGAGTGTGCAACAAACAGATTTTCGAGTGGTGTCCCATTTTGGGAGGTAGCATCAGCAACGCTAGAACATTGCAAATATAGAGTAGATGTTATATAGAGATGATGTAGTAAGATGTTCTGCTGGGCAAGGGTGACATTCCAGTTTTTGGACAAATCTCGATGCTCCTGGTGTGCTGTGGCTCACTATTCATCGTAGTGAATGAACTTGAAACAGTTCATTTTAACCGGCACCGTTGAGTCTATGAAGTCAGCAAAGCCGCCAATCAAAGGCTTATTTTGCCTACCGAGATAGCCTCTAGGGACATACACGACTTGTACTTTGAATCTGTGGTGGTGCCGAAACCTGGCATCATGATTGATTCTGATTCATAGTTTCATTTGGCCTTTCAGTCCTTTTACATTGTTGCCCATCCATCGTTTATGTGACACCCGATAATCTTGAAATACTCGCTGGGAACTGTTTTGCCGCCATGTAAATGCACACTCATTAATATGTCAGCCCGTTCATCAGACAATGACCGATATTTGTGTCGGGGGTACGGTCAAACACATGTATTACCTTGTCGCTATGATAACCGCGTCACAGGAAAAGGCTACCACGTACTGTAGGGGACACGGTTGCCTAAAATCAGCACTCCGTGGTTTATCCCATCTCAAACCTCCAAGTGTTGAAGATTATTTCTTTCGAGCAATAAACAGTGCAGCACATGGTCCACCTTCAAATACAATATTGGTACAACACTTTCAAGCGCAACCAAGGTAATATGGGACGGCGAGGCACTGACAGGTGATTTTAGCTAACCGTGTCCCCAACAGTACCTCACGCAGGAGGTGGCAGATGTTAAAGTAGGGCGCCAATGTTTGAGATTGCTTCTGATGTTGTTGAGGAGCTGGGGATTACTCACAGTGCTTATCGGACAGACAGAGAGTTGGAGTGCTCACTAAGACAGTGGCCACAGGAGCATGCGAGAGGGAGTGTGCGAATGACCGAAGTCAAACAGAAAATGGACTGGGTTGACAGCCCAAATTAAAAAAGAACACAGAAAAACGACTCTGCATCAGTTTCAAAGATAGACTTTCTTCCGATCAAGACATGGCTGCTCCATGTTTACATTGATCAAAGTCTTCTTCAGAAAATGAATCATAATTATACGTAGGCTTTTGCTCTGCATAGCGTTCTGCACAGTAGGCACGGGTGCACTTCCAGTTATTACGTCAATTTACTTCGTGACCCAAATCTATGGGAACTGTGGTATTCATATTAAGGAGTGTTCACTGGATTAAGGCTTTGTTTGGTCATCCAGCTGTGCACCGAGTTACCTTTTATGGAAAACCAAAGACCCGTTAAGCCACGGCATCAGACGTTAAAAAGCTGTTCGAATAAATCACAGGTCAAGGTGCATGATTTACCAGCCCACCGCTTTCTTTAGCGATGTTATACATTTTCTTGGAACATTTTTTCTTGCATTATTGTTTTTGGCTTTATGCCATACACCAAGAGTTCACAAGGAAATGTGTACTGTATCATATCCACAGACTGCACATCCTGTTGTAACTCCCTTAACGCATACATTTGGAAGATGTACTGTGATAACAGTGATAACAATTTTCCAGCAATACTGACGTTACCGCTGTACGCTGTGTCTACAAAACATGTTGTGCCTGCTACATCATCATGCAATCTGAGAATTTTTCCTTATAACATTTGTGTTGCCCTTGTTGTGTGTGTGTGTGTGTGTTCTTAATAGGTGTGGAAGACCATTACCTATCCGGGGCACACAACAGCCACTTTTTTCTAATCCAGTTCTAGGAATTTCTAATCCAATGCAAGCCAATTCTAATCCATGTCATTGTACTTCTTGTTCCTCTGTTTGGTCGGTCAGAGCTCCGCCCCTTCACGCTGAATGATTTATCCAGGCTCCACCCCTTCACAGTGATCCATACAATGCCTACTTGATTGGCTACCCTTCATTGCCACCCGGTCAACTCATTTGCTCATAGGCACCAAAAAGGTAACTTCCATTCATTTCTAAACCTAGTGGTTCACTCAAGACAGTCTATTCTATTAATTTCTAAGTCTGCTCATAGGCCCCAAAATTGCTCACCTCTCTATTGATCTAGGGACTCAATATCTGAACCTAGTGATTGGCTGCAACAGCCACTATTTTTTCTAATCCAGTTCTAGGAATTTCTAATCCAATGCCACCCAGTTCTAATCCAGGTCAAGGCACTTCTAGTTCCTCTGGTTGGTCGGTCAGAGCTCTGCCCCTTCACGCCGATTGATCCATCCAGGCTCCACGCCTTCACAGTGACCCATACAATGCCTACTTGATTGGCTACCCTTCATTGCCACTCGGTCAACTCATTTGGTCTTAGGCACCACAATGGTCACTTCCATTCATTTCTAAACCCAGTGGCTCGCTCAGGACAGTCTATTCTATTAATTTCTAAGTCTACTCATAGGCCCCCCAAATTGCTCACCTCTCTATTGATCCAGGGGCTCAATTTCTGAACCTAGTGATTGGCTCAGGACTCTATTGGCTGCCTATTGTACATGCTCCATATACTGATTGGTGAATTCCACTCACAGGTTACTCCCTCATGTGCTTTCAACTGCTTATTGGTTCATAATTTCAACCCCAACATAGACAACCGCTCGTGGGTCAATTCCATTCATTTCTCGTCCAGCTCACAGGCCCCCCAAATCGCATATTGGCTTGGGATGCTTTCTAGTTAAGCCTGGACAACGCTTCGGAACAGTAAGGACATAGAAAAACACGGGAAATAGTTTTCAACATTTATTAAACACATCATGGCATTCTCAGAGATTGTAGTTCTCTCTGGGGCACTTCCAGCCGCACTGGACATCTCCACTCACATCCTTAGCATTCTTCGCATTAGTACCATGTGGATCACCCAGGCATTCGTGCCTCTCCTTCCACAGTTCAACGTCAAACCGCACGAAAGAACAGCACGTCACAGAAGTATCAGTTCTCTTCCTGCACATCTTCTGGAGCAAAAAAAGAACATTATGAGCTTCACTATTTACATCATCCATTTAAACTTACCATATCCACTTCTTCCATAAGGGTAGGATTCGATGTCATTGCAGAGGTATCGCTTGTCGTCATATGCCATCAGACTTCTTTTGACGTTTCTGATGGTGTGCATGCACTGTTTCTTTCCAACTATTGACACTTGCTCATTCGATACGCTCATGTGGTTGAATAAGGTGTCACAGTATTTCTCATGGAGGAGGTGCTTGCGTACAATATTTTGTCGCTTGTCGTCATATGCCATCAGACTTCTTTTGACGTTTCTGATGGTGTGCATGCACTGTTTCTTTCCAACTATTGACACTTGCTCATTCGATACGCTCGTGTGGTTGAATAAGGTGTCACAGTATTTCTCATGGAGGAGGTGCTTGCGTACAATATTTTGTCGCTCGTCGTCATATGCCATCAGACTTCTTTTGACGTTTCTGATGGTGTGTATGCACTGTTTCTTTCCAACTATTGACACTTGCTCATTCGATACGCTCGTGTGGTTGAATAAGGTGTCACAGTATTTCTCATGGAGGAGGTGCTTGCGTACAATATTTTTTTCCCCTTTAGCTCTTGCAATTTGCTTTTCTCCAGCTAGTTTGATGGAGTACATTTTTGCTTTCAAGTATATTACTTCTTCGATAGGTACACTACCAGTTTCGCTTTTGAAAGCCCCAAGTCTCCCATGATTCTTTTCACTGTACAGTGGATGATCCCGATCGAAGGAAGACAAATCTAAGTGGTCGTCGGCGATCGCTGGTCTTCGTAGTCCTTGCAGAATAGGCCGAGGTTCAGAGAATCCGTGTCAAAGTAACAAGTAATCACTGGACGAGTGAGCTTACTCAACAGGGTTTCGTAGTAGAATGAGTACATGGTTAATTTCTCACTTCAAGTCTCACTTGCGGGCACGGCATACCACGACGCATGGATCGGTTAAAGTTCCTCCACTTTGTTATGCAGGTGGCTACCCTTCGATCGTACCCGTATCTCTTCTGCCACGATAACCCTACGTTATTCACAAAATGGGGATCTGTCTCCGTGCCAACACATTGCTTTCGACCTGTTTTCCTTCCAACGACGGGAACACCGGTTCTGGATGAACCCATGGGATCAACGTCATCAACCCACGTGCTCTCACCGTCGCTACTAAAGCAGCAGCATCAGCTCCAAGACTTCACTTGTGGGCACGGCATGCCACGACGCATGGACCGGTTAAAGTTCCTCCACTTTGTTATGCAGGTTGGTACCCTTGGATCGTCCCCGTATCTCTTCTGCCACGATAACCCTACGTTATCCACACAATGGGGATCTGTCTCCGTGCCGACACGTTGCTTTCGACCTGTTTTCCTTCCAACGACGGGAACACCGGTTCTGGATGAACCCATGGGATCAACGTCATCAACCCACGTGCTCTCACCGTCGCTACTAAAGCAGCAGCATCAGCTCCAAGACTTGACTTGCGGGCACGGCATGCCACGACGCATGGATCGGTTGAAGTTCCTCCACTTTGTTATACAGGTGGCTACCCTTGGATCATCCCCGTATCTCTTCTGCCACGATAACCCTACGTTATCCACACAATGGGGATCTGTCTCCTTGCCGACACGTTGCTTTCGACCTGTTTTCCTTCCAACGACGGGAACACCGGTTCTGGATGAACCCATTGGATCAACGTCATCAACCCACGTGCTCTCACCGTCGCTACTAAAGCAGCAGCATCAGCTCCAAGACTTGACTTGCGGGCACGGCATGCTACGACGCATGGATCGGTTGAAGTTCCTCCACTTTGTTATACAGGTGGCTACCCTTGGATCATCCCCGTATCTCTTCTGCCACGATAACCCTACGTTATCCACACAATGGGGATCTGTCTCCTTGCCGACACGTTGCTTTCGACCTGTTTTCCTTCCAACGACGGGAACACCGGTTCTGGATGAACCCATTGGATCAACGTCATCAACCCACGTGCTCTCACCGTCGCTACTAAAGCAGCAGCATCAGCTCCAAGACTTGACTTGCGGGCACGGCATGCTACGACGCATGGATCGGTTGAAGTTCCTCCACTTTGTTATACAGGTGGCTACCCTTGGATCATCCCCGTATCTCTTCTGCCACGATAACCCTACGTTATCCACACAATGGGGATCTGTCTCCTTGCCGACACGTTGCTTTCGACCTGTTTTCCTTCCAACGACGGGAACACCGGTTCTGGATGAACCCATTGGATCAACGTCATCAACCCACGTGCTCTCACCGTCGCTACTAAAGCAGCAGCATCAGCTCCAAGACTTCACTTGCGGGCACGGCATGCCACGACGCATGGATCGGTTAAAGTTCCTCCACTTTGTTATGCAGGTTAGCAAGCCCATTTACTATGATTACTCTTACAAGAGTAACAATGTTTGCATCGTGGTTTTGCCGTGCTCCCTGTTGAATGAGTGCCTTGATGTCGCATGCTCACTCCTAATAATGTCCGGTGACATAGAAACAAATCCGCGTCCGACCTCTGAGCAAATGTTAGCGCAGATTTTAGCAAATCAGGACTCCGACAGGAAGTTACTACAGTCCATACAGCAAAGCCAGAAACAGACAGAAACATTTCTTCACGAATTGAGTAAAAAAGTTGAAAACATAGAAGAAAGAGTGAAGAACCTTGAGTCTGTGCACGCGGATACTCTAGCATCTTCTGAACAGCTGTCCACTGTGCAATGCTCTGTTACAATCTTAACTAATAAGATGGAAGACCTTGAATGTCGGTCACGACGGAACAACTTAATTATCTACGGAATTGAGGAAAAGGAATCCGAAACTCAAGATGACTTACTGATCTCGGTGAGAGATTCGATATTTCGTGACATCCTAAACGTTGACGTAGCCTCTATTGAACGCGTGCACAGACTTGGTGCGAAACGAGGCAATAAGCAATGACCAACTATATTAAAGCTCTACAATGCGTTGGAAAAGACAAAGGTTCTAAGAAATTGCTATCGATTGAAAGGTACCCAATACTCCATTAGTGAAGACTATCCCGAGAGAATTCGTTCTCTCCGGAAGAAGCTATGGAATAGCGCAGCAAGTGATCGGCAGTCGGGCCACAAAGTTCGCCTGGTATTTGACAAACTGTTTATTGATGATGATGTATACACCTGGGACGAATCCCTATCACAAAGGAAACTAGACCAGCAGAGTACAAGGCTTATCACATCCGATAGTACATCCAGATGTAAACACACGTGTCACACGCTCCCAAAGCCGTACACAGGCCAACATCAATAGTACTGTATGACGTAATGCCAATAATCTTTGTATCTTGATGGGAAATATAAGAAGCTTAGTTCGCAAATGTGATAGCCTAAGTTCCCTCGTAGATAACTGTAACGCCGATGTTGTAGCACTAACGGAGACATGGTTAAACGAGGACATATCTAGTGATGAACTGTTACCTGGTTATACTCATTTTCGCTGCGATCGATTGGGTCGTAGGGGCGGCGGGGTACTCCTCGCTGTCAAAGAGTGTTTAATACCAACAGCTATACATATCCCTTCGAGTCTTGAAATCGTTTGGGCATGTTTTAAGTGTCATATGTTTAATGTACTCATTGGTCTCTACTCACCACCGGCCTCCTAACACGGCTACGTTTGTCGAAGAACTCGAAGCACATATGGCTGATGTAACACGCACCTTTCCTACTCACAAATTGTTATTGACGGGCGATTTTAACTTCCCTGATATCACTTGGTCTGATAATATGAATACTACCAACCTTCCCCCCTTATCACGCAATTTTGTTGACCTGTGTCTGCATTATAACTTAGATGAACTTGTGAAAGTAGCCACGCGAACGTCGGGATCATCTTCTAACATCTTAGACCTAGTATTGTCCGACATGCCTGACTGTATCTCTAGGGTGACTTGCTTCGATGGCCCAAGTGACCATAAGTTTCTTGTGTTCTCTGTGGTGACAGCTCCGCCACGAGTCCAGAGGGAAAAAAAGGTGTTTAAAAACTATAACGCGGCGGATTACGGTTCCATTACTGCGGCGCTTGCCTCGTTTTTTGACGAGTTTTCAGCTCACTTTGCAGTGAGAACTGTCGAAGAAACCTGGGCAATGTTTCAGAATAAGATCAACAAGCTTGTAAACGCCCATGTACCAACTTTTCATGTTAGCTCGTCTCCTTCCACACCGTGGTTTAATAACAATTTGAGACGTCTTCGTTCAAGAAAAAAACGCCTGTTTCGCAAAGCTAGATCCACAAATTCACCCCATACTTGGCAACGGTACTACTCTGCCGAAAAACAGTTCACAACAGCTGTTCAAACAAAAAAGGAAGAGTTTTATTGGCACACTCTACCATTCTTGCTGGAAAGTAACCCTGGAAAATTTTGGGAGTTTATCTCGCCGCGCAAGGACTTCGAGATACACCTAATGAACTCGACAGGCGCATCTGTAGCCATTGATCCGTGTGCTAGAATGTTCAATGAGTATTTTACTTCTGTATTTACCGTGGAAGATACCGGTAATGTTCCGAAGGCCCCATTACACTCTTTTCCCCACATGTTATCCTTTGATATAGATCACTCTGGTGTGCTGAAACTGATAGATAATAGCAAACTATCTTCTTCCTGTGGCATTGATGGCATTAATACCAAAATCCTTAAAACACAAAGATGATATCGTCTGCGTACTTAACTCTAATATTCCAACAGCCCCTAGCAACGGGTAGTGTCCCAGGGGATTGGCTGATCGGTAAGATCATCCCAGTTCATAAGTCCGATGACAAACAGACTCCAAGCCACGTTAGACCCATATCTCTCACCAGTGTCCCATGTAAGCTGCTGGAGCACATCATTGCTAAACATATGGTCACCTACCTAGAAACTAACAATTTCTTCTACTAATATCAACATGGCTTTCGTAGGGGATACTCCTGTGAGATGCAGCTGACAGGTCTAACACACGACATTTTCCATAATCTTGATAAAAGAAAACAAGTCGATGCAGTGTTCCTAGTCTTTGCAAAAGCCTTCGATAGGGTTCCACACTCTCGTCTTCTAACCAAGTTATCAAGTCTTAACATTGATCCAATGGTTCTTAAGTGGATTCGGAACTTCCTTAAAACAGGAAACAGTATGTCGCTGCAAACGGTACCACCTCCAGTCTCGCTCATGTAGCTTCTGGTATTCCGCATGGTTCGGTAATAGATCCACTCCTTTCCTTGATTTATATCAATGACCTGCCTTATGATCTATCGTGTAAGGTGAGACTGTTTGCAGACGACTGCGTTATATACCACCCAATTACTAATTTCTATGACATCCAATTACTACAGTCCGACCTTCAGAAAATTTTTCAATGGTGCACGACCTGGCAACTCCCTGTTAATTCCGAGAAGTGTAAGGTTTTGTCATTCTCTCGTCGTTCAAGCTTAAATCACCCCTACAACCTTGGACCCTGCGAACTACAACATGTAAAGACCTACAGATATCTTGGCGTCCATGTCACTTGTGACATGACTTGGACTGAGCACGTTACATACATCGCAGCGAAAGCTAACCGCTCCCTTGGGTATCTTCGCCGTAACCTTCGTTCTTGTCCACCCATAACAAAAAAAGCTGCCTACACGAGCTTCATCAGGCCCATACTTGAGTATGCCTCCCCCATCAGGAGTCCTTAGCACTCCAACCTTTCTTGTGCAGTTGAGGCGGTGCAGAACCGCGCAGTTCGATTCATTTTCAATAATTTTTCTCCATATAGTAGTATAACAACAATGAAGTCGTCTATTGATATCCCAACATTAGATTTACGTAGGAAGGTATCCAGTCTCTGTCTCTTTCATAAGGTCTTCCACAACACAATCTTAAGCACAGACTTTTTAAGAAATGCGGCGTTTATCTCTGCACGACTGGATCATGAGTACAAGGTTGAACTAACACATTGCCACCATGATTTCTTCCTTAACCCATTTGGTTGTTACAAAGCGAAATGTGGGAATGATTTACCTCGTAACATTGGCGGTGCTTCATGATCCTTTAGAATCCAAAAAAGCAGTCACCGCACTCATCATAGGGGACAATGAAAGAACAGTGTGTAGCTGAAGTCGGTACTTTTTTTATCTTTGTAAAATTATAATTCTATAACCTATGTTAACCCATATAGTATGTGCATATTGTGTTACATATTCTTATAGGTTATTATATGTGCTGTGTCCGCCGTCCGTTATGTAGTGCCCAAGGGCTTTTAACGTACCACGAAATAAAAAAAAAATAAAAAAAATGTACTCAGTTCCAAAATCGCAAAGCCAATCTGGAGTGTGAAGTCGCATCACACTTTTCGTTTGCGCATTTCGTACGCGACACAATCAGGGGACAAAATTTCCATCCCCACGCATTCCGCCCGACTCCCGAGGCGACTCGCCGTCTCCTCATCGAAGGCTACTCGAATGCCCCGCATGTTAAATTTATTTAAAAGCGTTCTTCCGACGACTGCATTATTTGAGAGTTTATAGACATTTTTTTCGAACGCCGTGCTCGAGGCAACGCGTCTGGAAACATCGTCCTCAATGTATGGACGCAGGAATGGTGCCTGGCGAAATTTTAGAATTCTGTGAATTTTGGTCACTCTCATACCTAATCTACAAGAGAGTGCGAGCAGCGCGTAATGAACGACGTACTTGACCTTGTCCTTGCACGTGACCAGCAGCTTTTTGCTGTTAGCTGGCTGATACATTAATTCTTGGAGGAGCCCTAGCTGGAATGGCGAGAGCAATCCTTCGGGACGACCATCTTCTCAGGAGCCAGGGGGAAGTACCGTGTCAGTGCGTGGATAGATTTTGGATACTCCAAGTCACATACATACACGTAGCCCACGTCTGAATCAATGGGGTGACGCATAAAATCCACAGAGCTGAAATCCTCGACCCATTCAAAATCACCGACTGGGAGGTGTTTTATCATACTGAATCCATAAAGATTGTTGCAATCTATGTATGATATGTACACTTCCTCTTTATCAGGATCGTACCCACTGCACAGAGGGTTGTTGGCACGTAAATGACGTCTGCTCGCCTGACAGAGTCCCCCTCTAACACCCGATTCAATGGTTTTGCACATGTCCTCTTCGGTGATCAACTGCAATTTTGCTTGCGTGTAATTTAGGGCGCATTGCCACGAATAGGATGCCAGAGAAACGCAATGAAGCAATTCTAATCCGCGTGCACCGTAGCACAGGCGTCGGAAGTGCTGCATTATGTCTGCATGTAGCAGGGCATCCGTTTTCAGGTACAATGCGTTATAATCCTGTAAACTGGAGCACCCAAAATGTTCGAATACATGCAGAACGTATTGGTAGTCTTCGTCACTTATATCTTCCCAGTTAGATCGTTTCGAAACGCGGATTTTTCTGGTAGGGCCAATTCATCGTACACTGCGAAAGAACTAATATAGCTGTATGGGAATACACCTTTACGAAGCAAAATTTCGTAGCCGTCTCCTCTGCGCCCCCCATGCATTTGACAGTTTTCACGAGCTCCCCCAGCGACGAATTTAGGTACTGCATGGTATATCTGAACAGGAAGGTGCCAATTTCGAACGAACAAATTTTTTTCCATGGAGCTGGCTACAATGAAGGGAGGTCGCTTCCACCCGAGAACGTGAAATTCACGTAAGAGTCCAGCCAAATCGTAAGACAAATTGTGGAACATGATCGGCAATTTTTCTCTGGTAGTGCACGCAACATTGCAGGGGTTACACAATGTTGCGACATAATTGGTCGCGCCAGCGGTACAATGCTTCGAATGATCATGGTGCTGGACATGAGGTAGATCTTTCGTGAACTATTGTTTACAGTATGCGCAGTGGGTAGCGGCACTGTGCTCTGCGTGTTGCTCATCGCTCAGCACCATAGTGGCAGGGCAAGCATTCAAAGCGATCATCTCATCGCGCATTTCCATGAGTGCCTTCACACACTGCTTTGCCGCGTCTTCCCCATGGTGTGTTCTAATGCGCATCACATTTGGGTCGTGGGTACACACAAGCACAGCACAGAAGCTAGGGGTAATGTGATGTTGCATGCCAACACCACTGGGTGCGAGTACGCTCTCCGTGTCCAACGCAACGACGTAGTTGTACTGCTGCATGTACTGTATTTCAGTAAACTCTACAAAATTTTTTCCCGGCTCGCAAAATTCCAACAGGATTTCATTTACGTCCGTGAACAGGCGTCGATGTTTCGCCATGCTCCTTTCCTCCTTAAAAGAGCGTGTGCGCCGCTCGCATACGAAACGGTTACTTTTTGTCAACAAACGCTCGAGAGACTTTATACAAAAAAAATGTTCATCAACCTCCAAAAGATGAATTTTCTTTTCGAATTCCAGTTTTGCGGGTCGTGACACGTGCACTCCCTGATCGACATGGGCGTAAACGTACACGGATATCTCGTTCTGGACTTCAAATTCATCCAGATCAGAGAATGAAACAGGGAAGCCGCTAGGCCACCAGTATGCTGTTGCATAATTTTCATATTTTTTCCATCTGCTCCTTTCCAGTGGATGCAAGAGGGCGAGCGTATTGTACTTAAAGCACTCGCCCTCCTTACGTGGCGGTAAAGGGACATTCGTTAGGATGTTCCTACGATTAGCCAAATTGGTGGGAAGTACCCCATTGCAGCCAAATTTTTTTAGTTTTCACAGCAGAAATACACATTTGAACGTTTTGGACGTCAGTGGATACAAACCCACTACCCTCACGCTGGTAATTTTCAATGCGCCCGGTGGACTCCTGAATGACGTCCATCAAAGTATTTGCGATAGCTCCATCGCTGTGGACCTCACGAGCAAACGCCATAAAATGAACTATGTGTGCGGTTATATCCCCTCGATTTTCTTTCATCATTAGAACATCAGAACAAATGCAAAACCTAAAAGGTATTCTTTGCGCTCGCAAAATAACAATTATGTTTTGGAAGTGATTCATTAAATATTGTTGCAAGTCCTCCACTCCCTGATCGTGAACAGATGCCAATAGCACGAACGCTTTGACAATACCTCGAAATGCGCTATCAGTTTGAAAGAAAGGCAGGAAGGAAATGTCCACATAGGGGTGTGATTGCTCGACGTGAGCACACAATGTGCCAGGTGAAATATCTGGAGAAGATGGTGAATTCTCTTCCATCGGCTCATCATCCTCGATATCATGAGGATCAAAAAAGCAGAACACGCATCTAGGCACTGAAAAAAAAAAAAGAAACACTAAGAAAACATGCACCACAGAGCGTGGATGAAAAATACTTGCTTTTGAAGCGAGCTCCGCACACTCCCGAAGCGATGCGAAGACTGCTGCCTCTTTACACATCCTCCCCACTTATATAGCGGCGACCTCGCTGCATGCCCCAACATGCACGGGTGCGGGGAGGTCATACCCTAAAAATAACTTGCTCTGCATGTTCAAGGTCGCAGCTTGCCCTTGGCTTTATGTAATGCTCCCTCCGCCTACGCCATTGCCGCACCTGAGCGCAAAGTTCGCTCTCATCACATGTCATTCCAATATGCAAGTTGCTTCCATGATAGCAGCATAACCATCCTTTTTTTTTGTTCACAGTGGCTGTGGAATTTCAAAAATATTACTTAAACCAAACTAATCGCAGTGAAATGCAGATTCATCTCAGACAGGAATTTCTACCCTCAGCGTTAAACCCTCAGATACCATCATTTCCGCTCAAATAGCAAAATAGCTAGGACTTCAAAACTTAAACACATGCTAACAAACTACCATCAACTGACAAAACACACGCATTTCTGCTATCAGATCTATCTTGCATCTTGCTATCTTGCATAATGCTGCATACACAGTTGCATTGTCATTGTGTAAAGAAAGCACAGGACAAGGGTACACAAATTCCCTTAAGCGATGAGGGAAAAGGCTTAAGAAGGAGCACTCAGGAATAATCGCAAAGTCACCGCACATCGCTACGATACTCAACGGATAACACAAGATGACAACAATAACATACTAGCGGCGGGTAAATTTGCAACAAGAAACACACTGCTAAACAAGTCCAGACATGCCACAGCGCATGCAAAACATGTAATGGATATCCCCAGTTGATGTCGCAAGTGAGAAAAAAAAGCACACACACACACACAGCAGCTCAGGAATGCATAAGGAGACGTGCTTTATAGGAATCTCTACTCCTGGCTCAGATACTAGCATTTCTGCTCAAATACCCACAACTGCAAGATTAAGCACTGCTTACTTCTTCAACATACCGTGCGACTAATGACATCTAACGAACAAACAAACCCACTCCTCATTAATTCAGCTTTACTAAACGGCTTTCTTCTGAGTAAAAGCAGTGAAAGAAGAAAAGAGACGTGAAAAATTACACGCACCTGTGCTTGAATAGCTATAAAAAAAGCACACCCTAATAAACTGAGAAAAATGCACTCATTTCTGCTATCAGGTAATTATCGCATAATGCTACGTACATAGTCGCGTTGCCTCTGCGTAAAGAAAGCACAGGACAAGGGTACACAAATCGAATTGTGAAAATGAATATTTTGCAAGAAATACTACAGAGTGGGAAGGCTAAAAGGAGAACTTCACCGCATAGCACGTAGTGTCTGCTTTGCCGCTGTTAAAGTGATAAAACAGTGCGCCCGAACCGCGCCCCCACGCGAGCCGCACGCGGGCCCGTTCTCGCGGTTTGGACACGCGCTCGCAATCAAGCGCGTGATCGGTTACCGATTCCCCGTGCAAGCGCACTGTTTTATGACTTTAACAGCGAAGTTCTCCTTTTAGCCTGTCCATTCTGTAGTATTTCTTGCAAAATATTCATATGCAAGCAAGCAAAAAGTATGAAGAAATGAATCCCCTTCTGTATTATAATTGGTGCACAAAAGCATGACGCCGTTTTTCTTCTTGAATGTATAGACAACATGCATTCCTGAGTTGTTGTGTTCCTGTCTTGCTTTGCGATGGTCGACTGGCGATATCGTATTACATCCGGCGGGAAGGCCTATTGTTTCGCATTCGCATATGTGCGTTCCCCGTTTCGACGATGGTTGGATAATTATTGACGTGAGGAATAATATGAATTTATGTGGTTGTGAATGGACTTTGGGTTTTTGCTCGTTGTGGGGTACTAAAAATGTGTGAGTGTGCGTGCGCGTTTGTGCAGCTGGGACCCCACTTGACAAGTAAGTTCACTGTGTTTGACTTTAGCGAAATTGCCGATATTGCCATATATTACGCCGACTGTGATAATTTTTTGTTTGAAAAATAAGGTTTATCGGATTTTCAATAGAGTAGACTGAGCTACACACGATATATGCTTTCTCCAAGCAACGTGCTTTATTCTAATCGAATCGCTCACGCCTGTAGCACAAATTCAGAAAGCAGAAATGAATGCGTGTGTTCGTCAGTTTTTGTGTTTGCCATGCAAGCGTAATTTCAGCAAATATTGTATTATTCTGTTCAATAATTTTCTGGTGGTAGAAAATGTGTTTTGTTATGCTTGACACTTTGCTATTCGAGCAGAAGTGCGTGTAATTTCATATTTATCACTGTTGCTCGTTGTGTCTGTGATGTGTATGTGTATGAAAAACGTTAGTAAGTGTTGTGTTTGTGCAGCTGTGACCCCACATAACCAGTAAGTACATTGTGTATGCCTTTTCGTGTGAGTGACTCGACTGATAAATTCATGTCGCATTGCGTGAAATATTGGTTTAAAAATAATGGTTGTTGTACTGTGTGTTGTAGCAGTGCCTTCTTATTGCAATTTTCACCCATAAAAAAAAAAGAAAAAAAAATCAGCGTATATCATATTTGGCTGCTCGAGTAGAAGTGATTTTCACAATTCGATTTGTGTACCCTTGTCCTGTGCTTTGTTTACGCAGAGGCAACGCGACTATGTACGTAGCATTATGCGATAATTACCTGATAGCAGAAATGAGTGCATTTTTCTCAGTTTATTAGGGTGTGCTTTTTTTATAGCTATTCAAGCACAGGTGCGTGTAATTTTTCACGTCTCTTTTCTTCTTTCACTGCTTTTACTCAGAAGAAAGCCGTTTAGTAAAGCTGAATTAATGAGGAGTGGGTTTGTTTGTTCGTTAGATGTCATTAGTCGCACGGTATGTTGAAGAAGTAAGCAGTGCTTAATCTTGCAGTTGTGGGTATTTGAGCAGAAATGCTAGTATCTGAGCCAGGAGTAGAGATTCCTATAAAGCACGTCTCCTTATGCATTCCTTAGCTGCTGTGTGTGTGTGTTCTTTTTTTTCTGACTTGCGACGTTAACTGGGGATATCCATTACATGTTTTGCATGCGCTGTGGCATGTCTGGACTTGTTTAGCAGTCTCTTCCTTGTTGCAAATTTACCCGCTGCTAGTATGTTATTGTTGTCATCTTGTATGAGCCGTTGAGTATCGTAGCGATGTGCGGTGACTTTGCGATTATTCCTGAGCCCTCCTTCTTAAGCCTTTTCCCTCATTGCTTAAGGGAATTTGTGTACCCTTATCCTGTGCTTTCTTTATACAATGACAATGCAACTGTGTATGCAGCATTATGCAAGAATTATCTGATAGCAGAAATAAGTGTGTTTTGTCAGTTGATGGTAGTTTGTTAGCATGTGTTTAATCTTTGAAGTCCTAGCTATTTTGCTATTTGAGCAGAAATGAGGGTATCTGAGGGTTTATCGCTGACGGTAGAAATTCCTGTCTAAGATGAATCTGCATTTCACTGCGATTAGTTTCGTTTAAGTAATATTTTTGAAATTCCACAGCCACTGTGAACAAAAAAAAGGATGGTTATGTGCATGCTCATGGAAGCAACTTGAATATTGGAATGACATATGTGATGAGAGCGAACTTTGCGCTCAGGTGCGGCAATGGCGTAGGCGGAGGCAGCATTACATAAAGCCAAGGGCAAGCTGCGACCTTGAACATGCAGAGCAAGTTATTTTTAGGCTATGACGACTCCCCGCACCCGTGCATGTTGGGGCATGCAGCGAGGTCGCCGCTATACAGGGTGTTTCAGTTAAATCCCCGGGCTAAATAATTCGCGAACGGGTGCACCAATCCACGAGCTTTCTTTTTTACAAGTATCTGTCCGATACCACCTACAAGCTGCACACCGTGTGAATGAGTGGGAGGCGCTCATTATTAAAATAAAAATGCAAATGAGTTCCGTAAAAAAGCGTAACTTCTAAAGCAGGACGCTGTTGGCATTAAAATGGGTACTGCCCCTTTTGGGACCTTCAGTGAACACCTTTTAGAGAAAAATCTGCTACCGAAGCGGGTCATTTCTTGCAGTAATTAATTGGTTTCGGTTTACGTATTTTTGTCGCGGCTGGTCGCGGCGAAGCTCAAAAGGACGCTCTTTCACTCCCTTATCCATCAATGAACTACGTCCTTACACCAATTGCAATGAATTACACCAATGAAATACGATATGGTAAGTTTAAATGGATGATGTAAATACTGAAGCTCATAATGTTCTTTTTTGCTCCAGAAGATGTGCAGGAAGAGAACTGATACTTCTCTGACATGCTGTTCTTTCGTGCGGTTTCGTGAACTGTGGAAGGAGAGGCACGAATGCCTGGGTCATCCACATGGTACCAGTGCGAAGAATGCTAAGGATGTGAGTGGAGATGTCCAGTGCGCCTGGAAGTGCCCCAGAGAGAACTACAATCTCTCTGAGAATGCCATGATGTGTTTAATAATTGGTGAAAACTATTTCCCGTGTTTTTCTATGTCCCTACCGTTCTGAAGCGTTGTCCAGGCTTAACTAGAAAGCATCCCAAGCCAATATGCGATTTGGGGGGCCTGTGAGCTGGACGAGAAATGAATGGAATTGACCCACGAGCGGTTGTCTATGTTGCGGTTGAAATTATGAACCAATAAGCAGTTGAAAGCACATGAGGGAGTAACCTGTGAGTGGAATTCACCAATCAGTATATGGAGCATGTACAATAGGCAGCCAATAGAATCTTGTTCCAATCACTAGGTTCAGAAATTGAGTCCCTGGATCAATAGAGAGGTGAGCAATTTGGGGGGCCTATGAGTAGACTTAGAAATTAATAGAATAGACTGTCCTGAGTGAACCACTAGGTTTAGAAATGAATGGAAGTGACCATTTTGGTGCCTAAGAGCGAATGAGTTGACCGAGTGGCAATGAAGGGTAGCCAATCAAGTAGGCATTGTATGGGTCACTGTGAAGGCGTGGAGCCTGGATAGATCAATCGGCGTGAAGGGGCGGAGCTGACCGACCAAACAGAGGAACAAGAAGTGCAATGACCTGGATTAGAATTGGCTGGCATTGGATTAGAAATTTCTAGAACTGTATTAGGAAAAAGTGCCTGTTGTGTGCCCCGGATCTATACTACTGACCTAACTGCATATCGAGAATGTGGAGTCAAATAACTGACAATGGAAAGTTGATTAAACCCTGCACAGATATATAATAAAGCAGTGTCTTCACCTAGCTCTAGAGCGTATCAGGTTGAATAAGTGCAGCCCTACACTTGTTTATCAGGGGAAGCAAGCAGCACGATGCATGCATACATCCCTGAACTGCTGTTACTACCTGCTGTGGTTGTAAAGTAGCTCATTTGTGGTAACCACGTCTGCTACTACCTGTCAACGATTGGTAGGTTGTGAAACGGTAGTAACCATATGAAAAAGTAACTGAAGGAGAACAGTAGTAACGACGGCTCTTACTACTTTTTTACAACCTTTTCTAAGAGTGTACCCGTAGGTCAGACCCAAGGGGTCAGAATGCTGAGAGACCTGCAACTTATCAGGAGGAGTAGGCTGAGGAGCAGGTTTGGTGGTAGTTTCTTCCTTGCCGGGTCCCTTGGCGGACGATGTTTTAGGCGCCTCTGGAAAGTATGAGGTATATCTGTAAAGTCATGCATTCATCCTGGCGTCCGGAAGTCATGCATTCTCGGTGGAGGCGCGCACTGTTTGTCACCCAGACCAACACTGCTGATCCTCGCGGGAGCCATGCAATGGACGTGTTGCACGTCATTCAGCCGACCTGCCCCTCGGAAAGGTTTACTGCCCAATGGGACGCCATGGACGATGTTTCCTTAAACCATGTTTTCCATGCCACGTTTGCCAAACAAATGCTTCGGAAACGACTGTTGTGGCAAGAGAGCAGGGAAGCCGATACGACGTTATACGATTACTTGGTACACAGAGTGCAACGTCTAGATATAAGTAATTATATGCAAAATTGAGCGAGTACAATATGCAACAAATTGAACGAAATGGATTAAATGAGCCGTTGTGGGTGTGCCTCCTGTATGCATAAAAAACAATATAAAATGACACACACACGTACGTTGTCGTTCGTTTTATATTGCGTATCGTACTGGCTCCGTGGCTACAGTGAGTGCAAATGCGGTAGCATATAGGGTAAAGTCGGGCTACTTGAAGACGTGGGCAAGTTGAGGGCAGTTTGGGTTTTTTGCGTGGATTTTCTTACCAATAATTTTTTTTTCGTCTGTGACACCAGGGTGAGCACAGTCGTTGTCTTCGCTTTGAAGTGACGTGCTAACGTTCTGCACGTGGCTTTTTAGAAAGACGCCAGACGCTGTTTTGCAGATGTGATCGAGGTAAGAGGGGCCTTTTTTGGTCCCATCTCTTAACTTTCACAAGCATTGACTTCCAGTTTGATCACTTCTGCTCACATGTGCATTACTCGTGGCTGACCGTTTCGGCTGGCCCAAACAAAAGGCAAAATTTAAACCCGGTATTAATTTTTTGATGTCCTCAACTTATCCATAGGGTGGGGCAAGTTGATGACAATATGTAGCCTATCATTTTTGGCTCGTACGAAAAAAATATCTGGTTTAGCACCACAGTAATTTGTGGACCATTCCTCAAAGGTTTGAGGATTCAGTGAACGGATTATAATACAATTTAGGCGATTATTCTAACTGCTATTAACAAAATAGTTCAACTATCTTCAACATGGGAGACCTTACCCTACCATTGACCACGTAGTGCTGTAGCCTATTGACAGCGACATAGCTTCAGCACAAAGGCAACGGAAGATACAATTCGTTTGGCGTGCCCCAATGAAATTTAAAAACCACGTAGTGGCAAATCGACCGCACTGACCAAATCACTCCCCCCCCCCTCCACTCTTGTAACCCATCTTGTTCAGAGCATGAGTTATTGGGGATGCAATCTTATGGCTACCTGACACTGCTGCATGGTTGCCATGGCAACTGAAGTACGGCGAACCAAAAAGCACACGCACCGACAGAGTTGGGCTCGACCAAACTCCATGTGGTACAGATTGCCTTGAGCTACGCAGCGCGTCACTGCATTGTGCGTTCATGGCTGACTGGAGAGTGGAGTCGTGGTGCAAAGTAGCGAAGGCGCTTTCCGTATCAGGAACGCACGCGTTTGAACGGCTTGTCGTACAGCAACCGCATCCGCACGCGATCCGTACCCTGCCCGCAACGGTGAGATGTTGCAGTGTGAACCAGTCAGAGCAGATGAGAGCAATAATGACAAAATATGACAGCAATATACCTTATCTAAGAAATTGTAGGAAGTAGATAGATGCCCTACCGATCATAAAGAAGGAAATGTGGACAGTCGTACTGCCAGCTTACCTGTATCATTAGCGGTCTTGTTTCCGGATACCTCTTCTACTTTTGTTGTTGTAGTTGGTGATCCTGTGATCACACAGAAGTCATTCGGGCTTTATCGAGTAGTAGTGCAACTTACCCTTGGCAGTCAGCAGGGCGATGGTTATTGCTACCGTGGCAACGATGCCCACAACTATCCCCAGGACAAGCTTGATCAGTCCTGCTCCTGCACCAGCGTGTCTGCGAAGCCGTATGGAATGTGCTAACGCAAACGCAATTTCGTTTTATGAGACCCACGCTACTCACCCTGCCGCACTCCTAAGCAAAACAATAAACAATTGGTAAACATTATTAGGAAACGCAAGTTGATTACAAAAATAGATCGCCGTACCTGGCATTGCCTTGGAAGCGTATGTCCCGCTGAAAAACAATCATATTATCAGTTACAGCTGTAATTGTACCCTTTATCCTAGAACTCCCTAATACCACCCCTAAGACCCGCTAAAAAAGTCAGAACACCTAAAAAGATTGGCCAAAAATACCGAGAAATCTAGCAGGTCCGGGTGCCACCATCCCTCAGATCATCCTATAAACCTTCCTGGTCACCCAGCACTGCTCTCTCCACAATTGGAATAATTCGACAATAGCACTTTGCACAAAAACACGGTGAATTCCACTGGGAACTGCAGGAAATACGTCCGTGATGACCCAGTCCAGAGAGCTATATACCGTACGCAGGGTTCATGTGTAATGCTTTCGATGCGAAGAATGGCCGTATGAATACTGTTACAGATTACATGGAGACATTAACTGGGCCTATTGTGGTTGCGCGACAAATAAGTGGGATGTAGTTCCGTAGACGGGCTTATGGCTTTTTTTTAACAAACGGAAATAGACATCAAATAACAGATGATTTTACCAGAAAGATGAGAAAATTACGGATGAAATCAAACAAAAATCAACGCCGTATAACGTGGCAAACGTATAAAAATTAATTTTTATTTCCCGTTTCTTCAAGGCGATCCGCCATCTTTGCTGAGTACCTTCTGACCTAACCCGAGGCACAGTCTCGACGCCCGCACCGCCTAGTGCGTGCCTGGTAGGGGGGGGGGGGGGGGGGCGCGCCCCAGACACCCCTTGATCAGTAGAACCTAACCTGGACTAACCTCACTAAAGTGAAGTGATTTAGCCCATTTCAACGGCCCTACCTTTCGCAAGATGGCAAGTTTCGAATCCGTTAGGCTTACCACTCCCGTGTTTCTCCTGCGCTAGAAGTGCATCAGATGGAGTTGTTGAAATGTATATAAAAAAAACTTCTAAACCACACATTCTTGTAATTCTTGTTTTTTTTATATATATATTCGCTATATAGTCTTCTTTCACTTCAGTACATTATTTCGCTTTTGAACACTCCGGCTAATTAAAAAGACCATAAGCCCGTCTACGGAACTACACCCAATAAGTGGTTGATAGTCAGCCACGCATCAGTGTGACCCAATACAACCCGAACGGCAGCAAAGTTATCACCAACAACTTGCATGAATACAGCACTCAACAGTGCCACCTGCCATTGAGGCCTCTGACTTGTCACTTCGTCTGTGGATTTAAGAGAAACACTAGACGAACAACGCTACATTACGGCAACCAGTGATTTTCCCAGGATTTTCTTCTAGGGGGGTGTTGGAAATATGTGGGGGTGCGACATAATACGTGACGGTGTCACATGACGTCACAACCACGTGACCATATCCTATGACGTCACGTATGAGTGACCCACTGGCTTTTCCCAGGATTTCCGTTTTGGGGGAATCGGGATTTGAAGGAGTGGAATGGGGGGGTACAAATGCTCTTTAGAAGACTTGACCATTAACAACTGTGTTTCTGGCTAAATGAAGAGACATTCAATTTTCAAACAGTAACGCTTTATTACGGTGAACATTGTTTTGCTGCTCTCAAAATACCGCCTGGGTAGCTCAGAGTTGCGAACATCTTCATTTCTGGTAAAAATGTTGTGTGACATTAAAAACAGAAAACGAGGACAGGTCACGAGAAACGCAAAAAAACACAAGCGCTCACGACGCAGAGCAGTTCTCTACATGTGAAGCGGTAAGTTTCCCCTTCATAGCCTCCTTGGTTTCCGAACCCATTTTTCAAAAGCTTTATCTATTAACTCGTGGTACTTGTCAGCGCTGCCATCAGGCGTCACCTTCTGTCGCGGAATCTGTGGTCCTTCGATGGATATCTTCATCAGAGCGTCAACATGCGTGAGACGCGCGCATCTCGCGCGAGAGCTGCACAGAGGCGAGCTGGTTCTACTTGCAGCCGAAGCGATGAAACCAATATTTTAGTGCAAGAGCACACTCGGTCTCGTTGCTGTATATCTCGTTCACAAGTACAGTTACCACACATTTAGCAACGTGATCCACCGAGTGCGCCGTGCTCTCGCACGATGATCCGGTGGAACCACGTCAAACCGCTGTTACTTTTTCATGCTTTACTCACAGCGTTCAAAACCAGTAGGCATCGTAAACATCAAGGTTTGATTTGAATACTCGACAGGGCCAGGTGACACTCCCCTGGGGGTGTGTGTCGTGAGTAATTCCTGTGGCGGTGTTCGACATTTTTTTTTTTTAGGGGGGGGGTTGTTAGGGGGGTATGGAGGGGTGCTGGGAAAATCACTGAGGGCAACGGTCCCGCCTACAACAGGAGATTTGTAACTTCCAGCGGAACGCATAAACCCAAACGCTATGCATTGGGAGGACGGGTGAAACTTTTGTATTCCAACACTAGGACGTGCAATGCCTGCGCACATGAGATCTCGAAAATCGTAATGCCCTCGCATTAGAAACTGGTGTAAACTTACCACCCATGGTAGGTGTTCGAGGAGCCGCCCGAAGAGGAACAGAAACAACGACGATTGACCCGGCTTCTGTTCTGTTCTCGAGCCTTTTCTTCACCAGTAAGCAAATCGTGGCTCGTGCGTCAGGTTTGCACAATCCCCAGAATGAGAACAGGTAGAAGACCTTACGTTAAAAATATCGTGAGCCCAGATATTTAAAAAAATATATTAATGAAAAGAGCTATTATTGATGGAATATGAGATATCTCGAGCTTGTACCACGGAATCTGTAGAACGGTTAGACATGAAATCAAGCAACTCATGAAAAGGTGCAAACACCAGGATTTGCGCCTGGACCTTCTTGAGGCTCACATGTTTGTGTCATCTATGTTTGTAGCCTGCCTCAGCTAATTCTCATTTGTTTACATTGTATACACAGGATGTCGCCCAGGCTCGTGCCTGAATGAGTGAGTGAATTAGAAAGATGTAAGAGAGAATGGGAACAGTATAGGTGATGAGTTATCTATCCCCCTTGTACTTGAGGCACTCTCAGGGGAAAGTCCTGCTGTCGGGTGTAACGGTAGCATATCTCACCGGAAATCAGAAGGTCCAGGTTTGAATGCTGGCGTCTCAACCTACTTCCCGAGCAGCTTGATTTCATTGATTCTTGGTGTTTGAGGCTTACTATCATCCAAGTTTGTAGCCTGCATCGGCCAATTCCCGTTATTTAAGGTTAGACATGAGTCAAGGTACGTGAACTTAGGACGTGATGGAAAGTATAAGTTCTAACCCTAGTAAAAATAAAATAAAAACACGCTAGTATAAATGCAGTGGGAATTCCAGCTGGAGTATTGGACTGGTTCCAGCATGGAATATAACTGGATCTAGCCTGGAAACAGGCTGGTTCCGGCCCAGAATTTAACTGGGTCTGGAAACGGGCTTGCCCCAGGCTGCATCCAGCCGGAGAAAGAGTGGTCTAGAACCAGTTCCACAGTGGACACAGGCTGGAACAAGGCTGGATATGCAGCATGTCTCCAGCCGGAATATCGTGTCCCGATGTAGGAGTGCTTCCACTTCAGCCTACCTTCTGGTGGAACCCATGTTCCAAGGCAGGAGGTTCCGCTCAAGTAGAAGCAACTTATAGAAGATAAATTGCTGCACAAAGCAGAAACTGGAAACACGCTAGAGGAACAAAGTGACAAGCAGCAATAAATTCAAATATTTATTTTAATAAGAATAACTAATACCCCATAACTGGTATGATAACAAATATACTACAAATAGTGTACATGCAGCAACAGTGGCAACACTATGAGACGATAATGCGATATCACACAATTTGATGCAAAGTTTGAGTCACAAAGATCACTTGTCAGGCGCTCGTTCTCATTTAACTGTCCGACAAAGTAAGTCTGTCCCGTGCAAGCGGGACAATGACACATCATGATGGCAGTTCAGATAACTATAGATAAGTATCGGGTCACTACTGTACAGGTCCCGACAAAAGTTTACGGAACACGCGAGCGGTGTATTTTCTCCTCGGTACGACTCCCTAGCGGCAAGCGGAAGCTGGCGAAATCAGGCCAGTTCACTGCCTCAGAGGGTTGGACGACTGCGCTCTTAGTGACACACAGCGGTAGTTTCGGTATGATTACTGTTGTATGTGCCCACGAAGTGAGTTGGACTCAACTGTTGTGCTCGTCAACAACTCGTGACTCACGTCAGTTGTGTATCAATCAATCAATTATCAATGTCAGCGTCAATTGTTTATCGGCTCGTCACGCGTCGTCCATAATAAAGCAACTGATTACCAGATACTTTTCTTCAGTAGTCACGAGTCACTTCAAGTCATGAGTTGTTGACGAGCACAACAGTTAAGTCCAACTCACTTCGCGGGCACATACAACAGTAATCATACCGAAACTACCGCTGTGTGTCGCTAAGAGCGCAGTCGTCCACCCCTCTGAGACAGTGAACTGGCCTGATTTCGCCAGCTTCCGCTTGCCGCTAGGGTGGCGTACCGAGGAGAAAATACACCGCTCGCGTGTTCCGTAAACTTTTGTCGGGACCTGTACCTCTTGGTTCAGATTTAGGACTTGAGGATCAACCGCACTGCACACGCCGCTTACCCTTTGTCGTAATAGAGCTCGTGCACGGGTTCAGGAAGAAAATGCATAACGGAGCACACGACTACACAAATGCAAAGACGTTCGCATTTTTATACGGTCGGCGAAGGTGAAATGCAGGAGGGAACACCTAAATTACCAAGCTGTACCTTAGACGCCAACACGACAAACGACGCTTCCCAGTTCAAAGCAGATTCTCAGTTGATGCCGATGGCGGTTAGTCGCATTTTACGATGAGAGCATTATGGCTATAGTTTCGGTTTGACAGACCGGGGTGGTGGTGGTTGTGGTGATGGTGCTTGCCGTTGCCGGCCTCACGTATGTGGGCAACGTCACGACTGACGGCCTGGGGAAATGTGCGTCCTGGGCCGACTTCTAGGGGAACTGTGCCGACATATGTCCGAAAGCGTCTGAGGAAAACCCGGAAAGCTCACGTCTTGCAGCGTGAAGCCAATCAATATCTTTTTTCTTTTTTTTTTTTTGCGATCTAGTTATGTACGTGGAGTTCTGTGCATAACCTTGCACACTTTTGGGTATTTATTTGTTTTTATTATTGTTTTATTTATTTATTTTAGTATTATTTTATTTATTTTATTATAGTTGGGCATAAATAAATTATTTGCACACATTTGTGAAATTAATTTCGGCTTCTTGTTTGCTTTATATAAGCCAAGATTATCTTCACAGCGTTCACAGCCAAGAATCTCGCACAACCCAGCGTACTCGCTGGAACATCCCATTTCCAGCTTCGTTCCAGCAGGGAACCATTCTGGTTTCCGAATGGAAGTTGGATGGTTTCAGAATAGAAATTCAAACAGCACTGGACCCAGCATGGAAACAGCCTTGGCCAGCCTAGCTCCATCCTGGAATGGCTTTTCCAGGCTGGTTCCACAGTGGATCCAGGCTGTTTTTTTTTTTTTTACTAGGGAAGCCTGAATGTGCGTATCAACATAGAAGATAGCAATATGGCAGTTGCGGAAAAATGCCCAGACAGAGGTTGGAACGAAATGCACACCGCTTGATTGCCGGTCAGTCAGTAGGTTTTTTTTTTTTTTTTTTTGCTGGAATTTGTAAAAGTGACCAAAGAGGTGCTGTTTCGATTCCTAATGCTGCTTAACTTTTACTACGACTGCCATATTTCAGTCGTTTAACAAACTTACGAATTATGCAGGTGTACATCACTACGTACATTGTTTTTGTGTGTGTATGTGTACTTATTTATGTTTCAAAAGCTACATGGCATAAAGTAATAATAATTTATTGAATCACGAATGTGGCATGGGTCGGCGACAAAAAGTCACTCAACGTGACTTGAAAGGGTCACTGCCCCAGAACAGTACAGTAGCAACAAGTCATAAGTTATATTTTAGCACTTAGGAAGAGAGAAAAGAATACGAGTAGAAACAGATAAAACATGCACGTATGCACATGTACACGATTATACAAAATACATAACCATGTACATACTGCGCGCATTTAGAAACCTGAAAAAATGCCTGGTAATACAGCCCTTTGGTGTCCTTAAGGGTCAGATATGCCGATTTTGAAGTGCCGCAGAACTGAGCGATACTCGCGCTGTGTGTTCATTACCGAACACTGAATATGTGTGCGAAATATCTTGCTCCAACTGTTCGTAGTTTTTTAGAAAACAGTTTGTTTAGTTCCCACGCCCGGCCGTCAGACCGTCGGCAAACCCTGCGCACGGCCGCACCGACGTCACTGCTCTCGGTTTATATGTCTTTGGCGTGGCATGGACTCTTGGCTTGGCTGCTTGGCTTCTGTCGTTTCCTCCTCTGTGCATCGTACATAAGCGAACAGCTGTTATGTTGTTGTTAAGTCGGAAACAAAGCATGTGAATGTTTTTTTTTTTTTTTTGGCACAGCGTCGTTTGGAAAGTGCACTTCCTTGTTCTGACCTTGCCCTTTATGGGCTGGAGCGATATGATTCGTGAATATGCCACGGCGAAGTTGTCGAAGTTGCGACAGTGCTACGCTGTTAGAACAATTCATCGGAGCATTCAAGTGTTACCTATTATAAGCTGCCAAAAGACCAAGCAGTGCGAAGCTCTTGTCTGACAGTGGTGCCTGCTAATTTCCACTGCAAGGATTTCGTCCACGAACACTGTTAAAAAAGACAGTAAATTTACGGAACGTCGCCCACGGAACCAGAGCTTCTCTTTTTCATTGCTGCTCCAATTCCGTAGCGGTACATGAACCGTTGCTATCCCGTCGTCTTTTCCAGGAATGAGTAGAGCAATATCGCTGAAAATGAAATATTTTGTTCAGACCACGTCACGATTATGCTAGCAGAAATATGGAAGACGATTCATGTCTTCAGCGAATCACATATTTACCGTTTTTGAACGATCCGACAGTGATATCGCAATATTCGGGCCTAACTTTTTGCTCGGATGAATGTGGCAGGCTCAAGGACGCCGGCGTCTCGCCGTCAGCGAGTGCGCAGCGCGGAGCAATACAGCATTGTCACCTGAGCCGCTAACTGGAAGCAAGCGAAATTCTTTCCTCGTAGACGCATGAGACGCTCCGTGACGTTTTAAGTGTTTTGAAGTGCATCTAGTGTTCGGTCTTTGGCCGACAGTACCCCCACAAAGCAAAGGTGAGTTTACAACCTGTTTCGTTGTTCCACCACTACACCAAGTCAAATACGAGCACCACTTGTAAGCATGGTTGCAAAAATTGTTTCGTTGCATACGCGTCTCAGCAACGGTGTGCAACAGCAGGAAAGCAGTGTCTGTGTGTGTTACTGTGTGTAGATCATGAGTAGAAACGTAAAGAGTTACCTAACGTTCACTCGTGCAGGGGGAGGCTACTGAAATAATTTGTGTTTTGCTGTGATCTCGCACAAAAAATTGATAAATGTTGTGACTCTATTTCCCCCCCTTGGAGCTGGAGTAAACGGAATTCCTCTGTTGTGGAATGTTCACCTGAAAGTGTCCCAATCTCCAAAGTGGATATCATTCCGATATGGCCTGTTATAATTTCCATTGAAATCTGTTGCATTTGCACTATAGGAAGGCCTCCTGTTTGCAAAATTCCGATCCTCTACAGTTTGCAATTCATCAAAGAGGTCACATTTCACAGTCTTTCCAAACAAATGTACCTTTCACTAGTCTTAGCGGCGTCAAAATTTTCACCAGTAACGATTTCATGCTCGCACAGCTGAAGGCTGTTTATCAATGGATCCCTTTTTTGCACTCTCTTGGTAGGTGATATACAAGTGCACATTGTTGCTGCAGAAATTTTCTTCTCGTCGAGCTCTTTTCGACCATCTGCTATCACATGAAGATTTTGCAAGTGGTGTTCCTTGTACCATAGAGGGACGTAATGCTGCTTCCAAGAACTATAGAACCAATTCCTCCATGAGCCATCCTGACGAAATGCCAACACATTAAACACAAAAAGTATTGTCTTGAAAGTTTTGTTCTGTGGCTTCTTGCAGCCAGCTGTGTGGACAGTGAAGAAGCAGATATTGCACGCTGAAAACATCACCTCATCACAGATGCATCGTGCACTGTGAGTTGACAGTCCCTTCTTGTGTGCTTCGACAATCACTATTCTTGGGACTCAACATACGACAGGACACTATCTTGTGGTCTCCAGAGACGAGTACAACCTGCGCTATGGGAAACCGGTACACATCTTTGTGGAAACTGGCCCTGAGGTGATGCCAATTTTTCTTTTTCGCATAACACATCAAGTTTTCTACCAGACCTCAGGCTATAGCATCTTGAATCTCAGAGACAAGTGTATATTGTTGTGTGCGATCCTCAGAGTTAATGGACAGTCATCCAGCAGCTTATGAAGTAATAAACTCTGTTGTTGTCTCCCTCAGAATATCGCTGCTCAGCCATGATTATGGAGGTATATATAGTCTGTTCAACCAAATTTTTGCAAAATATATACGCTACTTCCGGTTTTGCTTAATAACTTCGTTTTCTGACACAGAAAGTTCCATATGAGAGGTACATACCTTTCCCTGTGCATGCTACAGTTGTTGCTATGTGTGTGTGGTTTTCAGAGCTTGCTCAATGCTGCTTCTTTTTCTCTTTCTTTCTTGTTTACTTGACGTTTCTGAAGATCAGGAGTAGAGATCACAAAACGAAAAACTTTGTGTCAGTAACATGTCTTGAGGAGCTAATCAGAGTTGCTGTGGGTCATGGAATTTGTCAGGAGGGCAACATACAGGTATGCCACTTTTGTTATAACGTTTATAACGCTCGTATGAGCTTCAATTGCATTGTTGTTTTAAAAATCTTTGTAACACCAGTTATTTCTTTCTAGGTGTATTTAATGGATGAGTTATCACTTCGCTCTATGGTTGCTGGTGCTGAGAAATGCCTCGATGACATTTTCATTGTTAAAAATGGACTATGGAAACAAGGTATAGTGCATACATCTCCAGATGCCACTTTGCCCTCTTGCTTGGGGCTTTAAGTGCCATTTTTTGTTTTGCTTTCCTGTTTAGATCAGTCAACATGTGTGAGTGCACCTTCACCAATCCCACAAATGCCTCTGCTCTCACGAATTTATTACCCTTGGGAGAGCCTCAGCAAGACAGTACTTGATGCATTGGAAGCAGACAATGTTCTGCTTCCCTCTCAACGACAGGAAGTGGCACACATGGCAGCGTCATGGCCCTGCATATCCATTGAAGGTGGGAGGCACTCCTGATATTTATTCACAGGTATATTTGCTGTTTGCATGGCTTACCTGGATAGAGTACAGCAGATATAAAAAAAAAATGTTGTGACATGCATTGAAATGTTGTAGGAGAGCACATCACATACTGGTAAAATATAGCATTTTGAAAGTCACGTTGTGTAGTAGAGTAGCAAAAAAACTGGTTTGGAAGTTTAGATGGTGCTCTAGGTTAGATTATCTGCAAGAACCCTCCTTATATTATACTACATATTTACTCGGCTGGTACGATACATACTGCGGTAAATACAGCAGGCGATGTAACGCATACGTATAGCAGAGGCCATATCAACTGCTAACCTTTCACAGACATTCATATGCTTCACATATGGTGGTGTCTCTGCCATGCTGAACTATGCTCATAAGCATGTTTCACGGATGAAAAAAAAAATCCTATCTATGTGCTGAGAAATTTGTTGTGCCACTTGCAGTGGTGGACGTGTAGTGCTCTTCATAAACTTATTTGGAATAGTTGGTAGAGAAATGGAGTGATTGTCCTGATCATTACACCATGTGAAACTAAGAATATTTCATGCAATTATTTTGAATACTCATCAGGAAATTTTATTAATTGGTTGTGATTTTAGGCACCTGGTTGGTATCATTGAGAACGAAGGGAGCCAGCAGGCATAAAAAATCAAGAGGGCTACATACATAAATGCGTGAGGCAATGAGGGCCGCAGATGAATATAGCAAGAAGTGGCAACATGTAAGTTGTAAATGCTTCCTATGAGCGTATTACATTTCTTTGTTCATCAAATAATTGGATTTGTTGTGGAAGTATTATGACTAAGGAGGCTCAGTAATACTTTCTTTTCTTTTCAGCTCATGTGATACAAAGCGGTCAAATGTTCCGCCACCAAAGTCATGCACAAGTTATTTGTAGTCTTTTCAGTAATTTCCAAAATAAAGGGTTATTATTGAAAAGCTATCCTCTCTGGACACACAAAACATGAGAATTGAACAATTAACAATGAAACAAAATCTCTGGACACCTTGCATTGATCATAAGGACTGTAAAGGAAAACAACAGGAAACCAGCTAGCATCATGGTCGACAGCATTTATCCCTGTTTTAAAGCGGAATCATCGTTTCATTACTGCACAGGGCCCCGTCATTATAATTAGTGAATTGCTGCCGTAATGAAGAGGCACATCACGAGTACAGTTTCCTATACTTACTGATATATAGCAGTACCTTGCCCAAACGGCACTTCAGCCGTGATGATGTACTATTTACTGAGTGGTAGCCGTTGGTCCTGTACATTCGCCGTCTACCATCAGAGCCATAACGGAAGACTACGAGGAATTGGCTGGCATCAACGGATAGCAGCATTCGGTCCTGTTTTGAAACGGAATAATTTCTTACAGTGAATGTTATCATAGGTTACGCGCGACTCCAGAGGCAATTTGGAATCACGGCATGAAATCGTCTGATGAAAATCTGAGGTGCCCGAGGCATAACATTTTGAACGTGCCACGGAGGATCAAGGCAAAAAACGAGAGCAAAAAATGGTAAGTCGAGGTTCAGATTATCGCGACCTGTGTCGATAACAAGCGCCCCTGCTAGAAATGGTCCCATTGAAGATTTCCCGAAAAACTCATTGAATTCAATTGGACGTCTTTCAGACAAACGCCATTAAAAAAAAAACTGAAATTCCAATTCCCAATAGATGATTTGGAACAAATATTATATTGGACACAACTGGTGTTTTAATTGGTCTCAATGAAAATTCTCTGTAGAAATCAATGGGGCCCAATTCGACACACATTGAATAGCACCCATGCAAACTCATTCGAGGTAAGTCTTGCGTCCCACTGAGCCAATGTGCTTGTGTGAGCCAATGTGTGTATTCTCCCTGCCAATGCACTTTTTTAATGAGTAGTAACATTCAAAACCGTTGCTCCTAATGAAAGTTACGGTGAAGAATCAAAGAAGTTGTGGCTGCGAAAAGAAATACACTCTGTGTGGTTTCTTCGTGAAAATTTATTGTTCACATAACAATACAGTAGGTCTGAAAATATGGCAAATAGCAAGACACAAAACCGAAAAGTTATTTCAAATGACTTGTACATGTGTGAGTATTCATGGAACTGAGAAACCACACGAAACAATAAATAGCAGGAACAAATACTCAATTCAGCACTTACGTGTCTTTGAAGGCGTACCGTTCATCACCGACACACACTACCGTAATCCATGGAGGCTCGTTCTCGCAACGTCCAAACAACGAACAGCGCACAACGCCAGGTGGAAAAAATTCTTGAAGCACTGAGTTCTTCGACGACCATGTTCTTCACTGTCTTGTACACCTGCCGCCTCACGATTTACGGTCTAGCCTGCCGTTCTTGAGCGAAAATTAACGCATCTCCAACTTAGGCGAGACTGTGTTCCCACGACGTGGTGATATAGCCACATCGCGACAAATACTCCCTTGCCTGCCGCCTCGTACAGGCTCAACCTGCACGAAATACCATTTCAGATACACTTCATATAATATTTCAAATACCGTTTCAAATGACGTCGCTATAATGTCAGAAGGCAACAACGCATATTACATACCTTTTCACACAGCGTGGTTGGTAACAGTCACTAAAACACTCCACCTCATCTTGCTATCTTTCCGTCAGCGCTCATAATGCCTGCAGGGGTAAGGGCATACAAAGAACAGGAACGCCTTACACGTCAACTACGTACCTTAAAACGGAAAAAAATCACAAAGATAAAGGGCGAATTGATGCAGATGCGCGACCGCCATCCTCACACTTGGACGATTCATAAGAGACTGACTATTCCGCTGGCGACTGATGGACGCTTCCACTACTGTGTAGTGCAATATTGCATGAATTGCAACACAATAGCTTCAAGCGTTAGGCGGAACAGTAGGTTATACCACGGATCCTGTACCTTTGAGGGAATATTCAAAAACATTTGAAATCACGCGAACTATTTTGGAGCGCGGATGGGGAAACGTGCTACGGCGCCGAAAAGGTAGCATCTCATTCCTTCAGTTGGGAATGATCGTGTCTCATTCGTTCACATTGGGCCAATTCATTCAATTGGCTTCGCATTCCTTGTATTGGTGGAGTATCTCATCAAATCAATTGGAAGTCAGCGTTTCTCATTGATACCCATTAGACCAATTCCTTGAATTGGTTCTTTATTCCCTGTGCGCAGCCTTCGCCACACAACATGGTGGAACACGTTGTCGCGAAGGCCGCTCCCCTGCAAAACTCCCAATTATCTCAATGAGAAATACTCCTCTTATGCACATTGAATGAATTGGTCATCTGATTTCATATTGAATCTCATTGGAACTGCGGGAGAATTGATTGAGATCATGCCCTTTATTTCCAGCAGGGGCGTCGGTCACGAGTACGCCCATCAGGAAGAGGGCGCTGATTGTGTGCTTGGATATGATATAAGCGGGTGGGAAGTTGAGGCTGGGGTTGACTCTGGGAGTATCGACCGTATCTGTTGTCAAAGGTATGGAATAAACCTTGCTTGTTGTTTGAACCTTTTCGTTTGCTGTGTCTTCCTTGGCGACGGAACGGACGGACTGACGCCCCGAGGTTGTGGAAACACTGGGTTTCCACAACTGGCGCCCAACGTTTGGGGTCACAGTTCGTCCGTTCGACAGCGGGGAAGACGCAGCACGCATTGTTCATTTTTCCTTTGGTACGTTTTTTCTTTTTCTTTTCTTTCATTCAGGACCCGCCGGTTTGTTTGTGTACTTTTTCCGGGGTGTCATTTTTTCTTTCTTTTCCTTTTCTGAGCTAGCGTTGTTGTTTTGAGTGTGTTTAAGTTGTTTGCGAGTGCTTCGTAGCTCCAACTCGGTGCCCGAGCCCCGGAGCCGATGCACCATTCGCCGCCAGGCAGATACAACCTCCGGAACAAAGGCCCTGTTCATCAGCGGTCTCGTTCAGAGGAGAGACTGGTATCGGACACCTCGGCGCCATCGGACCCGAAAGGACCAGCCGGGGGCAAAGGAGCACATGCAGTGCCTCCGTCCCAAGGTACGTCAATTACGGTATCTGCAGTGCCTGCAGTGCCGCAGTTGGACTCCGCTATAACGACAGAACTCTTGTCACGCATGACGGAGTTATGTTCGTTGGTGGCACGACGCCTTGATGCCGGGTCGGTTTCGCCACCGCAGGCACAAGCGCCCCTGCGACTGAATTTACCGGTCCCTACCTTCTCAGGGTACACCGATAAAAAGTCGGTCGCAGACTTCTTGGATGACCTTACAGCCTATCAGACTGGTATGGGAATCTCAGATGAAGTCCTGATACAACGCATCCTGCAGGTTGCTTTGATCGGAGACGCCGCTCGCTGGCTTCGGCTGCAGTCGAGGTTTACGTCCGTTCAGGACTTTCAGAAGCGGTTTAAGAGCGAATTTCTTCCACCGGATTACGAATATCGTATCCTGGAGGAGCTGCATAAGCGTACTCAGCATCCAGATGAGACCTTAGCAGAATTCGTTCGAGCCTTGCAAGACCTGTATAGCAGAGCTGAATCTACTGCTACAGAGGAGCAGCGTGTGACACGGGCTATCCGTCAGTGTCATCCTCGCTACCGGCCCTATCTTCGAGCCCATCGCTTTAATAGCTTTGAAGCGCTGGCGCAAGAGGCTCGCTCAATTGAAGGAGACCTCTTAGCGGAACTCGAGTATCGGCCCCCGCCGCCGCCTGAATTGGCGTTAGAACCGCGCTGTGCGTGGTCAGCGGGAGCAGCCTCGGTTGAGCGCCCACCTGCAGTGGGACTGGATGAGCAGAACCGCAATTATTATGCGGAGCCATCACGCCGAGCACCCGATCCCTTCCGTTACGAACAGAGGGCGATCTCCGCAGGAACGAGCCTTGGCAGACCCGTCCTGTCCCATAATCATGGGCAACCCGGCTATTTAGCTGGCGAAACCCCAAGGAGGCCGCAAGAGCTACGGCATGCTCCGCGGCAGCAACGCAGAATGCCAGCCGGCTGTTGGACGTGCGGCAGCCCGGACCACTTTCGTCGGGACTGTCCGCAGCAAAGACCAAACCCCCGTAATGTGCCAACGGGAAACGGTCGCAGCCGACGCCGGTAAACAATCGCTCAGCGACGTCGGCTATCTGCCGAAAGAGCGAACGAACGGTTACAATCCGTGACCCTGATAATTCAGAAGCTGGCTTTGCAAGCAGCAAGATAAAATGAGACGCTTTAGCTCCTTTTGCTTTTTCTGTCTGAGGTAACATCGAGGACAAGGAACCAAACATCGCTGTTCGAATTTTGGGGAGAGATTACATCGCCCTTATCGACACGGGAGCTACAGTCTCCCTTATCGGCGATTGTGTTTACGAGCACTGCGCGTCACGGAATGTGGAATTGCAATCCACAGATGTCACTCTACGTCTTGCTTCCAATGACGTGATTCCAGCACAAACTGCAGTTGTGCTCTGGCTTCGCTTTGATGGGAGACGACGAAAGCAGCGCTTCGTCCACCTTCCTGGCCTGGCAGTGCCCGTTATCCTGGGCAGGGACTTCATCATCCGGCAGAAATTTGCGCTGGACCTGCCCAATGGAGGATACGTCTACCACGGATCGTCAGGATTTTTTCCTTTCGCCGTGCCACAGGACAGTAGTTCAGCTAAGCAAGCTGCAGCAACGTCCGTCGAACCGTCCCCGCTCCCGACTGTCTTGGGGTCATTCCATTCATTTCGAGGAGGAGCGCCGTCAGCGGTACTGCGGCAGTTTGACGGTGTCTTCACGGAAAAACCCGGTAAGTCGTCTGTGTTACAGCATAGCATAGACACGGGTAACGGTAGGCCCTGGCGTTGTAATCCGAGACCATTGAGTGTGCATAAGCGTGCTTTGTTAGACGCTGCTCTTAATGAAATGCTCCAAACCGGTGCAGTTCAAAGGTCCCAGAGCCCTTGGGCGTTTCCTGTCGTCCTGGCTCCGCAATGTGATGGTACGGCTAGGTTATGCGCCGACTACCGTCGACTTAACGCAGTAACTGTAAGGGACTCTTACCCCTTTCCGTCCATCGAGTCTATTATGTATTCCCTGGGCAACGCTACAGTGTTTTCAACGCTTGATTGTAGTAGAGGGTTTTTGCAAATCCAAGTTGCCCCGGAGGATGTCCCGAAAACAGCCTTTACCTGTCATAGGGGTTTGTTTGAGTTTGTACGGATGCCTTTCGGTCTGTCTAACTCTCCCGCCAGTTTCCAACGGCTAATGGATACCGTATTGGGAGATGCGAAATATAACTTCGCGATGGCGTACATGGATGATGTCGTAGTGTTTTCCAGAAACTTTCAGGAACACTTGGAACACCTGTCAATCGTCCTTGCAAGGATGTAGCAGGCGGGGCTAACCATCAACCCCCGCAAGGTGCAGCTGGCATCGCCTAGGATCAGCCTTCTCGGCTTCATGGTGGACGGAGGAACCATCAGTCCTAGCAATGACAAGCTAAAGGCGATCATGGAGTATCCGGTTCCCGGTAACGTAAAAGCCTTGCAGCGTTTCTTGGGTATGGTTGGTTTCTACAGACAATTCATTCCTAATTGCGCTGAGTTAGCGCAGCCGCTCAACCGGTTGTTGCGCAACGATACACCCTGGCAGTGGGGAGAGGAGCACGAACTATCATTTAGAGCTCTTTCTCACGCAATCGCTAATACGGCCAGGCTATATTTGCCTGACCTGAACAAACCGTTTGTAGTGCAAACAGATGCTAGCGATTATGGGGTTGGCGCAGTTCTCTTGCAGGAGCATGACGTTATTCTCTGTCCAGTGGCTTTTGCAAGTCGCACGCTGAATCCGGCAGAACGGAATTACTCCGTCACGGAAAAGGAATGCTTGGCGATCATCTTCGCTCTCAGGAAGTTTGATCTGTACCTGGACGGCACCACTTTCACCGTCCAGACTGACCACCAGGCACTTTCTTGGCTGCAGCGGCTCCACAACCCATCTGGACGTCTTGCCAGGTGGGCTCTGACGCTACAAGGCTACTCCTTCAACGTGGAGTACAGGCGGGGCTCGACGAACGTGGAAGGAGACGCGCTTTCCCGTGCGCCTCTACCGGAGGGGGGAGAGGAAGGCACCGAGGCGCCTTCCCAGTTCCTGGCAGCAGCACAAGTGGCACGAGACGTATCTTCGTCTTGGGGCACGGTCGTGAGCAGAGAGCAGCTCCTAGACGCTCAGAGAGCGGACGGCCTTTGTCAGCGGGTGTCTCAATGGTTAGCTGAGCAGGACTCGGCAGGCACCGGAGCGACTGACGGACGGCACGACTCCTATCTGCTGGGCGAGGATGGCATCCTGTTCAGATACATACCCCAGGCGGATGACGATGACGGCTCATCCCCATTCAGAGTCGTGGTGCCACGGAAGTTGCGTAAGTCTTTCATACGTTACTTTCATGATTCGGCCTTGGCAGGTCACAGCAGTGGCAGGAAAACTTATGAAAAGTTATGTCGTGTTGCGACATGGCCAGGAATGAGGCAGGATGTAACAAAGTATGTTCGAACTTGTCCCGTATGCCAGAGAGCTAAACCTCGTGGTGGTTTACCCCCTGGGCGCTTACAGCCTATTCAGAGTAATAGGCCCTGGCAGATAGTTGCTTGTGATGTGATGGGACCATTTCCACGTAGTCCTAGAGGTAACCAGTATTTGTTTGTGGTTACTGATCATTTCACGAAGTGGGTTGAGCTGTTTCCTCTCAGGACACTGACTTCCCAGAGAGTGTGGGAAAAGTTACTCGACACCTTTTGCCGGTTCGGGTTTCCTGCTCAGCTCATCACAGATAACGCTACCTACTTTACAAGTAAGGTGTTCTCAGATTCTTGCGCTGTCTTAGGGTACATTTATGCTGCAGCATCGCTGCTGGCACATGGCACATCGCTGTTTGGCGATGACGAAACAAACACATGTATCTCTGTGGGCGCGTTCATGCTGCAGCATCGCTGCTTGCCAAAGATGCACGCCATGATCATCGCCACAACAATGCTGCCAAACATGTTTGAACATGCCCGGGGACTACCTGACTTCTGGCGATGACAGGTCAAACACAGAGCTTTCTGTTGGTGCATTTACCCTGCAGCCTGGCTGCTCGCTTATCCTCGCCGCTGCTTGCCGCTCTGCTCGCTGCACCTAGGAATGTAAACATGTTTGTCTTCCTGGTATCATTGATGACTGGCGTCTTGAAATCCGACCTGCGATTGGTTGTGATGAAGTCGGTTTCCTCCTTCCCACTTTTCCTCGTTTCCATCCTTCCACAGTGAACGCTGCTAGGCGACTGATATAGCGAAAGCGAGCAGCATCTTGAGCAATCTGCAGGGTAAACGCACCCTAGCGGTTATGCGAGCAGCGATGTGCTTGAAGCTGCAGCGAGCAGCGATGCTGCAGCATAAATGTACCCTTAGGCATTCAGCACAAGAAGACTTCCCCATATCACCCTCAGGCTAACATTACCGAACGTGTTAATCGGAACCTGAACAACAACAACAACAATAAATGAAGAAGTGATGATGACATGGGATGTTTCCCCGTGGTAGCCACAGGACACTACCCCATTTCACAGTGGTTAATATGAGAGGATGAATTATGGTGAGAAGGAAGCAACGACAGGTCGGAGTTCTGTTTAGAGCTCTTCAAGGAGACCAGTGGCCTGCATGAAAACAAAAAGGGAGCGAAGAGCCCGGCACTGATGTTCAGGGGAGCTCCATGGGCCAAGTACTTTGGACAAGCTGAATGGTCTATGGTCGAGGAGTTCAAGTTGGCGTCGAAGTACCCGGCGTTCACACGTGTACCGCTCACAGTCCTCGATGATATGGGGGATCGTAGCTGGGGTGCGGCAAGCTAGGCACAGCGCCGTGTTACTGTAACCCAGCTTAGCACGGAACGCAGGGGTGAAGGCGACGTTGAGTCGTAGACGCCGCAGGAGTGTCGTAAAGCTGCGAGGGAAGCCACCTGGCATCCTAAATGATAATGACGGGTCCACTCGGAACCTGAAAATGATGTTGGTTGCTTGTACTAGTCAGCACCACCGTGATTGGGATCTTCGCCTGGCTGAACTGGCGTTCGCTACACGGACAACAGTAAACAGATCTACAGGCTTCACCCCGGCGTTCCTGAACTTGGGACGAGAGGCCCCTTTTCCAGTGGAGAATGCTCTACGCCTCCGGGATGGCAGTACCCAACCTCCTTATTCAAGGTTCGCTGAGGACCTCCGGAGTCGACTGGACGATGCAGCGCGGACGGCGTACGGTTCGACCAGGCTCGCCAGTACAACCGAGGTCGACGGAACCTCACCTACAGCGTCGGTGACCTCGTCCTTCGACGGACCCACCTGCTAAGTGATGCCGCACGCGGCTTTGCAGCTTCACTCGCAGATAGGTGGGATGGCCCCTTCGAGGTAAGTGCGTGCCCCTCCGGCCTCACTTACAGGCTTCGTCGCTGCGACACGGGCGAAGAAACTGGGGCAGTACACATCTCGGACCTGAAGACTTACCACCTCCGAGACCCCGAGAGTGAAGAAGCAGACAGTCAGCTTCCTCCTCAAGACCTGGATCAGGATCCCGTTCCCGGACCTTCCAGTCGCTACAGTTTGCGTCCCCGCAGGCGGCGCACGTAGCTGCCACTATCTCCATCGCTAGAACCTAGTGCTTGTGATTTAGGGTTTTGTTCGTGTGGCTACTATTTTTAGCTTCTCACGACATATGCACGAGGGCCTTGCCAGACCCTCGCCGTTAGGTGTTTCCACCTGACGGTGTCTCTGTTTTTCAATTTTTTCAGTGATGGCTCCGAAACAAGGCGCACAGAAGGCTGCGGCCGGCCCACCTCGTCAGCACCAGGCAGCCCCGACAGGACGTCGTAACCGTCGAGACCTAAGACCGTCCATACCACCGAGGTCTTCGTCAGTTGCCACCTGGACGGTGGTGGCCTACAACCGTCCCGTCTCTTGGGCGTCCAGGGCCCGCTGGTCCTCCCAGCCCAGGCCACTCCGCGGAAGCGACCCGAGCCAGGTCCCTCCTCCTTTTCGAGGACTCACGCTACAAGACAGGCACCCCGCCGACCCCCCGATTGCCCTCACCGAGGATGAGAAACGTCTACTCTGCCCCGTCTGCGGGGTGCCTGAACTTCATCGTGCTGCCCACCGCCGTGGTCCCCTACATCGAGCCAAGATCGACGCACTGAGAGAAGGCAGGAGGACTGTTTCAGACGTAGCAGCGGCAGTGGCTGTCCTCCAGCGGCACCGCCCGGACCTGCTCCAGAGACAGGAAGGAGTCCCGGCGATCCCCTACGACGTTGTACTGGACATGCCCGATGTGTGAGGGCTGTGTTTACTTGGACTTTGGAGGGGGGGAGTATCGCGACTTATGTCGATAACAAGCGCGTCGGTCACGAGTACGCCCATCAGGAAGAGGGCGCTGATTGTGTGCTTGGATATGATATAAGCGGGTGAGAAGTTGAGGCTGGGGTTGACTCTGGGAGTATCGACCGTATCTGTTGTCAAAGGTATGGAATAAACCTTGCTTGTTGTTTGAACCTTTTAGTTTGCTGTGTCTTCCTTGGCGACGGAACGGACGGACTGACGCCCCGAGGTTGTGGAAACACTGGGTTTCCACAAGATATAAAAAATAGCAAGCTTAATGAATCGATTGTGCAGCTGTCCTACTGCGCTTACTCTGATATAACCATGATTAACAACACAATAGTACTATTGATAATCTAACTTCTGAATTACCACAGGTGCACGCTGAAGGCGGAAATGGAGCATGATCTGGTCATGAAGACATTGCTGACACGTTAGTTGCAGTCCACCTCCACCAACAGGTATGACAATGTGATGTTATAATTTGAGTATTCATCTATGTTCAACTTCTCATGTGCACTCGCATGCAGATATCTGACACCACTTTTAAATCTGCCCTCAAAGTTACAACCTGTGCTTTCAGGGTGGAAAACAAAGGTCGCCATTCCGATTAGCTGCTATCTCCCAGTTCAAGCACTTTTGTGTCTGGACACTGGTTCCTGTGGATGGGGTGTTACAAGCTTCACTGTCTGATATAGAAGGTACGTTACATTAGTTCAGTTAATTTGTCTTTTGCACATTTTTGTTACTGTTAGCTGGATTACTGTTGGACATACAATCCTTTGACACACCGAAGCTGATGTCGCCTCTGATAACGTTTTAGAATTTTCAGTGTCATCAACGTCCATTGAGGAAGTTCCCTTTACTATCTGTGAATCTTCAATTGAAGAATAGCCCAGAATTCATGTTAAGATTGTCTACTCTTATTAATTCACTGTCTGTTTTCTGAGAGCTAAGAAAAATGGAAACTATTTATTTGTCACAACTTCACACTGGATACTATTGTGGTACTGGCTTGACATGTAAGCTAAAATACCTGGATTCTACAATAATTGTGTTCAGCTTGGCGCATTACCGTGGGCAATGCCACATTCACTACATTTTTAGTGGGTCCGGTGCACAAATACTGTGTGCATACTGCATACATACATACTGTTCGATAGGCAAAAATACCTGAGCAGTACTGTGTAGTCTTTTTACCCAAAGTCCATACTCTTACTGCAAAGTCACAGTACGTAGAACAGCAATGTGCAGGTATGCTGCGATAGAGATTCACAACAGAAAGAAGACTGTTGAGAGCATCTAAATTTTAATGAGACGAGACTTTCGTGCACAAGGCTGCTCTTGTTAATGTCTAACATGAAGTTACAAAATCCCAGAATATATAAAACATGTTGTAATGTAGAGAGCGAGGGGTGGTACAGACATAAAGATAATTATATAATCATATATAATAAAATAAAAAGGGGGTACAACTCCCCTCAACTCAACTCTACAACTCAATAACTCTACTTATTCTCTACCTTACAACATGTCATATATTCTGGAATTTTGTAACTTGATGTTAGACATCAAGAAGTACAGCCTTCTGTGCAAAAGTATTCTTTCTGTTGTGCACAATCATTATACAGTAAATGCGACTATTCATTTCTTGTCATTAAATGCTTTTCCTTTCTTTCTTTCTTTTTTTTCTGCAGTGATGAGCATCCATAAGGACACATGCCAGAAAGGGAGTCTCTTTGGGATGACAAACCCTCATCACCTCATGAGGATACAATGGTTGACGAATGGTTCTCAAGCACATCGAAACTTCCAACAAATAATTCATGAAAAAGCCAGTCAGTGCTAGCACCAGGAATTGAACGTGAACCGTCCTGCTACCAGTCAGAGATGTTCAGTGGCGTAGCCACGGGGAGGCTAGGGGGGGGGGGGGCTCGAGCCCCCCCTACCTGCCACGGACCGACCCACACAAATCGTGCAAATCCGAGAACATAATATATGGGGGGGGGGGGGCAGTGTGACTATCGCGAAAGTTCTTGCAGTTCATGGCGTCTATCTAAGAAGCACTCTTGAATGGTTTTCAAAGTATGAGCTTTTCAAAATACTTCCAATCTCGTGACACTACTTCATTGGTCATGACAGCCTATACATGTAATCGTACTGTGAACGTCTAAATCAATTATTTTCGTTCCCTTTTTTAATCCTCAGTTTGCAGTGTGCACAAGTATGTGTGTGTTGTCGACACAGGATCAGCGGGGGGGGGGGGGCAGTTTTCGTATCGAGTCGGTCGTATCGAGTATCGTATCGGTCTGGCTACACCACTGGAGATGTTACATTTCAGGCGCTCATTGACTTTTGGTGAATTACTTGTTGACTTTGTCCCAAGGTGGAGCTCGCTACAGCTCATTTGCTATCTGTTAATGTTGTGGCGTGTGTTGCGTTTTTCTCTTTGTGTGTTCCAGACTCAGAACGGTTAATTTGGATCAGGTCAGGTACGTTTCATTTAGACATGGCAAACATAAAGTGGTGCTTCTCAACACAACTTAGCAGTGGTCTTCATGCATTACTGCTACGGCCGTTAAGCGTGAATAGAAACCTGCACATTATCCATGATGTAAAACCCCAAGACTAGGGAACACGAAGGGACAGACACAAACATGTCCCTTTGTGTTCCCTAGTCTCGGGGTTTTACTTATGCATCATCTTCACCAGCTCGCTTGCTTGCAGCCATTTTTTCTGCACATTATGTTCACTCTACTTTTATCGTGTGCTATATAATCTTGTTCAAGTTCTGTCAAACAACCTGTAATGCTATAAAAAAATTCAGTACACTGTTTGTGCGGCTTGAATGGTAGCGCATGAATGCAGGAAGGAAACTGTCATGTTATGGTAAGTGTTTACGTATTGTACATTTAACTACTAATTTTATTGGTTAGCTTTCGCTGGCGTATCATGTAACATGTTCTTCTTAAAAGCCAGAACAGCTGATATTCAGAGAGAACATAGCCCGTGTGTGTTTGTCTTTTCCACCGCAGCCCTTGGGTTGCCTCCCTGATGGCTACACATGTCAGGGATAGGTTTCAGAACCGGTAGTTCCCGCCAAGTGTGAATTGCTTTTCAGGGGATCATCACGCCGGCAGATGAAACATATGGTTTAAATTATTTGCAGGACAGGAATTGCGCAGCTTCACACAAATACTACTACTACGACGTAAGAGTGGTTTCAAATCTAGCTTTTTTGTGTTCCTGACATTATCGCACAAGATGTAGTATCCACTATGATCCTTTATGTGGGGGGTATGTACAGTGCAATCAACAGATGCTATTTACAAATCTGTTTTCTACTGTGCTGAAATGGGGTAGTTTGTATCTGAGAGCCATAGTGAAACACAGGCCCTCGAGAAACATGGCAACACATTGCAGGGACTCTGGATGCTGCCTAAATTTCCAGAACACACAGCTCAAGGCAGCGGTTAAATAACAAGTGGTTAGAGAAATCCAAGATAGTTGCATCCGTAAGCAGTCCGCTGTTGGATTTGCTTCTGTCAGAGATACGTTATCTCAAAGGGAACGCACGGACACACTCAGAATGATACTAGGGCTACCTGTGAAATAGAATGAGGAGAGGGGAAGATATATAACCCTTTTTCTTGTCTGTTATTCTATTGGTTAAATTGTCATTTTCTTAGCAGCATACGTGTGTATATTCCAGAGTCTGCTAATAAATATATCAGTTTAGAGCTAGCAGTCGCATTGTAGATGTCTCATCCTGTCCTTGGTTGCTTGTGGTTCACTATGGCCATGCTTGCTATTGCAAAAACAGAAAACAAAAAAAGACCATAGAAAAACACGGAAAGAGCGACCTAAAAAGCTGCCTGTTCTAGTGCTCACATGGAGGCAATGCAATGAGGTAACCTGTTCCATTCATGAACTGTGCATAGTAGTACATATCACAACGGCAACCGATTATTCAGATTTTTCTTGAAATACTTTTTTTTTTTTTAGCTTTGTTTGCACAGTCTATTATTGGAGCTTTATGTGATTCCCCTCTTCAGGTACTTTAAGATTGCTGATGCTGTGCAGTTTGTTAATTTTGAAATTGTACTGTGCTGAGGTACAAAAACAGAGTTGTCATATCTGCATTTGAACACATAGGAATAATTTGTAAGTACTTTACTTGTTGACATTAATATTTGCACCAGGTCACAACATTGTTGATTTATGGAAAATGTAAATAAATATATTTATTTGCTTGCCAAACAATGCACAAATGTCTTCTTTTCTAGTGAGATATTCCCTGTTCACCAGACATAAATGTGGAAAAGTTGTGAAAAAGGGGCACAATGATGGTAGAGTCTAGCGTTGCTTTTTGCCACTTCACATATATGCACTGTTATTTGTGTGCACATGTAGGAATAGGAAGGTAGAGGATGCGCATAAAAAATTTCGTATGCAGCCACACATATATGGTTCAGAAGATTAATTAGATGATGTCCAAGCATATATAATTGTGCTTCGTGTGCAATGGGTATGCTATAACGGATGGCTTCCATGAAGCCTTTTTATTTATTTTTTATAAATTCTTTTTATAAATGTTATTTTTGATTTTATATAAATTTAATATTACATATTGTATACTTATATTTTTATAAATTTTATAAACTAAAAACTCAAGTTACACGGCCCCTGTAAGAGTGCCATTTGCAAATGGTTTGGTAACGTGTCTCGAACTGTAAAGGTAAGAGGCAATCGAGAATGCTGCAGACAAGGTTGCAACTTACATATTGCTTATCACGTCCTACATACAAAGTGATTTGTACAATAATTCCTGAGCACGGAATTAATCCCGAGGCTGGCCAGTGATGTCACCCAGGACGACAAGTCACATAATTGCCTTTAACACTTTTACACCCCATGGGCTGAGTTGTGATTTGAAAGAGCGCTCTACAGAAGGATAAGGTGCATCTGATTTCTAGGATCTATGCTATGCCCGAACTCTTCAGACACCACATTTCTAAGTGGCAATATGTGCTCTGGTACTTCTTTTGCGTCTGCATAGTGTGCAACCACATGGCTACTGGAGCTTTCGTGTGCATGTTTTTGTGCGACGGTGTTCATTACAAACAATATCCAGATGTTAGACATAAAATGCAGTAGTTTGTAGCGTACTACACAACGCAGCGTGACATGGGAGTGTGTGATTCAAAGAAAGCTTCTGGAAAATGCACAGAATCCCACAAAAAGTTTAAAATGTGATTTGTATTTCGTTTTACGTCTTTCGTCGTTACATACCATCGTCGACGCTGTTGCACATTGATAAATCGTACGTAAAACTTGTCCCATAGCAGTATGCGGTTTCTCAAATACATAGCGCAATTTTCCTGCAGTAATAAAACGCTGTCGGCATTTTCTTGCTGACACGGCTATCGAAACGTCAGCCTCTACAATGGGCAAGTGCTGTAAAGGGGCTAACGCAGACGCGACTTGATACAAATTGTACGTGCTCACAAAACACAAACGACGAATTCCAGTCACAACATCGCACAGAGGTTGGTTCGCGAATGAGTTCGCAGCTGCTGCACTGTTTACTTATCGCGGAACGGTGGAACCCTGCTGTCCGCCATCTTCAAGCACAGATACGTGAAGCCGCGAGAAGCCGTAGCTGAAATCCACTGACAAGTACGAAGGCGCGTACACGTCACAATGCCCGTTCGGATGCATCTACGTCATAAAAATGGCTGCGCCCATGTGTGTTTCGGAATGAATTACCTATTTTTATGACATGGTACTGTACCGAACTGAGAGAATGAAGGTGTATTTTGGGGAGAGCTGGATGTGGGCTCTCAGAATATCACAACCGTTTCGACTATTTGGGATATCGGCATAGCTGACCTTTAATATGTCACAGTGGTGTTTAGTGTGCATTAAGTATATGTGGTAATGCGTATTGGAGCCTGTGTTCACCATAATTTGTCCTGCATGCGGGAGTTGACCATACCCGTTTATCACAATGTGGGTGATTGTGTGTAATAGGTGATAAATTTGCGATTTCGAGGAAAGCCATATTATTGGCGTTGGCTGCTTTTTTTGTAAGTTAAGGAGAGTTTGCATTTGCACATGTGATGAATAGGGACGATGTTATGTATTTCGAATAGCCCTGTAGTGGTATGAGTATACAGCAAATTCACTAAAAGACGAAGGAACTTCTTCTGTACGAGAAAGATGTCATTAAGTGTAGTGAATGCTACTGTGCCCCACACAAGAAACAAATAATGTATATGCGAAAGTATTAATGAGCGGTAGAGTATTTTTTTACACCTTGTTAGCGCCGCGAAGGAGCGATCGAGTGTGTAGATAACTTCCTTTGGAAGATAACACCTGTTTCTATATACAGGGTGTCCCAGCTAAATGTGAACATATTTTTTAAAAATATACACATCACTTTTTTCCGAGATGAAATCAATTGCAATATAGCATATGCCGAAGGGTACTCCTTAGCACGACATTAGCAAACCCCTAAGGCAATGTCTTAATTAACTTTTCAATGATTAACTTTTAAACTATAAAAGCTAAGAAGTTGTCCCAATGAAAACATCTGGTCCCTTCCGTCACCTGATACCGTTCGATAGATCTTCCGCAAAAAAATTCGTGAAGGAACACCATTTTTTTCTTTATTTTGTTCATTGCGCATCTTCGGGGACGCGACTTTCCTTCACCCACAATGTGAGAGGTTGAAAGAGCAAACTATACCCTCTTGCGTCCTGGAAAAAGATTAAAAGTAAACAGAAAATGCCACCCTAGATAACAGCAGTCCCGATAGAGTCATCCAATTGCCTATCATGGAATTTATCCACCAGCTAGCCTGCATTTACGCCATTCTGTCAATGACCTTCCCTCAAGCAGGCTTCACCACTTTGGATTTTACCTCAGTGTCGCCCTCATCCCTTCCGATTCTACGTCTTCATGCACTGTGGACGTTGTGCAAAGTTGGTCAAAATTTGTCCCAACTCAGGGCACACGTGTGTTTCCTGAGTTCGCGTCTCCGATCCAGGGAAAAGCCACCGCCTCCGCCTCCGGGGTTCTTCTTCTTCGAAACTTTCAATACAAAGAAAAGGATTCTGCAAGTTCATAGGCAAGCTCTCCGAACCCAGACAAATGATCTGAGCTGCACAGCCAATATGCTGTGTGGCCTACATTTCGGTCCGCACTTTCGGCATACCCAAGAATTTTCCCATTGGCAACGTTGTCAAGAAAAAGAATTCGCTTCTCTTTGGTCAGTCCTCCGTCGCTCGGGTCCCAAACCTGCTGCAAAACGCCGTGAAAAGCCGGTCCATTCATCGATTCTCCCCGTCAATCCTGCAAGTGTGCATCTGTCGTCGCACCTCACAGACCTTCTCTCCAAAACGCAAAAGTTCTGCCTTAATGTGAAACCTTCAAAGTTCGACTTCATCTCCGACGTGGACCTCATAGCTTCTAAGGTTCCCAGAAACATGCTTTCATTGAAAATTCGATTGCCAAGCTTTCCCATTGCCCGGGTCCCCGCTACAGTGTCAAACCCCGTTCTGTTGTTGCGGCACAGGAGGAGTTGCAGGCTAAAAATCTGGTCCTGCTTCAAACTGACAAATCTGGCCATTTTGGTGTTCTACCGAGAGAAGAGTTCTTAAAAAAGCGGTCGGACGCGATTGACAAACTGTTGGTGCCTTTCATTGGGAACCTTCGATCTTTGAAAAGGGATGTTTTGAATATTTTGAATGAAAATGAAATGTCAGCCTTGGTAAAGAGTATCAAAGGAACTGCTTCTTGCACTTTCTCTTCAAAATTTTTATTGAAGGATCATAAACCCAATCTACCCCTTAGAATTGTGCTCAATGAAAATAGCACATGGCAGAAGTTGGTTTCAACCTTCATCCAGAAATCATTGTCAGTTTTAGATGTACCCAACTCCTTATCTCTGAGGAACACTCAAGATTTTGTCAAAATGCTTTTGCCGTGTCATGGTTCCGAAATGTTTGCGATGTCATTGGATGTCAAAGATCTGTACTATTCTCTTAGGAAACCTTTGCTGTTGAAACGGGTTTCGGATCTTTTGAACTCAAATCTGGTACGTTTCCTGTCTCACGCTGGCATTGCAATAAGTGATTTTTTTGAATTGCTGAATTTGTATTTGGATTCTAATGTAACTTGCATAGATGGCGTTTTATACACCCAAAAGGATGGTGTTTTCATAGGTTCGTCTGTTGCACCGTTCTTATCTGAAATCTATTTAGGTTGCCTCGACTCTCATTTAAGTGCTTTTGTAAATTCGTGTTTGCCTGACACTGTTTTGGTGCCTAGATACGTTGATGATCTGATATTTGTTTCTCGTTCCCGCTCCTGCTTGGTAGAACTGCAACGTGTGGCTCGTGAATCGGCCCCCGAATTAACTTTTACGGAAGAGCATCCTACCGACGGGAAGTTGAAGTTTTTAGATTTGACCTTACACTTCAAAGGTGGGTTATGCTGGGAATATGGTGCATCAAGTAAAAAACCCCTTCTGCCAAGAACGAGTTGCCATTCTAAGTTGGTGAAAAATAGTTTGATAAATTCCTTGATAACCAGTGCATTGACCAAATCTTACTCGCATTTTTGTTCAGTGCTCTCAAGCTACAGACCGCCAAATTACAAAGAGCAGGATATGAGTTTAAGCTAATACAGCAAAATCTACTTGCTCAGTTTCAAGCTCGCCCGAAACGCTTAATGGAAGAAAATGAGAAAAACAAGAAAATGGCAGTAGTTCCGTACTACCACAAGATTTCACATAATTTGAAGGCTATGTCGAATGAGATAGGGGTCCGTCTCTTCTTTAGGAACAACTTCAGGTTAGATCGGTTAACGCCCTTTTCAAAACCAGAGTCTGCCTGTAATGTTGAACACAGAACCATCAAGTTTGTTCCTTGTGCGAAAAATATTGTATATAGAATCCCGTCAGCTTGTGGCTTTGTATACATAGGTCAAACATCTCAATGCGTTAACCAAAGGTTGGGCCAGCATAAAAACGACCCAGATTCAAATTTGTTGGATCATCTAAGAATGTGTAATAATTGTCAACCCCTATGGTCCCAGACGGCGGTGCTGGCGTGGGAACCAGACAGGCGAAAACGTCTTTTGAGAGAAGCGTTGGCCATACAGAGTGTGGGCAATTGTATTAGTGTGCCGTCTGTATGTATCCACCCGGCCTTCAAGCGCCTCCTTTGACCTCCTTCAACTCATTTTGTCCTCAATTCCCTATTGCCCTCTCTCTGTCTTCCCTCGCACCGTCTACATGTTCATGAAGTTCGTTGTTATCAATTAAACGTCTTGCTGGCTTTGAGCCTTCGTGTTTGTGTTTGTTTACGTGTCCTGCCCATCGCTCAGGCTTGCCTATCATGGAATTCATTGCGCACCTTCGGAGACGCGTCTTTCCTTCAGTACCCAATGCGAGATTGTAAAGGAGCACAGTGCCGCCTCATGCGTCGAAGATGGGCTTTAGCTTGCGGAAACATATCAAAAGCAAATGGAGCGATGGGCAGGACACGTAAACAAACACAAACACGAAGGCTCAAAACCAGCAAGACGTTTAATTGATAACAACAAACTTCATGAACATGTAGACGGTGCGAGGGAAGACAGAGAGAGGGGAATACGGAATTGAGGAGCATGAGGAATGGACTGCATGAATGCATGAGGAGCATTGAGGAATTGAGGAGAATGAACAAAGAGCAGGATATGAGTTTAAGCTAATACGGCAAAATTTACTTGCTCAGTTTCAAGCTCGCCCGAAACGCTTAATGGAAGAAAATGAGAAAAACAAGAAAATGGCAGTACTTCCGTACTACCACAAGATTTCACATAATTTGAAGGCTATGTCGAATGAGGTGGGGGTCCGTCTCCTCTTTAGGAACAACTTCAGGTTAGATCGTTTAACGCCTTTTTCAAAACCAGAGTCTGCCTGTAATGTTGAACACAGAACCATCAAGTTTGTTCCTTGTGCGCCCTTGTAGGCCCTCACGCACGCCTTGTGTAATTATGCTCCAACAAAAGTCTGATTCACCTTACTGTGTTTACGGCTGCATATATCGTGTTATGTGTACCTTTGTTACATCTGGAAGGATCTTCCATTGCAACGATTCGCGATGCACACTAGCTCACATGGTCCTTCCAGTAGCATGTAAAACGGCGCATCCGCACAGCCCACATGCACAGATGTTGTACGAAAATGTAAACACCGCCCTTTTGGCGAATTCGTGTGGTCATTTCGTGACAAAACGGTCTAGCGCTCGGAAATTGCTAGTCTGGTGCCTGCGTTGGGTGACGTGGCCTTTGCGACCGGAGCACGCCTGCCGGAGGTCTACCTGTTTTAGTCTCTTGAATCAGATTAGGGCCATTGCCGTCGCTCGTGTCTCGCTTCCGTCGTCTACTAACCCATGTTAACTTCATCGTGCCTGTATAGTAGGGAACATTCAGAGCCAATGCGGGAAATCGGATGAAAGGACAAGAGATGCAGTTGGGTAACGTGATGCCCAGTCATATTTGAACTGGGCAAAAAGTGCTACCTAGCAGATTCCTGGCTCTAGAAATGCGCCACCAGGACACGTCAGATACCTATGGTTTAACCAAGCGAACACAAGTGCTCAGAATATGGTAAAAAAAACTGCCAGGAAATGACCACACAAACTCGCCGTTTGTTGCTGTTGTTTCGCATTGGCTACTCACTAAGCATTTTTTTATATTACGCACTGCGTTCGCTTAGAAACCTTTCGGCATGCTATTCCACAAATGTAAAACCGCTCAGTGTCCAGCGTTTTTCCCGTCATGTACGCAACTAACATGAGCACAAATCATCTTATTTCATCTTTATCCGCCCATATTCAAAATTTGCCATAGAAATGACTGGTCGACCAGTTTTGATGCTCCTTCAGATCAGTGCCACAATCACTGTGCAGAGCATGAGGTGCTTTAAAAGGACCATGCAATGATTTGCGCGAATTTTGACTACTCTGCCGGAAACTGCTCTGATGATCCTCAATATCATACACACATCGAATTTTAACCGTATTCTATGCACCGGGGGACAGTTACCATGCAAAAATAGCGGGGCGGGGCCGCCGGATACATCCCTTCGAAGCGGGCTTACGTCATCGCCATCCAGTCCTCTCAGCCAACAGTGGACGATCGGGAGGGCACACCCTGCGGGACCACGTGGGTCCATATAGGCTCGGTTTGGACAACAACGACGTCGTATATCTGCCGTCGAAATCAGTAGAAATATGGCGAAAGGGAAATTGTCAGCGATGCAGGAAGATGCTACATACACAGCGTATAGGAATCGTCCCATACGCAGCAGCTCATAAAAGGCCACCGACAGAGACATTTTCTGACGAAGAAGTAGTTCAGAGAGGAAAACGTGCTCCGATAACCATGCTAACAGTCAACCGCTACATTACACTTCTGGTAGGATTTTGTGTCGACCATTAGATACAATTCACCTTCAGGCCAAATTAAAACATTTCACGGCGAAGTTTGCAAGCTGGCTTGCAAATTTTGCAAGTTGTTCGCAAAGCCCCTCCGCGAATCGACAACATCCTTTGTGTATGACGTCACGGCCAGTTCGCCTCGCAGGCGGGCCGTAGCAGCCGCCGTTTACGGCCGTGGTGAATATAGAATATTTTCGCTATTTGGACGATTTTCAACTTCATATTTCACAGGGTGAATGCTTTAGCACAGAAGAACAAATTGCAAATGATCGTAGGCTTGTCAAATATACTTTCATGGTCCCTTTAACGCAGAATGCATTCTACGCGTACACACCGACTGTGAACTGCGATAAACACGTCCTTGTCTGTGTATTATATGCCAGATGACGTGCGTCTGCCACCACATCCGCCTCCCCCTTCCGAGCAGGGCACTAACATGCGGCACCATTTCTCCTAACATGCTCTAGACCATGTATGCTCTATGTTATGATAAACGGATATCATCTGTACTTCTGTCTTCATATTTTGTTGAAGGGACTAGCTTGCAGCTTCTGCCGAGTCACCTCGTCTATTTTGAATCCTTCGTAATTTAATTTCTTTATAATTCTTTTAATGCTGGTAACAATTTCAGAGCCACAGTGGCAAGGGACATACCTGAGTTCACTACAGAGATAAAATCACCTCAGTTAGACATTGGTGAGTATGTTGGATGCGAGAGACAATTTATCTTCCATATCTCGTTTGCAGATTGTCCGCCCGGGAGTTCAACGGAGAGTTCAACGACGACGTCGAAGCCAGCGTCAGAAAAAAAAAGTGCAGCTCTGCGCCTCCGTCTCCCTTCGTTCGAGTTCGTGCTGTGTTTCCTATGGATCAATAGCGTTTAAGCTTCGAACTTGACTTCAACAGGAGGTTGCAAAGCAGGGAGTATATGATTGACCAGCCCTATTTCCTCATCCTGGCGGACTATCAATCTATATTGTGCGCAAGACCTACAATACTGCGTTTATTATACTTCAGTACAATGTAAACATAAAATATTGATTATTCGAAACACGTATATTTTGAACACCCCTATTTTCTGCTTCATTGACCAAAATGTGTGAGATATGAAAACTCGGGCTATACTTGTATTAGTGTGATTTTGGAATTGGAAGCGATATTAGGTGGTGTGCATTTAGCGACCGTGGAAGCGCAAAGTGGATGCAAGAATTACAAAACCTGGTGACAACAGCGTGGGCTGCTGGGGGCGTGCCAAACCGTTTCGTACAGTTCCACCAGTGAAATCTCAAAGAAGGTTCTCGTGTTGAGATTCAATCGCTCTTCCGTGATCCCGCGTTCTGCCAGTTTCGCTGTCAGTCTATTGCTTCTGCAAAGCGTTCATGGTACAATGTTGGGATTTGTGGTGATTAGAGACGTTGCTTACTTCGCTGAAACCAACAAACTGAAAGGGAATCGGCTTGTGAAGCACGTTTTTAGCGTTGACGAATTTGTCTGCGGTGACGATGTCACTATCCAACAAACACACATGATTCCCAGATCATCCCGTTTTCATCTCACGGCCTCATCGGGATGAGTTGATCCATGCGCCGTCCCCCGGATCTCGGGGAGCGAGCAATAGGAAATCGTCCCGTATTCATCCCTGTGAGAGCTGCGTGCGAGAATGCAGACGCCGCGAACCCTCCGCGGCTCCAACTGCGCGTGCGCGGTACGCAACTGTGGCTGCATTTGGTAACATTATTATGTGGTCCTTAATATGATCGTTACCGTACACGATGTAAAATTTATCAAATTCTTCATGTTTTCGCATCGGAACATCCAGTATTTTTCGGTTTTAATGAAGATACGCGGCTTGCGCTGCTTCTATAGGCGGATAGTGAGAGCGAGGTTCAGACGTTCAAACCGTTAGCAAGCTCGTCCGGGTTGCAGGCCGGAGGTGTTGTGGTGTGATGTTACAATTGTGAGCGAGTTTCGGTAGTCCATCATTTACCACTGTGCGGAGCTAAGATGGCTGCTAGCTGCAAATGTTCATTTGTTTGACTGCCTGTGAGTGTAGCTGGGAGAAAAGATACCTCACTGGAACCAGACTGATTAGGGTTGACTGTACGCAGAAGTGCAAAAAAAAAAAAATGTGGATGCCATCACGCACATGTCGACGAAATGTCAGTGTCCCCGTTAGTGAGAGCCTGCAAGCAATACGTTCCGTAACAGCGGCGAAACTAACAATGTGACGACAACGAGGGTAGCCTTAGTCCAACAGCGATCCAATGCTCTTGGAACCATAGGTCGGCGCGGTCATGATTGCGGCAGCCTTGTCAGTGCTTAGTGATCGCACTCATGATCGCGATCATCAGGCTTTGATAAGGCATTGCGATCGTGATTGCGCCGACCTATGCTTGGAACACGGCGCGTTTCTATCCTGCAATTCTCAAACAAGTGGTTCGCATGTCAGGGACATTTATCAAGACGGCTCCGATGAAGCTACAGAAGGAGAAATACATGTGAGGGACAGATATGCCTCATTTGAGCAACGCTTGTACGGAACAGGCGTTACCGATCGCAAAGTGCCGATGACTAAAGTGCATGGACGCTTGTACCGATGTTCAGTCAGAGTACAATTCTGAAGGACGCTCTCCACTGACATACATGGACTTGACCAACGTTCAAGGTAAATTAATCTTCATTACCACAATTTGGGGATTGTTGAGAGGGGCGAATAATGTCAGTACATTGTTCTTTGTAGAAAATTCTGTCACGCCAACTTCTGCACCATGACTGTTCCCCCAAACTGAAAGACCTGGCCCTTGTATGTGAAGTGAGACATCATCTCCCTTCCTGGGGGACAGACGCTGCGGACTGGGCGGGTGTTCACAGGTTCACATTATTATGACATATGAGAAAAAAAGAAATAGTGCACAGTTTTCACAAGTGACCGTGGTCCTCTCTGTACACCCATGCCTGCGTCACCAAGACACAAGCCGCGGGAGATTTAAAAACACATGACTATTTAAGCACTAAAATTCACGAATTTTCTCTGTCTGTCCAAGTCGGTTTACCGAACGAACGCCACATTTTAGTCTCGGTTCGCTGGATTTCTACCCATCTACATTTTAGCGCCGTTAGGCTTAGCAAGGGGGACACGAGTGAACAACATGTTGCTTAGTTTATTATTAGGTTAGTCTAAGTTCGCTGTTGTCAGTTTCCCGCACGCGACTGTGCATTTTATAGTCAGATAACATTTATTTACAGTAGTTTATTTTTACAGTAAGGATTTCGATCGGAGGAACACCCAAGTTCAGCTAACATAAGAAAGTCAAGTATATGAGCGCCATAGACGAGAAATAAAATCACATCACATAAGAACGCGAAATAACGTTACATATAAGTGCGGTAAAAGAGGCGGTGAGCAATTGTCCGGCGAGCAATTGTCCCGGATCCAAACTAATCTAACCTCTGAAAACTAACCTAGGACCCGGTTCTAACCTAGGTTCCCATCGGGGACGATTTCTCCGGGGACGACTTTTCCGTATTCCGGAAATTACAGGAGCGCCGTTGTGAACAGCTAAGGAAACGCATCATAGCCGATCAAGTGATCACATTATTTGTTTGAATTGGGATTTTTAAAATTAACATTCATGCTAATGCATTGTGCCGATTGCATCTGTTCTTTCTGTTCCTCTCTCGTAAAGTTTGCTGAGTACAGACAAGGCGGTAAGATTAGGAAGCGATTCTCCAACAAATAAGTCTTGACTATGACACGAGGTGATTCATCACTGGTGATTTTCCAAGGTCCTGCTACCTTCTATGTATTTATGGCAGATATGTTGGAAAAATGGTAGGCGCGTGTTTTTATAAAGGGGAGTAATACAGAATACTGTGCGCAATGACACATTACCTTCTGTATTGTTACCAATGAAATCAAACGCATATGCCCACTATCCTGAGGCTCTGACTTGATGCTCGCTGAATGTGGCTATCGTCGGACGTAGTTCCCAACTCAACCGGAATACTAGTATTTTCATATAAAGTTCTTTTTTGTTGGTGGTGGTGGTCAGACAATGATGCTGTAGTTGTTCTCTAATACTTTCTATGTTGATGAACCTTATTTTCAGCAGAAGTGCAGTTGTACAGGCAATGAAACAACTTAATAAGTGGTGTAGAGCTTTTATAACCCATAAACATCGGAACAGATAAATATCGCTAGCGAACTAATGCAGCGAACTATATCTATTTTATGTTGCTCGTTGAACGCAATGTAGATTTAATTATTCATTAACACGTGACATTAACAAATTCTGTCTCATAATGCGCTGATTATTACCCGGGAACTTCAGTACTATATTTTTAGACACTTCTTGGTTTTCACAGGGTACTTCACATTACACCAGACGTTTCGTTCAGCGTAGAGTCACTACTCCAGCGGAGAATCCCCAGTGACCCGGAGCTTTTCCTTATCTTCCTCAGAAGGCCTCCCGTTGTTCGCGGTGCGAAGACAGACGGGTACAGGTTTGGGTTATCCAACGCGCAACCAGCAAAGAGTGTAAAATCCACGGAACGGGTATCGAAAAATTGGGCGTATCTAAAAATAACGTGATCGAAGTCCCCGTTGAAAAATAAACAACATGAACATGAAAATGCAAACACCGAACTTTTACTAACCTAATAATCAACTAACTAACGTGCTGTTCCGTCGCGTCCGCCCCACTAAGCAAAAGCCTACAAAAATGTGTATTTCGTTCGCTAAAGTGACTTGGACAGACATCAAAATTTGTTGAGTTTGTGTGGTAAATAATGATGTCGGACTTTTAGCCACGGCATATCATCGTACGAAGCAATCGAGCATTGTCGTTGGTTTTCCTTGTTTCGCGAACGTGAATTTGGGTTCCGGAATAGACGGTTGCTCATTGCGTGGGCGGAAATAATTGTGCAGCGGTCGCTTGATCGATTTCTTGATATTTTCTTATTGGTTCACGTGCAGCGTTCATGAAAAAATAAATGAAAAATATAAAAATAAATCGATAAATAAAATAAAGAAAGAGAAGAACAAAGAAAGCTGGCAGTTCTAAACGCCGTTATCCTGAGGAACATTTATCTGTGCGTAATCCGCTTGCTCGCTGTTTCAACATTATGCACATTACAGGGCAGTCCTGTTGAACGTTACTCGAATGTTTGTAAAGTCGGCCTTCCACTAACCGTAAATAAGAGATACTCGTTAGCCTTATGAGACAGTTGACTCAGTAAGCACAAACCCGAAACGGCAAAATCGGGCAAATTGACGTTTCATGTTTGTTGAATGTTAGGTCAACATTCTATTGTCAACAAAGAAGATGATGAGTCATTGTCTGTGACACTCGCGTGACAGACGTCGCGTTCATTCTAGTTCCTTTCAACGGAATAAACACATCGTCATCCCTCTCTGTCCTGTCTCATCTTCAACAATGTGAAGCTAATAAACTCATCTCACTTCTCTATACGCGCACCGAAAAAAGAAGAAGTATATGTGTTTTCTTTACATTACACGGGCCGCCACAATGCTGGCTATGACGATAATCCCTTTACGAGCAGCTAAGCTTTTGTTCTGGTCTCCAAGGCCATGCCCTAAGTCAGCGGTCCATGAAAGTAAAGAGGAGAGGAGCCAGCAGTACGGTGCGGTTTTCCTTTCGCGTCACCAGATGGCAACACAGAATGACGTGTTTCACTGGGCTTTCAGTCGGTGTTTATGCGCACTCACGTTTCAAGCTTTTTATAAGAAAAGCTTGAAACGTGAGTGGTAGACGGTTGAAACGAAAAGTGGTAGACACATAAATTTGGTGTCTATCGATTCCTGAAATATTTCGAGAGAAAGTAAATGGGATTTTTTTTTCTAAATGGCTATAGAAGTTTAATAAAAACCTGTTCAAAGAGGGAGGAGAACAATTGTGCATTTTTTTCACATTCGTGACGTCGCCGTAAAATACATACGACATGTATCAGAAATATATTAACGTTATCCGATTCATCTCGTCTTCCTCTTGATAGTGAAACCACCCGCGTTAAAATCTGCGCGGTGGTTACTGACAAAAAGCATAAAATATGTTCCATGGCAAATGCATTGGGGCGGACAGCTGGTATGCCCTCTTAATTGGTATAAACGCAATTTCCCACTGCAAGGCTGCCTTCCCGCATAGTCGCCCAGTATAGCAGCGGAGCGCGCCGGCCGAGCGGGTGACCGCGAATTCCGCGAACGCACCGCTTTTTTGTGTGCTCTGCATAAAAAAAAACTGCGCCAGTGGAACGCGTACACGTAGAGAGTTAAGGTGCGCTGACTAGAACAAAACATATTTGAAGAATATTATAGGTAAGTGACCGCTCCTTGCTGCGCGTGTTTTGTGTGTGAGCTTTTTTCTTCATTTCGGTGGCACTTCAAGAGGTACGTGTCTTTTTCACTTGCGGATGCCAACAACAACTTTATTGTGAGGTGATGAATGTAGAGTTTCATCGCCAGGGGCGATACTCTACCGCAACAAGACATGACAAGAATGCGCTCCAGGCTGAAACGGCCGTTTTAATAGAAGAATACAACTGGAACTTGCTTGCGCTTCCTGAGAAGGCGGTTGTTTGTGTGTTTTATCGTGTGTTCTGTGTTGTGTGCCATGTCGTTCCTGGAAAGTAACCAACTCGCTTACATCAGCGCTCCCTTGGATTACCACATGAAAAGCCCTCCCCTTGCAAAACCCCACTATAAGTCTTCGTGCCGCGGTTCCGCCCTTAGCGCCTTCTTTCTCTCTCTTCATTTGTGTGCCTTGTTTGCAGAAGTCAGGCAAACGGCGTAGAACTGGAGGAGTGGAAGGCGTCGTTCCCGGTTCGTGTGAAATCCCTTGGAACTAAATTCAGTCGATTAAAAGGCGAGCGAAACAATGAAAATAAAATTGTCGACTGAATCTTGAACTTCGTGTTCCATTCATGCATTCAGTATGCAAAGGCACGACTAAAGTTTGATTTCCACGACCTGCAAAAGCTGTTCATTCGTACTCCGATTCATTCTTGACAATGGACCAAAATAAGTATTAAAAAAAGTAAAAACAGGCGTCTCCTACAGGATGGCAGATCAACCCCCATAAAATCGTAACCAGAGAGAAACATATCAGGTCGCTTCGCAGCATGTTGCGCTACTGTGTCCTGCCCGCGCCACGAAATATGATGTGGCACACGTAGCAACTGTGCATGAAAACAGTAAGCACATGAAAGATGAAATGTACTGGATCCCTGTGTGACGTATTAACTCGTGGGACCCTTGCAGACGACCAGAGACTGGATACCATAGGACTTAGATCGTTATTGTGAAGGGGCTCATTATTTCATTCCCCGCATCACCGCCAGCGATGGGGTAGAGTAACGCCCCTGGCGATGAAACTCCCCATTCATCATCTCGCAATAAAGTTGTTGTTGTTCAGCAATTTTCTTCGTTATTTAGCTCTTTTTTGCGTGCGAATGATCATAGTGTCACGATGGCCTCAAGTGCATTCCTATCTACTCGGATTAACACGGGAGCGTCGTTTCAAAACGGGCTCGAGTTGCTCGGTGACGTTGTACCTGCGTTTCGAAACAAGTTCGCCCAAACCAGCGTGTCAACCCTCTCAACTCAATTTCCCAAGGTCGGCAGGGATGGGTAAGATAGCAAGACAAGAGTAGTGACGTCTCGCCGGCCGCGTCTCCTCTTTCTCGGGAAACTTGAAAGCGTACACTGGGAATAGCTTTCGAATAACTGATCCTTTCAGGAGCACCATGTCGTAGGATGGCCATCATAATAACATTATTCGAAAGCAAGCAAACTGGCACAATTGTTTCATTGCGTGTTTTGTGACTTGACTTTCGAAAGCGAAAAAGGCGAGATTCACTCCCGCAGTTGCGAAAGTAGGTTTCTTATTATTCTTTTTCTAGCTCAGTTGTGCATTTTGTGCTGTTCTTATGTCTTTTATATTCTATGCGCATAAGCATTGTACTCACCCAAGCAAAATTTGCGTCATTCTGCATTGTTCCTTGTTTCGCTCCAAGCATCCTAAGGCTGCTGGAAAACGTTCGCGATTGCGTATTTTTACTGAATCTTGTTGCGACATTTTCAATTGGAATTGGATTGTTGATAGCTTTATCATGTTGCGCAATCTTTAGAAACGACGTAGCCATCGTATAGGACGTCCATAAGGTCTTCCTGCATCATCTTCGTAAAAAAAAAGTCACTCGCCTGCATGCTTACTCGATGGGTGCGGAACATGCGTTCCCAAACCTACTTTACCGACTAGCTACTCTAGGGTAACCCCGTCGCGCGAGCTACACTACTCAGGAGTAGGATTAGGAACGCACCCTTCGGTGCCACAACTGCAGCCCATACTCATGCCCACGAACAACCGCGACCGGTACGAGAGCGTGACTGCTGTTTGTCGCCAGAGAAATGCCTGGTAGGACCATCGTGAAGCAGGTGGAGGCCGGAAACTGAGCTTGCTGTTATCTCCCTGCGGGTCCCGTTCCCGTGCAAGTAACCTGCAAGAAGGCGCTGCTGGTTTGCCGGAAAATTTAGGATGGCGAATGGCCGAACTAAGCCGAACATGGTTTATCGTTGCTCAAGTCTGCGTGGTTGCAATGCCATATCTAGACCCCGGATTCCTAGGCGAATGTTTTTTTTTCTTTTTTGTGTGTGGTTCTAATAGTACCTTTTCAATACACGAACTCGGTGCTGGTGAACCTCCTGTATCGATTTGATAGTGCCTATCAATGCCTATTCCGGTGTTAGTGCCTACTTTGGCTTAGATTCCTAAAACTCCTATTCAACATTGAAAAACGCCTATAATAATGGCCCTAAAGCGGTGGCAAACTCCGTTGTCCAGGCGAAATTGACATCGGTCACGTCGCACATCCTCTTGAAACTATCGATTGTTTGAAAGAAGCGAGTATCTCAAAGGTGCTGGAATGTAAGCTGATAATTGAAAATTGGTTACTTGATACAGTCGCTTACTCGTTATTTCTCTCCCTTCTGCATTGTGCTCTTTCGTGGGTCGTTATTATAAAATATAGGCACGTCTCGTAATGGCTTTGTCGCAGTCTAGAATTCGCAGAGCTATTGCGTACTTACATATAGAAGAATCCCCGAAGCGTTTTTGAATGTCTTCTTTTAATGCCGAAAACGACATCTAGAAGGCGAAAAAGTTTGAGGACTAGGAAGTTTGCGCGTTAGCCTAATGCATCCGATGCTCGTAGCCCATCTCGCACTTCGCCAGTATGCTGCCCCTTGCAAGTCCTTCTGCAAGAAGTGTCGTGGAACTGGTGGCAATGGCTACAAGTCTTGTGACCGTATAAGATGGATAAGTTTTATATTCCGAGCAGCAAAAAGATGAGGAAAAGACTAAACTCCTATTTTTCGTATTGGTCCTGCGGATAGAACTGATTTATTCATTGGCATATGACAAGACATATATGAATAAAAAAAAAAAACAATTTATAGTGCCTATAATGAAATTTTTACTGCCAATATCGGGATTTTGGGCGCCTCTTATAGGCACCCAAAAACAAGGTCCTTTCGTGCCTAAAAATCCGTGCTCTAGTCATATCATGTATATCTAGTACATGTGATATTTATAGTACATGCCCACAGGAGATTAGTGGGAAAACATGGCTGCATTTTTGGGCTACCTTGGGTCCTTTGCAGAAAACTTGTACCGTGTTTATTAAGATCTCAGCTAGCATACATACGCAACATTTGTCTTATGAGGGCATCCTCCACAGCTCCTTCGTAACGACGTTGCTTCCTCGCAGTTGATGCCCTCCTTACTTCCTCGCGCATCATTTCTTCCATCCTTATCCTAAACCTCACTGATACCTTATTAAGTACTCTACACGCCAGGCGAATGGGCTCGTATAAGCCATAGCTCGTTACACCACTTGCATTGGTATGTCCTTCAATGCCCTCAAGTACTTCGTTCAAGAATCTCTTCACGCTCAAAACGTCGAATAACGCGGCGCAGACCTTGTGATCGTTCATAGATTCTTCTTCCATGTAAAACATGTTTTCCGTCCAAAGCTTATCCTCGATTTGTTTTACAAATTCCAGAGCGCATCCGCTAACCACTTTGGCGAATGTCGTGGTAAGGAGGTCATTGCCTCGGTTGCAGTCAGCCCACAGACGAACCATAGTTTCCAGATCATTTAGCAGCATTTCTGCCGAGCTGGTTGGTATCATGATGTCATGCGATTCATACCGAGGCTCCATACCGTCCTGGTTAATGGCGTGGCCTATTGTTGTAAGTTCGCTTCGGTACATGAACTCCAGCCATTCACAAACCATTTCTGCGCTGAACCAAGAGTGGTAAAAGTCCATGCACAGCATTTCGGGTCGGTTTGGAGCAAACGACAACATAGATGATATAAACTGGTTGAGAAGGTGATACGTTACCAGCGACTTTTCGAGGACGCTCGATTCTTCGCACCCAGTCGTCTGCGAAGTATGCGAATGACACAGTTGAAGCAATAATGGTTTCAGGTCTTCACGAATCATCCTGTCTATTTCGGAAATAGTAATTTCTGTATATGACACGTTCCATATCTCCTCGAATGGCTTGTTGACCTTCTTGTTAAAAGCAAGTACCGTTGACAGTACTTTAATTATACCACCAACGAAGGATTCCTCAGTAGGACTCCGCAGTTCCTTTGTTGTTAGAGAGCGCAGCCATTGTTCTGCGTTACTTCGTATCTTGACATGCGCCAAGGAGACCACATCATCCTTTGTGATGCTTTCAATGATGGTACAACAAGACAGAATGGCTCGTATGTTCCCAACAGCAGCCTCATTCTTGCGCTTATGAAACGTCTCGCACAAATACGCCATTTTCTGTAACAGCTGGTGTGAGACTACGTTCAGAAGGTCCTTCAGAGATACGGCAAGACGACGTTCATTGTTATGGGAGAAGTGTATCTGGATTCTCTCCAGGAGGCCAAGCGCGACGGAAATGTTTATTCGTTCTTTCCTTTGCACACATGTCACTGCTCGCAAATAGCAATAGCATCTCTCTAGGACCTTCAACTGCCGGACACACGCGTGAATGTTCAAAATGGTTCGCGCCTCATCGCAAAGACAGGATTCCCATGTCTTCCAGCGCAGGACATAACAGCATTTGCAAACGACGTGATGCGACAGAAATAAATAAGATAAGGTTAGATGTTCCTCCAAGCTTCTCGAAGATTTCACACGTTTTATGGGAACTTCCGTTTCGAGATCAAAAGAAAGTTCGACCCTTGACTTCAACGTTTCTCCAATACCGTCCTGAAGGTTGTACCACTGCACGTCTTTATTTCTGCACACATCTCTGAATGGAACTGTGACCGTGCCTAGATTGTCGTCCCACAGGTGAGCGGTGATTGACTTACGGCTACGGACCTTCCAGACAGTCACGACGACTGCCGTTTTCTCCGGGTCATGCAGCAGAAAATGGAAGGCTTCGTTCCACGCAGGACACATTGTCCGTTTCCGCACCGAAGACCATAAAGTCTTTCTGTTGAGTTTTACAGTGCAGTAGGCATTAATAGGCGAGTAAACGGTTACGAGTTCCGCTGTGAGAAGCCGCACAGTCAGTCTCAGACATGGAGAAGGAAACGAGTCTTCAACTTGACCTTGAGGGGTGCTCTTGAATACCTTTTGCACGTATCGTTCCAGGGAATCGTACTTAGGCTGCTGGGACTCACGTGTCATCCAATGACAGTATTCCAGAATTTTGAGACACAGAGGAAACATGGCGAATTACTGAACGGGTGCAGTTTATCTTCGTCTTCTAGCGTCAGATTAGAGAAAGTGAAAATGAAGTTTGAAAATAAAATTGTTTGGTAGACGTTTGGTAGTAACAATAAAAGTGTTTGGTAATAATTCCGTCAGAAGCAAAATACTGAAAATCGTTGGCGTTCTACACATGCATCCAGATGTCAAGTGATGCTGGCATAACGTGCCACGCTGCTATCGATGCGGTATGTGAAGTCAGATGAGTCTAAAAGCAGTAAAGGTTTCGACAGCCTACTGATCAGGTCCTTCTCACGCCTTGGGGATGTACTTCAGCTGCGTAGCCAGAAAAATATTTCGGGATGGGATTCTATGTCGACTTTACAAAGGATGATTTCCCCCTCGTTTTCTTCTTCCAAATGCACTAACAAAGGTAAGATTTTGGGGGAGTTGAACCCCCCTCCCTTCTGGCCACGCCAGTGACTCGTTTCGATCAAGGCCAAATCGAAAAGATACATCATAGCCACTGAGCCGCCACGTTGTCTGTGGAGCTTTCAAAAGCGGAACATTAGTGGAGCAAAACTAATCCCAAATTACCTTGTTACTTGTGTGATTACACGAGGAGCGTTAGTTGGTTACGTTGGCGAGAACCTTTTTCAGACAGTGCTTCTGCAGTCGTGAGACGCTTCACGCTTACTCCAGGAAAGTTTTGCGCGCTGATATGCGCCCGGAAAGTTTGGTCATTCGTCAAAGAAAGCGAAATCCTCAGGTTGGAAACCGTCGATACTTCGAGGAGAAACTGTTCTTTATGACAGTAGCTATTTCAAAGTGTGTGCACTTTGCAAAACTACTGCAAAATGCATGGCGACAAAAGGATTGTTACTACTGCCATCTACTACAGATAGACACCTGGACACACTGAAACCATTCGCGGGTGAACTGGGTTAAAAATAAGCTAAGAATCGTTACTTTGCATCCATTGCGGAGAGGAAATAGCATACGCGGCATAGCTACCCCCTTCGTCTATGGTTCGGCTGCTACATGGTCTGCAACTTGGTATGCACGCTTTTAAACATTGCCGACTTTGCAAATCACGCGATAACGAACATCAGAAAACCAGCACAAAGTCCTTCGAGAAGCAGCGAACAGCTGCTGTGTATCCACGCTGCGGATCCCGGTTGGCCAAGTAGGAACGAAGGGGCCATAGGGGCAGGGGCTGTCGATCCAGGCCATACCCATTATACACATATACTAATGCATTATACACCCGAAAAATAACAGGTCGTCATTTGTTGCCCCCGAGAATCCAAACACTAGTACCCGTATTCACCAGCCGACTTAAACCATTGGTTTAGTGACGTCGGGTTTAAATCGATCACGTGATCTCTCCGTCTATGAAGCGCCGTCCAAAGGGTTGACCACAACGCATGCGCATTATTCACATTGTCACGCGACGGTTGATGGGAGGGAAAAAGTAGCAGACGACAGGACTGCGAAGGAGGAAGGCTCATGTTTGTTTTTTTGGCTATGAGGTTGTTACGGAAGAAAAGTTGAGATGGCGCTGGCGCTGCTGCAGGTGGTTGCGGATCAGGGTGTCGGCAGTGTCGGTAATCGGTGGTTAGATCTGTCTCTGTATCTGTTAATGACAACCTTCGCGAGATATGGTTGTTATGGTCGCTAAAAAGGTGTACATAGAGAGCGTTTGCCATGGTATTTGAAAGACAGCAGTAGGAATCCTCACGGAGGTGATCGTTGTGCTATTGTCAGTGTTTGCCCAGTAAACCACTCATATCCCTAGGACATCCTTACAAGGTCGTGAACGTCCTGAATATCTGGACAGCCATCCAATATCTGTGGGATGTCCCAGAACGACATTCGCGTTTCTATTTTATCGAGTAAATCACAGATGTCCTAGGTACGTCTGCAGGATATCTCGCTTTTGGACATTTGAATGGAGGAAAAGCCTGGAGATCCCTTGGATACCCATGAAAGATCCACTATACGAGATTTTGGGCACTGGTTGAACGTCACAGCAACGTCGCCAGGACGTTGACTGAAGATATGCGAATAAACGTGAAGTTTATGACATCTTGTTCCGACAGCCACATTTTTGTTCTGCTGAGAGCAAGCAAAAACTTCTGCAAACGTTAATTGGATGGGGGGAACAAGCAAAATCGTTATATATTTCTATCGTTCGCGTGCTGCTAGCCGTGAAAGTATTTATCTATATTCGTAACGATCGTCAAGCAACGGTGTAACTTGATCACTTTTATAGCTCCACTCACCAGCTAATCCCATTATAGACAATAGCTTCTATTAAAAACACAGTATCGGGCATGAAGGAATGTGAGAAACATTATTCGTTATACCATGTCTCTGCAGATCCACGGGTTAATTGCAAAGAAGCACCTCCTCACCGTTACAGGTGTATCACGGCCCAAATACGTAACGAACTTGCCCCAACGGCCATTATTTCAGTATAAGCTCTGGGCATTTTGTCAGCATAAACTGTTGTCTCCTGCTTGGTGACAATACACACTGTTGTGAATGCTCCCTTCAAATTCGCGTACGCGGTGGAGGGGACAAAAAGGGAGCCTGCTCTTTTTAGGGTGGAAGCACGTGCGGTAACGTAGTCAGCCTTGGTGGACCGTGCGTCAGAGTTTGGTCGAACGTTGGCGGGGCGCACTACATTCCCTGAATTTTTGACCTGTTGTTGATGTTCGAAGCATTTATTACTACACAACACGTAAAAATTACCATTGTACATAATACCTATGCAAATACATATATATTTACATACATATCAGAATGGTGTTGTCATGTCAGATACGTATCAACTAAAAGCAAGTGCATGTTTGGACCTGCTTGCATGATGTCCCACGTACTTCCATATATCCTAAAAAGACGTTCCCGGGATATTCGCAGGATCTACAAATGACAAAGAAGTGCCAGTCCACAGAACGTCGCGGGGATGTAAATGGGCTCTGTGGCCAAGTCCGTGGGATATCCCAACGTTCGAAATAGGATATCCTGTAGACGTTTTCTGGATATATATGGTTTGCTGGGTGGTCGTCGATTGTGGTTGCCTGTAATAATTTCATCCGCATCGACCATCGCTGTTGTGCGATCAGTGTGGTGAACTGCAACGATCAAGATTGCCTCTCGAGTGATGGGGCATTCCAGCAGCGTCCTTTATACGCTTTCGAGCCTGGTCTCATGTGCGCAACGTGTGTGCAAGTGTTTGATCAACGTAGGCTATGTAAACAGAAAGAACGTTGATGCAAGGGTGGCCTTATGCTGCATGGGACTCCCACATGCACTACTTTTACGGTGTTATCGTTTAAAGAAATCGACATGATACTTTCAACGTGTCACAAACCTGCAATGCGTTAGAGCGTCTCTTTGCTGGCTGTGTTTCTTTGGAGCGCAACTCATACGGAAAACGTACTCAGGGTGCTGCCTTGTTTACATCCTCGTCCTGTGTGTGTGTGTGTGTGTGTTTCGTTTGTTTGTTTAGCGCTGTGTTCGTCATGTTACCCAGGGCGTCCTTGCTTGTGAGCGTGGAAGTGTAGTGACCCACTGTCAGTGCGGTGCGCTGCTGTGCTTAACTCTGACCTCTTTTATTTCTGCATTTCAGCATATCAGATTATTGTACAAATCACTAAGCACTAAATATTGATTGTTCTGTTCAGCCCTCAAAGATTCATCGTTACGTTGTGACTGTCTCTTGCTCTGATGAAATTTCACGAAATACGAACATACCGAATGTATATATTTGTCTTAAAAGGTACTGAGCATACTTGTCATCTGATATGATGCATTTGACATTGTTAAAATAAATGGCCACACTTTAATGCTATTATACTACATCTGAGCCATTCAGAATTTGTAGTTTATTGAGACCATGTACACAAACTATAGATGTTAAAATGAACCAAATATCTCATAAAGAAGGAGGTCTTATACCAGTTTCAAGAGTGGTGTTTCAAAGATGGAGCAAACAGGAATGGACCAAAGAAAACACATACAACAGCTGCAACATCAGCTACAAACAAGACTGTGCTGCTATTTTGTTCAATAATTGCATTGTGCTTATTTCTTCAACATCATATATTATTGAGGAAACACTTTTACACAACTGGTTGGGGACTTGCATAATTTCCAGGCTCATTCTTTACACGCTTTTCTCTCATCTTCATACTGGCATTGTAAATTTCCCTAACATTATCATCGCACCATCACCACCACCAATTCCTAAAAACTGCCCACGGCTCATGCCATGACATGCTATAATACGGCTGCCAACAGCACATCATGCACTAAACAAGTGTAGGAAGGCGGGGTAGGTCGTACGAATTATGGTGTACACAGCAAAAAGACGCGGACAGAAGAACGATGACACGGACGCCTGCATCATGCACTACACTCTGTGAAATCACTCCTTATTCAGGTTTTTAATTTAGGATTCTTGTTCAGAAAGAATTTGCATAGTGATGCAGTTAGTTATCACTCCACTCTAACGCAGACCACTCAACTTTGACGGTGAAATGACATATGAGGCCTGTGTGATGCCATGAGAATGATAACCGCCACTGTATAATTGTCTAAAATTATTTTGTTAATTTTTATTTCAGCAGCTCTTCACCACTTTCTTGGCATTTTTTCGGTTTCCAGTCTTGGAATAGTTCTCGGACTATTTTCCCAGTTTTCCATGCTTTACTGGATTGCAGACATCTTAAGACACACACGGTAATTCAAGCAACTGGGCATTCGAGGATTACATGTTTGTATCGCTGATGTTTGTGACCTGACTCGACTAAGTCTCGTTCTTTACAACGATGATAAAGCTCTGAAAAATTATTGCGCAGGCTGCATTTCTGCACTGTGTTGTTATGCAGTTTGCTGTACAGTTTTGTATTAAGAGAGTGTGCTATTTCTTGAGAAACAACACAGTGGAATATCAAAGCAAGACACACCTGAAGGTGCTCATTCTAGCATGAAATCTCTCTAATAGCACTGATCATTTTCTGCTTGCTTTCTGTATTGATCTATAGCAGACAGTAAGATGAAGTTCGCAATGGACAAATATACGCAATCCAAATAAGCTCATACATAGAAAGGAATGCAACTTGAAATCAGGTGCATCTTAGCTACAATGTGCTGTATTACTTTTATTCAAATTTACATGATTCCACAATTTCAGTTATATTTTGAGCCACTTTGGTAGCTGTCACTTTGTAGAGGCCGACATATTCATCCAGTTGTGTCAGCCCAAATCTGGGCATCTGGACATCAACTGGACAGTTTAATGTAGTGAGCATGGTGTTCTGCATCATGAAGGACAAAGTCTGGGAGCAGATGTATGGGACATAACACTGAATATGTAATAAAATAATATAGATGCCTCTGCATGACTAACCACCTAACTTCAGTAACAAGTGATGAACATGCAGTGTCTTCAGGCAACTTCAGGAAATTAATACATGATGTATGAGAAATGGTTTGCAAGATATACCAGCACCCAAAGCAACAGTTTCACAGGTTCCGGGCAAATGCATTACATTGGTGCACCAAGATGAGCATGTAATTATTTCGTTCCACTTTACTGAACTTTATGCACCCCAAAGGGTGCAATAGAAAATGTGTGAGGAGAGGGGGGTTCTAAAACGAAACAGAAGTAGTGTGAATTTACCGTTAAACTGAAATGAAAAATTCCACACAGACAACCACAAGATTTGTGAACCTATGGTGAAGCAAGCTCTTACACAGACCCATTTTTCATGTGTTCATGTAGGTCAGTTGTGTTGGGGATGGCATGGTATGCGATATGCCTAAGCTAATGCCAGCCACATATTTGTATAGCAATAAATTTTCTTCACATGTGGCTTTGAAGAACTGCTTACTTGAAACAAAATAAATAACCAGGTGTGACACATATACATATGATTGTATATGTGTTTGGTGTTTGGTGCCAGTCATTCAGTGAAAGTAGTTTGCATCATGATTAAAAGCGTTAAAACCCCAGTGCAGGGGAGCTAAAGAGACAGACACAGACACAAGCAGTGTGCTTGTGTCTGTGTCTGTCTTTTCAGCTCCCCGGCACTGGGGTTTTAACACCTTTAGTCATGATTCCAGAAAACCGAACAGCCCAATTGTTAACCCTTTTTGTAGTTTGTATGAGATGCCACATATTCTCCTGGTGACGATGAGGGGGAAGGAAGCTTTCCAGCGATAAATGTATGTCATAGTGTCTTGTATTGCAACAGCATTCAGGCACTGTTTCGAGTGACAGATCCATAGATGTTAAAATCATTTTTCATGACACACTCTTAGTTACATCCGAATTTTGTTACCGTAGTATTCCCATATTCTGTATACCCTCCACTCACCGCTTTAGGGCTGGAGTGCGAGTCAAGGCAGAGGAGAGCTGGTGTGAAATGGGAGTACCCATTCTGCGTAGCTATTGTACAGGACATGTCATACGGGAAAAACCGTGGACACTTAGCATGCACCTGAGCTGGTGTAAGGGGAACAAGTTGTAACATAATTGAATGTACAGTGAGGTACTACACATATGCATATTAAAAGTGGATATTGGTTTGGTTCACTATTTTTGAACTCAGCTACTCAGAACATGTTGAAGACAGGCACAAAACCAAATTAGAGGCTTTGTGGCATTCGTGATAAACAGAAGCATGATTGCAATTTGGATGCGGGAGTATATTATAAATCATGTAGCATGATTCCATAGGAATGTGTTTTCCGATTCTTAAGATTTACCTGTAGAGGATATGAGACTACACAACAAGAGTGTACAGATCACACCAGTGTAAAGCTGCTGTGTCATCAAGCAATTTTTAACAGTCCTGCTCACAGAAATGATGCAGAACAGCATGCATACATTCTAGCTTGAAAGAAAAGCCTTGAGCTTCAGGAGACTCAAAAGGGACACTGTTTTTTTTTTATTTAGTGCTATATTCACACTCAACACCTGAGCACATGGATAAACTCTGTGGCCTTATGATAGCTATCAACAACATAAAAGAAGGAGAGCGAGTGTAACATGGGTGCATGTTTACCCTGCTTCACTACTGTCGTCTATATCCACACTGAACGCATGCACACAGAAATTAACTATGCGGCCATACGACAGCTGTCAATAACGTAAAAGAACGAAAGCTACTGTTAGCATGGGACCGTGCTCTTCCACGTTCTCGTGTGCTCAGTGTATATATAAACGGCTGCACTGGTAGGACAAGTCTGTACCCATGCTAACACAAGCTAACTTTCTTTTACGTAGTTGACAACAGTCATGTGGTCATACACAATATTTCCATGCACTCATGCTACAGTTATGGCAGAACCATATTTCCATTTTGATGTTGCATGTACCAGCTGGCTACTATTGTAATTGTCAATACCATCTATTGATAAGTCTGTAGCCTATGTTTTGTTATATTTATCTGGAAGGTGCTATATGCAGTAATTGCAGTTTATATAATTTTAACTTTAAATGCAGTGCAATGTGATCAAGGGAGCTCAAAGTTTCTGCACACATTGCCCTTGATTCCTATTGAATTCAGCTCTTTTGCAGTACACCTCAGATATATTAGTGGAGTCAGCACGTGGAATGTAGCAAGGATTTTTTTCCTTGTGCGTCATTGCTCACTTATGTTCTCATGTGATCTCACCAACTAATTGAGCAGGGTATCGAGAATGCAGGCCTCTATGAAAAAAGTCATCCTTGCGGAACTACGTAATAGCCTTTATTGTCTGAATATAAACAAAAATCTCACGAATACAAAGTTGTTGTGATGAATTAGTCCACAACAGAGAATTTTTCAGAAAGGATCTCCAGAATATCTGTGCTTATATAATACACAAAAGCTGTCAGTGATTGGTCATGGTTATGTATCTGCAATTGTTAACCTCAAAAGTAATGATGCTTCCAAAAGGTCTCCAGCCCCCTTTAGCACACTGCTGTGTAGTGTCTTTTGCAGAAACAGCCCTACAAAAGTAGATTTAGTGTTACCAGACGATAAATCAAAATAGAAGTAAGCAGTTGTCTTTTTGAATATTTTCCAATGTAGCAGTAGTAACACAATACCTGAAGAACTGTTTTTCATTGGCCTCTTCTGCCGTGGCATGCTGAAATAAGTGAAACACACATTTCAGTTTCATCTATGCTTGCATGTGAATCCTGGGAAAATGGGGACCTTGTTCGCTTTTGCTCCGCTATTTTCATAATCTGGGAACGCTAAATCTGCTCAAATTTCGTGCTCAGTGTAGTGCAACAACGTGCAATATTTCCATGCCTCGATGGTATCCACACTACAGCCGCAAGACGCTAATGGACGTTATGATCAGTCCTATTGCACGGTTAAATGTCTCAGGAAATTAGACACGCTGGAAAGAGATGATAGATACTGGGATGGCTAATAAACATGCCAGTGGATAACGCCCCTCAGTTTCTCCATCGGGGCTCGCAACAACCATCTAGCATGTTATTGCTCCTACTGTACAATGACAGGGGTGCTTACAGTGTGTATCACAGGAGATGACACTCATAATAAGCGCCAGCACAGCCAGCACTACTTAGGCTTTGTTTTTGAAGATGCACATTGACGTTCGGCCATCCGCACCGTCAATGCGGTCAAGAAGTTGCTCTCTCGGTCCATTGAATTGGTATCTGGATTTTGTACAGTGGCACATGTCGATGTCACTCTCTTTGACCACACTTTGACGGTGCTTTTACGTTTACCATGCAAGAGTTTGCAATAGCGCCTTCTAAAAAAAACTGCTGCATTTCGTGCCACCGGTCAAGCGTTACGCCGCTTTTCTTTACTAACCGTCCATTTAAAACGATTCTGCTTAATTTTTACCATTAATTTAACCTTAATTTTTTTGTTGCTCCTAACCGTTTTTCATGTTACCCGTGTAATTTTTACCAGTTCGACTTCGAATTAGTGAAACATCACCTACCACAAACACTCTACGATAGTTTTTTCAGCACACGTTCACAGTTGCAACGTACTTAGGCCGACGTTAAACTAGCCCCTCCCCTGGTTTAAAATACGTCCCATTAAAATACATGGGTCTTATACCGCCGGTTTAAGTAGCTTGGGTGGATGATCGAAATGGAATATTTGAAGCGAATATTCGTCCTATTGCGATAAAATCCATCTCCTGGGCGCTTCTAGTAACTATGTCAATCAAAACTTACCCAAGATTTGATGAAAAATTCTTCGTGAACCGTGGATTAGGCCTACCGGTCACAGCCGCTTCTGGCAGATCCTGGCGAAATGCGCATGCGCCGTGCAGGAAGCTCGCTATGTGCGGTGCCATTGGCTTCACAGCAACAGGTGGTAGAGCGTGGGGTGGTGATCCAGGATTGGCGAAGGAAAGTCTCACGTGATCGATTCAAACTCGATGTCACTAAACCAATAGTTTAAGTAAGTTGGTGAATACGGGTATAGAACTGCAGCAATGATGTGACGACAGGATAGACAAGGCGCTGGCGTATTCCTAGAATCAAAATTTTCCCTAGTTTTCTGCTCCAGCATTTACATAAGCTGGAGCTATGATCGTGCCTCCCTGCTTCAATTTTCACCTGTTACCATACCCCCCCCCCCCTTTCTGGGGGTGCTCGCGTTTTCCTCTCGAATTCGCGATGCTTGCACGCGTGTTTAGTTTTCCATTTTTCGGACGTCCGGTTCGGTCGTTGTTTCGTCTCAATAGCTCATAGACAGGGCCATCTAGACCCATTTAGCCCTTAGCCCATTGTAAGAGCCCATTTAGCCCTTAAAGAGCTCATAATCCACTTTATCCATGGTTGTTCTTTCCAAGATGCTTTTTCCGTTGTCTTTTGCACAGACATCGCCTCACCTTGCAACTTTTACTGTGAAATTTCAGAAAGAGGCGCGCATGGAACGAAGCTGTGAAGTTCTTACACACGACGACGTACACAAAAGGGAGCCAAATACTAAGAGATCACCTGATTATAAACAGGAAGTCGTCAAACCACTCAATCACTGCTCCGAAAACTACTAATCATCAAATTAATCTTAATCATCAAATTAAGCAGCGTTACTTTTCCCATCAGCCCTGCTAACTTGAGCAGTCTAGTGAACAGTCACGTTCAGCTAAAAGCCATAGCAATGGGAGTAGCACGTCTCTCTCTTTAATAGCTTGTCATATCAAAGCTCAATAGTCAGACTGTCTAGTCAGGCTTTGAAATGCATTGTGCCGTCACTTCGGCTTTCGGTCTAACTTCTTTATCTTTAATATAGGACGACCTGGAAGGGCGTCCATACTTGGAACAGCGACAAGTGGCGCTGAGGCTTCGCCCTGAGCACGACGTCCCTCCGTCGATTTCCGTCCAGCAGCAGACGTAGGTGTTCCAGGGGTCCTCGCGTCGCGGGACAACAGGCCTGCCATCGGGTCTCGTGATTGAGAACCAGGGCTCTTTCCGTGCATAGGCGGCATAAACTCTTCCTCCTCTTCTCCGAAAAAGTTCAGGACGTTGTCGTCGGGAAACGCGATGATAACCGCTCCCGGTTTGATGTCGAGTGGACCGTACATGACAGTCATCGTGTAGAGGAGAAATGCCAGAAGCGATAATGTGTAGCCCGGAATCCACATGTAGAGCACGCGATGTCTGAATCCCAGAACCACCATGACGCAACCGGTGGAAAACATTGCGGAGGCGGCGGCGTGGAGACACTTGGACACGAATGATGGGCGGAAGGTAGCCGGCTTCACTTTGACTACTGCTTCAAAGTCTGCGGGAAGAGTATGAATATTCACTTAATCGGTTAGACTGTAACACCATCGCCAGACACTTTAGGTATTACAAACACGCTACAAAGATTAAACCCTTTACCATTTGCAGGCACGTGTGATGACTTGGGATGCTTCTTAATATCAAGTGACAAAATTGGCGGGCCAAGAATATCACGCGCGTAGCCTGACAGGGTAGCTGTGTGGGATATTCCAAGCAACAGACTAAGGAGCTTAGAAATTTTCGAGGCTTGTAATGGCCTCTCCTACTAAATAATCGTTCATATCCTCGCACGACGAAATGGTACAGGCATTTCGCGTTCATCCCCTCTTTGCTGCTGTTTGTTACAAGGAACCCAGCCACTGGTGAGAAAAGCAAATTGATATTTATTGAACCATTTAGAAAAATAGTTACGTATACTACTACTACTTTAAAGCCGTCCCACTACATAGTGTAATGCTGTCTGGCAACAACAGAAAGGCCCTTGAGGTGTCCAGTTGAAATGAACGGATCAGCTGTGTAGGTGACAGAGCGATGAAAATCACCAATCAAAATGAACGAATTTTTTTGCTAGTCGAACTGAGCATTTCTACGGTAGGAACACGTTTTTGTCTCCCCCAGATATAGCGTCGTATTTGAACTATTAAAACACGATTTTGGTCTTGGTTTGAGATCGATTAGAAGGGTTCCATGGCACACAAACGCATATGGGGTACGTTATGAGTGGCGTATTTCGCATGAAACTGCAAGGATGGTGCATATCTTTACATAATTTCATTTGACCAGGTGTGCAAGCATCAGCATGGCCGAAGCTTTTTCTCTTTTTTATTGTACAATGCTTTCTTGTTTCGTGATGGCTTTGGGTCCTCTTTCGCGAAAATCGCCGTCGGAATCGATATTTTCAACGTATCGGTAGAGGAGGTGATCAGATCCCCACCCTACCTGTTCCACTTTGTGAAATAGATTCAGTACAAAAGCCGTGCGCAGCGCATAACACACAGAAACGGTCCAGAACCTCTCTTACGTGTGCACGACCGACGGGACACTAATATTACAGCTGCGATGACGGATGGCGTTCGCCCCCTGTGAACATTGATCGTCATGTTTCACATAGCTTCTTTTTGCAAGTCGGACGCAATTAAGGTTCAACCACAGCTGTGCCCAGTGGGCAAGATACATTCCTGTTACGTACGCAGGATATCATGATCTGGATGTTAGGATATCCTGAGGACCAAGCTAGAGGTCCCATTTACATCCAGAGGACATCCAGGAGACCATGATTTTGGCACTAAATACACGTCGCAGGAATGTCCCTGTGACGTAACTTCTTGGGTATATGACCAATATGGGAGGTTGTTCAACCACCATTTGGTAACTGATTATATGCATTATTACACCGCACATACAGCTGCCACTAACCCTATTCAGCTACATGCACTCCTGGAAAGACACTAATGACTCACAAAGTACGCACCTATAGCCGACCGACACATTTGGTTTCCAGATTAAACAATTTTAGAATATATGTGAAAGCTTAAGACGGCAGGAATGCCAGCTTGCTTGACCATGTCCCACGACAAAAAAAACTGACCTCACCCTAAAGACGAAGAGGTTACAGGCGCTCATATGACGATCCCCCTCCGCGGCGCGCAATCGGTGCGCAATATAATCATTGGTACCTGTCGTTAGCCGTGCATACGAGCTACTATCTGTATTGGCATCGGAGCGGAAGACCATCCACACAGCCTGGTTCCCTCTAACCGCATACAAGTTGAACCATATACTGAAATACAGTTTTTTGAGGGTAGCTGATTAGCTGTAATAGGGTGTAGGACGCGAAACATCTGCGACGGTGACGAGAGTGCTTCTTTGCAATTTGCAAGTCTGCGACGACGCTTAATTAATCATTTAAGATTTCTGACATCTCTGCCTATCATATACTGTGCTTTTAATTCAAGCTATCGTTTCCAGTTTTTTTTTTTTTTTATATTCAAGCTAATGTGATTATCAGCTGGATGCAGCTCTAATGCCGATAGGTCTCCTCCTTTGCTTGAAGTGTCACCAGCTCCGGTGGCGCAGCGGTAACGCGTGCGCTTGGAGACTGGGAGGTCCGCGGTTCGAATCCGCGGGCCGGCTGTGCCGTCTGGGGTTTTTCCTGGGTTTCCCTCAGATGCGTATGCCGGCACAGTTCCCCTGAAGTCGGCCCATGGACGCAGCTATCCTCCCCCCGAGCGGATTCCGCTTGGTCTTCCACTTCACCCTTTCCTCTCCTCCTCTCCACCACCTTTCCCTTCCCGAGAAACACGAGTCGCGAGTTGTTGAGGAGCACAACAGTAAAATCCAACTCACTTCGCGGGCACATACAACAGTAATCATACCGAAACTACCGCTGTGTGTCGCTAAGAGCGCAGTCGTCCACCCCTCTGAGGCAGTGAACTGGCCTGATTTCGGCAGCTTCCGCTTGCCGCTAGGGTGACGTACCGATGAGAAAATACATCGCTCGCGTGTTCCGTAAACTTTTGTCGGGACCTGTACAAGATACGAGTACCTATAACGTCCCATTGTGTACATTCATGCAACATCCATGTAACGTTCGAGACGTCTGTGAGTTTTGCGACATTTCTGGGATGTCTCAGGGATATGTGGTGTCCACTGGGTGGTGAAGCACAGCAGACGTCTGGGATTGCCATATCTCACGCGGTGCTATGTATGTGTTGCACAATGCTTCTTTGCGGTGTGCTGTTGAATGAGGGCGGCGTCATTGTACCATCCCAGGTAACACATGGTGCGCTTGTATACATCTAAAAATGGGCTAACTTGAGACTTTAGGGATACCGATAAATTTATACGTCTAGAAGCTGACCATAACGCTATACATTATTTAGACGTCTAACAAGGGGTGGTCTACGAGACATGTCGGAGATATTTCGCAGTAGACGTCTACCGTTAGACGTCTAAAAGCATGTCACATGTTGGCCACATTTAGACGTTCATCACAAATTTATGCAACCATTTTCACAGGAGCAATAACATAGCGTTACCTCTCTGCTCTCCTGCTGTCATGACAGAGCGACTACAAACCGTGTGTCTTGCAACCGTGAGGTTCAACGTGATTAAATTCAATTTTTATTTGCACTGACCCCATGAACAACCTGGTCTGAATAAAGTTAAACGTCGTTAGAAGCAGGCAAAAGAAAATACGACTGCGCAAGAGTGCTGCAATGAGACGAAAATATAAGTGCGAAGAAGCCCTCGGCGCGCCAGTTTGGAAACTGCGTCGGCAGAGAGCACCGCAACAGTCTTCTTCAACCTACTTCAGTTTCTCGTCTTTCAGTCCATAGCCCATGCTGTGTCAAAGTCAACAAAAATAATGCATGGTCTACTATCCCTTCCCCCACGCAAGGAGGGCTGGGATTACCTGATGTTGCCCATTGTCTAATTTTTTGCCATTGTGCTATGCCAGTATATAGCAAGAGGTTTCGTCTTCGAATTGTCTGTTGGGAGTCAAATGGGTTCTGCACCAGCAAAATATGAACCGACATATATGGATAGGAAAATGTTTGACACTTACACAGTGCCTGAATACAAAATATGCGTAAATTTCAGTTCTACAGTAAACAAGCTGCATCCAGCATTTTTACATACAGGCATTTATACTGATATCACATATTGTCTTTTCTATTTTCAGTGTATCTCGGAAACGTTCCTTCCTGCTACCCACAGCTGCCTTTGGATCAATCAAGATCAGAGCATGGACCTGAAATGAGGCATTGCTTGCGGCTACCAGTGATACAAGTACTGCGATTTGTGTACATGTACCACATATGTACATTTGTGTATCTACTTTGAAAGAGTACCTAGATTCTTTGGTATGTCATTGTGCAAACATGGGAAATGCTCACGATGTCTGGTAACTTGTCCACATGTTTGGGAGTCAGTGTTTACCCAGCATATTATCACAAATAAATTTTGTACCAACATCCATGCTGCCTTTGTGCATGAACCACATATACCTGCATGTGCATGTGAGGGATATACCTGGATGAACCAATACATGGGCCACTAGTGCCAAAGGTTTGGTAAAAATTATGTATAATTTTAGACACCATGGCTATTACATGTCTATATGACGGCTCACTGGATACTGTCCCATTTTAGACGTTTGGTCTAAAAAACGTCTAAATCGATGCTAGAATTATTCAGCTATTAGCTGTATTTTAGCGTAACGTTAGCCGGGCTAAGGGAAGGCTATCGGACGGATACGGCTGAAGAGAGCTACTTTGTTAGATGTCTAATAGACATTCCCAAAGTCTACATTTGCACAGTTGACTGGGACATGATACGGTACTAATCACTCGTACGTTGTGAAAGACACATTCGATGAAGGATTTTCCTCTCACGTCCCTCAGACAGCACACGACATTGGGCGGATGTGGGTAGCAAGTTGGGCACATCGGCCCAACATATTCCTGACGCTACCAACTTGTGACTGATATACGACAGAAGTTGGCAATGTCGGCTCGATGTTGACGGAAAAACGCGACATGTAGCGGACAATGCCAACTTGCGACTGATATCAAGTTGAAGTTGGCAATGTCGGCTATGTTAACCGAAACAAGCGGCATGACGCCGACAATTCCAACTGACGACCGATATCACGTTGAACAACAACAGCTTTATTTTAAGATCATGAATAGGGAGTTTCATCGCCAGAGGCGATACTCTACCCTATTGCTGGTGGTCATGAGGAGAATGAAATAATGAACCCCCTCACAATAAGTATCGAAGTCCGATTGTGTCCAGAAAGGTCACAGAAAGGTCATTTGAGCTGTTGTTGAGTGTTGGTGGGCTGGATTCGCCCCACGGACAAAATAATTTTGATAGGGACAAGGTGTGAGACTGCGGTTCGGAAAGGTTGGTAGTGTAGGCACTGAAGAAGAATGTGCTCCATCCTCTAGACAGCATCTGGGAGAGTCAACTTGTCCCAAGCGGTAACGCCACTGAGCTGTACAATCCACATAGAGCCGCATTCGATGAATTAATGCAGCATCTTCACGAGAGGTGTTTCGTGGTATGCGGCAAGCCAGCGTTGGATCAACACTTCTCAGCATAGATGGGAGGGGGGGGGAACGAATGTTGTCCATTGGCGGGAAGCCAGGGGTGTCAGGAAGCGTCGCCGAATGGAACGACGGTCTCCTTTCAGCAGTGCAATACTGGTCCGCTTCCGATACGAGAGAGCATGCTTCTGCTGCGTCGTCGGCCTGCTCATTCCCCACGACACCACAACCCACTGGAGGACCAGACTCTGGCCTGCTTCGTACACAGGATGGTAAGTCATTAACACATTCGTGACCAGGGATGCAGATGAGACTCGCGTGCCCGAATTTTCAATAGCTTGCACTGGGGATTTCGAGTATGTGAAGACTGCCCATTCCCGCAAGGTAAAATCAACGATGTGCTGCAGAAAGAAGAGGATGGCAGAGAGTTCCACAGCTGTTGATGAGGTTGGATGTGAAAGGAGTCGTCCTTGCGCTACACCTGCGGATGCTATGACGAATGCCGAGGTGGACTTGCCGTTTCTGGATGTGCCATCTGCATATGCTGTAGTAGAGGTAGAAAACGTCTCGTCTACCAGAGCATAAAAATGGACTCTGACTTGAGGGGGAACCTGATCTCTTCTTTCCAGAAGGTTCGGAAGGCTTACGAAGGTCGGTGGTACCAGCTGAGACCAGGGGGCTTCCGGTGGTGTTACGTTCTTAGCTACGAAGCCTGTTAGCTACGAAGCCGGTTAGCTTTGGCGTGTCCTCTGCACTGCTCGGTAGAAGTCACTTTCAGGGCAGGATCGAATTTTCCTGAGGAGTGGGTGACGGGGAATGTGAGCACACAAACGCACGAAGTGTCGATTCTTTTCACGTTCGCGTAGTGCCTCAGCCGGGAGTTCACCAGCTTCAGCCAGGAGTTGCCGTGTTTCAGCCAGTCTTGGAACTCCAAGGCAGTGACGAAGGCTTCTAGCAAACAGGTTCCGAACGGCATTTAATGATGTTGTTGAGATCCTGTGCATGATTGGAAGGCTGTAAAGCACGGTCGCCCTCACCAAGGCCGCGTGAACTGCGAGCAGGGAGCGCTAATCCCAGCCCCATCCTGAGTCAGAAATACGGTGAATGGCAGGGAGCCATCGCTGCACGTTTAATACGGCGAGCCCTGCGCAGGTCCGTGTCGAGTACCACGCAAAGGTAGGTGCAGTCTCAAACTTCTTGGCACCAAACCAAAGTAGTCACAGTGAACGAGAGGGATCGCGGTCCTTTCAACCATAGGGGTGACACAAACCCGCCATTGTTGTAACTACCCTCAAGCGGGTGCTTTTGGTAAAACTGCCATCTTGTCCTGGTAGCACGTCATAGAAAACGTCATTTTGAGGTCATGTGACTTCGTTTACATGTCGTTTTGCCGCTTATTGACATATTTTCACCGTCTTAACACCAAGAGATGGCTGTATTTTGCCAGGGGAAACTATGCGGTGCTTCTTCCGCCACATGGTAGCCCATTTCACCTTAGTTTAAGTACATCGCATCGGCTCGGTAAGTCTTAACGCGCGGTCGTCATCACATCTTTGGAAGTTGTCAACAATACGAGGCTTTATGTGTAAAACTGCGCGTTTTACTGCGAGATTATCGGATAAAAATAATTACCGTGATCGAAAAACATCCAAAACGTCGTCCAGAAACAACCGCATTGTTTACAAACGGTTTGGCCGCCGATCACGTGCGCCGCCATCTTTAAGGTCACGTGTGCCTTGACGTTTGCTGTGACGTACGACCAGGACCTGTCCAGGATGCATTGCGTTCGCCAAGCACGCTTTCGTCTACGGAGAAATACATTGGATGCCACCCCTGTGCTTTCAACGGTGGCAGTACGGACGGCCTGAAGCTGGGAGGAGCGTAAACACAATTTCCACATTGCATCTAGGACGCAAGCATTCATGCCTGCGGAGCTGTCCTGCATCTTCGCACCGAAAACGATATTGGTACTATAGACGTGAAGATGGTGGCATCAAAGTCGAGAGTCGTTTCAGTGTAACTCGTCACGTTACCACGTTTGGAACTGATGGCAGCACTATTAGGAGCACGGGGAACGAGCAATGTCGCCCGCGCGCTCTACAAGGGGACCCCCCACGTTTTTGAAGCGGTTCAAGTATCGCCCTCTACTGGCTCAAGGGAAGTACAGGTCGCTGGAAGCCCTTTGTCGCAAACCGAGTGGCAACAATCCAGACGGTGAGCGACCCTTCAACATGGCACTATTGCCCAGGACGAGATAACCCGGCCGATCTTACTACGCGCGGAGTACTAGAGCAGCTGGTTATCGAGGACGCGTGGTGGCAAGGGCCGAAGTGGCCTTCCAACAGTGGTGAAGTTGGCAATGCCGGCTTGAATTTGGCCGAAAAAAGCGACACATGTTGCCGACAATGCTAACTCACGACCGACATCATATTGAAGTTGGCAATGTCGGCTCGGTGTCGACCGAAACAAGCGACATGTAGCCCACAATGCCAACTTTCGATCGACATGCAGCAGAAGTTCGTTATGTTGGCTTGATGTTGACCGGCACAAGCGACATGACGCTGACAACGACAACTTGCGATCGACATCCCATAAAGGTTGGCAATGTCAGCTTGATTATCACCAAAACCAGAGACATGACGCTGCCACTGTTAACTGGCGGCCGACATCCCACAGAAGTCGGAAAGGCTGTCTTGATGTTGACCGTAACCAGCGACATAACGCTGACAATGCCAACTTACAACCAACATCCCACTGAAGTTGGCAATGTCCGCTTGATGTTGACATGCGACACATTAAACTTTTTTACACTGTTTTGGTGTAAATGGCTTGTCCCATGGCGAACACCTTTTTGGTGTTGCCTTTACACTGAATTGATGGGTGTTTTTTAAAACACCCTTTAGTTAAGTGTATTCCTAATAAAACACTCCTATAATGGGCGTTTAAAAACAAAAACACCTTTAAAACGGGAGTATTCTATTGAAAACACCTTTTATGATGGAATTGTTTTCTGACCAATATTCTCTCTCAAATAGCGAGTGTAATACAAGCTTCTGCGGCAGCATGCCGAGACCAGTGGCCGAGACATACAGTTCGACGTTCTTGCTTCCATGGCAAGCGCCACCCTGAACATGGCAGACTTCCAGCCGTGGTTCCATCGTTGAACCTAAACCGGAGCGCGGTGCGTCGCAGGCACGCCTCGTTAGCTTGGCAACACTGTGGGACCAACGGGAGTACCGAGGTTTGAAGAGACCTCGGGCACCCACAGTAGCCTATATTGGCGTGCCAGATGGATCATATACTGAAATACAATTTGTTGGGGCACGTTCGTTACATGTGGTGGGGGGAAAACTTTTGTAACGGTGACCGGAATGCGTTTTTGCGATTACTGCCCACGCTTGCAACAAATCAAAGATATCAGCAAAATTCCTAACATCCTTCCCTGTCAAATACTGTGTTTTAACTCAAGTTATCCTCTATAATGTGGTTACTTGCTGAGCGGAGCTGTGAAACCAGCATAATTTTTCTCTTTAAAACACAATTTTTAACACCATATTCCCAATTAAAATTGGGTGTAAAAAAGGTGCATTTCGACGTAAACACCTGTTTCAACACCCACTTTACATCCTTAATGATAGACATTAGATGAAACGTGGTGTATGTCGATATTACACCTTTAGTAATGCTCTTCTTGCACCCCTTACGGGATAGAAAATGATGTTTTTTATAAGACACCTTCTTTGAGCAAATAAAGATGTAAAATGATTTACTGTGCATTGCCAGCAACATGACGTTCACAATGGCTCTCGATGAACCTACTGGGCGTCTTCACTTCAGTCTTCTTTGTATGCATGATCGAATTAAACTGAGACACGTGACTCCCTTTCATTTTGATTCCGAGGCGAAGACATGAAATATATCTCTGCTTTCGCTTTGGAAGGAACGCTGGAATTCCAGTCCCTTTCAAAAGCTTCTTGCACACCATGATCCCAGGAGCTTTTACACTGTTTATCTTATTGCATTTTGTAATGCCGCGCTCATTGCCCGCCATGGGAATACGAGAAACAATGGAAAGCGATTTGGGAGGCTGGCACCAGCTAGATTTGGGGGACAGGGGTTTTCATTGAATGTTGTTGCGTGTTTGTCCGTCTGTGTTTTTTTTTCTTACGCTCAGCATGCTTCAGTATAACCAGCACTCTTATTTGATCTTTGCTAGCTTTAAGTTGTGTAAGTCCGTTATCTCCGTCAGCCGCTGTCACAGGCTGGGCACCTAATTCGTCCAAATAGCTTCTCTTCCAATGTCACGCACTTCTCGTCTACCGGCGGCGTGTGCTCGGCTTCTGTCTCCGCAAACGGACTCCACCTCAAGATTCGCATAGGTTCGAGGTCGGTAGATTGGCAGGTTACCTATAAGATTACTCGGGTGGCCGGAAAGGAAGTTTTCACGCAAATCGAGATTTTCCACCAGGCTACCACCCCACTCGTTCTAAGTCGCCACAAGGGGCGTCGAAAGGGGGGGGGGCAGAGGGGCAAGTCTCCCCGTCTGAGGTTTTGCTGCGGGGGCCCTGCCCACCCCTCCTGAACTCTGGGAAACTCTGGGAAACCCGCCACCCCATTTTTCATCTGTACGTATCGACCCGAACAGACTGGCTTTCACCTCTGTTACCACGCAGAATATATACATGCGGTACTGTACTATCAAGTCAATTACGCTATATGATACTGTATGTGCGGACCTGCTGCGCAAAGAGTAGCGACAAAGCATTCAGTAGCCGTGCTTAGACGACACAGGAAAACGCTGATTTCGCGCCAGCAAAGGACGTCTACCTGTTTTTTTATTAACGCAGAGAACTATTGGAGGCTGGGAAGGGAAACGCATATCATGCTGCGATGAGCCTTTAAGCAGTTCGCTGGTGTGCTTGATGAGACGTGTAGCATATCTGCTGTCTTTGCCTGAGCCATGGCCAGAACTCTCGGCAGAGCCTTTTTAGCGCAACAATAATGACAGCCATTCCCGACGACACCATTGTGCTTTCGACGAGAACAAAATAAGAAAAAATGAAGGAACACGCCACCGCTAGCTTACTTCTATTTGACTTATCGCACTTAATGAACCAATCAACAATTATTTCAGTTTTTGCCCCCGCCCCATGCTCAAACGCCAATTTCCATTCGCCTCAAGGTAATCAAGAACGCGAGGTGGCATTCCCATATGCGTTACGCCCTTCACAGTCATCGGCTTGCACCGGACGAGTCGTTTCTAATAAGGACATCAATCGCTCCTCTAGGTTGGATTAGGTTAGGGCTCGCCCCCCCCCCCCTTTCCTTGAGGGATTTCCGACGGCCCTGGTCGTCACCTAGGTCGTCTTGGCAGAGAAGTCACCGATTCCTTTTCATTGAGACGCCCCCCAGCAATATCAGCCAGAGGTCTCTAATCCTTTCTCCGATTGTGGTCAACTTCCTGTCCAGATATGGGGAAGCTAGCCTCTTGGCACGGGTTGTCATTAAACGTTGTTGCATTTGAACGCCTGTCCGTGTTTTTCCTTTGCGTTTGCCCAGTATATTGCAGCATGACCAACACGTTCTTTCCATTTCATCTTTCCTTGTAATATGTTAGGAAGGCCGTACCAAACATTCGTCTATTTACGGAATGCTAGCCTTTTGCCTGGAGTCGGCATTGCTATATGAAAACGATGCCGACACTAACAGTGCACAACGCGACCATACGTCAAAACAAATTCCGTCGACTATTTTCTATCTTTTCTTTTTCCCTTTTTCCTTCGCGCTCATGGATTGATTCGGAAATTTCATCTGTTTCTTCCGACCTTTCTGGTCTCTAACCCGTACATGCAAGAGTACGCAAAACGCAAGAACAAACACATTGCATTGCGAAATACGCTTTCACATTTTCGCAAGACGTCCTTATTTACCACACATGACATATCCACAACTTGTTCTAGCGATAACTTTTCTATTCAAACGCTTTCTGGTTGGCAATTCGTGAACTTACGTCTGAGCTCGATGCCTGCCGGAGGACCGTTGATTGTGGTAAACATAACGACGATAGTGTACATGCCAACACCCAGAATACAGACGACAAGGCCCGAGTACATAACAACAGATGCACTGTAGGCGACACCCCCAATAGATGCCGCTCCGCCGACGACAAACACGATGAAGGCAGCGATGAGGAGCACCCTGCTCGTCTCAGAGATTCCATACAGAGTGTCTTCCGCATCCTGCAATCCCGGAGAGGGTATTAGACCTGCGAAGATAGAGAGTGTCCATATCAGGCTAAGATCAAGAAGACTTCCACGTTCGTCCATTCCCGGGGTTGAAGTTCCTTGACCACGTCCGGACGTGAGAACAATCTGCAACAATGAACAATGCTCAAATCCTTGGAAAACCTTGCGAAGTCCTGCAGAACTGTGATGAAAGTCGTGTTTTTGAACCACGAGCGCTGCACTGTATGTGCCATTCTAAAGTATGAGAAAATGGATGACGTCCTTGCTGACAACTATAATGTGTTACCCTATAAAGGTCTACATGTGCCGGCATGCAATGCGCAGCAATTATTCAGTGCACATCGAAAATTGTATTGTTTGCACATGAAGGTGCGAACATTCAGCCCTGGTAAATTTCAAAGACCAGTTTAGTTATCACAAAATGTGTGAATCATATGTTTATAACAATCAAGATGGCGGTGTTGCTAAGGGAAGCCGAGCCATATTTTAGGTAAAGTTAGCCGAGATTCGGTTTGTCTAGTTCCCCTGGGGGTGAGGAATAGTGGAGGAGCCCCCCGTGCACTCTATGCGGTGCCGGCAATTTGATGTGCCCCCCCTCCCCGCCGTATCGGCTAAAACTTGTCGTGAACGTTGCTCATTTCGGTTTATTCGCGGCGGATAATTTTTCGTACGAGTACACTTTTGTGACTTAACGCTTTCTTTCTCCACCAGTCACACTGCTATAGAAAATAACAACGCAAATGTTCATACAACTTGAGTCATTGCCGAGTATGGCATGCCGGCGCCGGTAAACTTTTATGGGGAACACTCTGTCTACCTGTGCCACATACTGAAACCGCAGAACAGGTTTCCGAATTTGACAATGAACTTTGCACCTCGAGACGGCGGTAAGAAAGGCCACTTACTCGCTTTGCGAAATGGTGATGCCATTGCCACTCACAGGTTGAGCATCCCGGCTGTGTCGTAAAAGAACGATGGAAGTATAGCAGCATGAACGTGACTGAAGAGTGTCGTCGTCTTCTGTGGTAACGCTCGTGACTTTTTACTTTACAAGGGTAAAAAAGGTGGGGGGCGGGGGGGGTACATGGGTATTCGGAATAAGAAGGGGAGAGGTAGAATGATATTATGGCATGCGAGTAAAATCAGATGTTGTCTCCACGGTTGCCACGTTAAAGGGACCGAAAAGCGAAAAAGAACCCCCATATTTTTGCCCACTGTCGTGCACAACATCATTGTTTGATAAGACACAGAAAGCATTACTTCTCAATTCGGCATATTTTTTACGTATAAATATTTTGAACATTGCCGGAACATGGACGGTGCTGCCAACAAACGGCGAAAAAGAGAAACTTGGGTTTCGGCGGTTTCCGGTCCAGGGCTCCCACGGATTGGTCAATCCTTACCACGTGAGAGCTAATTTTATAGAGAACAAAGTTGACGCACAGGATCTTGCAGCTAAACGACATTTTAAAAATTACGCTCACTTCCATAGTTTCTATGTTAATAAAGCATTCAGCTACTTCGCCGCTACGGGCTACGATCCACCGCGCCATCTGCAAGGCCGTCTGTGTTATCGCGTTTATTGTTTACGTCGTGGGTGGTCATGTTGGTCTCGCGAAATAGTAAGTGGAAGTGGATGACATGTTCGTGGCTGCTGTGTCACGTATTCAGGATACCTACATCTGCCTGGTGTAGTTTTGATGTTCGGGGATGCTAAAATCATGTTCGTTCATCTTCGTTTTCTGCCACAAGAGGAGTGAGCGCGAGAACGAATGTGGTTCGAAACACTCGGCTATTAGACACAGCAGTCGTGTCGTGTGTGCTGAGCTTATTTTGCTGCCGATGACAACGAAGAAGATGCCGTAGACGGCGAATTGCGAAGGCGTCCGAAGCAAACTGCCGTTCAGTAACCAGTGATTTTGCTTCACCGAAGTGACGAGTTCAACACAACTCTTAGGTATGTACAGACGTCACACATGTATAAATTATAATATAACGATGACGTATTCCATTTAACTTATGTTATCCTACTTGTGTCGTACTCAATATTGTCAACATCAACAAATTTAATTTCAGGGGCCTTCCAGTGTTGAAGTGGCGCCAGACTACTACGTATTGCGTGATCCAGGCACTCAAGTTGACATGACAGAAATAGCTGAAAGCAGGTATGCAAAGTCCAGATATGGAAGCAGTAGATTTGTTAGGTGTTGCAGACTTTGTGACATTTGTGGAGTCTTTGGACAGGTGCAGAACATTAGTACGACGTCAACAGTAGGAGAAGAAACCGATGAGAACTGCTAGCTTGTTTGAATGGTAGAAGAATACTTCCTGTGTGAAGAGGTGTAGTTATATGACTAAGGAACGCGAATTAATTTTCTAGAGATGCGTCCTCTACACTTGAATGACCATTGAAACAGTGAAAGTTCATTGTCTTTTAAGCCCCACTACTGGAATTGTTCAGTGTGTGTCACTGCTGTAGTGAGCCATGCAAGGTTACCGCATCATATTCGTCCTAAATTTGTAGGATCTGCTGTGTAGCCACTGTTGGATCTGCAGCATTATTGTCCCTGTAATCTTTTCACCAACAGAGAATACAAAACTGCTCAAATGGTATAATATAACTAGATTGCTGAATTCAAAAGGGAAAGACGAAACTGTTTATACTTCTCTTGTTTATTTTGTTGCAGGTTTTACAACTCTATCAAGTACGTCAAAACATCAGAGGGCAGGAAGTTCTACTCTGTTTCCTAAATCCCTGGACATTAAAAAAGAGAGATATAGTTTGAGTTGTGACAAAATGTTGCTTCTACTCTTATATTTCAATTAAATGTTACGATGCATTTGTAGTGTACACTGAAGCCAGTTTCAATTTGCATGGCTGTCAAAAGTACTTTACAAAAGTACATCTCAATTACAGTAACAGAGAACTTATGCTATAAATTATTTAGCCATTTTGGAGTACTATGCACACCAATGATGTATCATTAACTTTGAACCGAGATCCAGGGTTAATAATACTTGAAGTCAGCCCTCAAGTCCTTCTTTACAAATGTTAGTTGGTGACGTGATAATGAATCAGTTACTCCGTTTAACAAAACAGAGCTAATTAAGTGTTAAATCCCAATCTTTGTTTAAATATTAATTGACATTTGGAAACGTAGTCACTAAGAAGTATACTAAAAGGTTATGAACACAGTTCAGCTGAATGACACTGATGAAAACCTCTTGCAGTGGTTTATCCAGACCCCCCGTACACCACCGCGACACCCCCAAAAGCCAGAGGGGATCCACTAAAAGTTTGTGAGGTTCCACAACATGTTGTCAAAATCGTGTAAATACACCCCTTTGCAGACCCAACCCCCTCCCCCCCCCCCCCACCCGCAAGGACGAAATTAAGGGTAAATCACTCTGGGCTCTGGCCACAACCTATGGGAGCAAACATCTGAAAAGGACTCCACATGCGAAAATTCATGCATCAAAAGCCCGCGATTTCTCTAATTTGAATTTGAAACATTCGACTTAATCACAGCGCAGCACGCCTAGCTAGAGCCCTGCACGGGCCGACTTTTTGCGGGCCCGACCCGGCCCGGGCCCGCACCTTCATGTTTTTATGCGGCCGACCCCGGCCCGGCCCGATGACTCTGCGAGTACAGCATGCCCTATAGTATTTCCAGCTGTGACGTACGCGTTTCTAGTGCGTATCAAACAAAGGTATAAGTACATTGATAAGGACAGAAGACAAGGCCACAAACATACAAGTGCTGGCGGTTTAACACCGCAACAGCACGAGACCAAATTAAATCCAGAGCGCATGCGGGCAAGCACGTTATCGTTACACTATCAAGTTTTCGCGGAGGTACAGAATGTTGTCGACAAACTCCTTCTCCAAATATCTAGTCCTCTCATCAAACTTTCCGAACGTGATTGTGAAATACGTGAGGAGTCAGGAGCAATGTGAAGTGGCTTTGAGAATGTTATGGAGTGTTGAGTCATACGCATAATGCAGAGTCCTTTGCTTGTTTTCGCAAATATACACTCTCCCTCAAACACCGGATAAATAAGCGTCAAAATTGTCAAATTTTTGGCGCTTATTCTATGTGTCAACTGGTTACGCATAGTAGAGGTAAAGCATGTTCACGGATAGTAGACGTTAAAATCGTTCAGCTTTTGGTTCTCAGTTTAACAGGTGTCGAATGACGGACATTTTTATGGGCTGACTGGTTACTCTTAAAAATAGCCTTTTCGCGCCCTAGAATGCCGCCTATTATAAGTAGTGGCATATTAAGTGGCGTTCTGCAATTCGGTTTTCCTATGTCTTGTTAAACTTGTGTTAGGAACAGGCTCCTAACACAAGTTTCACAAGAATGCCGTCGGTTTTTTTTTTTTCATCGCTGTTTCCAATAACATAAGACACACTCTATGCTAACCAGCTAGTTCACTTTTGTTAGTGGAACGGAAAACCCAATTGCAGAGCGTCATTTAAAGAGACCGCTGGCTAAAACCGACTTGAAGGTGGATCCCCTACAGATACAGGTCGATCGTCGTTGGTACTGATGTCGGATATCTGCTCCTTTTCTTTCTTTTTTTCTTTTTTGAGTGGACTATCGACATCCAAAATAACAAGGCATGAGTAAACAAGGGGCCAAGTCATTTTTAAGTTACAACTCCATCTGAAATGTGCAACCCCATCTGTACAGTTAAGCAGGCAAAGCGTGTAATGATCGCAGAAACACATATTCTTGTTCACTTGTGAGGTCTGAGCGAGGTAGTGATTATGGACAGACGTGCAAGGAAAATCAAACCCGCTTTATTCATACCTGTGGAACAAAATTGTGGATATGCACGTACACACTCCTGCAACCACAACAAAGTCAAACAAGAGAAGCATCAGCCATGTAAAATTGTAAAACATCAGATTTGTAAAATCGGTAATTTTAGTCACATGTGCCTTGCTAACTTTGTTGCCGGCATATATCAAAATTCGTTTGGAGTGCCCATTGCACAGCTGCCATAAGTGCAAAGAATGCCACTTACATTAAGGGGTTAGTAAACTGTGTAGAACTGTGTTGTGCGCCCCATAAAGGGATTTTGTGCAGCACATTGGTTACGGCAGATATGTCGGCAACTGAGGTAGCAGTCACTTGTGCAGTAAAATATGGAAATTTTTCTTACTGTGTATCATGCGAATTCCTCAAAGATAGATACAGCTGTTTGATGGAAAGGGGGGGGGGGGCAGCACTCAGTGGAAAAATTGTTCAGTGCAGTGTATACGAGGGGTGTTCGAGTCGAACCGGAACTTTTCATTTTTCGCAAAAGTAAAATGAACTTACAGGTGAGAAATTAGTCTTATTTTTCAATGTAATCTCCAGCTGGCATTAATACACTTGTCCCAGCGTTTCACGAGGGCTTAGAAGCCAGCAGCGTAGAAATCCTTACCGGCGCGTAGCAGCCATGATCGGATCGCATTCTTGACCTCGTCGTCGCAACTGAAGTGGCGGCCCCCAAGGAACGCCTTCAGTGGCCCGAAGAGATGGAAATCGCTGAGGGAGAGGTCTGGACTGTAAGGGGGATGTGGCAGCAACTCCCAGCCAAGTTCCTGTAAGGTGTGTGTCGTTAGATGCGCGGTATGCGGGCGTGCATTGTCCTGTAGGAGGAGGACTCCTTTGGTGATGAGGCCCGGCCGCTTTTGCTTCAGCACCTTATGCACGTCCCTGAGAGCCTGGCAGTAATACGCACTATTGATGGTGGTACCACTGGGCAGAAAATCAATATGAACAACGCCAGCCTTGTCCCAGAAAACCGTGGCCATGACCTTACCCGCAGACGGGGCGCTTCGGAACTTCTTGGGAGCTGGCGAGCCCGGATGTTTCCACTGTTTTGATGCACGTTTAGAATCAGGAGTGAAATAGCGCACTCACGTTTCATCGCATGTAATGATCCGTTCAAGGAACGGCTGTCCTTCAGTGTCAAAGCGGTACCTTAGCTCTTGGGAGATTTCCAGTCTTCTCTGCCGGTCAAACACGGAGTGCTGCCTCGAGACCCAACGGGCACTAACTTTCCGAAACTGGAGGTGTTCATGAATGATAGTGTTCAACGTCCCTACAGAAAGGTCCGTCTTTCGAGCCAGTTCGAGACATGTTGTCCGTCGGTCCTTGAGGATAAGGCGCTCCACAAGTTGGATGTTCTCAGGAACTCTGACACTGGGCTCTGAGCCACTCCGGCCGGGATCGTCCTGCACTGACGGACGGCCGTTTCGGAACCGTTTGCACCACTCAAACGCTTTGCTGCGGCGAAGTGTATCGTGGTCATACTGAGCCTAAAGTCATCTGTGAATTTCAGATGACTTTACGCCTTCATTCACGAGAGACTTCATGACAATTCGCTGTTCGATGTGCGCGCTCACCTCGTTGTCGGCCATATTGTCCAGTACGTGTCTTCTGTTTTGCACAAGCTTTAGACCAACACGTGGTGAACGCGGAGGCCTGTCGCGTGTGAAAATGACGAAAAAGAAGTAGCGCGAGCCATTTGTACACTCAGGAGACAGAAAGTCCCAGTGTGACTTCAACACCCCTGGTATTATACTAAAACGTAATGAGTCAAAGTTACCGTTTTGTTCAAATATTTCACAACCATTGTTATACAAATAAAGGTACAGTGCTAGACAAAAGTTTACGGAACGCGCGAGCGGCGTATTTTCTCTGGGCAGACACCCTAGCGGCGAGCGGAAGCGGGCGAGTCCACTCGTTCAGAGGGATGGAAGCGTGCGCTTGTGGCGACCCGCCGTGGTGGTAGCGGTAACTTTGCTTTTGAGTGTAACGAACGGCAAAATGGTTTTGTTTTCGGTCTACTGCACGGAGAGTGAGTGGCTATCGCGGGAAGGAAGCCTCTCCGCTATCGGAGAGATAACAGGGCGCCAACATGAATGAGGTGACAATGGGCTGCAGTGCATAGCTTTTTTTCTTTTTTTCTTTTTTTTATTAGACAGAAACGATACTGCCTCAATACTTTGTCGGCCCCCCTTTCGCAGCAATAACTGAGGCGATGTGCACAGGAAGGGAAGCGTATAGTTGACGGACAAGGTCCACGTCTTCACGTAGCAAGGACCACTCTGCTTCTATAAATTCCAAGAGTGCGTCCTTGCTCCTTGTAGACGTCCGTGTCTTCCTCATCCTATTCTTCAGGATGCCCCAGACATTTTCGATGATGTTTAAGTCCGGGCTCTGCGCAGGCCATGTCAGCTGTATTACGATGAGGTCGTCAAGAGGACGCTGCTCCCCTATGCTCTGGACGTGCCGTTCCCGGATGGGTGCTACCATTTCCAGCACGATGGCAGCTCCATCCATCGTACTAAAACTGTCCAGCGCCATCTCGACGACCTCAGCGTAATGCAGCTGACATGGCCTGCGCAGAGCCCAGGACATTAGGACTTCATTGTACAGAGTACGCCGATTTCTTGAAGATAATTTGGTGCGTTTTCAATCGAAAGTTGGTATATCTGTGACTGAATTTTTGCGCATACTAGAACTTTATCTGAAATCTACTGCCATAAGTATTGACGGGCAATTGTACACCCAAAAAGCTGGTATCTGTATTGGCTCGAGTATCCCACCTGTTCTTTCAGAGATTTACTTGAGTGTAATTGACAATGCTGTGTTATCCTTTCTATCCTCTCTGTCTTCAAATGACGTCGTTGTAAGAAGGTTCGTAGATGACCTGGTTTTCGTTTCTACTAATGAAAGTGTTATTGCTCAATGTAAGAATGTAATTTTGTCCGCGGCCCCAGAGCTTGTGTTCAATACTGAGTTCCCCACTGTTGGTGTGCTTCAGTTTCTTGATATAAACTTTTGTTACAACCCGTTCTTTGCTGGGCTTACGGCAAATCTCAAGCTAAACCCATTTTGCCCGCTTCAAGTTGCCACTCCAAAACTGTAAAACGGGGTTTATCACAGGTATTCTATCGAATACGGTAAAAAAATCTTGTTGTCATCAGATTCTTCTCTCTGCGCAGAGTCAGCTTCTCCGTTTGAATCATGCAGGTTACCTCCAACACATGTTACTTGGTTCTTTAAATGTTTTGTTAAACACCGTGCTTCCTCGTTCGCCTGAAACTAAGCATTCTGTTTCCAAACGTGTTGTATTACCTTACTTCCACAAAGTGTCTCACAACTTGTTGGCTGTCGCGAAGAAATTTCAAGTCAGCCTTGTTTTCAAGAACAACTTCCGTCTTGATCGCCTAACGCCTTTCGCGAAACCTGAAGTTACCTGTAAGAATCACCGGAACAAATTCGTCCCCTGTTGTTCAAATATTGTTTATCAGATCCCCCTAGCTTGTGGTTTCTGTTATATTGGCCAGACAAAGCGTTGCTTAAATGACCGTTTGAGAGAGCATTCATTAAAAGTAAAAAATAAAGCCTCAAATTCCAAAATTGCCAAGCATTTGGAACAATGCTCAGATTGCTTCCCTCTATGGGATGAAATAATTGTAAAGGCTTCTGAATTGGACCCCCACAGAAGACTTTTGAGAGAGACCCTATGCATAACCTCTTGTGGGAACTGTGTCAGCAACCCATCCGTATTCCTCGGTCCCGCCTTGAGCAGACTTCTTGTTCCCCCGAAGTGACCCTTTTTGTCCTCAACTGGTTGTTCCCTTCCCTCTGGTTGTATATAATTCTTGTATGTGAAGTAAAATTTTCAGCTGTGTTTGAGACTTCGTGTTTGTGTCTGTCCCTTCGTGTTCCCTAGTCTCGGGGTTTTACATTATGCATCATCTTCACCAGCTTGCTTGCTTCCTATGCTTCCTAGCCGTTTTTTCATTGTCATATCCTCATGCAAGCTTCGTCCCATATACCCCACATCTGCTTCTTGGTTCTTCATAGTCCTCTAGTCTTCATACTCTACGTCTCCAAGCCTTGTTTACGCTTTGTAAACTTGGACATTGCATTGCTACCACCCAAGCTGAATTCTGCTTCCTGGGCCTCCAGCTCTGAAAAAGACGTTTGGTTTCGTCCATTTGTGGCCATCTTCAACCCCAAAACCTACCTTGGCAAAGGAAGAAGAAGCTTCTGACGTCACACAAAACTGTTGTGAGTGAGCAGTTTAAGTTCCTTGTTTCATCGGCGGATACCTTATGGGCACTGCTTCTGGGGCCAAACTTTCGTCACACCGTGGAGTTTGCTCAGTGGACCGCCCTATGCAATTCGGCCTTCTCTTACAAGTTTTCTGCTTTGAGATCTTCTCTCCGTACGCCTGCACATCAGCCAAGTCCGAAAAAGTCGCCGCCTTCTTGCTTTGTAAACCCTACTACTGCTCCCGTGTCTGCCCGCACAACTGCGATCTTGTCAAAGGGCCCTAAGTCTTGTTTAAACTTAACCCCTTCCCGTTTAGATGTAGCTGCTTGCATTTATAAGGTCTCGTCTGTCATAACTGATCCTACCTTATCCTCGTCTTTCATTACTCAGGCAGTACACCACATTTCGCACACTCTGGGTTCCAAAAACCGTCCCTTAAACCGTAATCTCTCTCCTGTTAAGTTAGTGCGTAATGAACTGTCTGAGAAGAACTTATGTCTGTTGCAAACTGACAAGTCTGCAAAATTCGCTGTTTTACCTGAAGGTGTTTTTGACTCTAAGAGATCGGCGGCTGTTGGAAATGTTTTGAAACCGTACAATCATGCTTTCGACAAGCTCAAGAGGTCGATCTGCTCTATTCTTCTTGGCAATGATCTGACTGGCCTATGTAATTCTATACGCTCTGCATCTCGTGGAACTTTCGCCGTAAAGTTCCTGCTCAAGGATCACAAGGTGGACATGCCGCTTAGAATCGTAATCAATGAGAATCAAACCTGGCAAAAACTTGTTTCAGCCTTTTTACAAAAGGGGTTTTCTTCTATATTCGTCCCTAGCGCGTTAGCTTTGAAGAATTCTGAACAACTTATTTCGGATCTACAATTGTTTCATGGTAAGAAATGCTTTGCTTTTTCCTTGGACATCAAGGATCTGTACTATTCATTGCAAGAGAATGTGTTGCTGCACAGAGTACGCCGATTCCTTGAAGATAATTTGGTGCGTTTTCAATCGAAAGTTGGTATTTCTGTGATTGAATTTTTGCGCATACTAGAACTTTATCTGAAATCTACTGCCATAAGTATTGACGGGCAATTGTACACCCAAAAAGCTGGTATCTGTATTGGCTCGAGTATCGCACCTCTTCTTTCAGAGATTTACTTGAGTGTAATTGACAATGCTGTGTTATCCTTTCTATCCTCTCTGTCTTCAAATGACGTCGTTGTAAGAAGGTTCGTAGATGACCTGGTTTTCGTTTCTACTAATGAAAGTGTTATTGCTCAAAGTAAGAATGTAATTTTGTCCGCGGCCCCAGAGCTTGTGTTCAATACTGAGTTCCCCACTGTTGGTGTGCTTCAGTTTCTTGATATAAACTTTTGTTACAACCCGTTCTTTGCTGGGCTTACGGCAAATCTCAAGCTAAACCCATTTTGCCCGCTTCAAGTTGCCACTCCAAAACTGTAAAACGGGGTTTATCACAGGTATTCTATCGAATACGGTAAAAAAATCTTGTTGTCATCAGATTCTTCTCTCTGCGCAGAGTCAGCTTCTCCGTTTGAATCATGCAGGTTACCTCCAACACATGTTACTTGGTTCTTTAAATGTTTTGTTAAACACCGTGCTTCCTCGTTCGCCTGAAACTAAGCATTCTGTTTCCAAACGTGTTGTATTACCTTACTTCCACAAAGTGTCTCACAACTTGTTGGCTGTCGCGAAGAAATTTCAAGTCAGCCTTGTTTTCAAGAACAACTTCCGTCTTGATCGCCTAACGCCTTTCGCGAAACCTGAAGTTACCTGTAAGAATCACCGGAACAAATTCGTCCCCTGTTGTTCAAATGTTGTTTATCAGATCCCCCTAGCTTGTGGTTTCTGTTATATTGGCCAGACAAAGCGTTGCTTAAATGACCGTTTGAGAGAGCATTCATTAAAAGTAAAAAATAAAGCCTCAAATTCCAAAATTGCCAAGCATTTGGAACAATGCTCAGATTGCTTCCCTCTATGGGATGAAATAATTGTAAAGGCTTCTGAATTGGACCCCCACAGAAGACTTTTGAGAGAGACCCTATGCATAACCTCTTGTGGGAACTGTGTCAGCAACCCATCCGTATTCCTCGGTCCCGCCTTGAGCAGACTTCTTGTTCCCCCGAAGTGACCCTTTTTGTCCTCAACTGGTTGTTCCCTTCCCTCTGGTTGTATATAATTCTTGTATGTGAAGTAAAATTTTCAGCTGTGTTTGAGACTTCGTGTTTGTGTCTGTCCCTTCGTGTTCCCTAGTCTCGGGGTTTTACATTATGCATCATCTTCACCAGCTTGCTTGCTTCCTATGCTTCCTAGCCGTTTTTTCATTGTCATATCCTCATGCAAGCTTCGTCCCATATACCCCACATCTGCTTCTTGGTTCTTCATAGTCCTCTAGTCTTCATACTCTACGTCTCCAAGCCTTGTTTACGCTTTGTAAACTTGGACATTGCATTGCTACCACCCAAGCTGAATTCTGCTTCCTGGGCCTCCAGCTCTGAAAAAGACGTTTGGTTTCGTCCATTTGTGGCCATCTTCAACCCCAAAACCTACCTTGGCAAAGGAAGAAGAAGCTTCTGACGTCACACAAAACTGTTGTGAGTGAGCAGTTTAAGTTCCTTGTTTCATCGGCGGATACCTTATGGGCACTGCTTCTGGGGCCAAACTTTCGTCACACCGTGGAGTTTGCTCAGTGGACCGCCCTATGCAATTCGGCCTTCTCTTACAAGTTTTCTGCTTTGAGATCTTCTCTCCGTACGCCTGCACATCAGCCAAGTCCGAAAAAGTCGCCGCCTTCTTGCTTTGTAAACCCTACTACTGCTCCCGTGTCTGCCCGCACAACTGCGATCTTGTCAAAGGGCCCTAAGTCTTGTTTAAACTTAACCCCTTCCCGTTTAGATGTAGCTGCTTGCATTTATAAGGTCTCGTCTGTCATAACTGATCCTACCTTATCCTCGTCTTTCATTACTCAGGCAGTACACCACATTTCGCACACTCTGGGTTCCAAAAACCGTCCCTTAAACCGTAATCTCTCTCCTGTTAAGTTAGTGCGTAATGAACTGTCTGAGAAGAACTTATGTCTGTTGCAAACTGACAAGTCTGCAAAATTCGCTGTTTTACCTGAAGGTGTTTTTGACTCTAAGAGATCGGCGGCTGTTGGAAATGTTTTGAAACCGTACAATCATGCTTTCGACAAGCTCAAGAGGTCGATCTGCTCTATTCTTCTTGGCAATGATCTGACTGGCCTATGTAATTCTATACGCTCTGCATCTCGTGGAACTTTCGCCGTAAAGTTCCTGCTCAAGGATCACAAGGTGGACATGCCGCTTAGAATCGTAATCAATGAGAATCAAACCTGGCAAAAACTTGTTTCAGCCTTTTTACAAAAGGGGTTTTCTTCTATATTCGTCCCTAGCGCGTTAGCTTTGAAGAATTCTGAACAACTTATTTCGGATCTACAATTGTTTCATGGTAAGAAATGCTTTGCTTTTTCCTTGGACATCAAGGATCTGTACTATTCATTGCAAGAGAATGTGTTGCTGCACAGAGTACGCCGATTCCTTGAAGATAATTTGGTGCGTTTTCAATCGAAAGTTGGTATTTCTGTGATTGAATTTTTGCGCATACTAGAACTTTATCTGAAATCTACTGCCATAAGTATTGACGGGCAATTGTACACCCAAAAAGCTGGTATCTGTATTGGCTCGAGTATCGCACCTCTTCTTTCAGAGATTTACTTGAGTGTAATTGACAATGCTGTGTTATCCTTTCTATCCTCTCTGTCTTCAAATGACGTCGTTGTAAGAAGGTTCGTAGATGACCTGGTTTTCGTTTCTACTAATGAAAGTGTTATTGCTCAAAGTAAGAATGTAATTTTGTCCGCGGCCCCAGAGCTTGTGTTCACTACTGAGTTCCCCACTGTTGGTGTGCTTCAGTTTCTTGATATCAAACTTTTGTTACAACCCGTTCTTTGCTGGGCTTACGGCAAATCTCAAGCTAAACCCATTTTGCCCGCTTCAAGTTGCCACTCCAAAACTGTAAAACGGGGTTTGATCACAGGTATTCTATCGAATGCGGTAAAAAAATCTTGTTGTCATCAGATTCTTCTCTCTGCGGAGAGTCAGCTTCTCCGTTTGAATGATGCAGGTTACCCCCAACACACGTTACTTGTTTATTTAAATGTTTTGTTAAACACCTTGCTTCCTCGTTCGTCTGAAACTAAGCCTTCTGTTTCCAAACTTGTTGTATTACCTTGCTTCCACAAAGTGTCTCACAACTTGTTGGCTGTCGCGAAGAAATTTCAAGTCAGCCTTGTTTTCAAGAACAACTTCCGTCTTGATCGCCTAACGCCTTTCGCGAAACCTGAAGTTACCTGTAAGAATCACCGGAACAAATTCGTTCCCTGTTGTTCAAATGTTGTTTATCAGATCCCCCTAGCTTGTGGTTTCTGTTATATTGGCCAGACAAAGCGTTGCTTAAAGGGTCCCTGACCAGTCACCACGCCTTACCTTGGGTCTTTTGTTATTATTGAAGTACATACAGTCCCCATGAACCACGCGAGGTGTCACGAGTCAACGGTGAAGAAAGCAATTAAAACCATGGCCATGAAAATTGGTTCCGGTTTTCCCCCTCAACTCGGCAGATCTCTAGCCTGCTGCAAGTGTTCTTCGATGCAGGCTTCCATGTTGTGACGTCGAGACGTACTTGACTGCACTCTCGTCACAGTGAACCCAACGCAGGGAAAATTACTCTCGCACCCATTCGTGTTTGTTGTGTTTGTTACTCTAACGAAATGGCTGCCGAAGGGAGCGATCTTCTCGACAACCTATCTTCGAAGGAAAGGCAAATTTTGTTACGGGCGGCGGAATTTGGAAGCCTCGCCTTCGAAACGTCGCCGGCTCCGCGAGCTCAACGGGACGAACATGTTGACGCGGCAGCGTGCGGGAGCAGCAGCCGCCTGAATTCCACAGATTGGTAAATAATGGCTGGCAATTCATTATCATATAGCGCAAGAAACGGATGGTTCGTACCGCGACGGATTCTCTAAGCACCTCTCGATTACAGGTGCCGTTGTGGGTCATGCGTCGCCATGCCCACTGAAGAAGAGTGCCTCTGCTGTAAGGAGCTCCAGGGCACCGCTGAACCACTGAGCTTCTCGTGTATCACGGAGCACGAAGATTTCAAATTGTTATGCCTCAACCAAACCGTCCTTAAGGTGGCGTACTTTGAACTTCGGGGCCAGCGGGAACCGATGAGCGCACATATTCACAAGTAAGCATGATTCCAACTTTACGACTACGTTTGTTTCTGGTTATGATGTGTCCAATACCAAAGTGGCATTACATTTCTTTTTTCCTTCTGTGTATTATTGCAGGAGATACCGATACACAGCATACCGCCAGTTCGCGAGGTGGGTGTGGCACAAGCTTGGAAAAAACAAGCGCATGGTGATTCCAGCTTGTGCTGTGAACACCATTCGCGAAGCCTTTCCATCAGAGTCAAGGACAGGCTTCAGATATGCAAGGTACTAAGCAAGGTGTGTATGTCGGTACAGTTTCTTGTCTAGCCAGTGTACCCTGCTGGGTACAGGGCAGTAATAGCAGCTATCAAAGGCATTGTTGATGTTTGTAACGTGTCGTACTGTAAAACCCTTAAATTTCGCGCTCCTTATTTTTCGCGAATGGGCCATTGGGGTAGTTTCACGACCGCTGAATTTCGCGAATTTCGTATTTTTCACTGTGTATCCTGTGTACATTAAAATTTTCGCGAAGTTCTTCAATTTGCGAAATTAGCAAAAATTAATGGCGCGCGGAAATAAAGGGTTTTACAGGAAGTGCTGCATTGCACAAAAGATTAGCCGGTGTCAAGCTACTAATTCCTGACAGTATGCTCCCAACCAGGCACTAAAACTGGAACAAGACCACCACGTGATGACACTGAATGATGGACTGCTACAAGTGTGCTGCAGTCATGGCAAGAACTGTTTGCAGTGTGCTCGTAAAGCAGTGTTGGGGATTGGACTGTTACAAATTGGACTCAAATCTGAACAGGAATGATGGTAGAGCAAAATGAAATTGGGGCTGGATTTAAAATTGCAATGACAATTATTTTAGGTACTAGCGATTCGGTGGAGAGTACGGATTGCTTACGCTGGAAGGGACATTAAGCCGTGTGTGAGATTTCACGTGCGTTAAAGAACCCTGAGGTGGGCAAAATTAATCCACAGACTGACCACTGTGGTGTCGCTCATGATCATAGTTGTCTCGCGGTGTAAACCCCGAATTATTATTATTTTAGCTACCAGGAGGGTACGGATGGCTTAGGCGCGGAATGTTGATAACAGAATGCCATCCCGCCCGAGGTTTGAACCTTGTCGAGCAGGCTAGCAATTCGGTGGCTGGTAGGGGTTCTTTACACATGACGTGTCCAGGAGGGATGCTAAATGCTGTTTCCAGTGTGCATACACACACACGCTATAATAAAGGAAACCTCAGGTGGGCAAAATTAATTCACAGACGTGCTATGGCGTCACTGATAGTCATAGTTGTCCCGTGGTGTGAAACCCAAATTATTATAATTTTACAGAACGCAGTCTGCGAAGGTCTGTTCGCATGTTAAAAACTGGCACGAGGGCGAAATTATCCACTGGTTGACCACTGTCGTGAAGCTCATGATCATGGTTGTCATGCGATGTAAAGCCACAAAATAGTTAGAAATTGATGGAACCCAATAGCAGGAAAGCAGTAGTCAGCGAGACCACGTTGAGAGCTTTCATTTGCTAAATGAACTCGGAAGCCGCAATTTTAAAATTAGGACTTCAGTCATATGTGCAGATTCATATCCTCAACACTGCTCTTGGATGTGTGGCCAAAGCATGTGTCCTCAATCTCTGGCGAGGCAGTGAGCATCATAAAAGTACAACATGAAGACTCTACAACAACCAGATGCTTCAATCCACGTTGTTGGTGCATCTTCCATGGGCACGCAACTGATTACAGATGTGGCTAATTGCAGTGCTTTGCCAGACTGCAGTTATGGGACAACAGTGAGAAAAATAAAAGGTTCCTTTGAATGAAATGCAGAGTGCAACTGTGTGTAGGTGTGACTGGGTGCAGTGATACAGTACTATTTCACGTTAGAACGCTTATGCAGACCATCAAGGACTTGCTCGTTAATAAGTAGGCCTTCTCCAGCCTGAAGAAGCACTTCTATGCCCACAGCTCCATGTCATGCTCATACACGCAAGATGTGGATTGACATACAAGGTAAATTGTGGTGTACTGCTTGCCTATTACGCCAGCTTGTTTCTTCATTATCTACCTTTGCCCACGTGTATGCCCGACTAATATGAAAATGATACATAAAGCAGACTTCATACATTCAAACATGCAAAACCTCTCAACTGGCTTATCACCTATTTGTTCAGGCAGGTAAGAAGTACAACAAAGCAAGGCAAACGTAATTTTTCATTTTATGATGGTGAGAAGAAAAGGGTCAGGTATGGTTTGTGCCACAAACTTCGTGTCACATAACACCTAACTCCATGGCCATGGTGTATTGTAATAGCACATTACAGGAAATGCACAAAATGAACACAGGTGCATCAGACCATGTCCAAATATCCACAAGAATTTTATACAAAATGAAGTATTAGTGATTACAAAGTACAGCTGCCTTCTCGCATGTAACAACAAAAGTGAAGCCCATCATATGTGGCAGATTTCACAAAAATGCTACAATGAAACGTAATGAGTGTGCAAAATTATTACGTGCCAGGCTTGTACATACTGAGTAACTACATTACTTTTCACCAATTACTTTGATCAGTATGTTATTAGAGCTTCAGGAGATTAGTTTTTCCAGTTTTTGTGCTCCTAAGAGACCTTGGTAAAATTTTGAGTGAACGATTAAACTTTGATAAAGGATTGACTCTGCAGAAAGCATTTTCCGCAGACTCAGCACAGTGACTTGTGATTCTAAAGTGCATTTTGAGCACATATATTGAGGAATTCCTATGTATGTTTGCATGCCTATTGAACCATCCATTAAAGTAGCACAGAAGTCATTTTTACACCCAGTTTTCTTCCTATAAAACTTAAGTAGGCCAGTAAGATGCACCATGCGAAGTAATTTCCACCACAGATTCATAATTATCGCAGAAACTGAATTTAAAATACGCCGCAAAAAGCGACCATGCGCAACGGTGGTGAAGAGCAGTACCAGCCTGTGATCTGCCTGGAACCTCGCACTGACGCTATAAGGAGAAGGCTCGCTGATTGGCCTAGAGAAATGTCTGCTACTCGGCTGTTCGGGGTTCTGATAAAGCCTTTCTCCTTGCTCTGTAATGCTTCGGCCGCTCCTTCTATACCCAATTCTCCGGGAGAATTGGCAAAACAGGTTTACTCATCATTACCTCCTCATCCTCGTTATAACTGGGGTGGCGAGTTAAGGATGAACGCGCGGAGCTATGTTTACGTGAGTTTTTTTTCTGGGAAACAAATGGCACACATCAAAACCTTTTGCACTTTTCGGTATAGTGGCACACACACTTTCATCAGATGTCTTAATCTGAAATTTTTTTTGATGGCCCTCTGTACTCCTGTAATGCCGATGAACCCGGCATCTAGCAATAACTTCATCAAATTATGATACATTTTATCCTTCCCTCTATTTCCCTACTCCCTTCCCTTCTGCTGCTGGCTGTCCACCTGTCCCCATCTATCTGCCGCTAATGACCATAGTTGCTTCGCAGCATCTTACAGTGAAGTAAAGAAAAAAACAAAACAGACGTAGTCATGTCATGAGGTGCTGCCAGTGCCAGCTCATATCTGTTGGCCAAGCCATCACTGGGGATGCTGCACGAATCTGCTCTTGCGGGCCTCAATGATGTCCTCCCGGCGTTGTCGTGGGTAGGTGTCAGAGGTCATTGGTGGGGTGGCAAGTGGGGTTGCTTCCTCAAGTGCTGCTTTAAATGAAGGTAGGGAGGAGCATCTTAGAAGTGTCTCGTCGAGGAGGATGTCAACATAACCTGTGAATAAGCACAAAATTCCACATGTTCACAAGTGAGTTGCTGTTATACAGAACACACCAGCGAGGTGCTAGTGCCTTGGGCAAGTCATACTCACTGAATGTTGCATCCTCCTTCACTGGGCATGCAATGATGTGCCCTCCCCTGCCTTTTGGCACCTTCAGTTTCCAACGCTCTTCAGCAGTCAAAGTCTGTGCTTGTTTGCGGCAGGAATTTTCATTGAAGTGGAGAATGGCGAGGGATGTTCTGACGCAGAAAGTGTTATTCACAGTTAACAATATATTTTTATATTGGATAGGCACATGAAGAGAACTACAGTAGACTGTCGTTAATTCAAACTTGAGGGGACCAGCACTTTTTAGCCTGAATTATCAGAAGTTTGAATTATCAGAAATCCACCAAGATATATACCGCATGTCCGACGAAAATCTCTGCAGCTCATTGTACGCATAGATTGATAAACGAAAAACAGAGGCGACCACTGTGGTACTTGAGTTACAAACCGGTTCTACTCGTGGTGTAGAACCTGTTTCTGAGTCAAGTACAACTAACAGCACCTCAGTTTTCCGTTTATCGATTTATCTGTACAATGGGCTGCAGAGATTTTCGTCGGTCACGCGGTATATTCGTACCATCCTTTGTGCTGCCAGTCACTGATACAAATCACACAAAGTGCATCTATAAGCACTTAGGTGCAAAATATGATAATAACCAATGAACTGCTTCCCTGCTTCTCTCATTTGTTTTGCGTATCGTGAAGCCTCTGTCCGCCGTAGCAACTTTGCATGTAATTGTGAACAGTGGCCTCTGTTTATGAATTTACTGCATCTCTTGACACTTTTTTATATTTGACTTTTGCACTGGTAAACAGATTTTTTTTTGTTGTTGTTGTTGCTGAACAAAACAATTATGCAAGCGTAAAATTAGCACCACTTTTGCTTAATCAATGCATCAAAAGTGTGCCTGTAAGGTTGGCTTCCCGCAAGTCACTTGCATTGCGTGAAGCCTACTTTACAGGCAGAACAACTGCAGAAATATTCGAAAATTATTCGAATTTCCGAATATCGCTATTCGACTTCGATTCGGCAGAGCAGTGGTCTTCGGTGTCACCTGCCTTAGAGGCCACAAACTGCAAATTAGCCGAAGGCACGGTTCGAATGAAGCGGATACGAAATGTATTAAAGACATACTAGGCCAAACAAAAATTTGGATTTTGTTTGAATTAACTCAAGTCTACTGTACTTTGATTAACACTGAGAAACTTTTGTGTATCCCCAAAATGACTAGCAACATAAGATGTAATTTTTCCCTGAAGCCACTATGGCAGCAGGGAAAAATTACATCTATGTTGGTAGTCATAAGCTTGTTTTTGCAATGAGCATTGCCTATTTAAGACCCAGTGAACAAATAATGCGTTAATACGTACCGCTCCAACATTCCTTCAGGGGAAAATGCCGTTGACTTTGGTGCGAAGTTGTTGAGCACGCTATGGAAACTTTCTAGGCCATATGTCTGCGTGGCAGGGGACAGTTGGGGTATATCTTTCAGCAGGAGGGGAGCAGTAACAATGGCCTTGAACTTTGCATGTGCTACAGATCCTGCAAGAAGCACATGTCCACGAGGGTTAGAGACACAAATTTACTACTTGGACTCAATGTTTCACTCCTTTTCTGTATACACCATGATTTTCATGGTGTATATTTACTCTGTTGTAAAATTCATTCAATAACTCAAATTACAGCTGTACCCAAGCAAACAGTGGATACTGGGGAGGTTTGAGTTAATGAGGGTGTAAGTTTCATCCTTTATTGTAGCAGCTTGTGTAATATGCCAATTCCTCCCCCTCCGAGAAAAAAAAAAGAATGGAAATAATTCTATTGACAGGGAACCACGAATGACAAGTCTTATAATGTGTACAGTACCAGGCTGAAGCCAGGCTGACTCCTGGTTGGGCTTGTGCAGACAACGTGGGTAGCTGGGGTCATGACCCTCATGGATGTTAGCCACGTGATTTACGGAGCTCTTCCACATGGCAGCCAGCAAGTCACCGTCACCACCACTCACAGCAGCGCACCAATATATATGGTTGACGGTGGCTGGTATCCACTGTTTGAGGTCCCTTGTGGCTACAGTGTTGCTGGAGGCTGAGAGCTTCTTCTTTATGCCTGTAGTCAGACATGGGTGCAAAATGCAGAAATATGTAGAAATTTAAACTGCACCAGCAAAGACAGCACCTCACTGAGAAAGGGTGTCTCATTGAAATGCTCAGGTCAGGCTTGCGGATTAATTGCTTTTCAGTTTGGATTGGGCGTAATATGTGTGGGACACCTGCCCTGTTTAGGAGCCACTGGTGTAGCTCAAGTACTGAAATGTGAATATGCAATCCCCCATAAAGAAGGGACCTGCATTTGATGCTGCATTTGTGAAGGGGGACACACAAAGGTCTGCTTAAGACCATTTCATACCACCATGTCACAATTAGTATGATAGCAAGTGCTTGTCATCTTGAGCTTAGCAAGCAATTCAGCAGTGGCCAGACATGACCCGTTAATGAGGCTCGTGGTTTTCTGCTGCAGCTAGTCTTACATTGTGCGGCACGGGTTCGCAAATTGTGCCGTTTTCGGTAGCAACAGCAAGAATGTGTGCCTGCTCAGGCATTTCTTATGGTTTGGTAGCCATGTACAGAGAAAACTTACAGCTGTTGCCTAGATTGTGCTACTTCTGATAGGGCAGGATGAGAGAGGACCAGTTCTTATTAAGGAACTGGTTATGCATTTCATGAGGACTGAGCAGTTTCAATTTGTGCATCATGACTGTCTACCAAGCACCATGCACTAAAATTCAGAGAAAAAAGAAAAATGAAAAGGAAAAGGCAAAACGATTACAGCTTGGCTGTTGCACACAAAGTATAATGACCTGATGAGCTCCAAGCAGCTTCGTAAAGTGGGCTTCCCCCAACGCTTGTGTGCAGGGGTCGAAGCCCACTTTACAGACGTTACAAATATGTTTAGTTAAACTAAAAAAAAAACATTGAAAGATGTTTAAAATGATGGTAAAAAATGTAGTAGGGTTGGAGAGATTGCATACAGTCTCTCCTTCTTCCAACAAACAAGGAAAATTTTAATGTTCATGCATGGCTGTAAATGACTAAGCCGGTGAAAATGGGTCTGATGCAGGCAGTTAAATAATGTTTGCTATTACACAGGGGCGCCACCGTGATTTTTTTCTGTCTGTGTGTGTGTGTGTGGGGGGGGGGGGGGCAGAGGCAAGTCGCACTCAGCAATTCGGAACAGCAGTAAACTTTGGGCCTTACCCATTATAAGGCCTCATTCTTTCATAAAAATTTGTGGAATTGTGGGTCTGCCACAGAATGTGAGGTACAGCGTGGTGGAATTTTTTGTGATTGCACAATTCTTGGTATGGTAATGAGAAATGAGCCAAATTTTAGCACATTATGACATTTCTAGTCATAAATTTATATTTTAGTTCACACAGCAGAGAACTGGATGCGGTCTTCCTGAATTGATTGGGTTTTCTTGAACATTACTGGAATCCGTTCCCGATAGTATTTGCTAAAGCATGCTTCACCTCGTGCACATAGGCACTGTAGGAAGTCATCTTTATAGAATAGTTTCCAGCTGTTCTAGTCATACCTTTGCATCCAATGGATTCATTTTTAAAAATAATTTTGGTAATTTATACTTGTTTAGGAGTCATGAAGCATGAATTTAAACTGCTGGGTCTGTGCGTGACGTGTACCAGTGCTCATCCTGCTCATACAACCGAAACAGCAGGAGCACCATCTGGGTATTAGGAGGGGAACGGAACCAGCTGTATGTTTCCTCTGTCCAGATGAACCGATATTTGCAAGCACAGTGCTATTATTGCAAAACCATAAGGCATTTTGGACAAGCACTTATTTTTGCTTTTGCCGCAGAAAATTGCAGTATTTATGGAGTCCTGCTAAGGAACTCAAGGTCAAGGTTTGTCGCAGCAGAAAAAGAAGGTCCTTGCCCATTCATAAACGCCAAGTAATAATATGACCATAATGACCAAGTAATACAGAGTTCTTCATATTGTCCCCACCTTTCGACACATGCCACACGTCGAAATAGTGTTTGATGCCTGGCTTGGCGGTGCGCATGTACTTTTTTGTGGCCGGGTGCCGGTCAGTCGTGAGAGAGGCCACATGGACATGGTTGTCCTCCATAAACTTCAGTCCTCGCACAAGACCCTCCTTCTCCATATGGCTGCTAGCCTGCACTTCCGTGGACTGCAATCAAGGATATCAGCAGCTTTTCACAAGAAGTAGTCTATTCCTACCATAATTTTTTACTGTAACTGTTAGCAATAGTGCGGGTCCAACACCAACAATAATCGTGGGAACTTAGTGAAGGCATCAAATTCATTGCATTGAATTGTACTTTGGCACAGTAAATATCCTGACCAGTCACTTGGTAATATGTTGGTGGCTTTATACTTCTGGAGAATGAATAATGTGTTATGAAGCCTGCTTGCCCTTTCAATCTTCAAAAGCTATGCTATCTCGAAAATTCAAGCAATGTGCTTTGTCGAAAAGATGATACGGCACATACCTCCTTCACCTGAACTTGCTCAAAGTGTATAATTTTGTTTAGCCTATCAGAGTAGAAGCTGTAAGTCAGGAACTTTGCGCTGTGGCCAGGCGAGTCACACCTGCCATCTGAGGCAAGAGAAGTGGGGTCGGTGCCCAGGTCCTCGAGGAGCCCCTCCTGTTGTTGTTTGTACACCTGCGGCAGAAATGCATTGCACTTTCGTTAATGGGTACTGTCCTGCACCACCACACGCAACACCCTACTTCGGAAAAATTTTAGTTCAATTACAGCTGCAGATTTCAGGGCAACTAAAATTTGAAAACACTCCTGGAAGACAAGAAATGTATGCACTACTGTCACTGCAAAATAGGATTAACAGCGCTTTGCACTCCGTGTACTAGAAATGCCACTCCTGCAGCTTACACCTAAGATAACTGGTGAAAATATATGGGAGTATATAAATTAGACATACTCAGGTGACAGGTGCCTAAGCTTTTTCTCCCATCACCTTGAGCATGGTCGGCTGTGGTGGCTTATTGTGGGAGCCGCAAAGTCCTATTTCCACCAAAATTAGTTTTTACTTCTGTGTTATTTAGTGACGTGTATTTGCGTTGGATGTTTGGTTTCTTTGAGGGTGAGTCAAAAGAAAAAGCCATCTCGAAATGATTGCAGATCCGTGGCATAGTGTTCCAACCACCTATATAGTGATCGCTTTTTGAAGATAAGGCTACATCGTTACCAAGACTCGTGACGACTGTCATTTTTGGAAGTTCACTTTCATCATTTTCATCTGTGTCACCCTCGTATGATGAACAACAAAAATGCTTGCATGCTTTTTATGCCAACTATTCATACCTTATTGACCGTAGGGAATAGGTATGCACCCTGATACCGGTAATACTGGCGGTCTGTGAGCACCTGGACACGCATTTGCCTCAGCATGCGTAAAGTGCAGGTGGGGCTCGAGCCGCTATACAGAAGTGCAGCAGAAAGCAAGGCATTCCCTGCTGCCTTTTTGCCTATGTGTGGCTGGCTCGTCCACTGAAAGGTGTGACCCTGGTGACACTCCGCCAGCACTGTCACCAGTGTTCCACTGGTCGTAAAGGAGCATCTGCAGGGCTGGAAGCACTCCCGGCATGTCTTGAACAGCTCGGTGAGGCAGCTCTCAAAAACAATGTATTTTGGCTCCTCGTAGAGCTTTGTCTCGCTTTGTGTCTCCCTGGAATGAGGTAACATTGCACATCCGTCACACAGGAAATAGCATGGTCATAACATTGCAGGAAATGGATAGTGACATTCACTGTTATGCAAAAATTAAACGTCAGAGAGGGACAGCATAATCTGCTGCTCACAACGTACTCTAAGGTGCTCCCATCCATTGAAGGGTAATATGTCCGGTCTCCTTCATCGACCTCATCTTCACTGCCACCTGCCTCAGCTGGTGAAGAATGCAGGATCGGAGACTCTGGGCATGGTGGAAGCTCTTGTGAACGGGGACGCACTGGTGATGATGTCAGGGGGGCTGCCATGGCAGGAGTGGCGTCATCCGTTTGCACAGCGGTCGACCTTAGAGCTACCAACCGCTCCAGCTCCATGTTGCATTGGGTGGCTGCACAAAAGATCGTACAGTGAAGCTTACAGTGGTGATTGTCATTGTTATTTGTTGGTGAAATAGAAAATATGTTTACACTCACAGGTGCTGACCAAGCCAGCAGATCTGAAGTCCGATGCTGTTGTCTGTGTAGCTACTGTTGTTCCCTTCCGTCTTGTACAACAAGCACCACATGATCCGAGGCACTTTTGGTACTAGAAATGTTGCAGAATTTTGTGTCTAGTGTGTATACATTGAAAAGCACTCCACACTACCTGTGCATGTGATAAACGACTGCTACAATTGCGGTCAACACAGTGAAGTAAAAATGAAACGACAATAAAGTTGTGGTATACTTATGCTTATTCCATTTATGTCAGCTGTGATTGAAATTGTTTGTCACATATTTTGCCTGTGGTCACTCTCAGTATTATTACCTCAGTTCCCTCAAGTATACGTGCACAGGGATCAGCCGGGACCTCTAGTGCTGCCGTTGCCCAGTGCTGTTTGGAGGTTGAAATTAGTGCTCAATGAAGAAAAAGAGTTTGTTGCTGTAGCTCGTTTACCTTAGTTGGAGATGCAGCTCCTGAGTAGCATGGGAGGTCATGGCTGGCAGATACCACTTCCTGTAATGGAATGAACAAGAACACATGATATAATAACCAAAGGGGTACCCACGTGAAACTGGTCTGACTCTCAAATGGAAGAATTTTTTTTATGTGCGGAGTACCCCTGTCCTTGTTTCAGCCATCTTCCTTGCTCTGCCTGTCATCTTCCCCTCGACTTCAGCTCCCACCCTCTTGCTTACTGTCATGCACTTATCCTTCCATAGTTTATTTTCTCCCTCGAGAGGGGGAGATACTCCAGCAATATTGGGCCATGTGCAGACATATGCCAGCCACATGTATCAGAAACACAAAGTTTCACAAATTGTCACAGACCTCATGCTCAAGTGGGATTGCCAGATCGTAGTAGTCCATCTCGAGGTCAGAAGGACTTGCATCGCCTGCAGTTTCCTGTGGGCAGAAGGCAAACGTTCCATCATCACAAATGTTACGTATTCAAGTGCACAATGTGAAAGGATATGTGCTGCATACCTCATGTCCAACAGGAAGGTCCAGGTGGGAAAGTTCCACTAATGAGGCAGCTTGGCTAGTGGTAGTAGTCTAGACATACAGAGAACACACTTTATTACAAGCATTGCTTGTTTTGTCACATCCATTCAGTGCATTTCATGCGTACCTGATGAGACTCACGAGATGTGACCACTTCCAGCCAGTCAGCTTGAGAGTCTTCGACTTCCATGTGACGATCAGCCTGAGTATTGAGAACCATGAACAAAAAGACGACAAGGGTCTTTACCTATTCTTCATCTGACAAATAAGAGCGCTTATGTGCTACATTTTCCATGTTGTTCATTGTTCACCCTAGGGAAAACATAACAAGTTTGATGTTTCACCTAAAGTACAGTTAGAAGAACAGCATGACCTCCTTGGAAGTGTTCATCTGTATTAGCCTAAAAACCGAAACCTCCGTCGTCTATAAATTGCGTGTTTATAACACGGAGAACTATACTTTATGATTACTTTCATATGATCTGCTCTACGTCCGATGATTAGCTGTTTGAAGTGAACGAGACTGACTAATAATAGTTCGCGAAATGTCCATACTGTGCTGATGAGACACAACAGCATCAGGCGAAACACTAACCTCTGCAACTGCAGCTAGATTCAAAGAAGGAACTGCCGTCTTCTCCAGGCGGTACATCTGTCGCTGCAGTCCGAGTCGTCGTGACACAGAGGGGTGCATCACGTAGTCGGAAGGTGTAAAATGCCGTTCACAGAACCGAATGTTCTCCAGCTTTCTACCTTGCCAGAGTCGTGACGGGACTGTCGCAAGCCATTGCTGCCGCCGCTGGTCGTCACTCGGTAAACCATGAAACCGAATATCCGATGAGTACGCCGCATTCGGACACCCTTCAACCAGACATCCGTAACCAGGCATATTCGGCGAACAGTGAGCGTTCACAGCACGATCACTTATTGTATCACGTATGATCAGTAACGATCAACTGTGAGAAACGCAAGAAACTGCAGACACAAACTCCAAAACAAAGCACCGCGGTTTCCGAAAGTAGCGTCTGCAATAATCTTCTCCGTCGCGCGCTAATCGGATTAGCGCGGGTCCACCGTGCGCGGGTCGAAGTAATTACAACGCACGACAAAGATGTGAGATACTGGGTATACTTTTTATTCCTGCACATTTTAACATTTAGAAATGCACGTACAAGGATCATTTTGTACAAATAATGGGTTACAAGTTCATGCTGATGTCACAACCACACCTACGTAATTCCAGACTGTGGTTGGGTACGGCTCGACGTCACGGCACACGTCACTTGCATATGTTTTAATTTATGCGCGGGCGCTTCCTCGGTTTGACGCTTGGCGTGCTGAACGGGATTGACGCAGGATTTTGGAAATTCGATTTTAGAAAAACTACTCTGCTTGAAAGCACGCAAATTGGTGGGGAAGCTCCTCTTGATGCCTTCCATCGATCTCAATCGCGAAAACGGCTCCAAAATCACTGGTCAGGGACCCTTTAAATGACCGTTTGAGAGAGCATTCATTAAAAGTAAAAAATAACGCCTCAAACTCCGAAATTGCCAAGCATTTGGAAGAATGCTCAGATTGCTTCCCTCTATGGGATGAAACAATTGTAAAGGCTTCTGAATTGAACCCCCACAGAAGACTTTTGAGAGAGACCCTATGCATAACCTCTTGTGGGAACTGTGTCAGCAACCCATCCGTAATCCTCGGTCCGGCCTTGAGCAGACTTCTTGTTCCCACGAAGTGACCCTTTTTGTCCTCAACTGGTTGTTCCCTTCCCTCTGGTTGTATATAATTCTTGTATGTGAAGTAAAATTTTCAGCTGTGTTTGAGACTTCGTGTTTGTGTCTGTCCTTTCGTGTTCCCTAGTCTCGGGGTTTTACATTATGTATTAGGGACTCGTTCGCAAGATTCGTTCGCGAATCATTGTCGCCAGTGGGTCAAGTGACCCTGATCATTACTAGTTTTCTATGCGGAGCCTCTACCGTAGCCACTGAGGCGCCGGGGACTGGTTTAAGATTTCTAAGTACTGATCATTACTAAATACGTACATGAAAAACCTATAGCTGGCTAACCTTTTCAGTGACTTTCATCTCTCATCATGAAAAACATGTCCGCCATCTCACATACTAGCCAGAAAGGGCCTTTTCCGATATACCTGACAAATAACACCAGCGATATTTAGAGCGAGCCGATCATAAACAAAAAATCAGAAAACACATTTTTGATTCTGAATACTTCCACCCATACGACGTCCGCCACAAAGCTCGATATCGACGCGCCGTATTGAACCAACGCTAAGATTCCAAAGGAGACCAGCAAGAACAACGCAATTGTACGCAGCGAGTCGCGGAGAACCGAAGAACCAGTGCGCCGTTTAAAGGGACTCTGACCAGAAGTTCGACAAATATTTCGTTTGCATCTATTACGAAGGTATAATATGCCTCCAAGCCACACGCGAAATATTTTGGCTGTGCGCGGAGGCAAAGTTTGCCAAACAGGGAGCTGAAAACCGGCTTCGCTTTTCCCCCTCAACTCGCGCAATCGGGGCCGAAATCTAGCCTCTTTGCAGTGGACATCCGCCAATTTCCGTGTGTGTGACGAAGTCACGAGGGCCACGTTTCATTGGGCGCCCGGACCGGAAGTTCGGTTGTTAGTGAGTTTGTGAGAGCGCCGGCATCCGTCCGGAAAGCGATCTTCAATATGGACGTCGAAGGCAGAAATGCGGAGACTTCGAGCCCGGAACTTCTTTCTGACCTTTCTGCGATCGAGACATCGAGAAGAAAATTCTGCGTGCTGAACAGCTCGGTAGGCTTTCGAAACGTCGCCGATGCCGCGAATGCGAGACGAAGTTAGAGCTCTACGAACATCAGTTACAGATGAAGCAAACAGCATGAGTCGACTGTCTTCAGGTAAGCGATGAGCTTATTAACGCACACTGTGATCGAACATGTAAACGTTCTCAGAAATTTCGTGTTCTGATATCTAATGCGCACTTGCTGTTCATGGTGCCGGTGTGGCTGGTGTGTCATAATGCCGAAGGAGATCGAATGCTTGTGCTGCAAGGAGCTCGAAAACACTGCCGAATGACTGCAGTATGAGTGCATTACAAGCCACAAAGATTTCCAACTTCTATTCTTCAATATGACTGTCCTGAAGGTCGCATATTGAACTCCGTGGGCAGCGCGAACCTATGAGCGACTGTATTTACCAGTAAGTCACATGTGTCCTTGTCGAACGATGTTAAAATTTGGGCGCCCAAAACTGGTTTGATCCTGCAATAGAGTCGTTAAAAACTCCAGTACAGGGCGCAGCACATAAAAAGGCTATACAGTACACGACTCTGAACTGGAGAAAACCAATATAGGCAGTTTTGTAATTGTCAGTGTGCTGTGTCCTGAGTCACGTTTTTATGTATTGCCCTGTGCATAAGGTTTTAGCGTAGGTTTTTAGCGATATTGAGTGTTCTTGATTGTCGATTCAGTGAAAAGCAAAACAATTTTGGGTTCTAAAAGAACACAGCATGTGTAGTAATGTACAAGGTGTGGGCAGGTAAACTGCAGTTACTCTCAGGTACATGTAGAAATGACAATGCACACACACTGTACTGTAACCGGTTACCTATTTGCCTAAACTATATTTTATGTACATCTGTGTAGACGATGCAGATACACTGCGTATCGCCAGTTTGCAAGGTGAGTATGGCACAAGCTTGGAAAAAACAAGATCATGGTCATCCCAGCCTGTGCAGTGAAGAGGTCTGGCAAGCCTTTCCCACAGAAAATGCCACAGGCTTCAAGTACCCAAGATCCTAACTGGGGGTACGTCTTCGCACAGCTCGTCTATCACATTTAAAATAATTCAGCATCTGTATTTAGGATGATCTATAGCTCTCAGGATGATGCATGGTTCATGAGTTCAACATGTTGTGTTGAAACACAACACTAGTCCTTTTTAATGAGTCTTGCGGAACGATAGATGAGCACTCCTTTCGTGACATTGTGTACCATTGCTACAGTGAACAATTTCTTGAGCAAGACTGATGAACGAACAAAAAATAGAGTCTTGTCTTCCAAATATGTATGTTCCTTGTAACTTCCGTATTTGTTAAGTGACCCATGTTGATGTCCCCCCTCATGTAATGCCTGCAATGGCCTTTGAGACATATTCATAAATAAATAAATATCAAAACCGGAAAAAGATGTAACACGTATCCTCTCTTTGTGTGAATGATACATAGACATTCTCAGAAGATTTGTACATAGTCACACTTTGCCTCATTTTGCATAAAGCCTAGTTCCACCTCTTACATCATCTCCACAATCTCCAAAGCAGTACAAGGCTAAAGTAATCAGCTACTACATAAAAAGAAGGAGGGGAGGAAAACAAATGCTGGCATATCTAAAATTCGAAGAAACCCTGGTACTTTCACGGGGCTACTCACGGCTCAGTGCTGGATCAGATCCCGATGGAAAACAGCTTTTCTGAGCCTCAGTGATTGATTCCCTTGATTGCACTGACTGTGAGGCACATCTCATTGGCTTGGTGGCAAGTGGGCTTGCGTCTGATAGTAAGATTTGGAAGAAAGGGAGCAAGGAACATCTCTCTACGGTCTTAAGGAGGATATCAACGTTACCTGTCAAGGTACAGCATTTCATGTTGCTTTCAGTAAGTACAACACTCCTCATAGCAGTTACCATTCGTGTTGGGAAAGCATGCTGAAGTTAGCTCAGGCAGTGCATCCAGAACTGTGAATCGGGTTCATAGAGAGCACCTGGTGAGAGGGACAGCAACAGTGTCCAGTAAAGACTCTCCAGGAATTTTGTGTAGGTTTGGGGGTCACACCTTTTAATAGTGTTGATGGAAAGCAGGATGTTTGAAACACTGACTTCTGGTAGATGAATTCTTGTTATTTATAACCAGGTACCCATGTTCTAGTAATCTAGAAAAAGCCTTGGCTCTCTTAGAGGAAATTGCTAATGAATCTGAGCGTCTTTTGTGGAAACAGGTTGTAACTGCCTTTCTATCCACCCTTCTTAGTTGCCTTAGCAAAAGCAAATATGTAATGCTGTACACCATATCTGATGCTAGCACACTAATTGCTTTGAGTGTTCTCAGGCTTCTGAAATGGAACTACCTCGTACATACGCTGTGCCATGTCGGCAAGAACATAAATCAGACTGCCTTTACTTTTTAAATTGGCCCTTCAGTGCTTCATGTGACTGCTAGAATGGCACCCCCAAAACAATAGGCAACAAGAATGATTTTTGCAATGTATTGAGCTTTGTAAAACAACAACTTTATTTGAAAATATATTCCAAAAGCCGGGTGACAACCTCATCATAATGTAGCGTCCTTTACTGCAAACACCGCTCAACAGAACGAATAAAAACAGAGCGTAAACGTTTTGTCGCCTATCCGGGTGGCATCATCAGTACAACAGAGGCCAAAGATGAGCACATCAGCCTATCTAAGAGGGAATCTTACACATCCGATAGGGGGCCACGGTATGTATTACAGGCTGAAGCATCACGCCTGATAAAGCAGGATTCTAAGAACTTTCTAGGGTCCCATCGCTAGTCATGAGCAAAGGTTACTGCACCATCAAAATATATGTCCCTTAGGACAGCAGTGGTAGACTGATTCGGTCCTGTTTAGTTAAGCTAAGCATTAGTAGCCCTGGCAACTGGCTCTTTTAGTCTTGTCCCACGTCTTTTGTCTATCTCGCCAATGTAGGTTGCATCAGATTCTATGCACTCAACTTGATATGCACAGTCAAAATGCCTGATGGGCACAGTGCCCTCCAAATAGCGTATGAAATACATTGGATGAAAGGAATGCGGACCACCGATTTGACTCCTTTGATGTTGTTTTTGATTGTTCTCTGTTGGAGGGATGATGCCACCTGGATAGGCAATGAAACGTTTACTCTCTTTATTCTTAATTGTTGTGTTAAGCCAGTGTTCTGAGTAAAGCATTTTACATTATGAACTTTGTTTGAATGATGATTAGTGGCGAGCTTCATACCCTGGGCCACTACTCTAACAATTGCTTGTGGTAGTGTGGCGAAATGGAATAACGAGCCTTGTAGACAATTTACTTTGCAATATATTTATTTCTCTCTCATAGGTTGAAGAACCCAGTGTGGTGTTACATAACGGAGGGGCACGTAATTATACAAGACCGATCACCAAAAGGCCTTGCTTTTGACTAGATTAAAATGTGAAGCGATTGTAATATAACAAATGCTGCATGGTGGCGATATGATAGGTTCTCCTCACGAGTTGTCGCCACAGTTACGGTTAGTTGAGAAACTGCATATCCAGGTAGCAAGATCAAATTTTAATTAGGCTACTTTGGCCAACACGCGAGCGTAGAGCACAGTGTCAAAAGCCGTTACAAAATAAAAAGAATACTACATCTACATGGACCCAGAAATCAAGACAGTTTGAAATGCTGTGAACGAATTCCACTACGTTAGTTTTGCCTGAAGACCCTTTTCTAAAGCCATGCTGGAATTTAAAAAAAGAAATTGACAGAGTCAATTTAGTTGACAACGTGGTAGTACATGATGTGCTCCATTAGTTTACAGGGAACCCTAAAAAGTGGAGCTGGTTAATAGATAGAAGGAGCATAGCTGTCACCTCTTCTGAAGACAGGAATAAGCTTGAGACCTATGTCCTCGACTCGCACACATACTAAGAACCTTTGACACAGATTAACGTATCTTCATTCCAGCTCTTTCACTTTCAGATGTTGATCTCTGTTGAGTGGTCTGTCATTCTTGTAATACAGATTGGAATTGAAATGCAGGTGCATAAGGGATGCTCTGAAAGAAAAGTGTTTGGTTTTAGTCCTCTTAATGTTTCTGAAAACGAAAACAAACTTCACGGTGACTATTCTTCTGAAATGAGCAATTCCAGGATGACAGCAAAAAAATATATCTTGCCATATCATTATATCCACCTGGCACTTCAATTGAATAATGGCAGTTGAAGATGACGATGATTCAATTTAATGACGCATAAGCAACTCGGGCTATAGTGTGCCAAAACCATGGTAAAACTGTGACTTGTTAAATATCAGATGATTATACTAAAATAATATACTTTGTTGGTTGGTAGATTGAGATATAGACAAAAACATGATATGATAAAAATAAGCAATTGAAGAAAAGGCAATTGTTGGCTTTGTGTGACTGATGTCGAGTTTGCCACACTACGTGTTGTATAATAATGTACGCTGTAGCATATAAAGTACAATCATACACACGCTCAATATGTGGTGGATATGTGAAACCAATATACACATACTTACATTTCAAACTTTCTTGAAAAAGGCAGTCCAAGTCTGTCGGATTTGCCAGACTCTACACAAAGCCAGTAAGCACAGTGTGGAATGACTGATTCATCTTTCGAAGGCAGAGGTGCAGCTACCACGACGCTTCGTCATCTCAATGCTTCGGAGCGGCATAGCCTAGTAAGAAGCCATCAGAAGGATCTCATAACGATAACTTGGTCGAAAAAGTGGAGGGTTCTGTGGGATATGTAAGAAAGCATACGCGTTACACAACAGCTACGAGAATGATCGACTGCACCTGCATGGTTTTCAGTACGTAGACTTGGAACTGAAAAATAAATGTGCTAACCTTGTTGATACTACTTTTCCGTCAGGACCACACGAGAGCACATTTGGTTTCTTTAGTTGAAGGTATCATCAGGTCCCCATGCTCCTTTGAGATGCAGCAGACAGAAGTTCGCTGAGGCGAGTGACTGCCGTTGCGGTTCGTCGCTTCGCAGCAGATCAAGAACAGTACACCGCAACGATAGGTGAAACGTTCAGAATATGGTGACCAACTCCAACACCAACCCAATGACCCGAACAAAGAGGATGAACCAGGAGTCACACAAGTTCGCAGTTCGCAAGCTCGGCATACGGCATCCATTACAGCTGACCGGATACGGAAGCATATATCGAACGCCGTGTACAGATTGAAAAGAAAATCGTAGAAACTGTTGCAGGTGATAAATGCAGGGTATATTTTTCTTTTTGAGGCTCTGTAACAAAAACATATTAACGTAGAAATGCCATTTCATGAAGGAAATTGACAGATATTGCGTGACCACGTGACGCGTTTGAGCTAATTGTGGGTGTTGCGAGTGGCCCCCGTGTTGACGTCATCTTGATGGTGGACCGGGGTGGATATTCTATATAAACGTATGTTTTCTCGGTTTGACGCTAGGCGTGCTGCACTCGGATGAAGTCGAATGTTTAAAATTCGAGTTTAGAGAAACCGTGGGGTTTTAGTGCGTGAATTTTCGCATGGAGAGTCCTCGTTGGGTGCTTTATCGACTACAGGTACGAAAGAGCTCCCACAGTTTCTGGTCAGAGTCCCTTTAAGAGCAAAGATTCCGTTGCTCTTCGATTCAGCTCGCGAGTGAACGGTTCTCCTCGTTCTCCTACTCCTTCGATTCAGTTAAGTCGTTGAGTTCTCTATCGCTCTTGGATCCCCGGCTTTGCGACTCGCCTTCAGCGCTCTCCGATTCATCCGAGATCGTGGGGCTTGGCCAATCACAAACCGGTAAGCTCTTAGTGTGGCCAATCGAGCTGGTGGCCTGTCATATTCAAGCTTCAGAGGAATGCCGACAGATGCCGCCCGCACCGGAATAGTTGAGTGTTGATTCATTCCGCCGGGAACGGCGGAAACACTGCCTCGAGCGGTAAGCAAGCTGGATCGTGGGTGGCTTTCGATTCTTGCTAACAGGTCGCAGTGAGTCTCGCTGTTTCCCGTAGACTAAGTTCATTCTTTTCGAAAAAAAAAGTGCTGCACCGGTCCATCACCAGTTCTTAAATACATGAGAGGTCCATGGCGAAAAGAATGTGAGAGCATACGAATGTGATGGCATACGAATGTGAGAGGGCTGCCCTGCTTGAACTAGTTCAGGGCCGCGGTGCAGGCGAAAAGAATGGACCTACTATGAAGGGGACCAAAAAGTAACTATGAAAGTGAATTTGCTTGACCAAAGAAAGCCCTGCCAAGAGGCGGAAGCAAGAGGAAAGTGGACTGAAGAAAATGTAAACTACGAGAGAATTACAGTGCGGAAGAATGAATTGTTTACTGTATAAGTAGTAATTTTCGCGAGGACCTATTTTTCGCGAAATTCACGAACGCCCTTTTTTTCGCGAATTTAAAGTCCCGCGAAATATTCGAAGCAATGACAGAAAAATACGAGAAAGAAATAAGGCCCTGGACGCTGATACATCGTATGTACGCGGTTTATTACGCTCTTATACTACACGTTCAATTCTGCACCTGACTTCAGGGCTGTAGTTGTTCTAGGTGCGATGTTTACGCTTCTGGTTATGCCGATCAGCGACTTCGCGAGGGATATGTTCATTGGCAGCAGAAAAAATTTTGTCGCCTACCGCATGGAGGACGGCACTGTCAGGCAGTCCATGCACGTGGTGGCTGGTCGAAGAAGGACGCGGCGACATTGGCTTCAATTACTGGAACAAGAACATCGCGGTATTGAGTTGCAAAATACGAAGCTGTCACGGTGTTCACTGTGTCGATGCGGATACAAGAATGATGGGAGACAGGGAAATTCGGCAATGACCAGGTCCCCCAAACTCACCTCGGAAAAGCGTGCAACGAAGAACAGGTGGGTCAAAGTCGCCATCTTGCCATGTATTTCGGCCCATTCCCCGCGTAAAACAACGGGGATCGCCATCTTGTGGGACTGTTGTTGCCAACATCGCAAAATCTGCCACCTAGATTTGTACCGAAGTAGAAATTATCTGCAAACAATGTGCACCGAGCATGCTATTTCTCAAAATAGCCACTTCAATCCGTATCCAATCCAGCGTGAGTTATGGCTGTCGTCGCTCCTCAATGGGTGTGTGGATGTGTTCACGGTATTTCCAATCACTGCGGACGTACGATCCTGTGCGTTCTGTGCAGTTTTGTCCGTGAACTGTGATGTTCGTTAAATATTGTGATGCTCGCCAGCCAACCAGCTGAGGCTGCTTTGGATGATGTAAAAGAAGGTGTCCAGCGTAACTCTACGATGCATCTCTCTACGACGACATTGTGCGAAGAAGTGACTACATTTGTACATTCATGCCCGTCGTCCTGCGTATGTTGGCTAAAACACTTCTTCGTTGGTGCGCAGATTATGTTTTGTGATTGTCAATGGACGGCAATACTTGAAGTTGGCAGCTTCGTTTTCGCTTTCGCCAGTGAAGAATGTTTTCTGTCGCAAGTGCTTTGTGAAACAATTTTCTTCTGCAACGACCCTCAAAGCTATGTTGCGAAGGTTTGCCAATGGAAATTGTTTCAAACGCTATTCGTAACTACAAATATTTTTGCGACTGAGTTGTGGAATGATAACACACAGTGTATGATAATGGTAGACTGGATTTATTCGCAAATATATATTTGGTAATCGGCTATATTTGATATGGCAAGTTGCATAACCACTTCGAATCCCACGCAAGTACTCCATGAATCAATTTTAACCACCATGTAACTTTTCTCTTAAAAGTCTGGTTTGGAAGTGGAACAGCTTTCATGCACCTCTTTTGCAACCGTATCGTTCACGTCATCCCCTTCCACACTCAAAGAAAGGAGCTTAAGGACGGTGTGTGTTTAGCTGTATCGTAAAAGACTTTTCCCACCGTCCAATCTGATGACATTCATATTCACACGTAGCATATACCTTTCAGTTCTCCACATATGCAAGCATATCGACGTAACATTAAAAAAGATTGATTGGTGATTCACATGAATTAACAGAAAGCATGATTGACTAGATATAATATGAAACACGGTTGAAACTTGGCCTGGTTGGTGGTCACGGGAAGAAAGTTGCAGAATGCCATATTCATATAGTTTACTCTATACCACGAAAGTGTGATAAGGTATATATCGGGGAATCATCAAAGTGCATAAACAGAGCGAGTGTTTTGGCTGGTTGATAAAGCACTGGGGTTTCTTCAATTGTTTTTAATTGAAAGGTGCATGAACACTCGTTCAAAAGAACATTCAACTAATACCTCTAATAGATATGGTGCATTGGGGGACCACTTATTGACATGTGGATGTGACAATGAAAAAATGCCTAGGAAGCAAGCGAGCTGGTGAAGATGATGCATAATGTAAAAACCCCGAGACTAGAGAACATGAAGGGACAGACACAAACGTGACTTCGTGTTTGACTTGTGTTCGTTTGACTTGACTTCGTGTTTGACGTGTGTGACTTGTGTGAAAAGACATCGTGTTTTTGTCTGTCCCTTCATGTTCCCTAGTCTCGGAGGTTTTTACATTATGTGTGGGATGTCAGGCAGAATTCCAAAAAACAAAAATTTTGTTCAGGTGTAAAAAACGAAGTAGCCTTCTCTTTCGAGAGGCGCATGAGGTAAAAAAAAGCAGGTAGTAACTGCGTAAGTAACCCCTGTATTTATCTTTGTGATGTAAACAGGAAGTCCAACATGAGAGGGAATAGAGGAGGAGAGGAGGTCTCATGTATTTAAGGCTTTGTTTCACAAAATAAAAGTTATTTGGTTGGCAGTTCAGTGTGGTGTCCTCATCTTTTTTGTGTTCCGTTCTCGTCTTTTCCTGCACAGGGGGTTTTATCGTTTTTAACTATATTAGACGTAAGATGTGAAACAGTGATTACGTGCACAAAGCATATGCACAAATGAAATTTACTTTGTTGTAGATCACTGATTACAGATAGTAAATGGTTTGTATTACACGTTACTAATATCTGCGAAATTCATATTCACCCACCCATATGTTGCTTTTTCGACACAAACAATTCCTACTTGATAGAAGTGAAATGTGGAACACCGTCATTGCGTACACAAAATGTGTGCACACATAGTGGCATTACTGTGCTGGACGTAAATACTTATTGCCTTGAAGTAAAATTTGTTTATGTATGGACATGTACAACATATCTGGCATGAGCTCTGTCATGTACCATGATCGTTACCTGTGTCTGACTTGCACGTCGTTCCGAGGAACGTTGAAATCACGCGCACTGTGACTTCAGTAAAATATCTCACTTGTGCACTTCCAAAGGGTTGTCTCTATACGAAAATCTAAAATGCACAGATGACAAGTGGTTGCAAAGCAACATATGCGCTTTGCCTGTATGTATGCTCATCACAGTGAAGAAGATTTTCTCCAATAAGGAGGGATAAGCTATATTGAGACTGCTTTCCATAAGCAGAAGTATGCTGTTCCCACTGTGGTCAACCATCATACTAATATACGCTTAGTGTAGACTACTCGTTTTGGTGCAGGAAGAGGGTGAGAGTTCGTCACTGCTGTATCTTAGAACTGAACTGCTTGAGTAATCACGATAGAGGAAAACAGGAAGCATCAAGTCATTGATATGTAACATTTTGGTAGATATCTTGTTTTTCTTTTTTTGCTATGCCTTCTCCTCTGGTCCATGGAGGCTTCACATCAGGATTATGCCATCGAGGTGTGGTCACATTTCGTGATCTTTGGACGTCTGCATTTATCAACCTTAGCAGTATTGTAATGCGGTGTGTTGAACGTTCCATCCTCCCCCTCCTTTACAAACATATAAAAAAAATTCAGACAGACTTTGGCTCAACATGTAGTTCCAGATGTGCCTGCATATGATAGATATGTAGCACGCCAAAACCCGCAACCACGAAACCGAAACTATCATTCTAGCTTGTGCATGCGTTACAACAATCGCTAAGAATGCCCAAGGCAACATGGGTTAGTTATTACTACCTTTTACATGTTTACTGCATCATTTTTCAAGAAATTCGTTTGTTTAAGCAAATATGACAAAGAGACAACAGCGGCGTTTTTTGCCGCCGTAACTGGCGAACTTCGGGTTTCCGGGTCTGGCAACTGCGTTCCACAAGATGGCAGCCTCCACTGTTTGACGCTGATTTTACGCCAGCTTGACCCACCTGACGAAGAAGGCCGCCACTAGGTACCCCACTGTTGCCGTTCCGGATCACTTCAGCGCGCTAAGTTTAGCGGCAAAATGTTTTTGTTGTTTCTGCGAGTGAATCTAGTCTTTATATGTCCAAATAAAACGCGTATAACAACTTTTTCTGTCGTGTTTCACTTTTTGGTCCCGTTTTTAAACGTGTTGAGCGACCGGAAGAATCTAGAGCAAGGCTGCGTGCATCACATAGCGTACCAGGCGCCGCAGGCGCTGCAGTCGTCCATTTCTCCTTTGGTGACTTGGCCTGGCTTGGATTGTGCTTCAACTGGATCTTTAGCGCGCTACAATCCACGCAAGCCAACGTCTGGTAACAATGGGGTATCTAAGGGCGGCCTCCGGCATTGCACGCATCGGGATAGGAACAAATACATGGGAAAATGGCGACCTTGGGGGACCTGGCAATGACCCCTCATTGTAGCACTCTGAGTCAGAAGGGCTTAAAAGCGATGAAATGGGTTTATTGTCCAGGGTTGTTGTCCTTTTGTTAGTTCAAGGTGGAAAATCCCAAAGACACCTCGTGCGGGGGCGACGCACTGCGCTACCGCGAATTCAAGGTTCCGCGAATAATTGCCTGACCCTGGCTCTTCGCAAATTCGCAAATTATTTAGTCCGCGAATTTAACCACTTACAGTATTTTCTTCATGACAGCGAAAGACGGTCAAATAAACATGCATTCGCTTATTGTAACACATGACCAATATGGCCGGCAGGTGACTGTCAGATTTAACGCGGTAATGTGTTGTACGAACACCTCATAGAACACACTCGCCCACAAAACAGAACTCTTACTCAGTTACTGTCTACAACCCTGCACATAAGTAGATGCCGGTCCGCCGTTGAGAACGGTCACATGATGTTATGACGTCACGGAAAGATGAACGAAAGAACGAATCTTTTGAACGGTTCAGTGAACCAAACTGAACTGTACGAACGAGTTCACCAAAGTGAACTGGATTGCCCATCACTATTCGTTACACTCAAAAGCAAAGTTACCACTACTACCACGGTGGGTCGCCACAAGCGCATTCTTCCATCCCTCTGAACGAGTGAACTCGCCCGCTTCCGCGCGCCGCTAGGGTGTCTCTGCCCGGAGAAAATACGTCGCTCGTGCGTTCCGTAAACTTTTGTCCAGCACTGTACCACCTTTTTTTTTTACGAGATGCAGAGATTTTGCACAAACACACGAATCTAAATTGCACCATCTAAGTATGGGAAATGTTTGGCTAAGGAACGTTTGTGCATTTTTTGGTTTCTGCATTCACCTGACGCTGATAAGAACGAGGGCACCACCACGTATTACACCATTCAGCCCTCTATCCATCGCATTTTGTGTGATGATAGGCATCAGTTCAGTCCTGTAGTCTCTTTCTGTGGTAACATTTTGCTATCATTGAATACCATTTCACGAGGAGCACTTGAAGTCCAAGCAACTATGCATATATCCATACATCCGATAAGAAAGTAATGCCCCTCACATAGTATACCCAAGCAACAAAATTAAAGCACCACCCTGGTCTCCAAGCCGTTCCAGTGTCACATTCTGAAGTTCCTGTGCTGCAGGGCAAATCAGCACCTTCCAGGTTTTACCAGAGAATATCCTTGGGCCAGGAGGCTTCTCAATCTCATCTGACATGTCTTTCTAAGGAGAAAACACAGCGTTTCCGCATGTAATACAAAGCCAAATACCAGTATGATTAACTTACACGTGTAATTGCAGATTGCTTGACTCTCCTTAACTTGAGGAAGCTTTGATGTCAATGAATGTAGCAGGACTGATGAATGAGGAATGATGTTAGGCGAAGACAACTGTAATCCCTATTGCGGGCGTTCTTTCACCTGAAAGCATGAGTGACACGTGACACAGTACTATTTCTGTGTCATGAAACTGCTTGAGAAGATCATACCGGCATGTGGCTTGTTGGTATTAATCCCAAGAAGGTCCCACTGCAAGTTCATTACCTATTGGGAAAATAAAACTAAATGTAGTAACAAAACTTCATTGATTAAGCAATCACAACCAGGGAAGGCTAACAGTAATGGTAACGAAAACAGAAACGGTATATTACCGAAATTGGAGATGATAACGATAACGGAAACGCATACCACGGTCCTCCATTACCGGAAGAAGAAACGGAAACGAATTTATCGTCCGGTATTGAATTCGGGTAATGGCTATTCCTGTTTGCGATGACATTTAAGTGACTTTTCCTTTTTTCTTTTTCTTTTTATGACTTCATTCCCGGTAATGCTCTAAATACTACACGAGAGCATGGAAAGAAAGCGCAATATTGGATATCGAAGGTGCATACGTCGCTTACCTCGTCCCAGTCCTCATAACTCAATGACATCAACACATGACTATACTCCACCATAGCACGAGGATGACAGCCTACGATTTTTAGTTAATTTTTTTTTTTTTTTTTTTCATTTCACCGTTCCCATGGCAGTATTATTTACTACTGAGAGCGTCCGCTTATTGGATTAGACATTGGATGAAGGTTATCCCAACTTGAGTTGCTGGACTTCGAGTGACTGAACACATGTTCCTACATTATTTTATTTATTTTTTATTTTTTTCATGCAAGATGTGCGCATCCCAACGACGTAAAATTACTTGTGTAGTGTGTACGTCTGACACCGAAGCAGCACTTGGGCAAAACAGGGTGCTGAACTGCTGATAGAGCCGGACGGGCTGTCCTCCCGCAGCTCTGTAACTGTAGCCTGCTCTGCTCTGTAACCAATGAGGAGGCCCTTCAACGATGACGTCGAGGAAGTCGTGGATCTGTTTTGTTTCCGCATTTCACGGCACGGTGACTGCATAGGAACCGGCGAGTCTGTCATCCAAAATGTCTGGCAACTTCGTTCAGCCAGTCGATCGAACTTGTTCGTCCACATGCTGTCGTACTCTCGAGGCGTCATGATGGCAGATCCCGTGAAGGACCACCGAACTTCCGCTATAGATATAGAGTTATTCCGCTAGTTATAGAGCTAGCGGCGCTTTGCAAGTGTGAACCGTTCGACAGTGTTCTCGCGCGCTGTTATGTAGCGCTATAGTAACGTGCTGCTACAGGCCGTGCTGCGTGTCGGAACAGGCCTTAAGGAGAGACGTACAAATAACTAAACAAGTAATGCAGTCGAACATTTGTTTTAGGCAGGTCTAATTCCCTACTGTCTCCATGTTATTTTAAGCATAAATAGAAAATGCATATAGACCGCAATGAACCGAGAGAGGGTGTCTCAACCCCGAAGTGTATCAACGCGGATTCCTGAGGATGCTGGATTGCGTGCTCGTCCAGGACCCTTATATTTAATAGGAGATTATTCCTCTTGCCCATTTAGTACAACGTGAAATTCATAGCGCTGCAACAGATGAAACAGGATCGAAGAAGATGGAAAGAACGTCAGGATGAGATACGATCCCGTGTGTTCGGTCTCTACTCCCAACATTGTCAGCCTCCTACTCTTACCCCCTTTACCGGTAACGTGATTTCAAATCCACAGGCGGGTTTAGCATGCTTAAGAGTGCCCAGGGATGATAGTCCCTACTTCCGGGTGATTACTTCTTTGCGAAATACGCGTATATTTATGACTTGGAAATTATACGTCACTTTTGGGATTGTTTCGTTAGTGTTCCTCACACTTGTCAAATACTGTCTCTACGTAATACATAGACGTGGTACAAAACAGTACAAAAAGTGCGTTGTGGCTTTAAAACGACGACGACGAGGAACTGACCGCTAAAGGCCCACTCCATGGAGAGAATTTTTGCCATAAAGTTCGATGAGGTTCGCGCGGCCCGCGACCATTCCATTTGTGGCGGCAATATCGTCAGCGCCACTAGGGCCGGAGCGCGCGAGGAATAAAAATGTCCCGAGCGCAGTCGACCTCTGGTTCTCAAGTGCATTCCGGGACACCCCCTCTGAAACCCAGCTAGCAGTGGGCTACGCAAGGAAGCTATGTTTACAGGGTGGTGCGTGAATACCTGAGGAGGAACTGATTTGGGCAGGGAGAGGAGGACATATATGAGGTGAACAATTCTCGCGCCCCTACCGGATAACAAAATCGGTAACACGCCCGAAAACTTTCGCGTAAGATAAAGAATAAGACGTGATGTATATAACTATGAGAACGAGCATGAAACTTTTCAGATATCGGGAAGAGCCGGATGAAATTGGCAGATTGGCGCCTGTGATAGCCTTCTGGACGACAAACTGACTAAATGCGAGTTCTTAGGGTACAGCAAGGGCAACAGCTACGGTCGGCAGACGGTATATATACTACGTAATTACATGATGATACCGTCAATATCAAGTTGGTATCAAGAGTTACTACGAGTGATCCCTGTAGTGGCTAGGTATACAGAAGGTCGCTGACGCACGAGGCGGTGAAGAAGCAGAGAACACTGAGTGAATTTTATTTTAGTGTGTTTACAATACGGGGGTTTACCCATACTTGAGGGTATAGTCGCAGGTGGATAGGTCACAGGGCAATTTACAACAACACAAGAAGAGACAATTCCAACAGATGTTGCAGTTTCTAACTTAAAGCACTATGTCAGATTTTGCCTTTCGGACGTCGGAAAAAGTTGATTGGCTGAAGTATGGAAAAGGAAAATCAGTGACAAATGCAAAATAACATGAAAATGAGCTTTTTTGTGGGAGTCCATTTTGAAACGTGTAAACGTGTTCGGTGGTATGTTACCGAATCTCTGAATGACAATGCACGTCTGCTGCCCTCCGCCCGGAAAGGAAACATTTCCGTGACGCGATTCAGCTGGTGAAGGTATTTCTACCGAGGCAACATTCGTCCCTTACGACTACAAATGTAGGGTGCATCGGATGCACCGTACGGATCTTGTTGAATTGAGTGTTTTTTTTTTTTATTGCGTGTTAGCGCCGCGAAGTAACTGCGACTCTGAGCGGCGTACAGACGTCGACAGATGTCTGTTGTATTCAGTAGTATTCGCCTCTCCAGCAGGCTGCTCGCCACCTAGCGGACCCCAGCAGAAGCACTCAATGAATGATAGTAACAGCAGACGACAGGTATATTTCGCGCTAACCCGAAACTGCCGCAACTTCCCTTCGTGTGCGATGGAGTGTCCGGTCTTACAGAACTCAAACAGCAACAGAACTGCTAAATTTCGCGGTGCAAAACTACTGCGGAGAAGAATATTCAATGTCGGGAAGAGGAAGAGGAAAAAGATACTATCAAAGGAGCGGCGTGAACGAAAACAACGAAGACAGCAGGAAACCACGCGCGAGGTATGTTATTTGGACAATTTTTGAAGCGTGTCTCGTGGAAGAAGGCATGAAGCAGGGCGATTTGTTCATCGGCAATCATTCTTTTCTGCGCCATCTTGAAGACGACGCGAGCGCCTCTATAGGTAGTTGGAGAGGCGAATAGTTATGCGTGGAAAATATAAGGTGCTCCAAAACTAAATTGCATTCCAATCAGAGAGTTTAGATAAGCTTGAAACAAAACAACAATAACGCGGTTTGATTGTGCGGCCCCTTCCTTCAATTCCAGCCTTTAACAACTTGATCTCCAATGTTTATTGTAGATTTCCAATAACCATTTGTATGGATCCATGGTATGAAGGCCGGCATCACGGGGCTGGCATCACGGGACAAAAACGTGGGGAGAAAAAACAACTGATTTGTATGCTCAATTACACAGCAACATGCAGGCAGACGCGACACTGTTTCAAGATCTTCTAAGCATGTGCGTTATAACGATCGACTTTTGCGTGTACCCTTTGACAGACACTCTTCTTCGCACAGCACAACTGTCCCTGTATTCATCGTGCAAAGAAGCGCAGAAAAGGCATGCAATACAACGAAATCAGAGAGTTATGTACGAGGGTCATTGTGTGACAATTTTTAATTATTTCTCTTTTTGTCTTATTTTACTTTTTCACGTTCCAAGTGTAAGCAAAAACCACAATACATTGTGTAAACCGGCAATTTCAGGGCTCCTGAACGTTGGGATAATCGTTCGTGAAGAACTATGTACGAAGAACTTGAAACGCCTTTCGAATTTTCAGTATCTCATCCCGAAAGGCAGCTCATTTGTTTCTGTTGGTGTGTCAAGTGAAGTTTTTCACTGATGAATTGTATATGCGAATAACTTATAACTATACTGCTCCGCTGTTTCTTTTCTATATTTTTTACGCTAAGGCACTTTGCTATAATTGCGGTCATTTCCAGGAGTTTCATCCCCCCCCCCTAGTGAGGTGTACACTCCCCCTGAATTTTTCCAGCCCCCCCCCCCCCCCCGAAATTCATGAGATTGCCTAATACAGCTTGGCCAATGCATATACGCAAAGATATGTATCTATAAACATATACCCCCCTATGGTTCCGTCCAGTCGAAATCACGCAGACATCTTATCACGCCGGGTCCCGCATCTTGGCTTCTATACGTATTGATGATATTGCCAGCCGCAACACCAATGACACAGGAGAAATTGTCGTTGCTCTTCGCTGCTGATACGAGTTGCGCAACGGACTAAAAGCTGATACGTGCTGTTTGGATTCAGCACGAGAGAGCCGCGACGATATGGCGAAGGAAATAACTTGCCAAGATACGAGACACAAAACTGAACTTGCACAGCAAATCGACGGCAGTCCGAACACCTTTGCGGCAGCAGACACCTACGAGCACTGGTGCTAAAGTCTGAGGAAAAGACATCATACATGAAAACACATATCCTTTACGGAGCCTTTTGAATTTCACTGTTAATGGTGATCAACCATTTTTTCTCGAAGTGCAGCACGCATAGAGAAGTACATGTTTCGCTTACACGTCTACCTGCAAGAAATAACCGACAGTCTTCTTCTGACACACTGCATCACTTGCCAACTTCTTTGCAAAAAGTAAAGAAAAAAAAACCTTTTGCAACCCTGATGACGGCAGAGGCATCCAAGGAATACACCACAAAGAGTGACTGATGTATTCTGCATAGCGAAGGTATTACCAACGACTTATACTATAGGCCCTTGTACTGCTATTTTAACAGTGGTGACCGCAAAATTTGGAAAAGGCGCCAGCAGAGCCCTTTAAAAGGGGTGAAACCCGTTGCATCATGATGCCAAAGGCATATTCGTGACGGAATATGCTATTGAACCTTCCCACTGGGATTGTAACGGAGGCGACCGCAAAATCCGTAAAAGACTGAAACACTGTCCTTTAGAACCTGCGAAACCTCTTTAATCATGGATCCAAACAGATGTTATCAACGGCTTATGATGCTCTTCTACTGGGATTGCAACAGAAGCGACCACAAAATTTTGAAAAGGCAGCAGCAGGGTCCTTTGAGACGTACGAAACCCCTTGTATCATGGTACCAAAGGCATATTCATGACGGTTTATGCTATGCCTTTCTACACTGGGATTGCGCAAAAGGGGGCCGAAAAAATTCGGATACGGCGGCAGCAAGGCCTTTCAAAACGGGAGACACTCCCTGCATCATGAAGCGAAAGAAAGAAAGTCATCAGTGGCTTGTGCAATGCTATTCCGCTGGGGTTAGAACTCAGGCGATCACCAAATTCGGAAAACGTGGCAGCAGAGCCCTCTTAAACGAGCAAAACGCCTTGCGTCATGCTGTCAAAGACTTATTATCAACAACCTATACTATGCCATTCTACCGTGATCATAACACAGGCGACATCATCACTCACTTGTATCATTACTCTAAAAAATAAGGGAGTCAGGGTCACTCCCTTTGGGGGAGTCAAACCCGGCCACATATATAACACCCCCTCCTCCTGGAGTCACTATGACTCCATCAAGGCAGGGGGGTCATTTGATACCATCAAGGCATCCAACCGGCATCAAATGACCCCATAGGGGGAGTCACTTGATTCCCCCGGGAGTGGGGGGACCTTCCACCCCCACACAAAAAATGCGCCAAAACGAAGCACCGTTGCAATAAATTCTGTTTCCCTGCAGTACTCGCTAACTGCACCAGTTCCTGGCCAGAACGTACAAATATAAATTTAGTTTGGTCAGTTACACCAAGGTGTACTGGCAGGTTGTACCGAAGAATTATCTGAACTGCTAAAGTAGAAGGCGATGGGGTGAGGATTACATATGCATCTAAGTTCTGCAAAGCAGGTGCCAAGGACAACAGCAACAAAACCATGGCTCCAGCGTCTCCTCCCATGTATGGGTGTTGTGGTGATGGTGATGGTATGGGGTTGTGGTGATGTGGGGGCACACGCTTACTGTGCTTCCATTTCAAAGGCAAGGAGCTGGAAAACGACAGACGCTTAATGCATGAAGATATAAAACGCAATCTCAGCTGATGCGGTGTTCTGAAGTACAGCTGAGATGAAGCTGTATACTGCGCAGAAATACATGCTTCACACACACACACACACACACACACACACACACACACACACACACACACACACACACAAAAGCTTTCCATAAGAACAAAACGTGCACAAAATCATAACATATCTAGCAACTGCATTATATAAAAATCAGACATTATGTGAAAATTCCGACCTGCGTTGAACTCCGCAAATTCCCCAACCAGTCTGCCTTTCACCTGAATAATGGAAAGGCAGACCACAGGCAGAAAAGCACATTCGAAAAACGTGGGGAGAAAAAACAACTGATTTGTATGCTCAATTACACAGCAACATGCAGGCAGACGCGACACTGTTTCAAGATCTTCTAAGCATGTGCGTTATAACGGTCGACCTTTGCGTGTACCCTTTGACAGACACTCTTCTTCGCACAGCACAACTGCCCCTGTACTCATGGTGCAAAGAAGCGCAGAAAAGAAAGGTATGCAATACAACGAAATCAGAGATCCATTTACCTGTATCAGCAGTTTGTCCGTTACGGTATCGAAAGCTGGAGCCCCGTAATGCTTACTTCACGTCATCTGCACGGTGTGATCGCCTCCCACTGAGATTTTGCTTCATCGACGACATGTATTTCACAAACAGAGTGACACTCGTGCTATCCTCAAGCAAACGTCCCGCGAAAATGATGAACGAAAAGTTACAAAACTAGAAAGACCATGTGCAAGCACCGCACCCTCGCGCGTTTCTGCATGTTTCAAATCCGTTGACGGGATCCAAAATGTGGAGCGGCAAATCCCGGAGCCTCAAATATGAGTTGGGAGGCGCATTATTCGTGTATGTGCATGTTTTCACTTTTTCGTTTTATTTTTTAGTTGTCTAAGCGGTGCACAATCATTGTTTGTAGATGGCACATTAGCAGAGCAATTTTTTTACCTATGCGTTTTACTGCATGCGAGCTGCCGTTTCACGCAGTCTCACGTTTTGAGGGCACTGCTAGCGGCTCCACGGTTCCACCAGGCTCCAACAGCTCCCCAAAGAGCCCATAGTTTGAGATAATTCACACAACACTGGGCACACGACCAATGAGAGTGCAACGTTGTAGAAATTATGCAATGCCAGTCGGCCAATCAGGAGCCTTAACTTTGGCTGGCCTTTCGACCGGTTCTGGCTGCCATCGACTTCTACCGGATTTCACGCCTACCGCAGTTACCCGATATTCAAAATAACTGAAGATTCTTTTGGCTAAAAGAAATATTTATTTGACACAAAGCACTGATTCAAAGATCTGATACATGGATGCACTGTGGATACAAAGTCCACTGCGTTGCTGACGCACTGTAACTAAGTTCGAACTTGAAGCAAAACGAACACAGCTCTCGAAATCCGACGGGGCCCGCGCTTGTTCTTCACACTCCAACCGCTCCAACTCACGAAGCATTCCAGTTCCGGAGTTGATAGACTGTTCGTGGGATAATAGTCGTGTCCAGGAACAGCACAACACACGTTTAATCACATCGACGCATGAATAAACCAGCGAACACTTCTACAAACTGTTCTGCCGATTGACATCACCGAAAGACGGAACACAAGAGGACGCCTTGCCGGCCGATTTTATGATGAGCATCTTCTTTCGTTGTTTGCAGAGCGGAAAAGGCGCTCGTGTGGCACGTAATCGTAATCCTGTCTTTGTTGTCAGGCCTCAAAATCCGACGGCGCCCGAACGCGTTCTTCACGCTCCAACCGCACCAGCCCACGAAGCATTCCAGTTCCGTAGTTGATAGACTGTACGTGGGATAATAGTCGTGTCCAGGAACAGCACAACACGCGTAGAATCACAAACTGTTCTGCCGATTGACATCACCGAAACACGGAACACAAGAGGACTGACGCCGTGCCGACCAATGAGAGCTATTTCGAAACTATGCTGAAACCGCTGAAACGGCCGCCGGGACGCTGCACACACATGCGCGCGTACAAAATGCGATTTCAAAACGTTGTCGACCAACCGGATCGCGCACGCAGTTTGGGCCAATGAGCTTGCAACGTTGTAGATTGGCGCTGTGGTACATACTCTACAGCCGCATCCTCGGTTACCTGAGGAGGACTGGTTCCGCTCGAAGGAATGCGAGAAGGAAGGAGAAAGTCAGAGAAACAGTGACTTGGGGGTCAGGCGCGCATCTGACGCCTCGCGACTCCCCTGTTTTCTTAGTGTGATGCTGCTAAAGACATGTCATCAATGGCCTGTGCTATGCCCTTCTACTGGGATTGTAACAGAGGGTATCGCAAAATACGGAAAAAGCGGCGGCAGAGCCTTTTAAAACGGTCGATACCCCTTGTATCATAGTTCAAAAGTCATATACGTATTCGCAACGGCCTATGCAGTTGCCCTTTTACTGGAATTATAACAGACACGACCGCAAACTCCATAAAAGGCTGCAGCAGTGCCCTTTAAAACAGGCAACATCCCCTATAATCATGGCGGCAAAGACATATTACGTACATACAAAGACGTGACGTAACGGCTTTTGTTATGCCCCTCTCCTGTGATTGTGTCGGAGACTACCGCAAAATTTGGAAAAGGCTTACAGGCCTTTACAATGACTCAAATGACTTGTATCATGATGCCAAAAACAGTCTTGGGTAAGTTACTTCAAAAAAGTAACTGAGTTACAGTTACAGTTCGTCTGCCAAAAAGAGTAACTAAGTTACAGTTATAGTTACTTTCTTGGTCGAGTAACTAGTTACAGTTACTGTTACTGAGAGAAAGTAACTTAGTTACATTACAGTTTCTTGCTATAGAAATGACCATGATACAATTGCTAAAAACACACATTTATTTACATTTACTGAAGTGCGATAAAAGTTGTCTTGCACTTAACCAGAAGCAGTATAAATTAATACGCGGTTATCCCACACGGAAAAATACCACATGTGCATGCGACCTGGCGCATCGCGGTAAAAAAGAAGAAAGAAGAGCACGGTGACACACGCGTTTTGTTGCGTGTAGAGAGAGTGAGACATACACAAGAACAAGGAACACGCATCGAGATGCTTTTTCAGATTTGAAGCTGACGTCCTGTTTGTCGAGTACGTCTTATTCCATAGCTTGCACTTTACAATTAAATTATTCTCGTCCTTCCATGATAAAAACTCGAAAGTTGCTTGATAAAGCGGCCACGGAAGCGACCGGAGCTGGATTAGCCATTGCAGTGGTCGGAGCGAAAGTGAGCTGACCGGAAAGGTTCTCTTTGTGCATAATGATTGCCTTGTCCATATCCACACGAGGCAGGACCCCGTGCAAGGGCAGCGACACTGTTACTCACATATACGACTCACTCCGACCGTTGAGGGTCACTAAGTTCAACTAATTTCTGTTCGCAAAGCTTGGTCGAGAGCCCACGGCACAGGGCACATACCGATTACAGATAAAAGGAAGGAAGACACTGTTAGGGGGAAGTAGGGGAAGGTAGGGTAAAGAAAAAAAAAGGAACGACATTTATCCGAGTAACTAGTTACATTTTGGAGTTACATTCACAGAAATAGTAACTAGTTAAGTTAAAAGCTACTTCTGTGGAAATGTGACTACAGGTTTTCCCGCTGATTTTAATGCAAGCGCCATCGAAACTAATCCATGTGCCATGCAAACTTCATGGGGCATGGATTAATTTAGCTGGCACTTGGATTAAAATCGCCGGGAAAACCTGTAGTTACACCCAAAAGTAACTAGTTACAGACAAGTTAAAAATTACTTCGTGACTACCCAAGACTGGCCAAAAAGATACTATGAACGGCTTGTACTGGGATTGTAACAGAGGCTACCCCAACGTTCGGTAGTAGATCGAGCTCTTTAAAGCGTGCGAAGCCCATTTAATCGTACACTCTAACTCGTTTTACACCTTAAAGGGTGTGAATCAAAAACTCAAAATATTCATGGCGCACACTTTTTAAGGTGTATTTTAACACCCTCATGGCAATTGGGGTGTAAAGGGTGTAACGCCGAATAAAACTGCTGCGTTTGTGGCAATAAGCTGGTAACTGTGTATTCACAATTACCAGCATATTGCGTATAATCACATTGAGGTCCATACATATATGCACATCAAGGTGATTAAATATGTGTGTAAACATGCACAGCCGACATATAGACAATCATGTATGGCGTGGCAGCTGTGCATGGCAATGAAGCATGGCAGCTGTATATAGATTTTCGTGAAACTGTAGACCTTCTCATGAGCAGGCACCTCCCCCATATGCATGTTAATTACTTAGAACACTGCATTTATTCGTTTCTTCAATGCTTTGCAGTGTTGTACCCACAAATATATAACCCCTGTAAAATGCATTACGTCGTTCATTATCCGCGACTCATCATGATGTTTGGTCCTTTCCTATCTTTATGGTTGTACGCGTTTCGAATGGAAACACCAGCATTATAAAGTTGTTGCTAGAAAAACTCGACATTTTAATAACATAACCCTTTCATTAGGAAGAAGACATCTATTTTATCAAATGTATGTGTGGTCGCAGCCCTTCATCAGAAATGCCACATCTACTGATGGTTCCATGGAGATTCACGCAGAATCTATAGCCTATGTGAAAAGTGCAGTTGATAATGATAACACATTTGCTGTTGGCTGTTGTTGCCAAAGAATCTTCAGAGGAGGACTTACCCGTGTTCATCGAGATTGCAGGCATATATGTTATTAACTCTGATACCATTTTTCTCATAGAAACATTAACTACAGTTGAGTATGATGAGCACTCTCATGTATTTGTTTTGTCTTGCAATGAGAAGCAACGTGTTTTAAGAAATGTAAGCACTATCTCAACAGATCTTCTAGATCTGCATGCATTACCAGATGGTAGACTTGTTGTAAATCCAGGTCATGCACTGTTGCAATGTAACTTCCTGTTCCCTGTTGTTGTATATATTCACTTTTGTTCATGTGAACGAAAACATACTCCCTTTCTACACACAGGCGACACACTATCACTATATTTCACCTGAGGGTGTAGTACACCAATGTTACACCCTCAGGAACTTCCAAACCAAAGTTGTAGGGTGTGAAAGGGGTGTGATCTTTGTTAATACACCTATTTTAGACCTTTAAAGGTGTGATACGATTTAGAGTGTAGTGACCGAGAGTACCTGTATCCCCTGTACATGGATAGGTCGTGTTTGAGGAAGCTGCTTCCAAAACGGCACTCGTGAAGGCAAACAAAAACAAAAAAGAAATTTGGGGCTTAATGTGATCTGATATAAAAAAAATATTTAAAAAATGATATAATAAAAAATAATATAATAAAAAAAATGTCTCAAGCTGGTTTCACAGAATGCATAAGCGAAATCCAGATTTCGGAGTTTGAGCTCCGTACCATTTCCCCTGTTGCACCCTGAGAGGTCGCGTTCAACAAAATCGCCTCGAAAACGGCACTCGAAATTGTCAAGTGGCCAATTTCCTCAACTTTGGGGCTTAATATAATTTGATATAACAATAATATTAAAGATGTCCAAAGATGATTTTGTAATATGTATATGTAAAAGTAAGGTCACGGGGTTTCAACACCGTACCTTGTTTCCCTGTTGCACCCTGAGAGGACGCGTGTGACAAAATCCCATCCAAAACGGCACTCGAAATGCTCAAATTACCATTTTCATCAACTTTGGGGCTCAATACCATTTGATAATTGATATAACGCTAACATTAAAGGTATCCTAAGCTGGTTTTGTAATATGTATATCTGAAAGTATGGTCGCGGGGTTTGAACCCCGTACCTTGTTCCCCTGAGTTCCCCCTTGTTACCCTGAGAGGACGCGTTTGACAAAATCGCCTCCAAAACGGCACTCGAAATGCTCAAATGACCATTTTCATCAACTTTGGGGCTTTATACCATTTGATATAACGATAATATTAAAGATGTCCGAAGCTGGTTTTGTAATATATGTATATCTGAATGTAAGATCACAGGGTTTGAACCCCGTACCTTGTTCCCCTGTTGCAGCCTGAGAGGTCGCGTTTGACAAAATCGCCTCCGAAACGGCACTCGAAATGACCAAATGCCAATTTCATCAACTTTGGGGCTTAATATCATGTGATATAAGATGTCCAAAGCTGATTTTGTAATATGTATATGTAAAAGTAAGATCATTTGTTCTCTCGATCAGATGTTCGCTATTCAGAAGTCCACTATTGACATGTTCACTCCAAGCGGTCTGCCCATCAACATAGTCACAGTAATGTTGAGTAAAGGTTTATCTGAAGCTCTGTAGGAAGAGCGCCCAGAACTTCTGAGAAACATATTACAGCACACACGATATTCTCTATCCGGTAAATAATTGTACTCTTTACATTGAAGATCGACCTTTGTTGTCGATGCGCCACAAAAACTCGAATCATCATCATCATCATTGAAGATTAAATGAAGATGCCGCAAAGTAAAGTCGGCCAAAGTAATAAAGAGTATAATTCTTTGGTAGTGTATGTCTTCCGCATGGCAACCTACTACAATTACACCAACAGCGATTTACCTACCGAAGCGTCGTACAGCACAATTACGACTTTCCATTTTTATTTCTTTTTACGTGCGGGTGATCCGTGTTTTGCTTTGTTTTGGTAGGAAATAGAAAAATCACTTTTCCATGGTAACATTACAATGGGCACTCCTCTCCACCATGTCTTGAAGACATGAAAGGAGTCCTGAAAGCCACAAGCCCAAAGAAACGTTTTATTGGCCTTCAGTGCAGTATGTAAAGGACGAAAGAACAAAAATAATATTTTCGGTACAGATACTGGACGCCACACGCCCACGTTCACTTTAGCAGTTAGTGCACCTGCAGACTGAAATTAATTTGAGGATCACTGAAACAGAAAAGTACAAGAAGTTGAAATAAGAAACGCAGCAGGGCCTGAAAATCTCTTACTCAGCATACACCGCAACATTTGCCTGATCTTCCTTATGTCCTTCGATGACGTCATTACGGCTTTTGCCTGGAGTTCCGTGTGGAGTTCACCATGCGTCATTGATTCCCCGTCCGCCGCACTATAGCTTCATGCTAGAGCTCCGTGCTTTAGCAAGAGCGGATCGTGCTAGAGCTGAATCGCGGCCCCTTTCGCCTTCTTGCTTGAGTACTGCCTTCTTTCCAATATGCGTTATCACGCTCCTGATATCCGTTGGCAGTAGGTGCCCCCTGAGCTTTGTTTTGTCCTGCTCTTCATTGCTCTCGAAAACATCTCATACCAGTGCAACCCCCAGGTTTTTCCCTTCTGTTTTATTATCAGCTGTGACCTCCGTCCGACAAGAACATGATACAACGATATCTTGCCGAAATAGAGGGGGGGGGTGATGTGGGGGAAGGTGCGGTCAGCCTGCTCTGAAGTGGCGGCTCGGTGCACCCAGGGCAGGGAGAAGGAGGAGGGTGAAAGATGGAGGGGAGAGATGATGGTGGCACAGGAGAGGGAGGGGTGTGCTCACAGGGGTGACACAAACCCGCCATTGTTGTAACTACCCTCAAGCGGGTGGTTTTGGCAAAAATGCCATCTTGTCCTGGTCGCACGTCATGGAAAACGTCATTTCGAGGTCATGTGACTTTATTTACATGTCGTTTTGCCGCTTACCGACATATTTTCACGGTTTTAGCATCAAGAGATGGCCGCATTTTGCCAGCGTAAACTATGCGGTGCTTCTTCCGCAACATGGTAGCCCATTTCACCTTAGTTTAAGTACATCGCATCGGATCGGTAAGTCTTAACGCGCGGTCGTCATCACATCTTTGGAAGTTGTCAACAATACGAGGTTTTATGTGTAAAACTGCGCGTTTTTCTGCGAGATTATCGTATAAAAAATAATTACCGTGGTCGAAAAACATCCAAAACGTCGTCCAGAAACAACAACCGCATTGTTTACAAACGGTTTGGCCGCCGATCACGGGCGCCGCCATCTTTAAGGTCACATGTGCCTTGACGTTTGATGTGACGTACGACCAGGACTTGTCCAGGATGCATTGCGTTCGCCCAGCACGCATTCGTCTACGGAGCAATACACTCGATGCCACCCCTGTGGGTGTGCTAACCCTCTTGCTCTGGGGCTTGGGTAGTCCAAGAGAACTACCCACCACAGAAAATTTGCGAGCATCCCTCTGTTCTCTTCATTGGGTGCTCCCTGTACCATGGTAACCGCCAGGATTATTGGCAAAGTTACCCCAGCGCCGAGATAGGCGTTCCTTAAAGCTCCAAGTGCAATTTTTCCTTCCGTACGTACGGCATATTTTGGTTGCCTGCGGTATGAAAGAGGGTCAGTGTGATAAAATCAAAATAACAAGAAAATGAGAGCGCTACGAGCCCCTCCTCCCTCATCGGAGGGAACACCGTTCTGGCGAGAACTCGTTTCACTTGGATTACTCTTGTTGCACATATTGCTTGCACACTTTTCTCTTCAAGCTGTTTGAAATGTCCACGTGAATTGCTTTTGTGTAAAGAGTTTCCAATCGTGCAGAACGTTTTCGCAAGAACGGTGTGTGTGCAGCACGTCGCGACGAACGCGCTGCTGTGTCATTCCAAGTTAGATAGCCTCATGGTGATGACTACGGTTCCCTCCGAGAAGGCGGACCCGTAGCACGCTCTTATTTTCTCATTATTTTCATTTCGCCGTATGCCCCTCTCTACCGCAGCCGACCAAAATCTTCAGTACGCACGGAAAGAAAAAATGCACAAGGTTTATTCTGCACTATAAAGCCCGAAACTCATGGTACGTTTTCCCAGCGTCAAAACGTCGCGCGCACGGCATGGCCTTGGACGCGCGTCGAAGGAACCCTCACGAGGCGACCACCCGAAACGCATGGGACGTGTACGGAGCGAATAACGCGCGCCGCTGTTGCTATATTCGTCGACCACAAAAGTCTCTTACAACGTGCCGGTGCTCTTCTTTCGTGTGGTTACTGCGTTCATTAATTCCACATATCATTAAAATGTGCAAGTAAATTTAGTGTGGTGGATAATGTCCCGAAACTTTATGCGAGCTACTCATACGCAACCCCACGACGTTCATTGTTCTGTCTACTTCTCAGAAAACACGCGCGAATATCTGTAGTCGACGGATGTACACCCTCCGCGCGCGTTGAAAAACTGGTTTTTGCGAGGTCATACGCACGCCAAGCGCGCGCGCGTCCTGAAAACGTCGGAAGAAACGCTCCATGCGTTTAGCCCATAAAAGTCCCAAATCCTTTCAATCCTTTTCCTTTTATCTTGTTTGTCTGTGGGTGTACGTGTGCGTCTTCGCCTTGATAGCTATAGTTATCTTATGCCGTAGTGCTTGCAATCAGGGCCAGCTCTCACTTGGCGACGCCCGACGGCACGTCGTGAGCGGACTGCGGAAATAGATGCGCATTTTCGGCGTTGGGAGAAAAGAGACGTTGAGCAAAAAAAAAAAAAATTGGCAAGCCGAACTTCTTTCAAGACGTCAGCGAGAGCTGCCTTCAACGATATACTGGTGACCAATACGGTGACACACTACGGAAACGACTCCTGATTTTTCGTCTGCTTTGGACGACGGAATGCCACTGTGGAGGGAACATGAAAATCGTGCGCTCTGACGGGGCGGCCAAAATGCGCCTCTACTTCCGCCGCCCGACGCGACGTTGTGAGCTGGCGACGGAAGTAGAGGCGCATTTCCGCCACCTATTATAATAATTAATGACAATAATGACATTAGCCGGGAGTCAGTGCATGCCAACATAAATGGTCTTTCACACTTGCTTTGTGGCCGTACAGAGGCGATTAACTTTAAAAGGCAACCTCCATGGAGCGAATTTTTGCAACGAAGTTCGCGCGGCGGACTGTCACGTGCGTTCCGCCGCCAGTTGTTCGCTGATGCCAACTCCATGAGGCGAAAAACCAGCGGACGGCGTCGGGAACACGGAGGAGAAGTAAGGAGACCGAACTCGGCTGGAGAATGACGTCCCAATTCCTCGACTCTATTGTTGGCCGCGGCGCGGCGCTCGCGTTCCCTCCGGTACTAGCTCCGCGAAATCTCCTGCAAGGCAATGCGCCGTTTGTCCTCGAATACTCTACTAAGAAGCGTTAAAAACCAGTGTTTGTGTAATAAAAATTAACAACGATTTCTCCAATAATGAGTTAATGTTTTCTGGTCAGCTCCAATCTTGTTTTGCAATTTCTGTTGCCTCGTTTTTGTCTAATAGGTGGGACCTACTCCAAAGGAAGCAAAGGTTGTGCTGAAAAGCCACATTTAAATGGCGTGGAGGGAATGATGTGTTTGAAGATCTGTAAAGTTTCCGGACGCGATCTTTTCGGAATATGTGGGAATTTCTATGTGGTGTCGCCGCATAAGCTGGGACTAGGAAAGTTTTATGCGTACGTGTGAAGCAATTAAGAGAACTTCGTGTATGGCGACGTTTTAGCGACACGCTATGCTACGGTTTTGGGAACAGAAAAGAAAGTGGGTATGTAGTCTGTAATGTGTGTTGTCCAACACTGACATCTTGAATAACACTGACTTTTGATGTTCAGTTCCATGCCTTGGAGTTTCAATTTACTTCAGCACAAGCATGCTGCTCAACACGCTACACCAGGTATTGTACCCAAGCAAAAAAAGACGAAAATCCAGCAGATATGGGCTTCACACCCCAACCGGACACCAAGATGAAAATCGTCTTCGGGATCTCTTCCTTACGTGTCCTATACCGCGTTTGCAAACCTGTGACAGAAAGTGCGTTCTGGCACCTTGGCATTAAATTCATGTGTGGTGTCATGTGAAATGTAACTCTATCCTCTGTACCCTAGCGGATGCTTCACAATTACGACAAAAAGTTCCCGTTTCCCAAAACGTTGTGCACGCGAAGCGGGTGGTATAAACGCGCGCTACGACGCTGTCGTGCAACAGCTGGAATCCAAATATGCTCAATTACATCATTTCCTCACGCCGCGAGATGTTCGTGGGAAGTAATAATAATCAGTGCACACCATTAACAATGTATAGATTTCGCAGTCGTGCCTTGCCAGTCATGCAACTTATACTACCATCCTGTACGATGTCAAACAACAACCTTTGTGCTCCTTCGGGTGTCTTTTTATCTCAAATAAAACAAAACGTACTTCCGCGACTCTTAACAGCTTCTTAACTGCGAGAGTACTACGCTTATTTACCCATTCAAGCCTTCGAGCAAACGCGGATCCCCCTTGACGGCGGCTTCCCCAAATTGTAAAATGAAAGCCTCCCGCTTTGCACCAACAAGGACTCCAGGCGAAAAATGCAAAGAGAGATCGTTCCTTGATACACGACAATCGTATTTCTTTATCAAAATATTTTTCCTGCTTGCACTGGACACACTAGTAAGTCTGACACAGCGCATTACAAGCACGTCATTTCAGAGGAGCAAGTACCTGACGGAGCGCGAGCGCCGCGGAGCGGCCACAATTAGACTCGAGGAATCGGGACCACACTTTTTCAACGGCGGCGCGGCAGAGTTCTCCTTACTTCTCCTCCGTGGTCGGGAAGTCTTGCTCTGATGTCAGTGTTGTCAGAGCACAAAGTGAAGCTTAGTTACATTAGTTCATCGAAAAAATACGCTTAATATCACAAAGTTTGCAACTAAATGCATCAACTTCCCGAAAAACGGTACGTAGTAATGTACCGAGAAGCATATTCTGTACCGCTTAGGGAAAAGGATTTTCTCGGTAAAGGACGCCTTGCGTTCTACCGCAGAATGCGCTCGCTCCCAAACACTGTGCAGCGGTGGCAGCACTGATCTCGATTGTAAAAGGCTGGATCGCGGATAGGGAGCGCGAGCGTGAAGAAACCGGCCGCCATCTTACTGTACCCACAACAGTCGCCGCAGCGATCATGGCAACTTCTTGCAATTACGGTCATACCAACCGTACTGGCAAGGTTACAGGGCCTAAATTTATACAGGTGAGTCACTCTTCATCAAGGAATAAATAGACGTCCATTCTGTATATTTAGTTAACCATTCTGAAGTGTTTTTTTGCCCAAAACGAGCACTGGATGCAGGTTGCTTGATCGCTCTTCCGACGTTCAATCGAGCACACTTGCATTTTACCCGGCGGCAAATACAGTTTGAGTGCATAATATGCTTGAAAGAACATGTTACGCTACACAGTTAGTGTTGTCATCAATATATGTGCAAGCACTCGAGCGCTTTTTTGCATGCATTGCTAGCATGGTACACGGTATTTCTGCGGAAGCAAGTGCCACATTCATTTCTTTGAATTACCTTCGCGCACAAGTTCGGTATTACGTCATAATGAGACCACGATTGTCACCTTTTTTCATGTATTGGTATTGGTATTGTTTTGTGCCTTGGTTTGATTTGTGACAAAGAATCCTACGTAACGGTGGTGTGGCGCGACTTGAATAACGCCTTTGTGTCTGAGCTGTATCGTCAGCTTGTTACGATAGTAATTTGTAGCGTGTCGTGCTATTTGTAGCAGTTTTTAAGGCAAAAGTGGTCTCTCAATACAGGTTTCGTCATGAGGGCTACCCCGTGAATAATCTGTGCAGTGTGATACGGCTGGGTGTACAGGTAAGTATCACGTCCCTCATCCACTGGTTTCTACTTTACAGGAAGGAACAACCTCAGTGCACGCACTGTGGTTAGCCTCTCTCAGTTTTGCATACTTTCTTACATGTTCACATCAGAAACACACCTTAGACTCCTTCACCCAAGACTCCCAACACAATTTAGGCTCCTTCACCCAGCAATATAATAATGAGAGATTATAATTCTTTTTAGAAGAGTTCCCCATATTCTTTTTAGAATAGTTTTTAATCTTTTCAATTTTTAGAAGGTACAGGGATTGTAAACGATGTTTTAACATTTGTCCAATGCATTTATTAAACAACATATTCATTTTTAACTGGTTGCACCCAAACCAATGTTCTGATGTATTATTTCCTTTGTTGTCGATGCACCATAAAAATTGGAATAATCATCATCAATGCAGGTTACTTCACAGCTGCCTCGACATACTCAAGAAATGTGTGCAGAACCTGCGTAATGCCCACAAACTTTGACTACCACAGCACCTCCAGAAAGTAAAGGCATATGTGTCACATGGGATTTTTAAAGGCATTCACAGTATATAATACCTTGTATGAACTGTTGTAAATCTAAGCAGCCTCTCCAATACACTCTCAGAAATTAAAACTTGTCAGGGAACTGTGATAATTGTTTCAGTTAATAGGCATGCACATATGTGCTATAAGAAGAAAATTATTTATTGAGAATGCACTTCTCTGGCTACTCATGTTGTTTACATCTACTGTTGATCACATTCATTTATCACATATTATATTCTTATATATTATTATTATATTATCACATATTCAATCACATTAAGTTTAAAATTTAGCATATATGAGAAAATATCAGGAGGGAAGTTGGTGTTCATTGCTCATTCCAACCTAAAATTGAGAGAGCGTACCTGACCATTGTCATTCCTAAAATATATATTGCCATTGTAGCAAGGTCACAAAACAATAAATATAGTCTGTTGCGACCTCCCTGCACGTGCATTGTCATCCTGAAACGCATAAGTGCAATAAATAAATCTTGAACTTGAATAAACTTGACATAAAATGTTGAATAATATAATGAATGATATAAAATATTGAATAAACTTGAACTCGTATATTTACTTTACTCGTCATCAGTGATCTTCATTACAAAAGCATATCGTGTTATACTTTTCTGTTTGCGTTTCACAGACTGGGTACACGAGGGCCAAAATGACAAAATCACAACTGTTTCAAGCTCCAAATAGTCCTGTTGCAATTTGAAGACCATATGTGGAGCTGCATTTTTTGGAAGATGCTCCACATAACAAGCATGACAAAGTCAGCACTGGATAGCAGGACCCCGTCCCCAAGCAGCTTTTCTCACGCTCCAGTTGTATTCAACAAAAGCTTGTGAGTGCTGGAGAAGGACATTCAGTTTGGCACAACCGCGCCTGCAAATAATCAGAACAAATAAAGAAGCAAACAAGCATAGAAGGGCTGTACTTCAAAAAGAGATACGTCCTGTGTCTCAAGGAGGTGTTACCACTTTCTAAGTAACTTAATTGATTAAGCTTACATCACTACCTGATCAACTGTCCTAACGAGCGTGATCTAATTGCGTGAAGTATTTAGGGCTGCTTCGGTGTGTCCATATTTGCGAGGCAAAGCACCGCTGTTGTTTACTAAAAGACTCGTTCTAAGGCGATGCTTGATATAAATCATACTAAACGCATACACGGCTAAAACAACGGCTGTGATTCTACAGAACGATCTCTTCCTGCCATGCGAGTATATCTCTTCCCGGACCGTTCTTTATGGAACAATTTTTGTCCTGAACGGAGTACGGGATATTATATACATGGTTGTTGTTAACCTCAAGTCGTTTCTTATTGAAATATTGGCTAGGAAACGTGCTGTAGTACAATCCCCAGCGCTGCACTGCAGTGACGGTCTAGTTTCGGAATGCAAAACATAACGTACTGAAGAATCGAACGGCAGGACACCTGTGAAACACTGTTAGGATACATCAGTATACTGGCACCTTACAAAATTGTGTGATGACAAACAACGACCAATGCTTGTAGCGCAACAAATACTCACAATCTCTGTTGCCTCCCATTGTTTTATATGGGCGCGCACAGCACTTTAGGGCCCACCAACATGGCGGCCAGAAGGCACGCCTCTCCCCCACGAGCCCCTCTCCCATGCGCGATCCAGCCTTTATACATAGAGATCAGTGGGTGGCAGTGGTCGTCTGTTATCGTCTTTCTCGTGGTGCAGCAAGCTTTATCAGCCAACATCTTTGACGTTTTGCTTTTCATTCTTCGTGTTGTTTCCTATATAGCTATCCGTGGTTGTTGAAACAGCGAACGACAGCGTAAACACCTCTCGTTGGCAGCGACCTTCGCTGGATAGGGGTCATGGGTGCTAGCTACCGCGCGCTTCTTCTTTTGAAGAAGAAATACTGCTTCAGAAAAAGAAAGAGCAAGAAAGAAAGAAGCGGAGGTTCTGGATACATCCCATGCGGTTGACGAGGAAATCTGAAGGAGAGTTCCACACTGCGGTAAGCGAGTTCAGTGCGTTCCAGACCAGTTCCAGTTATAGTTCACAAGCAGTCGTATACTATTGTATGAAAATAAGTTGGACGGGTGATAGTTTTTTGGTAACATTTTATATTATTGGTCTTTCAGATGCAGCTGATGAGGGGTGACCCTTCTCTTTTCTGCAAGTACTACCGAATGCCACCAAGTAGGTTTGACGAGCTGCATCATATTGTGCGCAGGGACCTCACAAAGGCATACCTCTGTCGTGAGCCAATATCTTCACAGCAGAGACTTGCCAACACTCTCAGGTACAAGCATATCTTATGTTATTTACACATGAACACAAGACTTACTTTTGCATACAGGTATCTTTCTTCGGGAAACGCCATCAAAGAAGTCGCACTGTCGTTCAGGGTGTCACCCGAAACGTGCAGGCGTATAATCCACCACACATGTGGGGTTCTTTGGAAACGCTTGAAGCCAATGTACCTGCCAGTGAGTACAATTCACGTTCTTGGCGAGGGAGGGGGTAGATTAGAAAGATTAGAAAGAGTATTTGTGAAGTTGTACCATTCCACCCTTGAATCCTGGAGTGAGAAAAGCCCATTAACAAATCTTACTGTTGTCCTTCTGAATGTAATTTAAACGGTTTGAGGCATCTGGTTTTAATGAGTAGTTGTTGTGCAGGGTTGCCACTCAATCAGTTGTCCATCTGAGGAAAGCGTGTAACTTATTTTCAGATACCATCAAAGCAGCAATGGCTGGACATTGCTCAAAGGTTTCATGCACGGTGGAACTTCCCGAATTGTCTGGGTGCTGTGGATGGCAAGCACGTTCAAATCCAGGCCCCACCAAAGAGCGGCAGCAACTACTTCAACTACACGGTAAAAGATGTGCTAAGTCCTTGAGCCTCACCATCTGCAAAACATTATATTTCTAAAATTATGGAGTTTCATACTTTGATGGGCATTAGCTAAGCATATAATATTAACACGTGATTGTTATATTCCCCTGTACATTTGCAGAAGACGTTCTCCATCGCTTTCATGGCGGTGGTTGATGCCAACTACAAATTTTCTATGGTTGACGTTGGCGCGTCAGGAAGGCACAGTGACGGAGGCATCTTCAAGGCTTGCGAGTTTGGACGGCAACTGGTGAATGGGACGCTGGACATTCCGGGTCTTGCTAAGCTCCCCAACAGCAACAGAGTCGCACCGCGTGTATTCGTGGGCCATGAAGCATTTCAGCTTCGCCCGGACTTCATGCGCCCCTTTCCTGGCAAGGCCCTGACACCAAGCCTGGCAGTCTTTAACTACAGGCTAAGCAAGGCCAGGTATGAAACTACTAATGATGTCTTACAGTACAGCAACAGTTGAAGGGGGCTTTCATAGCGATATAGTCAATAGTAGTAACCGTGCTGTGCTTGTACAGAAAAGTAGTGTATCCATGAAGGTATTGTTGCATAGTACTCAGTTTATTCAGTGCTGGTATCTCTACTTTGACCCATCCCAGTAACAGTCCTTGCAGCACTGGAATTATTATTAGTCATGAGTATTTTTTATCATGAGTATTCAGATCATACATCAGAGTGTCTACTAACCTAGAAAACCTGGAATCATCAGGAAATTTTGGTGAAACTAGAAAAGCCAGGAGGTTGTCATGGCATTTGCAAAAAAAAAATGCTGCTGAAGTCACGGGAATCCACAAGAAAGTGCTGTCACAACGCCCAGTGAATCCGGTGAGCCGGTTGACCGTCATGCTACAGCAATGTTGCTGTGGGTAGCCGTTCACCAGTGTGACAAACTCAGAGGCACAAAATGAGGGCAGCTCACAACTACCCAATAAATGATATGTTTTATGGGCACTTGTTACAAAAATTAGTAGCAGACTCTAGCTTACCTTTTGTTTTGGTCAGGAAATTAGCTTGAAATAGTCAGTAAAAAAAAATCTGAGAAAGTGCTAGACACCCTGCATACATTGTATGTATTCAGAACAGTATTCAGCACATCCATATATATTTCAGGCGCATCGTTGAAAATGCATTTGGGATCCTTGCTGCCAGATGAAGGATCCTTCTTTGCCGTATGAACTTGCTACCACGAAATGCAGAAGTTGTTGGCCTCTCGTGCTGTGTGCTCCATAACTTTCTCTGTGCCGCACAAGACATTGCCTACATTCCACCAGGCTATACAGACTATGATGACAATCACGGAAACATTTTACCCGGCACATGGAGAACCGAAACCCAAACCAGTGACCTCCTCAACCTGGAAACAACATCAAGTAGAAACTTCAGCAGATATGCCTCAGACACACGGAATGTTTTTGTGGAACATTTTATGAATGAAGGTGTTGTACACTGGCAGTAGGCCCATGCAGGAGTTCAGCCACAAATGTGCTATTAGCAAACACTTTATTGTGTGCCCCCCACTTTGTATCGTTCGAGTACTTGCAGCATCTAAATCTCAATGTCCGGCCATGTATCTTTTGGGCAGTCTCGCATTCTGTGCGCGATAAGTTGCCCAAACATAAAGGGCTCATCATCTATTTTTAGGAGATCGCCCACCTTCTCAATTTCGGCAGCTAATGGGCTCTTTCTCTTTGTGCCTCGCCGCCTTTGAACGTGTCATGGGATGTCGTGATGTTGCAGTGGCACACGCAGTGGTGTCTTGACTTGGTTGGTGGGTTATTTGGGAGATTCCTGTGCACTGTGGTGTCACTGATTCGTCCATACACGTCTGTCTATCCTGTGTGTCTATAGGGGTGAAGAATCAGTGGTGAAACAGGAACTGTAGTACGCAATTTAATTGGCAGTATGTTATAAATACATATTTAACTGGTTTTGGCTGAATGTAACGATTGCGTGCAGGTAATCATTGTTATAGCTGTAATTAATGCACCACCTTAATATACTATAGGTGCAGAGTGATCTTCATAGCAGTGTCTCATGTACTCTGATATCAGTGCACGTTTAAGTAACTGTTGCCAATCAGTGTGAATAATGTACAACATGTGTGTGTGTAATTTAATGTTTTGTGCGAAGGGTACTACTAAATTAATTTTAAGATGCACAGACTTGCAGGTCACTGGCTTTTATGTTTTTTGGTTGCAGTGAAATAGTTTCTTACCTTCCTGCTCATCATAGGCAGTCATGAGGTGTGACTCTACACACACTCCTTCAGAGATGGGAGTCTGGACTGTCGTCATGTTGCTTGTCGTGCTGATCGGAAACAACACAAGCGTGGTGTATCCAAGCTATTTCTGTGCACAGCACACGTGCCTTTGAATGTGATACTATTAGACCACAATACAACATGGTCATAGCCAATAAAGTGGTGCTCTGTTTGTGTTGGTTTGGAAAGAGCAACCTCATACTTTTGCATGGTGATGTACATTTGCGCACTAAAGAAATAATACACATGGCTGCAGACTCTGAACAAAAAATCGTGTTTATATACACATACAGAGAAGAGCAGTGCCCAGGGCTGCACCACAACAACAAAGCAAGGTAAAGGAATCATATCCTGGTAGTGCAATACTACATCGTGGGAGTCTGCCAATGTAGGTGTCAGACATAGAAGATAGACCTCTGCTGGGAGAAAATCTGTTGACGACATTTAATGTACCAACAACATCACATCCATGTTTTGCTGTACAACACATGATAAAGTGCAACGAAGGCAGGTCAACACGACACTGAGGACGCGCTCATTCATTCGCCTCATTATTTTAAGCTTTGTTGCTATGTCATATAATTGAGTACTAAGTAATAATTACCAGAACCAGACATGGGACAAACGTTTAGTCAAGAATGCTTACTGAAAACTGTACTTACTTGCCCACATCTGCTTGGTCCCTTAAAAACATCAGGGACCAAAAATACGGCCATCGAACCTCCTTCGTGGCACCCGCTCCCGACCCACTGGGTACACCGGCCTTCCAACTTTTATATTTCTTAAGGAAGGTGTCGCGCAGGCTCTTCCATCGTGCCTGCACGGTCGATCCTACGAATGAAACGAAAATAATGTCCATTGAAGTCAAAGTGTTCCTCAGTGAGGTTATCTATGTCAACAGAATTCCACCTTAAAAGTCCATTAGCTGGGTCTCCCCCGACTTCGGAGAGAACTTCCTCCCGCACAAGGACCTTTTTCCGGCGGTCTTTATAATGTGCATTGCTGCAGTCCCACAAAATTGGCCTGATTTCAACAGCAGTAATCCGTCTGTCGTTGTACTCTATCCTTACAACCCTAGGCATCGAACTACCCGCCCACGATTCCATTTCCCAAAACGTTGGCAAACACTTGCACATAGCAGACGACATAGCAGACGACAAAACAGCGAGACATACGTGGCGCAAAATCGTTGTGGAAGTGCGCTTTGATTGGCCCCCTCACATTCTGCAGCAGCCGACACTTCCGGAATTCGCCGACGCTGGGCGAAAATATCCGGCATGGGCAGATCGGCGGCGGACGCTCACATTTTTGACGCCGCGTTTAGGGCGTCCGACGCTGAGCGAAGTTCGCTGCTTGTTCGCTGTACATTCGCTCCATGGAGGTTGCCCTTAAAGGTAGCTAATTGTGTACGTCGGAAAGGGAAACAAAAAAAGAGAAACACTGTCAAGGAACCCGCGAAGAGGGAATCACACACGTAACCTGAAAAACGATTAGGAGCAACTAAGATTTATTTGAACTTTCGTGCAAGAGACTGCAGTTCTTCAGGTTACACAACTAAGTGCGACACAAGTATATATAACCCCAAGAGAACAGATACAATAAAACAGGTTTCTAGAACCAAGTAAACAGAAAACAGTCAGACAGTAATACAATGCATCACGTGAGCAACCGTCACATACGAATCAGGAAAGAGAAACTGTACGGATAAATGAGACATTCGGAGAATTGGGGTTCAAAAGATTTGGTGGTGAAAAAACGGGGGCACAGGTGGATGTCTAGCCGCGTACGTGGAGAACACAGCTTTTGTTGAACTGCGTGGGAAGGTCCGAGTTACCCTATGGGCTGAAGGGAAAATGGAGCTAAGAATGCTAAGAACAGAAGGTGAATGAAGTAGCTTAGCTGGATGATGGGTTGAACAACTGCAGAGGACCGCCATGAACGTTTAGTCCCTGTGGTTTTAAAGAAGAAAACTTAGGAATGAAGAAGGACTCGCGGTTTTTGCGTTTTCAATCGGTGCTGTAGCCATATCCCAGAATCGCAATAGACAGGTGTGTATCCATGTCGTGCCCGGGAAGATTAACATGTATAGCAACGGGAGTGGGGCGATTATTGACAATGTCGGATTTATGACCGTAAAACCTCTGACGCATGGTATTGGAGGTTTCACCAATGTACTGAACATTGCATTTCATACATGTTATTAGATAACAAATGTTAAAGGAGTTACAGTGCAATGATTGTTTAATTTGAAAGGTGTAGTTGTTTATGGTACTGGAAACCGAGGTGCTTATTTCTACCTGCACCTCGGTCTCCAGTACCTTTACTCCAGAAGTACTTCTTTCTTCTTGTGTGGGGCAGCAGAATGTCAGGCTCGTACCAAATAAGACTGAATAAGGACAACGGAATAACAAATGACACATAAATAAATATTGAGCAAACACGTTACATACGAAACAGAGGAAAAAAAAACGATCAGAAACGCCTGCAGTCAAGTAGCGCAAATAAAACGTCATCCATACACAAATATGGGTGCATAAATCACTTGTTCGAAAAAGAGTCGTAGAGAGCAGACCAGGCCGGTTGTGTGCGTTCGGGACATAGCAAACAGATGTTCGTGGCTGGAACGTTACCATCATCCTTAGAATATCACAATCTTCCCATCTAATTTTCGTTGTCCTTTTCACAGATCATTCAGCACTTGGCGTTGTAGGAGGAGCTGGATCTGTTTCGTATTTCGAGTTCACGCAAACGGTATCTGGAGCACGCGAACTTCCTGCGGAAGTGTGAAAAGGAAACCCCACATTGGGGCACCCAAGTTTAGCTTCCTCAACAAGTCGAACTGAAGAGCTTGGAACTTCAAAGGAACCTCACAAAATTCACCCACAAATCTGCATTTAAAAGCATCACCATAAGAAAAGAAAGCACCACGAAGAAGAGAAAAGCATCACCAAGACAGTGCTTTCCAATGAAGAGCAGTGTCTGAAAATGTGCTACACGCACTCTTCTTTTCAGTGCGCGCATCCCACGGAGGTAGGTTGGGGACATGTGCCTTACATTTACTCCCAACCTCCTAGAAGGTGAAAGAAATCAACTTATATCGCCCTCTGTGCTTGTTTACCACCGCTTGTTTATCACGATATTCCTTTCCTGCGCGCCACTGGCCAATTTTCTCACAAGCTGCGTGCAGTTGAAGAATGTAGAGGGTTGGGTCAAGGTCCACTTGGCAAAGGTAACAACAAAAATATAAAACACTGAAGCATTCCTTTAATGGTTACAAGCTTTCATGCAGTGGACTGCATTTCGTCAGAGTGGAAGTAACTTAAGTAATTAACTAGTATTATAAGTTATTATTAATTAACTAGTAATTAATTAATTAACTTAATTAAGTTAATTACTTAAGTTACTTCCACTCTGACGAAATGCAGTCCACTGCATGAAGGCTTGTAACCATTAAAGGAAAGCTTCAGTGTTTTATATTTTTGTTGTTACTGAAGCTGCGTGCATCGAAGAAAGAGTCTCGTGACAGCTATACTCTTTTCGTCTTTTTTCTTTTTTGCACCTGCGATCTTGTCTACTCGAACGCTGCTTGAGAAGCCATAGAGAGCAGTCAACCCACGTGTTTCTTGCAAAATAATATATAGGGAATTTGCGTTAACTCACCAGGTGGACGGTTTCAACCACCGCTTCAGTGCATCATGTGAAGCCTCCTTTACGGTTTGGAAATTTTGAATCAAAATGGAACCTCGAAGACCCCAATATTCACCAACGAAACCTGCACGAAACGTTTCCCTATGACACAGGACACGTTCCACTAACGAACGAATGCAAAGCGGTATCAACAGCACGTGCTGCACGCGCTTTTCGATACCTACACTGTTAAAACAGAACTTCACCACATAGCACGCTTCTAGCCAACCATCATACCGAATGATATCATTCCGTGACATGATTTGTTCAAAACAGGGGGGCGGCGCCTATCTGGGACAAGATAATCTGTCCCAGATAGGCGCCTCCTCCCATTTTCACCAAATCACTGCACAGAATGATATCATTCGGAATGATGGTTGGCTAGGAGTGCGTTATTTGGTGAAGTTCTGTTTTAACAGTGTAGTACATGGCTTCTATGGAAGCATTATCAGGTGAAGCATGCTGTACGTTTCGTCCCGAATTGCTGGGCATGAGAAACAAGGACTTTGTGGAATACAGACGAAGGGCCATCACTGCAGCAGAGGCCATTATTGGTCATTTAAATACTGCCGACCTCGCAGAAGAAACTCCAAAATCTATATTCACATCAGGAGGTGTCAAAAACCTAGTAAGAACAAATGCCCTTGACCGCATGATTCTAGATGACGTAATTTTTAAATTATAATTCAATGACACGTTTCCTTGTACACCCTGTATATTTCACTCTCCAAGATCTTGAGTAACACATGCCAAGAGTACTCTGCAAGTACGAAAACGCTGCCGGCGCATAACAAAAAGGTGCACAAGCAGATGAGGCTACACAGTATCAAGAAGAACGCTGGGACCACCGACGGCTCTGTAATGACGCAGAATCCGACAGCTGCGAAAAAGGACGTTTTGATCAGAAGTTTTAATGCCAGCACAGAGAGTCTCGACATCCACACTGGACCCGACCACCAGGGCTACAAAAATCTAACAAAACACAAATAATCAGTTGCAGCGTACATTTGCCTCATTTTTCCTTTTAGTGCAGCAGTTTCGTTCCTTTTATGTGATGTTTCTACGAGATATAATCTTATAATGCGAAGCTCTACGTGTCAGTTCGTTTAGCAAGCAGCTCGCAAAAAAGGTTTTATTGTTCCCACAAAAACTGAGAAAATCTGATGACTATTACATGCCGCAATAAAACAATGCGGTTGCAGCGACCCACCACTTGTGTCAGAAGTTCAGTGCAGTAGAGAACTGTCGTAGCGTAGCCACATAACTTGTACACGTGACTACTCTTCCCATGTGTAATGTGCATGGTGTATCGCTTAAGGCTATAGAGATCCTAACTCTACGCAGTTTGTATTGAATCTGTTTCGTAGAGGAACCGCTACATGCAAAATGGGTGTTCAGATTACATAAGGCGCGTGTCAAGGGGCACAGCTATATTTCCTTTTGCGCGCTGAGGGGGTGGGGGCGGGATCAATCAAGCTGGGTGCACACTATTTGCCAGCCGTACGCAAGTCTCCAGACCCGACCCTCAAGGGCCGAATCCAGGTCAGGTACTGAATATAAATCAAAAGGACGAACTGATATCCATATACACATGGTAGTGTTCTCCTTTGTGCACGCACTATTCAGGTTGCCCCACTCATGAGTCATGACAATGTTACGGTACACACCATTTGCCTCTTGCCTCAGTACTGTATAGGGAGTCGCATGGGTTTGAACGGCCGATTTTTTGTCCTCCGAATTGAGCCGAATAATGACGGCGCCAGACTGAGAGCAACGTGTCAATTGTGCACGTAGGCACACCCCACATCAGATTTGAAACTTCATCTCAAGGTGAGAAACAATAGGTCATCGTCTGTGTGCTTAGTTGGCATTACATCGTAAATGATCGTCGCTGCCCGCCGTTGGTGTATCATTCTCCACCAGCTATGATTGACTGCATAATCATCGTTCCTTTCTAGCACGCTTGCAGGCCTTGTGTTACGTCTATTTTATCTAAACGTACTGTAATCCACCACCCTGGACGCACCGTTCTGCTAATCTGGAGTATGAAGGAAGCATAAAGCAAACAGACGTCCAACACAGGACTGTCTCTTTGAGAAAATGCTCCTGTTAAATTGTAAATGCCTCCATTAAACAATGATTGAAGAAAATAATTAACGCCTCAAGTAGGCAGCAAACTACCCGCCGGATTCTTGAACGAGCCTAGACTCGAAACTCGACTCGAGCTGCTCCTCGAGGCCGGTTTTGCGCTTCGTAAATCGACCTTGACTCGAAACGCTCCTCGAGTGGAGGAATTCCTCCGTGCATTCCTCGAAAATCTCGAGGTAACATCGGTGCTACCTCGAGAACGCTCCTCAACTCGAGTTTGGCTGGTGTCATGGCGGAAGACAGGTCGTTCGCTGCGTCCATCGACTGCGTTTTGTGCCACGATGGCGTTTAACTGGGTGCTGACAACATTACCACTGAGCGACAACGTTCAATAAGGGGCCATCAAACTCCTTTTGACCATTTTGGTGATGACGAGTTCCTCATATGGTATACGGTACCGTTTCATGAAGAAAACAGTATGAAGCCTTTTGGATACATTGCCAGTGGAGGAAAATGTGTGCAATCGTGGGCTGCCTCTACCTCCTGTGCTACAGCTGCCCGTCGAAAGAAGGTGTGATTGAAGGATGTTTTCACGCAAAAAGTGGTGCAAAAAAAAATCAACAGTGCATTGACTGGACATCTGATCTGCCTCCTCAATGTTTTTCCGTAATCTTTATACTGTATCAAGGTGGCCCAACGCCTGCTCCAGCTATCACTGAAATGGCTCAACAAATCTTCCATTCATGTTTTTTTTTTCTCGTTTCCTTTTTTTTTTCTTTTTGCAGTTGTTGTTCCAATAGTACGAATTCCGTTTGTTGGGTGGGATAACAGGCTCTACCGTTTAGGCAGAGCGCGATTGATGGCCATAAAAGTTCATACGTCATGCTCGCGGTGACTCCCCAAGAATGGTCTCCCCGATTCTTTGCTCGGGATGTTGTTGTAAAATCTGTTTTGTTTGTTTGATTGTTTATAGCTACCCTCAAGGCGTTGGATAAACGTACCCATCCGCTAACAAACAGTCATTCACGCCACACATTGTAACATAATAAAAGAGTGACAAGCAGTGACATCATCTTTCATATTATTTGGTACGAGGTGACCATGCCATTAAGCTAGCTGCTGCCGTTGTGGTTGTAATTGCCAGACCAGAAAACTAGGAAGCCTATCAGTCTGTTTCCCTGTTCGAAACACCTGCACCCTTCTTCAAACACTTGCAGACCTTTGTGTTTGTATTTGTAACGCACGTTGGTCGAAATAAAGTAAAGAATTACATTTATTTTTCATGCCATAAGTGTGTTTTAAGCACGATAATTAACATTTTCGAGTGGTCCCGAAAGACGGCTGGGGACGAGACTACAGCTTTATTCGAGGACGGTTTCTCGAGGAGCGCCTTGGCGGAGGAATCCCCGAAGCGGGTTCATGAAACGCATGGGCTCCTCGAGTGGAGCAGCGCCACTTTCCTCCACTCGTTGGTGTCGAGGCGGAGCGTCGAGTCGAGGCTTGTTTAAGAATACGGCGGTACGTCTTTGTGGCCGTAGTTCTACCTTTTCTTTCGTGATAATTCGCGCCTTACAGGTGAGTTTTAGGGGAAGTATTACTGGTGTAATACATTGAAGTATTAGTATTGTGTATTATAATACCCTGAAGTCAAAGTATTACGTATTAGTATTATAATACTGACTTTTGAAAAGCATTATGTATATACAGGGTGTTTCAAAAAACGTGTCATTCGGACTTTATAAAAAAACGGGGCGACGGAAAAATACGGGGTAAACGGCATTTGTGTGGAAACTGAATTTGCCATCTTGCAAAAATATTTTCATTTGATTTTAATTAAAATAAATTGAATTTCTTTAATTTAACTTCAAAATTTCCCAAGTCAACCTACCGTTTTTTTTTTTTTTTTTTTTTTGCAGAATTAGAGAGCCCGTAGCGAACTTAGTCAGGTCCACCAAGAAATCCGCTCGATATTGCAAATGGAACTGCCCAAAAAAAGTCCCGAAATTGAGGCTTCAAAGTTTCGGGTATTCAACGGCGCACCAAATCAGACACAAATATTCGTGGAGAGGAGGACATGCTCCTGCCCCCATGAAAGATAGAACGTCGAAAAAAAAAGGGCGGGAAAAAAGAGGCGGAATCATTTTTGTTTGCCGCTTATCAACGTATGGTGGAATGTCACCCGCCTTGTTATCGGCGCGACTTGTGCTGCACGCCGGTCCGGCGATAAACTGTTCTACCTTCATGGGGGCAGGAGCATGTCCTGCCCTCCGCGCATCTTCGCGACTGATTTGGTGCGCCGTTGAATACCCGAATCTCTGTAGCCTCAACTTCAGGACTTTTTTTGGGCAGTTCCCTTTGCAATATCGAGCGGATTTTTGGGTGGATCTGACAAAGTTCGCTACGGGCTCTCTAAATCTGTAAAAAAAAAAACGTGAGGTTGACTTGGGAAATTTTGAAGTTTAATTAAAAAAATTCAATTTCTTTTAATTAAAATCAAATGAAAATATTTTTGCACGATGGCAAATCCAGTTGCCACACAAGTGCCGTTTACCCCGTATTTTTCCGTCGCCCCGTTTTTTAATAAAGTCCGAATTACACGTTTTTTGAAACACCCTGTATGTTTGCAAGTGCTCAAACGTCGCCATGCCAGTACTGGACAGCTGTTTCGGCCTCATTGGGCCATCGTCAGCAGTACGTAGGCATGCGACGTTTGAGCGGACGGCGTCAGAAGGTCAGCTAGCACGTGATTCCTCCCGTCAGTGTGCGTTAACTCACCACTGAAAGCCCAGTGCAAAGCCAGTGCACACTAAGAGGGCCGAGCTACACTGGCTGGTTTCGACTGGAACGCCCCATTTAGATTCGTTCGAACACTGTAGACTTTCTGCCTTGCAGAGTTTCTATTGTTGTTTTAATTTCATCGATTTTTTTCGACAATTTTCATACTCTGGCCCATGGCTGTCGAATGTTACTTCCAAACTTTTAACGTTGTTTTTTACTGGAAGTCCGCAGATTTTGTTTGTGGTAATATGCCTGGGGATCCGAATAACAGGACTTCACTCTTTTATTTGTTGATTGTAGACCCGGTTACTGCTTCGTACCGCTTGCAGGCCTCCATTACTTTTGAACCGGTAACTTTTGAGCTCGGTAACCCTGAAAACGTTTTGTTTTCAGGGTTACCGATTGCTACATTAACGTCGTCTGGAAACGCAAACACTCGAACTATATAACCTAGGGTACTATATAATCGAACTATATCACGAGCTGGTGGTATAGATCCATAACTTTAAAACCCCGAGACTAGGGGACAAAAAATGACAACCCTGACAAGGTCTGACCTTGTCTGTGTTGTCATTTTTGTGTCTGCGTCTGTGTCTGTGGCATTTTGTGTCTGTGTGTGTTGTCGCTGTTTGTCCCCCAGTCTCGCTGTTCTTAAGCGATAGATCTAGGGAATGCATCAGTATTGGAGTAGTCTGTGTCTTGATAAGTTGTAAGAGAGGCTCGGTAATAAAGAGAGCTGATAGGGGACATACCTGTCTGACTCCCCTTTCTATTCTAAATGACCTGGTCGTTCAGAATAACTTCGGATGAGCAATTTGGTTTGAATGTTTGTATCAGTGAAATAACATTTTGATTAATGTTAACTCCATCTAAGCAGTACAACATATACTTGAGATCAACTCTATGGAATGCTTGCTCAGAGTCCATTGCTATGATGCCTCCTGCGTTATTCGATTTCTTTATCCGTCATATTGTGTCCGACAGCGTTATTATACTTAGTTGGACCGATCTCCAAAACATGTCTGCTGCCTGGGTGTCACTAGCAATATCTGGGAGGGAATGATAGATAGGTTTACTATGGCTCGAGTTATTATTTTGTAGTTATGTTCAAGAGTGAAATTCAACGCCACGCTGTTAAATCTTCCTTTCGTTTTATCTCCTTACATATGAGCATGATTGTACTGCTGCTGACAGGTGGCGTTAATGTTTTTGTGCCAAATGCTTTAGTGATCATAGACGCGATAGTAAATAAACATATTCCCCCTCCAGTACTGTTTATGGAACACGGGGAGCAGCTCATCTTTGCCCGGTGCCTTTTTTGTTCACCTTCATACAGTTCTTGAATATTTTGTTTTAAATACTTCTTCAGTGAGGGATCCACCATCTATATCTCTTGCTGTTTTTGCAGACAAACCATGACCACCGTCATAATCCGACGCCGGTTTATTTCTTTAATAACTGAAGTCTAACTTTCTTGTGAACAAACTCCACGTAGAGTGGCCACTATGAAGAATTGCAAGAACGGAATTTTACGACGCGATTGACAATCGCCCACATATACACATTCCTTACACACACTGAACTGCACCGAAGGTGCTTACACGCAACGAAGCTTGCTTATGTTCAGCTTTGCACAGTTTGCACTTTCTTTCTCGAATACTTTGGAGGATTCTACTGTGTGTTCATGCCATCAGAAGCCGGAGACACGAAGCAGGCGCGCAACGTTGACAATACACACTTCACTGAAAACTTGACTAATTGTGGCCTTCTCGAAAGCTTGCAGACTGCGTATGCCCGAACAAACATCTCGTTTTCAGTGATTTCTGCTGCCGCCGACGTCTGTGTGAAGTCACTGTGGTAACTAATCAACGGCTGCAGACGTTCCTTCGGGGTGATGCTCATCCTAAAGGGGTTCAGTGTCACATTGCGACAGCGATTCAAAACTTGTTCTTTTGTGTGTGCTTTTTCAGCTCAGGAAGTTTCGATTAAAGGCTGGTTCACACAGCTGCGCTTACGGTTACCTTGCGCTCACGGCGAATCGTCGGCATGGCAACAGAGCCCCGCTCTCCACAAACGCAGTACGCAAGCAGAACGGAAGAAGCTGAGTCACCACCACTTAGATACAGAAAGCCTGCAAGCCCGTCGACTCGACGTAACAATTAACAGTCAGCCAATCAGGATCGTGCTTTCAACAGCCGTAGCCAATCACGAAAGTGGATTCAGCGGTCGTGGCCAAGGAGAAGAACCACCGTCGTCTGCGAGCTGTGACTGAACGTCCCCGCGTACTAAATAGGAAAACTTGGAAATAAAGCGCAGAACGGTCTCAATCATTCTCAAAAGTGATTTCCTGGAAAGCGTCTTGCACTTTTTGTCTAAATATTTAGGTCTGTAGGCTCCAGGTGAGCTGCAATTATTTGCGGATTCTTGAATTCGCAGAACGGTGAATCGCTGTAGCAGACGAATTCTGACTATATATGTCCACGTAGCGAAGGAGGGAGAGGAGGCAATGCGTAGGTTTTCTCTATCTAGGTGGTGTTGGCTGAGTTAACTTCAACTTTCTCGACGCAAGCACCACAAGCGAAGTGCCGAATAGGAGGCGAGGACATAGCGCATGCGCACTGTATAGGCGGGAGAACACGGTAGCTGCGGTTATGGTGCCTAGAATACTGAACAGTATGTACTGTTCAGCATTCTAAGCACAATCTGCGGTCTTTCCCTTTTCTCTCTCTAGGGAGTGCGCTTGTTCATTGGAGGAACCTAATCCCTCTGTCAGACGGCCAAGTCTACAGCCGTAAGCTGTACGGACGTAAAGGAAACGCCTTACCTGAAATACGGCCATGAATACGGTGCCAGACAGCAGCTAACGGACAATGTTGACGGGCATTTTGATGGCGATGATCATAGCGATCGGGGCCGGAATATGTGTTCGCACTATGATAAGCTGCCCTTCTAATTTAACGTCAATGACTAATTATGACTAATTGTCTAATATTCAAATACATATAGTCAGCAACTATTGAATAAGTGCCTTCCAAAGGCAAGTATTTGATGTCAGAACGAAGGAGGTAACGAATTTAATTTGACTGCGCCATGGTAAGCGATGAGTCTTTCAGATACGTTCCAAAAGGGTCGAACGTTACAATGGTGACCCGCGGCATGGCCGAGCGGGTTAAGCCGTCCCGTTCGCTGGTGGTAGCCAAGGTCGTGCTGAAGACTGGGAGGCTTTGGGTTGGAACCCTTCCACCGGCTGTGCTGTCTTAGGTTTCCCCCGGGTTTTCCGAAGACTTTGCAGACGCATGACGGCACAGTTCCCCCTGTAGTCGTCCCCAGAACGCATACTAACCGTACTGTGCCCCACCCTTTCCTGTTGTCCTCTCTCCATCTGTCCACATCTGAACGCCGCTCATAGCAACAGTTGCTTCGCGGCGCTAACACTGAATAAAAAATAAAATGGTCAAATGACGCAGATCTACTTACACGTGTCACAGCCCTGGGGTTCATAGCGCTTCATCAATGAATAATTAGTTCAACACAGACTGTCTAATGAGCGGTATGTGTATGTCTAATTTCCGACGTCGTCAACCTGATCAAGTATTAACCCACATGCACTGAGGTAGGGCATCGCAATTCCTGTGGTGAAACAACTAATTCCATCGTCATGCATGCAGCTGTTGCTTATTGTTGTAATGAACCGTATACATCTTTCGACATGTAGTCTGTGAAATGGCAAAAGTGCTAATTGCCTGTGTCGTCAATGGGACATTATGCCAAGTATTTGTTTTTGTAGAATTTCCAAAGACTGCCGCCGCCACTACCTGTCCACTTACAAGTGCTGTACAATGTACACAAGTGAGTATCGTGTTTCTATCGGAAAGGTGCCAGTCAGTGAGTGAAAGACCGTGTTCGCGAACCAAAACAGTCGTCCTTACCTGTTTTGGAAATCCAATGGACAGCGCGTGTTCAGCATGCGCACCAGCGACATGACTGAGAGCAATGAGCAAAGCCGGGCTTCACCTTTTTTGGTGGAGGCGCAGCGCTTGTGTTTGGCTGCGGGTCGACTACTAATAATTAATAATTGGGGGCTTACGTCGCGAGACAACTGAGATCATGAGCGACGCCACAGCGGTCGGTCTGTGGATAGCTTTTGCCCACCTAAGGGTTCTTTAACGTGCGGTGAAAGCTCACCACACGGCACCCCGTATCTGACGTCCCTTGCAGAAGACGGCGTGTCTAAGCAACTTATACCCTGCCACCACGTTGCTGGCGTCCTTGGCCGGGTGCGGGTCGAGTACAGCCTCGGCTATGCTTTGAACCTTTCACGTTTGCCCTTCTGCGAAGACGATGTCACGTGGCCTTTGTCATCTAGTTTCGAGCAGTGTGGTGGAGCCATAGCTCGGCATTTCAGGCCGGCGAAACTCACGATCACAATCATCTGATGGGGCATGAGTTCAAGGTCGTGAAGGTCGACATGGCGTATCGGTGAGCTAGACCATGCTGCATATTAGTGCACTCACCGGATAACATCACACTTGTAAACAGAGCCGATGTGATGTTATCCTGTTAGTGCACTAATATGTGGCATGATCGAGCTTACCGATATGACATGTCGACCTTCACCTCAGTTCATAGCAGGGCCAGAACTCACGCCTTATCAGATGATTGTGATCGTGAGTTTCGAAGGCCCGAAATGCTGAGCTATCGGTGGAGCCCACTTGCAGTCGCTTCCCGAGGAGTAGCATGTATATCCCCACTGCAGCTCATGGTGCCCCCTACACCGCAGGCTTGTGTTGTCCCATAGCCCTGTATACTATATGCTTTCACTGCGATCTACACTTCACTGCAATACACAGGCGCCGGTCCTCCACAATAGTTTGCGCTAGTTTCCTAGGATGATGATAGTTATCTGGACGTGATATCCGCAGCATCGGCAATGACGCCGTTCTCCCACACACATAGTGTAGATTATAACAGAGTCGATGGCGTCTGACAGTCGGAGAAACTCGGAGAAACAAAAGAGAACGCATCAACGCTAACTGGCGCGGCGTCTTTCGATAACTATCGTTTATACAGCCATGACGGGAGCCGGAACAGCGTGCACCAGGAAAAAGCCCAGGAAAAAGCCAATCTTGTAATAAAAGTTGCAAACTACCAGTTAGAGTTTACCATAAAGGGGGCGAGTCCTCGGAGCAGTCCTTGCTACCTCAGTGTACGTAATGAAAAGGTAAAGAGAATAGAATTCAGTGCAAAATTTTGTGACTCAGGACAACAATTTGCAGTAACAACACATTGAGTATTCGTTGTGATTATGTTCGCTATAATTGCTTCCACTCCTATAAGTGGGAGTGCCGCTTCTAACTATACTGCAGATAAAATGGTCATGCGGCCCCAAGTTATACCGGTTGAACGTAAAAGACTGCTATTGGCACCGGTGTGAACATTCATTTACAGGCTTACGGTAAATGGAGTTATAGATGCCTAAAAAATAGACACCGTCAATAACGTATGCACCGTGACGTCACGGCAGACATCTCCAGGTCGCGGGAGAGGCCACGTGCTTACGAGAACCAATGGAAATGGTAGAAGCTATCGTTTGAGAGCTGGAGGTGAAAGCGTCTTCGAGGGTTTACCTCTCGATAACTACGTTGAAAAATACACGCAGAACAAGAAGATGAGAAGGCACATAGAAGATAACTATTTTATTCTCAATATCCCGGAAAGTATCGTTTAATTCAGCGCATATATCAAAGTATCCCCTTCAAACGACACCACGAGGTGTTGATATGCAATTGAAGCTGCATCTATAACACATTGAGCTTAAAAAATACAAAGTGCTCATAAGTTGTCAGAAAGGGAGCATCGGTTGTAAACTACAGACGCCGCATTGTGTTCAGTGACCGGTTACTTCAGTTTTCGTTGTTCATGCAAGAGCTAGGGCTTCCTTGTAAGCCTCAAAAATAAATCGCAACGCACGTTGTTATATTCTTCTATCTGAGCAGGTACTCGTGTCACTTGACGACAGTCAGTTGGACTGGGTCTCAGAATCTGACGGTCGACTGTCTCCAGCTGCGGTCCAAGGCGGGGTGACAGAGAGCGGCGAGCCACTCTACATAGGTCGTACGTCCCACAACGGAACACTCACCATTGGCAAGATCCACTGCTCGCACGGCTGCCTCTATATATCGTATGGTGGAACCGAGCATTCTTATCCGGAGTACGAAGTGCTTGTTTGCAAGACTGTTAACTTCTGAGCTGCCAACGATATGATCCAATGATTTGCTGGTGTTTGAGCGTAATAAACACAAATTCTCCGGGGCATTGAAGTAGTCGCTTTAAATAACCGTAAGGGCCATATGACTCCGACAGTTTGTTCCTGTCAGCCAAATTGAGCGCAGCTCGATGTGTGCCAGACTAGTGCGTTCTACGAACCAACGTCTCCGCACACCTGAAAGGGTCACCGTTTTTTGAACCGTCTCGGGCACTCTAAAAATGGACATTCACTGCATAGCACGCTACGCTCCATCAATTAACACGAATGATAGGGTTCTCGCTGCGATGCTATAGGGTTATTGGATTGGATTGGATTGAGGTTTTACTGGCGCATGAGCAACTAAGGCTATAATCTATAGGGTTATGATCGCTATGATAATAATAATAATGTATTGTATAAATGGCGGTTTAGGATTGCTTTAAGCAATCCTAAACTACAATCAGCAATTAGCAATCCTAGGCTACAAAAACAACTTCACTTTTAAAATAAATCATTCTCTTAACTGTAATTCATATAATGTATGCTACATGATCTTCTGCACCAAATGTCGCGTTCAGTATATCGGAGAAACGTCTAATTCCATACGGGAACGGTTTTACGGACACAAAGGGGACATTGCTCATCAGCGACCAACCCCTGTTTCCTTGCATTTTAACCTTCCTGAGCACGGCTTTAACACACACTTAAAGTCATCTTAGAATCGGGCTTTCCTGACAACAACAAACGCAAAAACCGAGAGCGATTACCAAAGGGGTGACCACGACCATGCCCCTGAAGTCCCTTCGGCATCTTCTCGTCGCATTACTGTCGCATTGAACGACGGAGTGTCACGACGCCCATTGGATTCAGTGCTCCAGGTGTACCGGTAAGACAACATGTACAGCACTTTTAGTTACCTTGTTGTGTTCTGAGGTGTCTCTTGCTGCTCGTGAAATGGTGGTGAGTTTCACTACTGATAAAACGATCTCTTAGGGACGAAGCGTCAGCACCTGTAACAGACGGGGAATCGGCTGCACTCATGCCAGCATTCCGGAGCGTGAGATCTCTGATGTACTGGCATCGAAGCATATCTCTGCCACCGCTGCCCGGCCGGAGAGCTGACGTTACATTAGACGGGACCTGGACCAAAACGTTAGATGTCGAAAAATTTTTGGTGGCAAACGACGGAGACAAGGACATTATTTTGGTAATGCTCCACCACATATATGTCAAGTATTTTGGTGTCTACTGGCTAAGTCCAGCATTTATTGCGGGTTTTCTCTACACGGGGCAATCTAGAGAAGTTGTGCTCGTCCGATACAGTGTACATGGACGGCACGTTCGAAGTTGTCCGCACATACAGGGTGTTCACCTAAGGTGATAAAAAATTATAACTGGCGACGTACTCGCCGGAGGATTGTCGGACTTTCTGCATTTACCTTCTTGAAACTTTTCCCATCATTGAGGAAGGGTTTGGACACTTTTTAATTGCGGTAAATTTATTTTTTTCCAATTGAACTTTGAACATGGCAGAGCGAACATCACTTTTTTTACAGAAATATGATGTCCTCCAGGGATAACCGCAGACCCAACAAAAACTATGCACAGTATCGCAACAGAAATAGTGTAAAAAAAATTCGTTCGTGAGAACCCAGCTCAATAGAGGAATACGAAACCGTGCAACCTGAGCATGACAAGTGAATATGGGGGAGCAACCTACAACATGCACTCAGTCAGTCAACCAGTTAGTCTTCCTTCTAAACGTCCATCCGAAATTCGCGATGAGGCGTTTTCAAAGTGTGACGCAATTGTTGCAGGACATGGAGCCGTCGAGTGGTGAGTGCTCATCATCCTAGAAAGTGTTATTTATTTATTTATTTAACATTTGCACAGGGTACACTATCCTGGGTATCGTGTCGCTGTTTTTTCAACTCATGGATTACAACGACGTCCCCAGGGTGGTTTTCGAGGACTTTTTAGAGTTTCTCGTCTTCCCCCTGGACGACGTCGTTGAGGAGGCCCTCAACACCATCCTCCTCGCCTATTACAGGGCGGAATGGGAGGGCAGGGGTCTACATCGCCACCCTTTATACCAGAACCTTTTGTCAGTGCCCAGCAGCCTGGTGGATGACCTCACCGACCTCGATGTCGATGAGGGCATCCCCCTATCCACTGGAATGATCGAGGAGATTATGCACTCACTGATCTTCCAGTGGAATACCTGCGCGCACAGGCGAAGCGGACCCCAATTCGTAATCCAGTAAGCTGTTTATTATTTTATTTTTGACAAGATAATCACTCTCGTGATTCTATATTAGCAGGTTGATGGTGCACGACCCGGAGGATGATGCGGAGGACGTAGGGCGAGAACGCTAGGTTAGGATACTCGTTAAAGAAAAGTTGTCTTCCTAACGGTGCTTTTGATTTCATCCTAGACCCTCCCTTCTTTTTTTTTTTTTTTGCACGTAGTAACGTGCTTCGAAACAACGGTTACAACAAACACAAGCAACGTGATGAAAACAGGAGGCTGGACACGAACCCTCATCTTCTGTGTTCCAGCCTGAGAACATCAATTGCCATCATGTACAAGCAACGAGCTTCGAAACAATGGTTACGGTGACAACAACAACAACAAAAATCAAGGAGCATCGAAACGACGGTTACGACAGAAAAAAAGGTGGAGCTTGGAACGCAAGTGTCGATTTCACTCCGGTAAGACTGAGAGGGGGAGAGAAAGAGGAGAGCGGTGTCAACTATAAAAAGACAGTCTTCGTAGGAATTATTGCAAGCCCGCAAGGGCCATCCCTCAACGACGTGGACCGTTTCGTGGAAAACAAACATGTAAGCCGAATGTGTTTGATGATTGCTCTGTTTGTTCTAAATTGTGTACTTTTAGGGGATGATAGTCGCTGACACAATCTTTCATCACGCACAAGTTCTACAGGGGCACCGTTAACTGTGTCCATCCTTTCCCCAACAACCACAACATCAACAGAAACAACTACTACCTCAAGTGTTTCTTATCAAGAAGGAAGAGTGAGTATTTTTTTATTTTTTTTTCTTTAGAGGGGGAATCTCGTATTGATTGTGCTTGGTCGCAGTGCCACGCTGCCTCGTATGCCAGTACGACCCCATCGACGCCATGCTCGTGGCCGTAGAAAGAGAACACGAGGATAGAATAGAGAATCTCGGTAACAGCCCGATAGTCATTTCAGATGATAATGATGATGATGATGATGATGATGACGAAACACTTATCAGCCCGTCTTTTGTAATGAATCAAACAGATGATGAAAACGACGACGACGACGACGAGCCCCTAGATGGGCACGACAATGCAGACGAACTCTACCTGAACTCTCTACTCTCTACGAACTACTCATGTGGGAAGGGGATCAGTCGTATGCAGATTTCATTCCTCTGTCTGGGTAGGTGGGAGTTGAAACACCAGATGCAAGCCCAGAATTTCGATGGGAAGATGTCCCCGTGGAGGGTCGCAGAATCGTAAAATTACGAGAACACGTCGTAGAGAGTCATCGCTCCGTCACGGAGAGACGATTCCTTCCTTTTTTTGTCACAGATGAGGCATTTGACGGAACGGCTACTAGGTACACGCTTCTCTGTTCCCCGCACGACGACAACGTTGACGATTTGCGACTCTATCTACCGAGCATAGCTCCTGTAATCATGCGCGTGCTGGAAGCTTATCCCATGCCTTTCAAATTTTGTCTGTGCTCGAAGGCGCTCATGGTTAAGGACGGAGCCGACGGGATAACTTCGCACCTCCCTCACGTAAATCTTCATATGAGAGTGGTTTATAACCGTCAAGAAATCGAAGGCGCGTTAAATGCTGCCATCGCAGAGTCCTCGCAACGCGTCGAAAACTATTCGAGAGAAGGGTCGGGCTTCACTTCCAGAGAGGTTCAATGTGTCGACCTAAAAGTAATACGTTTGAAACCGAAGCGGATTGGGTGCACTATCGAACTTCCCGCGTCCTTAAAGAAAAAAAGAAGGATCCTGACAAACGTCAAGCTACCGTGGAACCACGAAAATGAGTGTTTCAAGTATAGCGTGCTGGCGCTCTTACATCCGCTAAAAAATAACCCCAACAATTTCGTCAGATACAGAAAATACATGGATCCTACGAATCCGGAGACGCGCGTAACGTACTGGCCGCCCTGCTTCCCAGTCACTTACGAAGACATTTCCCTGTGGGAGAGAAAAAACAAAATCTCCGTGTACATCTACGTGTCCGACGAGCAAACGTCGACGGTGAGCACGGGGAGGGTTCCCTCTATGCTGTATACGGATAAAGTACATTTGCTCGAGGTTAGGGGTCATTTCTATGGAATCAGAAATTTTAGCACTTTCATGGGACGAAGTGACTATTTTTATTGCGAGAAATGCACCAAGGGGCATCTAACGAGAGAGGCGTTGGAGCGCCACGAACGCCTATGCCGGGACGTAAATGAAACAATTTTGGAAATGCCAAAAGCGGGAGAAAGCGTCTCCTTCACCAAGATACAGCACATGCATCCCTACCCCTATTTCGCGGTACTGGACACGGAAAGCGTTTTGGAAAAGGATGCGCTCGTTAAGGACGCAGTGAGTGTGCACAGGATGAGCTCGTATTGCATCGTTCTAGTGCGAAGTTGCGATGGAAAAATAATGGACGCAGATGGGTATTTGGGACCTAACGCGCCAGAAAAATGCTTGCTCGCACTCAAGGGATTTAGCGAACAAATCGATAGGTTGAACCGCCTCCCCTCTCCGTTGGTCATGAGTCCGGAAGACCACCTTTGTCACCAATGCGCAACACACTGTAAATATTGTGGGGTAGAATTTAACCGTGACACGCGGAAGGTGTCGCATCACGACCACACCCGTTTCGTAGAGCCCGGATCCTCGAATTTTGTCGCGACGCTGTGTGATACGTGTAACCTTACGTGTCGTAACACCAAAAAACTCGTCGTGTTAGTGCACAACCTGCAATACGATTTGAGCTCCCTTCTCCGCCACATGTACGTTCTAAATCTGGGTGAACCGTGGATCTTAGCGTCTACCACAGAAAAAATACGAGGGTTCAGCATTGGCGATCTCCATTTCCGCGATACCACACAGTTTTTCAACCTCTCCTTGTCGAACCTGGTGGAAACGCTACTTACCAGCGGTGGCGAAAGCGCCTTCCTTTGTACGCGTCAAATGTTTGATGACCGTTTCCGCTGTCTCCTAAGGAAAGGCGTTTATCCGTACACCTTCGTCGACAGTTGCGAAGCGTACGATTTGCCCGCGCTACCACCAAAGGAAGCTTTCAAAAATGACCTGAACGATGAAGATATCTCGGACGAGGACTATCAGTACGCCCGTGATATTTTTGAATATTTTGAATGTAGCAACCTTGGCGATTACACGCGTCTCTACGTCACGCTCGACACCTGTCAGCTCTGTGACGTCGTGCTCTATTTCAGGAAGATTACGCTAGAGACGGATGGGATAGATATCTTACGCACCGTATCCCTCGCCAGTTACGCGTGGAGCAGCGCACTGAAGCTCACCAAAGTCAAACTCGAGCTCATGAGCGATCGTGAGATGTACGAAACGATCGAGAAGGGAATCAGGGGAGGCATTTGTAACAGCTTCCACAGATATTGTCGGGCTAATCACGAGGGATGCGACGATTACGACCCTCAACAAGAGAAAAAATTTATTCAGTACTTAGATGTAAACAGTTTGTACGCTTATGCCATGACTTTCCATCTTCCGACAGGAGGTTTTGAGTGGGTCGATCCTTCCAGCTGGGGCGATATCGATTTTCTCAAAATTCCTCACGATTCAGAAGTGGGATACGTGTACGTGGTAGACCTGTCCTATCCCGAAGAACTGCACGCGGTCACGAGGGACTTCCCTCTGGCACCCGAACACAGAACCGTGGACGAGGGTCAACTATCCCCCTACCAAAGGAACTTGAAGGAGGCATTGGCACTGAACGCCCCACCCACGAGGAAATTGTTACTGACATGTTACGACAAAGAAAGTTACGTCGTGCACTATTATCTGCTCGCTCTCTACGTGAGGTTGGGCATGAAAATAAAACACATTCACGCCATCCTCTCGTTCCGCCAAGACAATTTTTTGTCCGCCTTCGTGCATAGAAACCTCGCATTGAGGAATGCCTCAACGACGAAATTCGAGCGTTTACTGTATAAGACCATAACAAATAGCACGTTCGGGAAAACGATTCAAAATGTGAGACGCATGAAGAGGTGCACCATAGCCTACGACAAAGAAAGCGCGCTCAGAAAAGCTAGTTCCGTCGACTTCCAGCATTTCCAAATCCTGGGTGACAAGTGCATCTTGTACGAGATGAAACAGCGTCGTGTCAAATGCACGCACCCCTTTTACGTGGGCTTTGCCATTTTAGAGATATCCAAAGTCCGAATGTACAGCTTCATTTACGAGTCGCTCTTTTCTCGCTTAACCTGTCCAGTGCAGTTGATCTATGGAGATACGGACAGTATAATTTTTGCTCTCACGTGCGAGAGCCTCGTAGAGCAGCTGATGAAAATTCAGCAGGAGCTAGATCTCTTCTCCTATCCACCGAACCATCCACTTTTCAACGCCGAGCACGCGAACCAGATGGGGTACTTCAAAGACGAAACGGGAGGAGGAGTTATTCAGGAAGTCGTAGCCATCCGAGCCAAAATGTACAGCATTCTCTTGGCCGGAACACACAAACAGATTGCGAGAGCGGAAGGAGTTAAGAAAGACGTGGTGAGGAGACACTTATTGCACGAAGTGTACCGAGATTCTCTATTCAGTGAAAGGACAGTCTCTCAGAAGCAGTGCACCATCCAGAGCATAAAGCAAACAATGTACACCATTTCGAGAGTCAAGAAGAGCTTGGTCCCCTACGATGACAAGCGCTATCTGGTCGACGCCGTACGTTCCTTTCCTTACGGCAGCTGCGAATACGAGGGTAATTTCCGCTCTGTGTGTCTCAATGCATTGTAACAGAACACTCTCGTTTTTGCAGCACCGGAAAACCCGGAAGAGAGCCCTCGAACGTCATCGGGGATTGAGTAATACAACAAAGGACCAAGTCTGTGCACGCGTTGTCATAATAATCGAGAGAGTCAAAAAAATAATAAAATTGTAGCTCAGAAATATAGCTTCTGTCTTTCGCGCGCGCGCGCGCGAACGCAGGAAGAGGAGGTGGTTGGTGGTGGTGGTGGTGAAAGGGCTTGCCATTGTCGGAGGTGGTTGGTCATCGTGCTAGCACGATGGTGAAATTGACGTATAAACGACTGTCTATTGCACCATCACTCTAGCCCGGTAGTCAAGCGTAAAGTCGACACTGCGATAAAAAGACGAAGACAGGAGGAGCACGGGTCATCGTGGCAGTGTGGTGGCGGAATGGATGTATAAAAAGAATGACCATTCCGACATCGTGCTGGTTCAGTGACCCGCGCAATGACGTCGCTGCGATGAAGATTACCCGTACCTTTTTTGGCATGTCCGATCTTCTCGTAATGTTCTGTTCGTGTGGATCGAGCAAGTCAGGGAGAATGCGAGCATCTATCGACGTGCTCAAGGGAAGAGTATATGTTTAGATTCAATAAAGGTGTTTCCATGAAAAAAACAACAACAAAAACAACAGAGTCTCGTCAAAGTTATTCAGACTTTTTAATGCGTTCCATTTCGATGACTAAACGGTATTTCAATAAATCAGTGACAAAATTGACAATGTAGACTGCTTGCAGATGATGTTGGTTCCGCAGTGAATACTTAATATGAGCAACGGCGCGAGCGAGGAGGTCCACGATGTCTGCAGACACGTAGTTGAATTCGGTGTTCGTCGACTTCAAAAATTCACTGATCACTCCGAAGGGTCCATCCAGAACGCTTATAGAGACGTTCTTGTAACGGGCGTATACCCGATGCACCATTTCCTGTAGGGGGCCTGGGGATATCTTTCCTATATTGCCAAAAGCCACCATGTCTATGACGTACTGAAAAGCAGAGATGACAAGCTCCTTTCGGGGACTCTCCTTGCTGAAACAGTCATTCTCCAGCTCTTCCCAAGAAGCGTGGATACGAGGACAAGTTTGCAAAGCGTGGTAACTGAACATTTCCAAGTATTGGTCTGAATGATAACGCGCGGATAGCGCGCTCTCCCTTTATACGGCGCTTCCAAATAAAAAACGTAAAGAAATGGGCGTCAGAACGAAAGCGAATCCACCACCACCACCACCACCACCACCGTGCTCGAAGCGCATGCGCGAGACGTGAAGGGCGACGAGACCAAAACCGAAACGTCCGACGGCAGACGTGGTGGCGCTGCGAGCGCGTGAGACGCGAAGGGCGACGAGACCAAAACCGAAACGTCCGACGGCAGACGTAGTGGCGCTGCGAGCGCGCGCGCGCGCGTGTGACGTTTGCTCCGCGGAGAGGGCGCCAGATTCAGTTTTCTGTTTGCCTCTCGTCGGGTGCGGACGTCTGGCGCGTCGCTCGTATCGTGACCGTTGATGTGCTGGTGAACTCTTTAGTCATGTAAAGAAGATGGAGGGCGGTGTGTGTGCACACAGATATGCTTGGATGTCGGTGAGTTGTCGTTTTAATACTTCTTCTTCTTCTGTTGTCCCGTTTACCTACCCCCTAACTGCGATTACTTGTCAGCGTGTATTGGAGTAGTGTATGTTTGTCGACTTACCTTGTTGCGATTAGCAGAAAGTCTTCCCCTTGTTGTTATTATTCTTGTCCGTGCATGCCCAAACATGTTCGCAATTCCCTTGTACGCCATTCTGTCAATGACCCTTGTTGCTATTCTCGTCGGTGCATGCCCGCACATATTCGCGATGGTGAAAATTTTGTGTGTGTGTGTGTGTACCTGTTTTCGCGCGTGTTTTCCCCTCGTTAGCACTTTTTTTGTTTTGTTTCTTTCTGCATTCCACGGAAGTCCCCATGATGACAGCTGTGCTGCCACCTGACGTGATGCTTTCCGACCTGCCTGGTGTGACGCTCATCAAATGGCGGCGCCCATGGGCTGATGCTGTTACCGAACCTGGACTGACACATTAATGAATTGAATGTGTATAGTAATGACTTTAGTAATGTTTAGTTTAGTTTAGTTTAGTTTAGTAATGAACTATTAAATGAGTTTAGAAAGTGCATTTATGCGTATGTGCGCTTCTTTTCGTGTGTCTCATTATAGAATAACACAACTTAACGATAATTTGATATTTTCCTCCTCTCTCTCTCTCGTTGGAATGAATAGTAATTGAATTTATTAATTGAAAATTATATTCTACGCTCTATTATCGCATTCTTATGCGTGTATGAGCGATTTTAAGTGAAAAAATCGAAAAAAAATTTTAAAAAATTGGGTGGGGGTGGAAATTGCAAAATTGGGGGTAACAGGGGGTGAGAGAGGAGGAAGGTGTCATGTTGCTCGTTAAGTTGTGTTTATCCAATACTACTCCCTGTGCGCCTCACGGAGCAGATAAGTTCACGCTGGCGGAGCAAAAATAAACGTACTGTACCCCCAGAAGACGCCGCGTACTTTCGCCTTATTGCACGCGAAAAGGGAAATGATCCCGTGTATTATTTCCTGGTACCGTTACTTGAAGTTGCTGCCGGCTAGAAGAAACTGAGCAAGCTCCGTGCGCATATGCCCACTGATGTAGCCTGGAGGTAAATTAACTTGCTGATCTGTTAGATTTACTTCTTGGTCCCACTTCAGTGCTTGAAGATACTGAATGCTAAACCGTTCGGCTGTAAATTTTGTATTCTAGGTGAAAAGATCTAAGAACATGCGTATAGACCGTTTATAGCAGAGTTATCTGGGCGCCGCCATCTTAGCGCGCGTGACCTTGCGCACCATTGCTTGCCTTCTCTTTTGGCTGCCTGTTGGCACGACGTACGTAGTACGACGGTGCAACCCAGAGACGCTTTCTCCGATTTTAATTTTTTTTGCAATGAATTCCGGATGGAAGGATGACACGAGACTTTGGCCGAAGCTTCAATGGTCAGGTGAGTGCATTTGCTTGATTTAGAGTGATATTTCTGTCCTCGTGTGACCCAGATGATCGGGGTGCTCGAGTTACTACATATTTCGGCGGGTCTTTTTCCTCTTCTTTTGTTGCGCGTACGTTACGTTGGCCGAATTTTAAAGGCCGACGTCAGGTCGACACAAGCAGTGCGAAGAACGTGTAGAGAGAACGTGAGACTCGCTTCGGGCCCACTTTGGCGACAACATGCACATGTAAAGCGGGTTTGAGCAGCAGGTGCAGTCATATTTGTACACCGTTCATCAAGGTGTTAGAGGCGACAAACAAGGGGCTCACGAGTGCTTCGTGCACTGACGAGGCATGTACACGGAACCGTTCAACTGCAAGGAACGTGGCCCCTGCTACTACGGGCACTACGGGGAAAGTGTATTCTCACAAGCAGCAGCCAACGCCTACAGCGGAGTTTGGGGCTCACACAGAAATGCTGCGCCACTTTGAGGGCTGCATTACTTACCCTCGCTGACTCACCCGGTTTGAAATCCTTCCTCTAAAGATTCGATTACTACTGTTGTCGAATCAGCTTGCTTGTCCCTATTTGTGGAAACCCGTTCATTGCAAAAGGCCTCGAACGCGTGCAGTCTTTGTATAGCGACGGCTCGTGAATTTAACAAACAGCTTCGTCCCACACGATCAGATCTCTGTCACAGTTTGTACACTGAATCACGAAACAAGTCTTCCCTCTGCTTTTTCAGATTTTGCACAGAACTGTAGCACAACGGCAAAAAAAAGGTCGGAAACACTCACATAGGCAAAGGCACACAGGCACCAGAAGGCAAGCAATGGCGTGGCTACTGTGGCGCCATCTATTAGCGCACGAAGCAACTGGCTGCTGTAAACGGTCTATAGGTGGCGTGCATATGACGTCACACCATAGCTTTAGCCGTGCTTTTTCCCTCTTTCTGGTGAACCGGCGCACCCTCCCTATACGCGTGCTTCTTTTCACTCTTTCTGGTGATCCAGCTTACGCAAATGCACCCCACGTATAGGACATATCATGTGCTTCATATGCGTATGTACTTGTCGATGTGGTGTTACTTGTACGATGTCGTGATTGTTGAACGAGTAATGCTATATGCACGACGTCGTGCGCCAAAACCGGAAGTTGCTATATACACGACGCGCTTCTGCGCATGCGCCACCACGCGACTGTTGACGGGATTGGTTTTTTTGCACCTCACTTTAGTGAGGTTAGGTTAGTTTAGGTTTTACAGATTGGGGGTCTGGGCGGGCGCCCCCCCCCCTTCCCCCAGGCACGCACTAGGCGGTGCGGGCATGAGACTGTGCCGCCGGTTAGGTCAGAAGGTCCTCAAACAGAGCGCAGAAGCCCGTCGTGTATATAGCAACTTCCGGTTTTGGCGCACGACGTCGTGCATATAGCATCACTCTTGTTGAACATGTTTTACGTCTTCTTGACCCCTGCCTCATTTGTTCGGTTCCAATCTGTTCCAGCAGAGATGGTCACTTCTGGGCACACCATCCTTCCTGGCCAAGTCGCGTGGAAAGGCATCCAAGACACGCTTGGCCTTGGGTCACTTGCTGAAAGAAGACCCAGGAACGGACATCTCTTTCGCATGGTTTCTCGTGACACTGAGTGAGTATTTCAATTTTTATCATCAATTAGTCTTCATCACTTTATCGTTTCACTCCTTCACTCTGCAGCAGCACATTTCAACTTAAAACTGATATTATTCTTGCTTATTTTTCTTTAGCCGTATGTGCCGCTGTTCTTTAGTGACTGTAACACATGCTTGTAGTGTTCATAACTTAAATGTCAAACCTATGTCTAGAAAGGTAGAACCTAAGGAGCTGGTGTCCCAACTGTAACTTCACATGAAATTAGGGTATTTTGTTGGGTTGGCATGCTGCTTGTCCACCCTTGAACATTTGCATTCCTTTGCGATTGAAATCGCACCTTTTTACCCACTTAGAATTTGAGGCAATAAGTGCATAGCATGGTGGATAATGTTCAGTGTCCCTCTCCTTATTTTTTGTCGGAAACAAAGTCGTTGAGTAAAGCTACTGGTCGCTGGCTAGTACATGTAGCTGCATATCTTAATATATTGAGAGCTTCTGTTTCTCCCTGGCAGTAAGAAAGTGTAGTACCCTCTGTAAGGCTGGTGCACCGCGATGCTGTGTTGTGCTCGCCATAGTATTTATTCCTCCAGAATGCAAGAAGCATTACAGAGTTGTTTCTTTGTTATGACTATAGTCTAAAAACTCAGTAGTAAAGGAAGTCCACTTTGGTCACAAAATGTTATACTGGTGTGACGTAATTGCCGTGTGCTGTTTTAAAATGATTTGTGGGTAAAATGGATGCGAGGCAAATGGGGAGGTGGTTCCAATCATGATTTGTGCACGGAACAAAGAAATCAGTGTTAGATTCAACATCGAAATTGTGTGCTTTCTCTCCTTTTTTTTTTTTCCGGTGATGAGTAGTACAGGTGCGGGACGTGCATGTGGCAGTATGAAGGACATGAGGGTGCAGCGAATTTATGTGGTACATATTTCATGAAAAAAACACTGCTCTGCTGCATGGTGAGATTTGTGCAGTGATTTGCTATAAACTAACCATCTCATTCCTGCATACATCACCTGTGGCAATAGCCATCAAAAGTGAAAATATATACTTGCTTCACCAGTGGCGTTGCTGATTCTTTCATTTAACACATAACTTGTGATTGGAACTACCTGTTGAATTGCTTTGCATGTATTTCCTGGAATAATCTCAGTGACATTTGTGACTGAAGCATGGTTATTTTATAACAAAACATATTCTTCTTTACAACAATTTTAGACCACATCTGTAATGACAAACACTCTAACAGCATTACATCTTCATACAGTAACTCCACACAAAATCATGAATATCTAACAAGATTTAAATCAATATATGTACTACCCAAATATGAGTGATTTAAGGTCTTTATGACCAGTATAAGACCTTAAGATATTTCTTCGCCTGTATTGGAAAGTACTCAGCCAGCACCATAAAGGTGAGAGAGAGAGAGAGAGATTATCCGTTTAATGGCAGAAAGGCAACAAAGGCCATAGAGCGCCAAGACTATGGTGTCTGTACTACAGGTTTCCCCGTCCATTTTAGTCCAACTTCCATCTGAATTAGTCCAGGTGCCAGCTGAAATAATCTGAGCTCCATTCAATTTAATCTGGGTGCCATCTGAAAACATCCAGATGCTATTTAATTTAATCCAGGTGCCATCTGAATTAATCCATGGTGTTTTTAAGCACCATGTACTCACACGAGGGACATCCCCGCAGAATATTCTTAAGACATGTAGTGCAAGGAAAAGTAAAATGCTGCTGATGGGACTTAAATTCTGCTGCGTCTTACGTTGAGCATTCGCACGGCGCCGAGATATCGAACGTTAAAGCGGAAGCACAGCAGACGACACCATTCTGCTACAGAATATCTTCTGACTGAGCTGCAGGATATTCCACATGGTTAGAAGAGCACGAAATGCATGACTCACATAGCAGGTGACAGAATTGGTCCTGTCGTCTGCTACGGAATATCTTGTGACTAAGCTGCGGGATGTCTTTCCGTGCTCTTCAAACCACAGAGAATATCCTACGGCGGAGTCACAAGATATTCCTTTGCAGACGACAGGAACACTGGTGTCGTCTGCTGTGAGCATCATGCCTTTTTGCGTTCTGCTAACCCCGTGGAATATCCTGCAGTTCAGTCAGAAGACATTCTGTAGCAGGCGACAGCACCAGTAGTGTTGTCTGCTATGCGAGTCGTGCCTTTTAGCGCTCTTCTAACTGCGCGGAACATCCTGCAGTTCAGTCAGAAGATATTCTGTAGCAGACGACAGCACCAATGGTGTCATCTGCTATATGAGTGGTGGCTTCTCGTGTTCTAACTATGTGGAATATCCTGCAGTTCAGAAAGAAGATATTCTGTAGTAGACAACAGCACCAGTTGTGTCGTTTGCTATGTGAGTCATGCCTTTTCGCGCTCTTCTAACTGCGCGGAATATGCAACAGTTCAGTCAGAAGATATTCTGTAGCAGACGACAGCACCAGTGCCGTCGTTTGCTATACTTCCGCTCCAACTCCCAATATTTCAGCGTCGTGCGAATGTTCCACATAAGACACGGCGCAACTTCAGTTCCATCAGCAGTTTTTTTTTACTTTTTCTTCCACTAAAATACTCTATGAAGATGTCCCTCGTGTGAACACACGGCTGTAGTGCTTAAAAACACCATGGAATAATTCAGATGGCACCCAGATGAAATTGAATAGCATCTGGATTTTTTCAGATGGCGCCCGGATTAAATTGTATGGCGCTGGGATTATTTCAGATGGCACTTGGACTAAAATGGACAGGAAAACCTGTAGTGCCACCATACTGAATGTGTAAGGTGCAGAGGTGTGTGCATGTGAAGCTGTATTCCAATGGTAGCAGCTGTCGTAGTACATATCCTGCATTTTCTTTCTTACAGGAGTATACCGTGTATCAGCCCTGTAAGGGCAGCAAGCTGATGAACCGAGCCACAACCTACGAAGGAGTTCTGGGGGTTGTTTCGTAAACAGCAGAAGTGTAAGGGAACGTTTTACTTGGTAACCAAATACACTTAATGTACTTTGCAACTCTAAGATGTTGTTTTGATTGCTGCAGATTCAACCACACTTCACAGATTTTTCCACCCTTTCTCTGTATGTACAATAAATGCTCGATCCTCTACTCTATGACTTGTGTCACACATTACCGCATGACTTGCAATTCCATTAAAGGAAGACACACACAATTACACATTCTACGGTGCTGTTCCCACATTTGTCGTAATCAATGCGCTCCACACTTCAACCAAAAGCCGACCCTCTCAGGTGGCCATGAAAATTATGGGAAAAAGCCGGCAACATAGCTGCCATTAAAATATATGTAAATTTTATGGTAGTTTTTTTACAGGGCGCTCTCCTTCTGAAAATAAAGTTGTTATTGTTGTTGCTGAAATCCGGCAAGTGGTGTCACGCTCGCACCTACAAAACGAAGAAGGCGGTGTTCGGATATTTATCATGGCCCACCATAATGTCGGTGTGTGGAGAAATGCGGAGCAGTCTCTGCATGTTGGAGGGAATGTGTTACAGACATGTCATTCGTGAACAACTATTACGAGACCCTCGCATATTTCCTTTTCCCGTAAGCATTGCAAACCACGTGCATCGCTTCGAAACCGCAGAAGCATAACCCCGACGGGAGGAAGCCATGTTTTACGTTAATGAACCATCCAAAGGGCCATGAAGCAACGAATAAATAAGAGGGTGATGCCGTTATGTGGGTTAATAACTTAACATTTTTTTTATCTGTAGAAGGTACACTACAGTACTGCCCGTCCCTTCTTGATCTCATTGAGGCATGCTTGGTGCACCACGATACGGTCTCTTCCAGAGCAGTCCTATCGCTCGGATCGCTGCTTCTGCCAGTCGGAAGATAATGAAGAAGGAGACACCTAAATACAGTCCATTGATACCTCCAATGCTGCTGAACACAAGCTGTGCCTGAAGAAAAAAGAATGAGCGAGAGAGAAAAGAAAAACGGAGTTCAACCCACGGAGAGAACTTAAATCAGACCTTCCTTTGTAAAAGCTGGTTTGGGTTTGCCGCAGGTATCGAAATAACCTACAACGAACCCCTAACCAGAGCCAGCTTAAGATTAGTGTAATAAAGCACCGCCGACACAAAATCTTGCTAACGCTCATCGCTGAACCAGGTATACATTGTTCAGCAAAAAAAAAAAAAGATAAAAGAAGGAAATGATGGAACCACTGCAGCAGACAACGGGAACGGCCTCTCCTTTGGTGCTTCAGGTGGAAAGGCCATGGGACAAATTTTGCGTTGCTTGTATACGGTTAGGAATACGATGCCTCTCTATAATATGGCCAACGATCAGCCTGTGTGGTTGCTTGCACGGTACATGTCTTCTCTTCTCTGCGATGTTTACGCTACTACAATAAAGGGACAATCTGGAGTATCAACTTAGCTTGAGTTTCAACCGTAAGTGACGCGTGCAAAATTGTATACATCAGAGTGTCCTAGTTTTTCAGAAACGAATCACATGTTTCGGTTTTACAGTGACGTATGGGTAAGCATGAGCTGATGTACATTCGCGGACTTCCTTCCCTTTGCTACTGTCCCTAGCGACGACGCCTGGGCCCCGCCAGGCAGCGACATGGGGGTTGTTTCCTGCACCCATACGCCCATATTGGGTATAGAGGAAGTGAAGAGGAGGCGGAAGTAGAGAAAAGAGCGGAAAGGGCACGATTCTACTCTTCTATCCCAGGCGCTGTCAGGTGGCCGGATGTTGCTGCCCTGCAATGTGCTGGCCCGGGAGCGCTGTCACCATTTCTATCGCCATTGGTATAAAGTTTTTATTTCCAAGTAATTACGTTAAAATTAGTAGATATAGGTACCTCTGGATACGAATATCTGTAACAAAATTGCATTTTGTGTGTAGCGACCGCGGAATTTAGCGCAGACGCTGAATGTGAGGTTTTCTCCCTGTGACCACCCTAGTGTCCCTTACGCTCTGATAATAAATCATGAGTATGAGCGTGGGCGACACCATCATTAATGGGAGGCATAATAATTTACCACTTCATACAGATGCTTGGGTAACTCAGGAGCAGGGTGTCGAACCACAAAAAATACGGGACCCGTTCGTTTTCGGGTTCGCGTTGGTTGGATTCCGTTCCAGTTCAGTTCCGGTTAGGCCACGCCAAAAACCGAACCGGTTCACAAACCGGTTCGCGAACCGGTTCAACGCTTCAATTTTTATATCTCCCATAAAACTGCTTTTATCAGGAAATGCGTGGCTATAATTGCCTACTGCTGTCGTCTGCGTTGACGTTCTTAGTGGTCAGGTCCTCCCATTAGCGAGAGAAAGGAGAAATGGATGAACACTTCCAAACAGCGCCCACGCTGATGAAGCGCTGTAGTCCTGCTACTTTCTGTTCCGAAAATTCGTTTTTTCACACGCACAGTGCCAGCAAGATAAACTTGAAGGAAGCCTAATAAGATGGACAGCATTTTACATAGACGGGTACCTGCCGACACACTGCATTCGTAGCGTGGATCAATCTGAAACCGTACTGAAGTATGTCGAAAATAAGTCCGCCAACCTTGCTCTGTCCGAGCTCAAAGCAGTGTACCAGTTAATCCAGAACACAAAGGCGGGGGGGGGGGGGGGGTAATGGCAGGATAGGCTCGCCGTTGTTGGCCACACAGAAGTGGCCAACAGCAAAACACACACACACACAAAACACAAAGAGTGACGGACGGATACAGGAGGATGAAGGATGGGGATGCGGTGAGTGTGTACGAGTTCGTCGGGGAGGCAATGTGTCCCGACACAAATGTACAACCACTAAGCTCAACTAGAGCCCTGCACGGGCCGACTTTTCCGGGCGCATCGAAAAATGGCCCGGCCCTACCCGGCCCCGGACCTTCATATTTTTATGCGACCCGGCCCGGTGACCCAATGACTAGAGCACGGCCCGGCAGGGAATCTAAGCAAATAGAGCCCAGCCCAGCCCGGTGACCCGGCGAGTAGATCCCGGCATAATATTTCCAGCCGCGACGTACGCGTTTCTGGCGATTATAAAACAAATTTATCAGTAAATTTATAAGGGGAGAAGACAAACATACAAGTGATGGCGGTTTAACACCATAACCGCACCAGACCAAATTAAATCCAGAACGTACACGGGCATGGGCGTTATCGTTACACTGTCAAGATTTTGCGGAGGTAGAGGATGCTGTCGACAAACTCCTTCTCCCAGTCCATACCCCTCTCACCAAGCTTTGCCAAGTGATTGTGAAATACGTGAGGAGTGACGAGCAATGTAAAGTGGCTTTCAGAATGTTCTAGAGGGTCGAATCATATGCCTAATGCAGTATCCCTTGCTTGTCTTTGCAAAATATGCACAGGAATGACGCAAGCGCATGATGATATGAACTAATGCATCTCTATTGTGTGGAATTAGCTGCGTGGCCCGGCCGGGCCTTACTCTCGGAAACGTATTTGTCGGCTCGGCCCGCGGTGGTGGTGTATTTTAACGGCCCGGCCCGCGGTGCTAGCATATTTTGTCCGCCCGGGCTCGGCCCGGCCCGGAGCACACAGCCAATAACAAGCCCGGCTCGGCCCGCGGGCCGGGTCTGGGGCATTGCCCGTGCAGGGCTCTAAGCATTTACTTTCCAAACCATGACAAATCAAACAGGCACCGTTCTCCGTACGCTCCTTTTCCACTTCTCATGTTTCTGACTTGTTCAATTTTTACTGCTCACATGTAAAGGGAAATGTTGGCGCTTGCCTAATCGTCCTATATAGAGCTACACAAGTGGCCTACGTAATTCCTGCTTCATTCGTCCGCGTGGCGCCTCCTCTGTGAAGAGCAGAGGCCGCAGTGCATGCGAGGGGCTCTAGCCGCGGTACTCACAAGGCGAACTGCGCTTGAACGTGTTGAAAAAGACGTTGACAGCATACCTACTATACGTCCTCGTTTGACTGCTAGGTGAAAATTTGCGAAATCCATGATATGGAGACCAATTTGTCCTCGTTCGGGGATTGAGAGGCACTTTAAATTTATGCTGACTTCTTTTATGTCCGAAACGTTTTGTTGCGAACCGGTTACTGCTATTATTTTTTCCGGTTCTGCTCCGGTACGGGTTCAACAGTGTCATGAAAACTGCGGTCTCCCCTCTCACATTCACCAACGTTGTCCAGCCCACCATATACTTCCAGTTTCTCTCTGATTTCTAAGTCGTTCCAGTGTTCCTCATGTCAGACACGGAGTGGACCCGTCCAACCCATTCTAACTACTTGTTAACTTCCATTACTACCCTTGTTACCAATAGGAAGAAAAACACTTTTCCAATGCACTGTAAGTATTCTTTCACAGAGCAATAATAAGCGCACTACCACATCTAGAGGGTGTTTCACGAAAATCCCCCGGTTGAATAATTCGAAAACGGCGCCACCTATCGGGCAACTTTTTTTCGGTTAGCATCCTTGATGCACCGGCCACAAACTGGCCGCTCAGTTTCTTATTTGCATGCGCTCGTTAATTAAATAAACATAGTGACTTTTTTTGTTTTACTCCCCGGGCCTTGATCCCTGTGCCGTGGCAATGGTCACTCTAAGACAGTGCCAAACCAGTAAAAAAAATAGCTTCGACTTTTAGTGATTTTTTCGAGTAATGAACTGGTTTCGGTATGATGTCTGCGTGTTGCAGGACTGTGCAGAGGACTGGATGCAACATTCAGAACCTCTAAGGTCACACGATAGCTCTGGAGAGTACTTACGTCATACTTAGGGACGGAGCGCAGTCCTTCAACGGTGAGTGTGTGGAAATACACGACGACTTTGCTGAGCGACCTTCATCCACCGTCGTACATACAGAGAAAACCTTTAGTCAGACATGCAGTATTTATCTTCCGGCGCCGGACATTGTTCGAGTGCTGTTGCTTAATTCACCAATTTCAGTTTAGTCTTACGAGGCCTCAGGATATAAGAACACACAGCTTAACACATGACGTATTAAAGAGCACTGCAGACGAGGCCAGTGCCCAGTGAGAGCAAGTAAGCTTCGGCAATATGAACACAGGAACTGGACATTGCCATTTGTCTCTGTTGTTACGGCAAGTTCCAGTGAATGAAAATATTTTGGACGTAGTGCAAATTTAGTGCAATTTTAGTGCAAATTTAGTGCAAATAGAGATTTGACCTGAAGCATGTTTGTTCGGAAGATCCAATCCTGGGTGCAAAAGAACGTACCTTTCTTTTGTTGTGGAACCTCCTATGCTGAATGACTGAAATAGAGCAATGCGGCAAAGCTTAAGGTGCAAGTCAATCTGCATTGATAAAACCACTTACGTTCGACAGAGCCGAAGTGGATACTTCTCTGTAGTACTCTATTTCGCTGTAAGTAATGTCAGTAATTGGTTGCCGTTACAAAAGCAGCGTGTGTGAAATGAATTCTCCATTTGGGGGGGATTATCGCATGCATTACACCCCTCCACGACAAACGAACTGAACTGGTGAAAGACTTTAATTAGACTCTTTCAACTAATATGTCGATATTGCGTCTGTTCTACATCTAAGACGTTAGCTATTGCGTTTTTCTCGTTGCTTACATATGATGTTTGTCCAAAAAGTTCGTGCAGTACCCTTATGGAACTGTTCTTTTATAAATTTTAGGGTACATCACTGTAGCCCCACACAAAACACTCTCAGTTTGGGATGATGCACTTGTCACACCTCCGTTTCGACTGCAGGAAGCACCCTTGGAAACTCTCTTTTGTCAACCCCTTCAGCAGGGATGTCGTTTTTTTTATGTTTTTATTGTCGTCACATCTCCCAGGTGGCAACCCCGCAGCACCATTTTGCATTTCGGGTATAGAAAAAGTCGCAGGGAGCGAAATCCGGGGTGTAAGGGGGGCGCTTATACATGTCAGATACAAGTCAGTTACAGGTGCCGAGTATTCATTAGCGAACACTGAATATGTGTGCGAAATATCTTGGTCCAACTCTATGTACTTTTTAGAAAAACTTTTTTTTTTAGTTTCCCCGCCCGCCCGTCAGAACGTCGGCAAACCCTGTGCACGTGCACACCGATGTCATTGCTCTAGGTTCATCTGTCTTTGGCTTGGCATGGGCTCTTGGCTTGGCCGCTTGGCTTCTGTGGTTTCGTTCTCTGTGCATCCTACATTTGCAAACAGCTGTTATGTGATTGCTAAGCCGGAGACAAAGCATGTGAACATTTCTTTGGCACGACGTCGTTTGCAAAGCGCACTTCCTTGTGCTGACCTTGCCTTTTATGAGCTGAAGCGATATGATACGTGATATGCCACGGCGAAACTGTCGAGAATGCGACAGTGCTACGCTGTTACAACAATTCATCGGAGCATTCAAGTGCTACCTGCCATAAGTTGCCGTACATGAATAAGAGCAACCTCGGCGTGGCAGCTAACCCGTTACAAGGGTACAACTCGAAGTCGCGGTTGAGGTTACGGCTGCCGAGGGCCACAATAGAGCCTCCCAGTGTGGAGGGTATACAATGGGGAAGTTACCAGAACACTTTTTTTAGAGTATCCTGTTGGGATGCGAGCTTGCCTTTACACACAGATGCACGCTGAAGGCGGAAATGAAGCACGGTCCTGCATCTGGTGCTTGAAGAAATTGCTGACACGTCACTAGCAGTCTAGCTAGAGAAATTGTTCCGCTAGATGTCGTCTAACCTAGACCGGTGCTATAGTGAGGTAGGGAGGTGGGAACCGCCTGCTTTATCAACGATGCTTGACCGTCACAACGGTGTTCACCAACATTTCTGAGCGGGTACCAGGAGAACCGCGAAAACCTGTTGTGACGCTGTGAACTTAGATCAATGCGTCGCCACTGCCATTACGGGAACGTTACTTGATTCACTCTGTTTCTCTTCTATATGGTGTTTTGCCGAACTGGAGCAACTTGTGCAGCAATAGTAGCAGATAACCGAGAACGACCAATAAAATGTGCTACAACCTCCTACGAGGTAGTTGAATTCCACAAGAAAGTCGAGTTGCTGCGGTCCATGGAGTGACCCATTGCGCCGTTGCTGAACTCTAAACACTTAACTTCACCGTATAGCACGCTTTGCGCCAACCATTGCCACGAATGATATGATAATCACTTCTCATTCGAAGAGAGAGGTGGGCGTACGCCTTTCTGTGTGAATTCCGATACATGATAAGTAGAAAGCGGATTTTTAGACACAACAGGGGGTGCGCGCTTGACCGCATATCACGCAGTATGCCAATCATCATCGCGAATGATATTGTCGTGTCTCCCGGTATGCTGAGAAAGTGGGCGCACACCTTTTTATGTAGCAACTTTGTTTCCAATCGAAAGAAAAAACGGCACGATTCTGAAGGTTTGCTGGCCTAGAACGATCTACGCGTGGAGGAGCGCTACCTGTTAGAGCCTGAAAATCCGCTCCCTAATGATAGTGGACACAAAAGGTGTACGCCCCCCTCTCTCCTCGAATCAGAAGGGATAATCCTGTCATTCGTGGCAACGACTGGCGCAAAGCGTGCTATGCGGTGAAGCTTAGTTTTTAGAGTGTGCGTAGCAAGTGCCTCGTGTACATTTTTAAAAATGAACTTCACCTCATAGCGTGACCCTAGTCAACCATCATCTCGAATTATATCATTATCTGGCCTTATTTGTTTAAAACGGAGGCTACGCCTTTTTGTGACACTTAAGCTCTTCATAATTGTCACAAAAATGCGTACGCCTCCTGTTTTCAACAAATCAGGGAAAATAACGATACTATTCGAGACGATGTCAAGGAAGCTAGGAGCGTACTATGCGGTGAAGTTCAATACTAAGAGTCTAGTGGGCAGCTTCGGTTGCCTGCATGTGCCAACGTTACGTGACAGACAGCACCTTACGAATCCCGCATCATGTGATATCATGCGGTTTGGCTGGGTACACCTATTCCGACATCATTTTCCTTGTTGCACGTAAGTATCCACCTTGTCACGCTACTCTCAAACCACTAGTCTACGTGCACTCCTTAGCCTCGTTCCCAGCGACTACTCGACAGGGGCGGACTGCCAAGATCGCTCTTCCCATTGGGATGAATACTGGTGGCCACCGTCTTTAATGAGTATGTCTGAGGATAACGTAACATTCCACATAAGTCGTCACCCGATAAACGTCTGAGTAGCGTATCAAAGCTTGGAAGACATGGGAAATAGAAGACTCCTTGCTTCCCCGTGCGATATGCACAGTTGTTTACGTGATGAGTGTTTGCTGATGCGATGCTGTTATCTGTTCTACACCAGTTCCCGAGCGGGAGAAAATGAGCTGGCACGAAATGAACACGAACGGACACGGAAATGAACGAAAACACACGCGGGAAAATGGTGGAACTAGGCAAACGGCTATCCACACGTGCACAGTCCCTGTGACAACTACGGGGTGGAAGCACTAATGCCGGCGCCCATTCCTTGAATCGCGTTTTTGTGTATACATATCGTAACAAAAACATACTCACGTGCACGAAGGATAACACTTGCAAATCTTGGCCACTTTTGGGGTTTGCAGTCTAAGCTTCGCTCGATTCATGCATGGTATCTTAGTTCCTGGAACAAACATGTTTTGCTGGTGTACGTTTGGTACAAAACGGACGAGTTCTACAGAGCCAAATTTAAATTTGAGACCTATATTGAGTTAACCTATGGTGCGGTTGTGATGCGCACACAAGACAGCATCCAACAAAGATGGAGCCCCGCTTACGAAATACCATTTTGAGATTCTATTGAAACTCCATTGAACACTGTCAACGATCCCTATTCTCATTCTTTTGGAAAGTACAAGTGGAGGTCCTTGTTGTGAATGAATGTGTTGCATTTCTATTTACCTAAGGCTGCTATGCAACGTATGCTGCTTTAGACGTGTTTTTGTTGACCCCCTGAAGACAAAGTATCGACAAGGCTGCCTTGCAAATACATTAATATGCAGTGGTGCCCACTAAGTAGTTTAACTATAACTAGTAACAACTTCGCGATGGAGTAGTTTAACTGGCAGTTCAACTACTTTTCAGGGGAGGTGGTTAAAACTACTTTTTTAACTATTGCAATGTATTTCAACTACATCCCTAACTATTTAACGTTGTCCATCATCACCAATCTCATTCTACAGTGTTCTTGGACACCTAAATAAGAATCACAAGCAGTGATAAAAGTGAAGATTTAGTATACATGCATGGCAAAATTGCTCTGCACCTCCGTTCTCATCAAACAAGTAGCTCAAGGTAAAATTCGGAAGCACAATAGTGCCGTAAAGCTAGGGGCAAAATCGGAAGTAGTTGGCGCTTGCCCAGTAACCTAACTACTGTAGTTAACTACCCGAAATAGTAGTTTACCTAGTAGTTGCACACTACATTTCTGCAAGTAGTTAATAACTACTTTTTAACTGGTCAGGTAGCTTAACTAGTAGTTTAACTACATGTAGTTAACTACTGGCCATCACTGTTAATATGTTTGGCATGCGAAGTCATGTAAATACAGAAACATCCGTAAACGTGCACCTATCTCAATGACACCATGATCCTATTGACATGCCCCCAATAATGCTGATCGAGTGTGTGGGGGAGTGTGCTGCGGACACCTCAAAACATAGCACACTTTTATTTGTTTTATAGAGTATGGTAGCCAATGCTTTCAGAAGAAATCAGCATTTTTTTCTTTCTTCCTTTTTTTTTTCAACTTCGGCCACCACACATCTCATTTTCCAATTTGCCTCTTTTGTTTCGCAATCTCCCATAAGGGCAATATGCGCGCCGGTATACAGAAACAAAACGGAGGAAATATGAAGGCCGCCAGGACCCCTAAACCCAAAAATCTCGGTTAGAAGGGCATTTGCAGCAGTGGCATTTCCTTCCTGTGAGGAAACCTACAATTGCTTGTCTTACCAGCCTACGCAAATTTCGCCACTGAGTCAGAATGAAGGTAAAGTGCTTCAGCGTAATTAAATGACGTACACAAACAGCACTGAAGTCAGGAATTGCTTGGAGTATTAACTCATCACCAACACGACGCCTGCCTTTCTAAATGTTTTGGGTTTGAGACACCCAGCATAGCTCTATCGAAACCGAAACTTGCACAGTGAGATAGCTATTTTCACGAATGTGAACCTGCGATGCAAGTTTTACATTAAGGATAGGCTACGCTAGCCGAAGTTCTACGGTACGGATAAGCACGCAAAGGATACACGGTGCAAGCAAAGAATTTTTTTTTAATCTCAACAGTATGGCAAGCATTAAAATGGGCGCGTGTTGGAATGAACCGCACCTGTTACGGCCCCTCTAAAAAGGATTGGTGTTTCATTTCAATTGTAGCGCAAATTAGCTCATTTTACGAGTGTCAATATTGAATTGCGCTGTCAAATGCTACGATGCATGCAAAGCCTAGCTCGACAGGTTGACAGTTTATTAGAACAGTGATAAGTGAAAGGCACGAGCCCCGTGAGAATGAGTAATAAAGGCGGAAAAGCTGCAAAAGATAAGTAATGAAAAGTGTTTACAAATTTAGTATTGAATAGCGTTCAATAATTCTCCAATTGAACTCCTTTTGAGCCACCTGAACAATGTTAAAGCTCAACAGAAATGCTATAGTAAGTGTACAATAGAGCGTACTGATAATTTTGCAATAAAATACTAATGGGGTCTGTTTCAGCCAACTCACCACTGTTAAATCTCAACAGGGAAGCAATAGGAACGCTGCAATACGGTATGTAATGAGAATAGCGGAAGAAAATCTATATTGAGGTCTTTTTTAGCTAACTCAGTTCTGTTGAGTTGGTATTCTGTGAGTTTCTGTTGACTCAAAAGGAAATCAACAAGATGTTCTCAGAAATTCAAAACTAATTTTCGTACACTCTTAAAAATGAACTTCACCACATAGCACGCTCCTAGCTAACTATCATCTCGTATTATGTCGTTATCGGGCCTGATTTGTTGAATACAGTAGGCGTATGTTTTTACAGCGCCAGCTGTATAGTGCACTGTTAAAACAGAACTTCACCTCATAACACGCTCTTAGCCAACCATCATTTCGAATGATATCATTCTGTGCACTGATTTGTTGAAAATGGGAGGAGGCGCCTATCTGGGACAGATTTTTCCTGTACCAGATAGGCGCCTCCCCTCTTTTTTGAACAAATCATGACACAGAATGATATCATTGTTGATGGTTGGCTAGGAGCGTGCTATGTGCGGAAGTTCTGTTTTAACAGTGTGGAGACTTTCCCAAGATCGCGTTGACGTCGCATGTACGCACAAAGCTCTTACTGCATGTGCGCACAGCGCTGAGGGTAAGGAAGGGAATCCCGCCAGTTGACAACCGCTATCGATGGAAAGTGAAAAGTACGTCAGTTTTGCAGCATCAGCAGCATAGTGCAGACTTTCCCAAGATCGTGCCGTCGTCGTCGTCAGCTACACGTGGGGGAGGAAAACCGCATCGCTTTACAACCGTATTTTTAGCATATAGCCGAAAGCGTAAACGATAAGAGCCCAAAAACGCGATAACCCATTCACGCTCTTTAAAACCCTGTGTGCGGGGCTCCTGCCACCACTTGGACGGGTCATCCCGAGACTGTGAAAACATCCGAACAAGTGGTCACCGCGCAGGGCAAGCGCCGAGAGCGATAGGGAGCGCAAACGCCATAAGCGGGCCTTGGACAACGACGAAGATGGCCACGCACCTGGAGCACCGGCCTCAGTTCCATCGGCGCGGCCACGGAGATAGGCCATCGTAATCGTGGCATACGATCATCGCCGGTCGGGACTCGTGTAGAGAAAGACCATCGGGATATAGTTTAGTAACGATACCGCGGCTTCTACGAAGACAAAATCATAAAAAAAACACGGAAAACCGATATGCGTCTGGTCTCCATATGCAATTTTACTAGTTTACAGACCAAAAATTGTTACCGATTTGCAAAATTTGTGAATTTTGATACGAAATTACCTCTTTTCACAACGAATAAATACCGTCATCTATCACCTACCCCCATCCCACTACTCCAGCGCCACCATCCCAGCGAAACCAGAACGGTCAAATTATGACACAACCTCAAATATATAAAAACTCAATTCTTTCACTTTCAACGTTTTTTATGTAATTAGATCATAAATTTATTAGAAATAACGCAAAACATAGGGAAGAAACTGCGATATAACATCGATGTCGCCAAACACCTCAAACACGCGTAGCAGACGACACTTCTCAAGTGTTGGATTCGAAAACCACGAACATGAACTTGTTCAAGTTGGGCCGCATCCTCACGGACACCCAAACAACGGTATCTTGGATACACTCACAGGGTTTGGTGCCCAATACTATCACCTGTCCGCACTGTGGCACCGAACTTACGGCAAAACCGTCACAGCGCACGTTTGGACGGTTTCGTTGCCGGAAAAAAGAGCATCCCGAATTCACGCAGACGGTTACCATCGGCACATGGTTTGAAAATGTCAGACTATCGCCATAACAAGTGCTGATTCTCTCGTACTGTTTTGCGAAGAAAATGACTTTTGACCAAGCCCTCGACGAGGCATCAATGGGCACCACTATATCCAGAGCTACTGTTGCAGACTGGTTCAGCTACTGCAGAGACGTTTGCACAGACTCTCTTCCGACAATCCAAGTTTCAAAAATCGGCGGATCCGGCCACACAGTCGAAATCGACGAATGCAAGATAGGGCGCCGCAAGTACCAACGCGATCGCATTGTGGAAGGGACGTGGACCCTTGGGCTGATCGATGTAACCACGAAAGAACTACGTCTCGCTATCTGCCCAGATAACAAGAGGGACAAAGAGACCCTCCTGTCTCTCATAGATGCCAACGTCCATAAGGGCACAACCATATACACTGATTGTTGGAAGGGCTACAGCGGACTGTCTGCGGAGGGCTTCCAACATATGACTGTAAATCACCAGTATCAGTTTGTTGACCCTGACACCGGTGTGACCACCAATCATATTGAGTCACAGTGGAGGCCACTTCGCTACAGACTTGCCAGAGGTGGCATCACCAGTGACAACATGGCGCACCACCTCTCCGAGTACCTTTGGCCAATGGATTCTGCAAACAAAAATGAAAACCCCTTTGAAAGGCTCCTCAGCGACATCAAACGCCTTTACGCTCCCGGACACGACAACTAAACCTGAAATGACACTGTATATATTGTAAATACTTGTACATATTTGACAGGCCCCCGGGTGACCGTATGCGGTTGGGTATACTCTGCCCTGCACCGTGCTGATGAGCCCCAATTAGGGCGAAACGGTTGGTGTCAATAAAACCTATCAATACCACACTAGTTTGTTTCACTTCCATCAACAACCTAGCCCAACCTGACCTAACCTAACCTCAGTCTCGACGGATGAACTGTCTACATGAGCCCTCTCGGCGCATGGAATACGTGTTCGGCTGACCTAACCTAACCTCAGTCTCGACGGATGACCTTTGTCATTAATACTCCTCATCTAAAACACCACTTTCTCTCTGACTCATTCGTCCCTCAGCTAAGAATCTGCACTATTCCAGTGCATTTCAATATTAAATGCTGTACTCCAGACATCTACACTCAAAACACGCCTGTTTCTGATGCTAAAGTTCTTGCTTGTCATGCAGTTTTCCATTTTACATCACAGGTGGCCCTAGCCTCCTAATAACGCTGTTCTGCCTTTCAAAATCAGATATTCATTTCGTGACGTGCATTCAATGTCCCTATTCACCCGTGTCGTCTGGCAACAATGACATAACGCAGGTATTCCTATTCAATTCGTAACTCTCGTAACGTGCATTGACCGTCCGTATTCACACTTATCGTGTGATAACAATGACGTTACTATACTCCCGCTAAATCTACATCCATCCGTCAGCTCTGGGATCGTTACTAAACTACAGCCGACCATTGCCCTCTACATTTGGTGACCCGAACGATGAACATCAAGTTTCGCGCAATTCGGCCCTTCACCGTCCCAAATTTCTGACGACGCCATCGACGAGCACTACTACAGCGCGCTGTCCATGGAAGCCACCGCCATTACTCGGCTCACGACGACAGCATCACGACTGCCCTTCTGCTCTCGTCCGACCGCTCACATATCTCTTCCGTCCACGCTACCGATTCGGACGACCACACTCACGACCCGCCGCTTCATTTCTGCATCTCGACGCTCATCCGCTGGCGGCCGCGACACCAGAGCAATGTGCTCGCCTGCCGGTTTCGGTAGTCGCGGCAGCCGACGCCACAGCACGCTTCAGCTGCCGTCTCGTCAGTCAACACGGCTAACGCTGCCTCACTTCGTGGGGGCCTACGAGCTCTCGCTCCCGTGCAGGTTGCGGCACCCCAGGCCACGACTCCGACGCCCAACGACTTCGCCGATCATCTCCTGCAGGCCTCATCTCTGCAGCTTCCACTCCGCTAATCCACCGTTTTACGCAACGAGTGTTGTGCCGTGCCGTGGAAATGTCCAGTAGTGCGCGTCATCCACGGTCGCTCTTGTTCTCTATCCCCGGTGTAGACGTGGTTCTTCTTTGAGAGCACTGTAGCGGGCCGTGGACAACGACAAAGATGGCCACGCGCCTGGAGCACCGGCCTCAGTTCCACCGGCGCGGCCACGGAGATAGGCCACCGTCCTCGTCTCTCAGTGGCATACCATCATTGCCGGTCGGGACTAGTGTAGAGAAAGACCATCGTCCTCCCTCTACACGCCTTGCACGGCAGAAGAGAGAGGTTCGCGCAAACCAGGCTGGTGCTTGCCGTGCTCATCGACGCGATCCCGCCGTGCAAGCCAGGAATAAGCGCCGGTGTGACGATGGAACGATTCGTGCCGCGGAAGTAGCAGCGAAGTGCGTACGGCATCACGATTCCGTAGTACCAGCTGCCGAGGCTGAAGCGAAGCGTCGTCAGCGGCAAGGTCCCGCAGTACGTGCCGCTGAAGCTGGACAGAAGCGGCGCGAACGGCTACTCAAGGTAGAGGGAGCAAGGAAAGCCTTCAAGCAGATGTTCCTGGACAACCCCTTTGGCTACGGGTGTTCTGTGTATGACATATTGTGGAGTAGAAATGACACTTTTCTCATTCCTGCAGTTTGTGCTCCAAGAGGCATTCCCCGCGAAGACCTTTCTACGTTCTGCGTGTGCGCCACGTGTTTCCAGTCCCTCAGGTACACTCTTAAAAATGAACTTCACCGCATAGCACGCTCTTAGTCAACCATCATCTCGAATGATATCATTATCTGCCCTGATTTGTAGAAAACGGGAGGCGTACGGCTTTTCTGTGACACTTATGCTGTTCATAATAGGAGATATGCAAAATGCGACGCGCCATCTCATGGTAACGGTTGTAACTAGGGCGGCCATATTGGTAGAGTCAAGAAACGCGCGCGTTAGGCTGCTGCTGTAATGCATGTATCGTCCTGTACGTGCACATACACTGCGGGATCGCACCTTTTTTTAGTTATTTTATTTATTTATTTATTTTTTTACACAAGAATGCCCACGCACTGCTGCGTTTCGTTGTCTAAGCGTGGAACCAAAGACTGCAACGGGAACTGGGTTGGTATCACTCACTTCTGTTCAGTGTGCCTGGCAGTAACCCTAGAAGCGGCCGTGAAATGCAGTGAATGGTACGCACGCAGTATACCACGTTTTTTTTTAAGTGATGAGGGTGGTGTACGTTGATAATACCGAACATAAGGAAACAGGACTAGCAAGAAAAACAGCTAGTACTTGTGTTACGTGCTGTCTCGTGTGTCAGTTAGCTTGTGCCTTTGTCTTCCAACTGTACTGAGGAACGATCGGACCAGGTGACGGTTTTTGCGTGCTCGGGCCTGGCAGTCGATGGGCGAAGGTGTACGGTCGAAGTCTGTGGTGTTCGAGAGTGATGAGACGAAATGGTCCGCATTCTCCAGGAAGGCGGGCTTAAGCCTGTCCAGGCTGACTGTCTCTTCCCGTCCATTGATGAGTATGCGGAAGGTTTTGTCAGAGCGGTGCAGAACGGGATGGGGACCAGTATAGGGGGGGACAAGGGATGGCTTAACTCCGTCGATGCGGAGAAAAACGTGGGTGGCAGTGGCAAGTTGTTGCGGGACGTAGGGCTTGCAGGAGGAGTTGGCACGGGTGGGTACGGGGCGGAGGCTGTCGAAGACGCGGTGGAGGCGGTCGAGGAGCTCGGAAGGGGTGGAGGGCGAGCTTGACTCGACGAAGAATTCGGCGGGGAGGCGCAGGCTGCAGCCGTAGACGAGCTGGGCTGGACTGCAGCCAAGGTCGGCCTTGAAGGCAGAACGGACGCCGAGAAGCACTAGGGGTAAGGCATCTCTCCAGTGGGAGCGGACCTGATGCGCCATCAAGGCAGTCTTGAGGTGCCGGTGAAACCTCTCCACCAAACCGTTCGACGCAGAGTGGTAGGAAGTTGTTCTTACGCGCGAGGTGCGAAGTAGATTGGTGAAGGCGGTGAAAAGGCGGCTTTCAAATTGAGGAACTCGGTCTGTTGTTACTCGTGAGGGCACACCGAAACGGGCTATCCAACTGCTTAGGAAGGTGGCGGCTACGGTTCCGGCAGTTGTGTCGGTGATGGGCGTAGCCTCTGGCCAGCGGGTGAACCGGTCAATGGCCGTGAGAAGGTACCGGTATCCGCGCGAGATGGGAAGAGGACCAACTATGTCAAGATGGACGGAATCGAAGCGGGCGTCAGGCGGTGCGAACTTGCCAAGCGGGGTGATGGTGTGAAGCTGGATCTTTGAGCGCTGACAAGCGACGCAGCACCTCACCCAAGCTCGAATGTCCACATTCATGGATGGCCACACGTAGCGCTCGGCGATGAGCTTCTGAGTAGGTCGGGCGCCGGGGTGGGACAGGTCGTGAATGGAAGCGAAGATAGCGCGCCGGAGCTCTGCTGGCACGAAAGGTCTTGCACGGCCGGTTGAAGTGTCGCAGCACAGCGTGATGTCCGTGCCGGGCAGCGGAATGTCTTCCAGCCTTACGGAAGACGACTGCGTCTCACGGTCGGAGGAGCTCTTGGTCAGAGGGTTGAGTGGAGGCAAGGTCTTCCGGCGAGACGGATGTGGCACGTACAGGAGCGGCGCGATGCCGCTGAGGGCATCGGCTGGACCGTTGGCGCTTCCCTGCACATACTGGATCTGTGTGCAGAATTGCGCCAAGTAGGACAACTGCCGAATCTCACGAGGCGAGTAGCGGCCATTAGCAGAACGAAAAGCATAGGAGAGAGGCTTGTGTTCCGAGAGGATCGTGAAGCCTCGGCTCTCCAAAAAGTGGCGAAAGTGCCGGACTGCAAGGTAAGCAGCAAGGAGCTCCCGGCCGAACGTGCTGTATTTCTGTTCGGCGGGTTTCAACTTCTTACTGAAGAAGGCTATAGGTCGCCAGCTGGCGTTAAACTTCTGATGCAAGGCCGCGCCCACGGCCACGTTGGAGGCACCCCCCATTAGTGCGGTCGGAGCGCCATGCTTCGGATGGTACAGCTGTATCTGCGAGCTGAGGTCCACCTTGATCTTCGAGAAAGCGGCTTCGGCTTCAGCCGACCGGGGAAGGGGCTTCAATCCGCCGCGATAACTGAGGAAAGCTTCTAGTGGGCGCAAAGTGGTGGCACAGTGAGGGATGAATCGCCGGTAAAAGTTAATTAAACCGAGGAAACGTCTCAACTGGCGGAGAAACTGAGGCTGCGGAAAGCTGGTGATCACGTCGACCTTGCTTGCGAGAGGAGCGATGCCGGCGGAAAAGACCATGTGACCAAGGAATTCGGTGGACTCAACGCCAAATTCGCACTTCTGGACGTTGATGACGATGCCATGAGCGGCCAGTCGCGCGAAAAGTTGACGGAGGTGGTCGGCATGCTCCTCAGGGGTAGAACTTGCAACAAGCAGGTCGTCGATATAGGCAAAGACGAAAGGGAGGCCTCTGGTGACGGAATGAATGAACCGCTGGAAGGTCTGTGTTGCGTTGCGCAACCCGAAAGGCATCCGTTGCAATTCAAACACACCGAATGGGGTGGTTATGGCGGTCTTCCTGATGTCTTCGGGGGCAACGGGAATTTGATGGTGTGCTTTCATTAGGTCGATTTTAGAAAAGATGGTAGCGCCGTGCAAGTTGACGGTGAAATCTTGCAGGCGAGGCAAGGGGTAGCGGTCTGGAGCTGTGGCGAGGTTGAGGGCACGGTAATCGCCGCAAGGTCGCCAGTCCCCGGCCTTTCTGGAGACCATATGCAGCGGGGATGACCAATCGCTGGAGGAAGGTCGGGCGGCACCAATAGCGAGCATGTGCTCGAACTCAGTGCGGGCGATTTTGAGTTTTTCCGGGGCGAGACGTCGAGGTCGAGCAAAAACAGGTGGCCCAGTGGTGCAGATGTGACGCACAATATCGTGCGCGACGGGTCTCGTCCAATCCGGTGGTTGGGTGAGAGAAGGGAACTTTCGAAGGATCGAGGCGTACGGCGAAGTCAATGCAGAAAGCGTGACGGTATCGGCGCAAGGAGGTCGGTTGCCGGTCATGACGTGTACGGAAAGCTTCGTGCATGTGTCGAGAAGTAGCTTGTTCCGCACATTAACCGTGAGGCCGAAATGCTGCAGAAAATCTGCCCCCCATATGGGTTGGCCGACACTGGCTACCAGGAAAAGCCAGGAAAAGCTTCTGCGTAATCCTAGGTTAAGGCTAAGAATCTGCTGGTGGAAAACTGGGATGGTGGTATTGTTGGTCGCCGCAAGGTGAAATAAGGGCGGGAGACGCCGGTCAGAAGGTGTAGCAGGGAGGACGCTGACATCTGCGCCTGTGTCCACCAGAAGGCGTAACTTAGTGGCACGATCTGTGACATAGAAGAGGCGACCGGTGGGGGTAGTCGGGGTGCTGCTGGTCGCCGTCAGTGCTCCCCTTGGGAGTTTCCCGACCATCCGCAGGGCGGGTACAGCGTTCGGCCCTGTCGCCGAAACGATGGTGATACCAGCACCACGGAGTGGATGTGGAATCTCCAGAGCGTGGGGAAGGCGAGCGTCGGCGAGATTGGGAATTGCGGCTTCCTGAGCGGCGGCGACGGAGGGGTTGTCGTCGACGGTCTGTATGGGCATTGGCAAGGCCGTCAATGCTCGCGCGCAGGTGGGAGACGTTGGCAGAAAGGGTGTCCAGACGTGCGTGGACGTCGTCTTGCGGTGCACAGGCGGGGCCTTGACGTCGGGGGGCCGAAAGATCTGGGAATGGCTGCGTGACCGTAGAGACACCGGGGCCGTCAACTTGCATAATTTTGTCAGCCTGTTCTGCGAGGTTGGCAAGCGACAGGCTTGACGCGGCAGCCAGAATCATTTGGACCTGAGATGGGAGGGGCTGCATGAAGAGCTCGTAAGACGCTGTGCGTCGAAAGTGACTTCAAAGTCGAAGTACTTGCAAAAAATTAATACGGTATCAACCAGAAGTGAAAAATCTGAAGAATCACTTGCCGTATCCTGTCGGCTGCGCCATGTGAGGCAAGCTTCCATGGAACGTAACAGCTGGGATGGGTGGCGGCCGCCCAGCTCTTCGGTGTTAAGCAGCTGCTGCAGCCGTTTCCGCTCAGTTATCGTGGTGCGATCCAGGATGGCGGTCTTGAGATGGGAGTACTGATCGCGAGGTGGTGGAGCCTGAAGAACGTCTGCAACTTCCATCGCAATCTCGGGAGGAAGGGCAGCGACGATGTGACGGTACATGGTAAGCTGCTGTGAAATGCCAGCCAGCTGAAACTGGGTCTTCGCTTGAATGAACCATACCGACGGGTTCCTGTGCCGGAACGGCGGGAGGCGAACGGCGACGGAGCTTACAGCTGCAGGAGGAGGCGGGGAAGGCGGGTGACTAGGAGCCCCGTTGTCACCTGCTACTGCTGGCTGCATGGCTGCTGCTGTCCGTTGGACGGGTCACCAGTGTAGTAATGAGAGTGTATTCCAAGTTTGGGGACAGCAGTTTATTGTCCGAAGGCTGGACTGGACTGAACGTCCATGAGGATGAGAAGCTGCGAGCCAGAATGTTAAGCTCGCGCCGGGTGGCGCTGCTGTCTCGTCGGCTTCTTCGTCCGGCGGCTGAAAGCGCCGCTACAATTTGATCAAACGCGACTTTCGTTGAACCAGAAATTTTGGTGCAGAACTAGATACATTCAGAATAGAAGGCGTGTATATTCCCAAATCCCAGCAGTGGGTAGGAATAGAGAAGGTCACCGACACACGAGGCGTTGAAGAAGTAAAGAACACTGAGTGAATTTTATTTTAGTGTGTTTACGATACTGTTTACCCATACTTGTAGGTATAGTCGCAGATGGATAGGTCACACGGCAATTTACAACAACACAAGAACAGACAATTACAACATATGTCGCAGTTTCTAACTTAAAGTCCCACGTCAGATTTTTCCTTCCCCAGGTAGGAAAATTTGATTGGCTGATGCGTGGGAAAAGAAAATCAGTGAAGAAACCAAAATAACATGAAAACGAGCTTTTTTGGGGTGGTTCATTTTGAAACGCGTTCGGTGGTGTGTTATCGCATCTCTGAATGGCAATGCACATCTGCCGCCCCCGCCTGGAAAGGAAACATTTCCGTGACGCGATCGAGCGGGTGAAAGTATTTCTACCGAGGCGACATTCGTCCCCTACAACTACAAATGTAGGGTGCATCGGATGCACCGTACGGATCTTGTTGTATTATATTGTATTCATTTTCTTATTGTATGTTAGCACCGCGAAGTAACTGCGGCTATGAGCGGCGTACAGACGTCGACAGATGTCTGTTGTATTCAGTAGTATAGTTAAGCGTGGAAGATGTAAGGTGCACCAAAAATAAATTGCATAGCAATCAGCGAGTTTAGATCAGCTTGAAAGGAAACAACAATAACGCAGTTTGATGGTGCGACCCGTTCAATCCCTGCCAATGCCTTTCAACTTGATCTCCAATCTTTACTGTAGTTTTCCAATATCCAGCTGTATGGATCCATGGTGTGAAGACTGGCATGAGATTGAGGGTATAGCCTGTATAGGGGAGTAGAAACTGGAACAGGGTAGAATATCGCCGATGGCGATTAGACACCCCAACGTCAAAAATAAAGTTGTTCATTAGGAGATTTGGAGATAACGCTAAACAAGTGCTACGCTCCCTCGAGTACATTATTTATTTCCCGCTTAAGATGAAGCAATGTTTAGATCAGTGTAATCAGGGCTCTCACACACGCCAGCCGCATGTGCATGGCTTGCAGTGAGCTATTCTGTGCCCAGATGGCTCTTGACCACTAAATACAATAAAGCTGCCCCCCCCCCCCCAATAATGAAGAATTCAGAATGAAACCAGGTTTTCAGGCATTGTGTTTACCCTTGCTCGATGTAGTGCTGCTCCTGTCGATGATAGGAAGTACATTCACATTCGAGCAGTTCTTGCTTTAGAACGGGCGAAACGTCTTTAATCATGGTCCCAAACAGATATTATCAACGGCTTATGATGCTCTTCTACTGGTATTGCAACAGAAGCGACCACAAAATTCGGAAAAGACAGCAGCAGAGTCCTTTAAAACGTACGAAACCCTTTGTATCATGGTACCAAAGGCATATTCACGACGGCTTATGCTATGCCTTTCTACCGGGATTGCGGAAGAGGGGACCGCAAAATTCGGATACGGTGGCAGCAAGGCCTTTTAAACGAGCAAAACCCCGTGTCTCATGCTGCCAAAGACTTCTTATCAACAACTTATACTATGCCATTCCACCGAGATCATAACACAGGCGAACGCAAATATCGGAAAAGGATGCAGCATAGCCCTTCTAAACGGGCGAGACCCCATGTATCATGCTGCCAATGACATGTCATCAATGGCTTGTGCTATGCCCTTCTACTGGGATTGTGACAGAGGCTACTGTAAAATACGGACGGACAAAACCCCCTTTAATCATGGTGGCAGACATTTTACACAGATATACAGACGCGACGGCTTATGCTATGCCCCTCTCCTATGATTGCATCGGAAACCAACGCAAAATTCGGAAAAGGTGGCAGCAGGGCCCTTTACAATGACTCAAATGACTTGTATCATGGTGCCAAAAAGATAGTATGAACGGCTTTTACTGGGATTGTAACAGAGGCTACCGCGACGTTCGGCAGCAGATCGAGCCCTTCAAAACGTGCGAAGCACCTTTAATCGTGGCACCAGGACCTACCTGTTTCCCCTGTACATGGAGAGGTCGCGTTGGAAGAAACTGCTTCCAAAACGACACTTGCGAAGGCAAAAAATAAAAATAAATAAACCAAATAAAATCCTATCAAAATTTGGGCTTAATATGACCTCATATAAAAATAATAAATGTAAAAAAAAAATAAATATACCGTATTTTCACGCGTATTAGCCGCGGCTTATGCGCGATTTTTTTTTCTCACGGGCGCCCTGCGGCTTATCCACCGGTGCGGCTTATCTGATGACTATTTTTTCCTGGTATTTTCCCCATACGCCGATTTTAACGAAAGGGCCGACAGTGTCTCTGGAACAGCACTGCCCTGCCGATGCACGAACAGTGCGTAACAGGGACGGGTCCACATTCGAGTAGATTGATCTTCCTGGTGCATTCCCACAAGCAGCTTTAAGGAAAGTGGTGGCAGTGATTCACGTCTTCTGGAAGATCAGTGACCCATCAGTTCACGAAAAACACCCGACAAGGGCACAATCCGATCTTGGTAGAATTCCAGAACTGACCTCCTCTGTTGTACATTGTGCCGATCCCGGAGTACGGACCACAGGGTTTATGGCCTTCTCTATGGTCTCCTTTGTCGCACAAATCAGTCGTCTCGTATTGCCCGCGGCTTATCTGCGGGTGCGGCTTATCTGCCAGAAAATTTTCAAAACGTCCCAAAAAACGCGTCCTGCGGCTTATCTACGGTGCGGCTTATACGCGTGAAATTACGGTAATAAAAATGTCTTAAGTTGGTTTTACAGAATGTATACATGAAATCCGGATTTCGGAGTTTGAGCCCCGTACCATTTTCCCCTTTTGCACCCTGAGAGGTCGCGGTTGACAAAATCGCTTCCAAAACGGCACTCGAAATGGCCCATTGCATAAAATTCGGGGCTTAATCATTTGATATGACAATAATATTAAAGATGTCCTAAGCTGATTTTATAATTTGTATGTCTGAAAGTAAGATCACGGGGTTTGAACTCCGTACCTTGTTCACCTGTTGCACCCTGAAAGGTCGCGTTTGAGAAAATCGCTTCCAAAACGGCACTCGAAGTGACCAAATGGCCAATTTCGCCAAATTCGGGGCTTAATATCACGTGATATAACAATAATATTAAATATGTCCTAAAGTTATTTTGTAATATGTATATGTGGAAGTAAGATCACGGGGTTTGAACCCCGTATGTTGTTCCTGTGTCGCACCCTGAGAGGCCCCGTTTGATAAAATGGTTTCCAAAACAGCCCTCGAAATGGCCAAATGGCCAATTTCACCAACTTCGGGGCCTAATATCACTTGGTGTAGTATTAAAGATGTCCTAAGGTGATTTTATAATATGTATAGGTGAAAGTAAGATCACGGAGTTTGAACCCCATATCTTGTTCCCCTGTTGTACCTTGAAAGGTCGCGTTTGACGAAATCGCTTCCAAAACTGCACTGGAAATAGACAATTTTATCAAGTTTTATATAAAAGCGATATAAAATATAAAACGGTATCATTTGTATATTACTCACTCAACGCAAAGTGGTCTATTCTGTTGGAGATCCGGAAAAAAATGACCGTCCGCCTCTTGAACTTCTTCAGACCGGCCGTACAGTCTCAGCACATGCGTATTACGATTAATACTGCAACTTAGTCCGTCGAGCGCCTAGGAGGGGAACCCTGTCTGAGTAGCGACTTTGAAGGCCCTGGGTTCATCAGGATTAACACTCACACATCGTGCCTGGTTGGTATGTGGCCTGGAGGATGTACTGACTAAAAATAGGCGATGACATTTCCAGAATTTGAAAAATTCAAATTGTCATTGTCGAAAAATCGTAGTCTAAACATGGGCCCTGTACAAAAATCGACGGAATTTCTATAGGCGCAATACATTAAAATTCATTTGGCCAGGGTGCACTAGGTTTATAATCCGCTAGCGCCTTTTACGTCTCCAGGGGTTCTTTGTATGGTGTTCTTCTGTATTAGATGATGACATCTTAAATTTTTCATTCTGTTTAGCTGTTAATTGGCATAAACGGCGTCTCTCATTGAATTCACATCCTGTAAGGTGTAAGCCCGCTTCCCGCATAGCGGCTGAGCATAGTGGCGGAGCGCGCCGGCGGGGGGGGGGGGGTGACCGCCAAGTTTGGGATTGAATGTTGTTGGCAATGCCAGCACCTACAACCCATGCCCCCCCCCCCCCCATGATCCAGTGGCTTGGTCTGTAACGGGAAAGCCATGGACGCGAATCCACTTAGATTATGCTGGAACAATTTGTCATAGTGGGTAGCCATTCGCAGGGGATTGAGGGAGTTCCGGTGCCAGCAGCTACTTCGCTCAGCGCGGCTGAGGTGGTGCGTGACTTCTGTGCGAGATTTGCACAGCCAACCTGCATTGTCACGGATAATGGCACACCGTTCACCGGGACAGCTTTGCAGGGGTTTGTGTCAAACAACCTAATTCGCCACGGCTTCTTATCACCACCAGTCCAACAGGCTGGCAGAGCGGGCTGTGCGCTAAATCAAGGCACGTCTCAGCAGAATAAAGGGGGCAGACCTACATCTGCGTTTATGTCGGTGGCTGCATATGTACCGGAGAACACCCAAACAGGACACAGGAACTTCATGAACACAGGAACCGGATGCAGGAACTTCGCCATACGACCACATGTTTATATTCTTACCACGAGCTAGGATATGCCTTATCAGGGAAGCTACTGTAGCAGTTTCCAAGAAGACCGGGGAACATGATCCTCGACTAGAACCAGGCTCTAACGTTTTGGTGAGGAATTTCCAACCAGGTCACAAGTGGTCACCAGGAGCAATTTTGAAGAAAGTATGTTGTTGGTGTCGGCGCAAGACCAAGAGAGCAGAGTGCAAATCGACCAAGTTCGTGGGCGGTCTGAGAACTCCAGGGTGAACCACAACATGAAAGGAAGCGAGACTCCGTCGGCCGAGCCAACGTCCACCACGGAAGGTTTCAGTGGTCTAGGATTGGAAGATGAGCCACTGGATTCCGCAGATCGTACTTCGGTGATTGGAGCCTCAGCAGTAGGATCTCCTACTCATCCAGAACAGGCTGTTGATGGTCTCGCTTGTGTGGGTCTCGGACACATACTCCCCATTACAGGAGAGAATGCCCAACAAACTCTTCGCCGGGGAAATCGACAGCGGTTTCCACCCAGTCCACGGGACCTGTAAATTGCGGGTCGCAGTTTCGCGAACGAGTTGCGCTAGCAAAAAGGTGAGAGGTGTTATGTTTGCAACCCTGGGAGCGACGGAGAACGCTCTCTGTCTTGTGTGCGGTATATGCGCGGGAGCGGGTGTGAGTCAGCATCGCTGCATCCACTCAACCTGTATTCTTTTGTAACCATGCAACTAAGACATCACAGAATTAGAGAACCACTTCAGTGACCATTTCGAGGCATGATCAAAGACGATCAGAAAGTTTTCTTCCGGGATAGATGACTTTCATACTTGTGAGATGAAAAATCGTAGCAACAGGCGTTGACATCGGAGTAACGATACCGCTGTAGACAAAACTCCAATATAAATATTGAGTTGTGAGTTTAATTGATATATATTACACGGGGACTTGCACCGGATCATATGAAAGCATGCCACAGCTTTTTTAATGATCGGTTTGAGTCGCCCTTCGTGCCCTAAGGAATGGCCATTCTTGTGGGTCAGACTTGGTTTTCTATCTTTAAAATTTGAAGAGTTTAAATATTACGCGTCTCCAGCATCAGAAATTTTGTCAGTTGTTGATGTAAAACGAGTACAGTTTCGGAAAACAGTGCTTTTATACTAGCTGCTTGAATATTGGAATTGAAGCAGCGACAAGAAACCGCCGACCTCAGAAGGAACGCAGGGGCCATACACAAGCACCCTAATCCTGTTGCACAGCAAGTAACTCGAGGGCTGCAGTGGCTCTGTGTTCTATTATCCTACTGTTTGTGCGATATACCATAAAGTTATGGTACTTAAGTGTAAGAAACCACCGGTGCAAAACACGATTATGAAAGATGCCGGTTCTTACCGTCGCAGATGGGGAGTCCGGCTGATAAGGATCCCAGGTTTGCTGACTGACACTTACATCTGTAAGTTACTACCATCTGGTGGCAAAGGGTCATACAATCCTGGGGAACATTGAAAACTATTCAGTCGTTGTGACACATGTGCTACCGAAGACTATATGTAGAATTAATCAAATCGCCGTACTTCTGATGCGCGCAATACACACGAAAACTGCATGTGACAACGATAATTTGTGTATTTACGGCGCGAGACAACTGTAAATTGTAACATAACAGAACATACTTGGTTCTTACGAGTAGTAAGTACTGACCACGTTTATCCGGAAACGCACATCTTCGTCTGGACGCCATTAATTAGCAATTACAGCTAATTGGGACCCCCCACATTAATCAGCACCCTCCAGGGAGCCATCACACTAATTGGGGAACGTCTATCTCGTGTCCAGACCAGTTGTACGTTTCCGGATAATGGTGGTCATAAAAAATAAAAAAATAGGCAGAAAATAAAATAAAAAGATAGAAATAGAGTGGAGAGAAACAATTTCTTCGAAAATCAACGATGCCGCGGCGAAGAAGCCGCGGCGAAGAAGCCGCTCCGCAACACCCGAGTGACCAGCGCCCGCCATGTTGGTAGTTGGCACCCAGCAGTTGCAGAGATCGACGACAGGTAGCCACTTAGTCGCAAGGCATCACACCAGATGGCACCACCATCATAGCTCTAGACGAGAAAGACAGAGAACAAGATACTAGCGGCAGGTAAAAATGGCAGCACTGCTAAACAAGTCTAGGCATGCGAGAGAAAAGTTCTAACCACTACTGCTAAAACAGCATGGAGAAAACAGTACACATCGGGGAAGAAGGCTTACGGGGGCGATCGCTTAGGCCTAACCACAGCGTCACAACACTATGCAGCTAACACAAGGCGGGAACCACTGGGCACAAATCCCTAAACATGCGTCAACACGAACAAAAGGCTTGCTCACCGCTAAACACGTCAAACATGCGAGAAAAGGAGCGCATCAAATCACTCACCTTTTCCCCCGCGGCGACTGCTCATCAGCTAGGCAGAAACTGAGCGAGCACGGACCACCCGAGCATACGTCTGCTCTCCGCGACAACCAGCCAGAAACTCAGCGAGCTCTGGCGACAGCGAGAGAGAAACTGACTGAGGCGACGCGCCGCGGCAGCTATCGATAAGCGCGCGCTCCTAGCGCCCTCTGCGCCGCCCGCCCGCCCGCCCGCGGGTGTTTTCGGTTTCAACTCTCCGCCGCGCTCCTAGCTGCGCCGGGTGGCTTCTGAGTTTCGGTTTCACTCTCCTTTCTTTGCGCGCGCGTTTATCTGTATAAAGGCAGCGCGCAGCGCGCTCGCGTCATCATTCTGACTGATACGTGGAAAACGCCATGTGTGGTTTATTCTCCTGCGTTTCTCGTCGTCGCAAGGAAAAGACAAAAAACGAAGAACTTCGCGAATTTATTCGCGGCATCGTGGAGGAAGCCTTTCAAGTCCATCACCTGGAATGGTTGCAAGCGCGTCAAGAAATGTGTCAGGACAAGATGAAGACGCTCGACCGCATCTTAGTGGCGGACAGACTGGCGAAAAAGAAGTCCAACTTTAGCCTGGATAATCTGTATTGGGAACGCAGTTCCGATGTAGAGGACGACGACGTGTAAGTAAAAGCGAAGCATTTCTCTCCGAGTCTCAGTCTCTTCTTTCTCTTCGTGCAACGTGTACGCACGCAACATGTCTTCCCCAGAACCTTTTCGTTTCCGTCATCCTTTTCGCTGTATCTTCCCCCCTCCATGTGCGGCAAATCTACTTTCGTTGCTAACGTGCTGAGGAACCTGAACGACGTGGTGGACAAGCCTCCGTCACACATATTCTACGTGCAGAAATATGCTTCGCCGAGCATGGAGGACGAATTCGGGGACTCCGTAAAATTTACCAAGGAGCTACCGCGAGAGTGGGACACGTCGCGCGCTACGCTGATCGTCGTTGACGATCACATGACCGACGCCGGTTCCTTGAAGGAGGTGACCGATCTTTTCATTCGGGGTTCTCACCACGCCAACGCGTCGATCTTCTTACTCATTCAAAACATCTGTTTCGACAGTAGCCATTTTAGAACAATATCCTACAGCGCCAGTTACGTCGTCTTGTGGCGCACCGTGCACAGCGTGCACCAGATGGAACATTTCGGCCAACAGCTATTTGGCAGAAAAAGATTGGAGTATTTTCTGGACGCATATAAACAAGCGATGTCGTCGTCCCAGGCATATTTACTCGTGGATCTTCACAACTATACGCACGAGGATCACAGGTTGCATAGCAATATCTTTCCGGGCGAACGTCAATATATCTACGCTCCGAAATGAATCTCCGCCCTCATCTCACTTTACTCAAAGTACTCTCCACTCTACCCCCTCCGCGCCGTCGCGACGTCTTGAGACGTTCGTCCTCGTCCGACATGAAACACCTCTCCGAAATTTGCCTCAATGTATTGAACGGAAAGGTGGCTCTAGCTCCAGGTACCTTCGCGCGTTTGAAGAAGCACAAACGCTATGGCTCGCCTACAAAACGATTCACAAGAATCTGCAACGTTTGAAGCGCTATCTGTCTCAGCAGTGAGGACAGGGCGTTCTTTCGTCTGTGGTTCCTCTCCTGCTTTCCGCCGTGTTGAACCCTTTCGCCAATGGCCAAGAAAATTGAAGTGACCACCTCCTCCATCGGAAACATTCTTTCCTCGAAGGAGAGTGACGACATCAAAGTGAAACTCATACTGCAAGCACTGTATCGCATACTCAAGCAGTACGGATTTGACACCTACGACAATAAAAACAAGGCGTCCGACGCTACAAATGACTTTGACTATTCGCTCCTCTCTCCAGAGGTGGACGAAGAGGAAGCGGAAAGAGTTGTCTCGGAATTAAAGAAGGTTCTTTCCTGGGATCGCGAGGGTTGTGTCTCCGTGTCGGGCAAGCCCATCAGACACTCCTCCGTTTACGAACTCGTCAATTATTTGTTGCAACGTAAGACGGGAAAGAAACCTTCCTGGTTCCCCAAAGTCTCGAAACTATTGCGTCTGATTTCTCTGCCCAAGGAGACTTGGGCAGAGAAATCTCTTTCTCTGACTTATGGAGGGATATGAAAAGCCAGCGGGTGGTTTGGGGGGTGTGAAACGCTATAGAAAAGCGCGTCACTTGAGCAAAAAGAAGGCTCTCGCCATTCTCAGAAAGCTGGATGCCTACACGCTCCACCATCCGGTCAGAAGAAAGTTTAATAGGAGACGCATCATCGCGCTCAAGATCAACGACGTGTGGCAAATGGACCTCGCCGACTTTTCAAAATACAAGAGGTTCAACGGTGGCTACCGCTACATTCTCGTGGCAATCGATTCCCTCTCCCGCTTTCTACGCACCCTCCCGCTAAAGACTAAAAGCCCCGCCGAAATGAAAAGGGCCATGATAAGACTTTTTCGGGGAGGTAACGTACCTACACGCACCTTTTGCGACAGAGGAGGGGAATTCTACAACAAGACCGTCAAGGAGTATCTCTCACGAAAGAAGGTACACATGTATTCCACCTTCTCTCCAGTAATCAAAGCATAGCAGGCTGAACGCGTGATACGCACTTTACATGACAGAATATTCCGCTATTTTAGAGTAACCGGAAAATACCACTTTGTTTCCGTGCTTCCCAAGATGGTGCGTGACTACAACAACACCAAATACAGGACTTTGGGCATCAGCCCGTCCGAAGTCACAACCGAAAACGAATTGGAGCTGTTCAATAAGATAAATGGGAAGCCCGTCGTACCCTCCGTGAAAAAGAAGCTCAATGTGGGGGATAAAGTGAGGGTCCTACTACACAAAAAAGGTTTTCATAAGAGCTCGGAAGGGAGTTGGTCGCCTCAGATTTTCACCGTCTCCCGCCTGAGAGACACCTCCCCTCCCGTCGTGCACCTGGAAGATTACTGGGGTAAGGAAGTGGACGGATCTTTCTACCCGTAGGAGGTACTCGTCGTAACCAGAGACGCCAATCAGCCTTGGCCAATAACGAAGTGCTGAGAAAGAAGCAAGTGAACGGTCAGAGCTTCTCCTTGGTTCGCTGGTTCGGTTACGACAAAGAACACGACAGTTGGGTTCCGAGCAGCGACGTGGTTAAGATTGGGAAATGACGTCAGACATCTACGTCCACCTGCTCTCGAACGCCAGCATGGATAAGTTTCCCTCGAATAAACTCAACGCCTTCACGGTAGCTTTTGATAGTCCGCTTCAGCTCTCGAATCGGTATAAAGTCGGTCTGATGGATCTGAGCATAAGTAACGATTTTTTAAATATCGGGTACGAAAGGCAAGATGCGAAAATCGTGGTTTCTTTCGAGGACACGGTGGAAGCCGGCAGAACTTTTCGTGTCACCCCGGATCTCGAGAGGGATTTGTGAAAAGCCCTTTCGGAATTTAACGTTTCTTTCGCGTACAATAAATCGTGATACGACTTCGTCTTAGCCGTGGACGTGAAAGCCGTGGAATTGGACCCTTGGTTCGCGCAGGCGCTCGACGCCTCGCTAGCGTCCCGCGAAGCAGGTCGTGCGGTGAAACCTCCCAAGCTGAGCGAACGCGAAGCCACCTCCATCTTATTGGAGCACGCCGCACCCGTCGCTTTCGGCGACGTCACTCTGAATTCGGAAACCACGTCCCTACGGAACACACTCAACAAGTATTTCCAGACGCACAAGCTGGACGCCTCGCTAGAATTCGTGGATAACGTCTACTCTCTGAAAACGCCGAAAGGGTTGCACGTACCGGAACCCTTTGTCAAGCTGCTACATCTCACAGCCGTCGAGGGACACGGATAAACGCTACGCGTCTCTCTCCCCCGTAGCGCGCCAATTTTCTTTCACGATCAAGACGAAAATTCCTCGATCTTTGCAAGTACATCTGCCTCCCGGCTATTATGCGACGCCGCAAGCACTTCTGGATGCGATTAACCAGCGCGTAGGCGAACGCACGCGCTTCAGCTTCGACGGAACCGAACAAAATGTAAAATTCGGCTTTCCGAGGGCACCTCCAACTTAAGACTTTCCGAGTACCTGGCCGTGCTTTTGGGCTTTGAATCGCGTACCGTGTTCACGGGGGAGGAGGAGGATGCCACGAGCTCCGTCGAGGTACTCCTGGAACCCCCGTTTCACACATAATCGTCTACACGGATGTCGTGGAACCCACGTACGTGGGGAGCGGGAAAAAAACGATATTAAAAATACTACCCTTTTATTATGAGACAGACAAGTACGTCGTCACCTACACGTTAGATAACACCAGTATTTTAACCTGTCTCAATTCGAAATTCCCTCAGTTCTCGCGGACGAAACGGGAAGACGTTTGCATTTGTGGTCCAAAGGCAGAACCAATCTAACATTGCATTTCAAATATGTACCGTAATTCCCCCAAAATAATTCCCGTGTACACGGGACCCCTTTTCCAACGAGGGGGTGGTGTGTTGAGCAACATATCCAAGTTTATCGCTCCCATCTGGCAGCAAATAAAACCGATCGCCAAGAGAACGTTGAAGCGCTTGGCGCGGAATTTGGCCGATGGCGAAGGAATATCGCGCGCAGTAAAAAAGACGGCCATAGCAACGGGGAGAGACGTGCTGGATTCCATGGAGGGCTCTGGAAACAACAACAATGGAAAGAAACGCCGCAAAAGACAACAAAAGGCGCCGACACACGACGCACCTGCAGATATCTTTGGTACGCCGTGAAGGTCACACATCCGCTGCGCGCGCTCCGTCATGACGTCAACGAAAGCAAAAATACAGACGCAACGGTCACCGCATTGTCTAACGAGTGATGTAATGATATTCGAACCCCCTTCCTTTCAATACGGCGTGGAAGATACTTCGTACCAACTCTTTTATCCTGTCAACAGAGTAAATAATTCCGTGATCGAATTTTCTATTCAAAATTTGCA